>NC_079191.1:267614895-268817395 GCF_029499605.1 Hyla sarda | reverse complement strand
CCTTGGCTGCATCTGGACATTTCTCAGGGTACCAGGTAAATGTGTTGAAATGCAATTTGTTGTTTCAAGGTGCCTGTGCCAATCTATGTATAGTTTCCTTGGGGAGTTGGTGGGTCTACCAGGGTGTGAACCAAGTTCTACTTTGTTCTGATATGTATTAGTTTTACATTGTTATTTATTTATTACAATTTTTTTTTACATTGTTAACCCCTTAAGGACACAGCCCATTCTGGCCTAAAGGACATAGCCAATTTTATTTTTGCATTTTAGTTTTTTCCTCCTTGCCTTCTTAAAATCGCTCATTTTACATCCCTCATTTTACCGAAAAATGTAAGGCGAAACAAAAAAATATTATTTGTGTGGGAAAATTTTAAAGAAAACCGCATTTTTGCTAATTTTAAGAAGGTTTTGTTTTCACGCTGTACACTTTACGGTAAACATGACATGTTTTATTTATTCTGTGGATCAATGCGATTCAAATGATCGCCATGTTACATGCTTTTCTATTATTGTACTGCTTTAAAAAAAATCTCAAACTTTCTTAACAAAATTAGTATGTTTAAAATCACTCTATTTTGACAACCTATAACTTTCTCATTTTCCTGATACGGGGCTGTACGAGGGCTGATTTTTTGTCCTGTGATGTTTTTATTGGTACCACTTTTGCGTACATGTAACTTTTATTAGCTTTTAATCAATGACAAAAAAAGCAGCAATTTTGGCCTATTTTTTTTTAACATTTACGCTGTTTATCATACAGGATCATTAACATTATATTTTGATAGTTCAGACATTTACGCACGCAGAAATACGAAATATGTTTATTAATTATTTTTTTTACACTTTTTGGGATAAAATGGGAAAAGGGGGCCATTAAATTTTTTATTGGGGGAGGGGCTTTTTCAAATGTTTTTTTACTTTTTTTTTTTTTAAACACTTTTATAGTTTCCATAAGGGACTATTTATAGCAACCAATAGATTGCATATACTGAACTGTGCTATGCATAGGCACAGCACTGCTCAGTATTATCGTCAATGTTCTTTTTTTGTCTGCTCGATGTCAGACCAGAGGAGGAGGCCCCGGGATGATGGCCGGAGCAGGTAAGGGGACCTCCGGCCGCCATATTGGATGATCGGATCCCTGGGGGCAATCCAATCATCCATATAAACAACGGCATTTCCGCAGATGCCATGATCTGTATTAATCACGGCATTTGGGTAGGTTAATGGCGGATATCAGCGCGATCGCTGATGTCCGTCATGTACAGGACGTACATTTACGTCCTATGTCGTTAAGGGGTTAATACAAACCCCCCCACCCCCTTTTATTAAATAAAAGTGGTGAGGGGTCTTTATTGGATATGGAGTGGATGGGACTCTAGAATAGCTATGTTTCGTAAAGCTTTAAACTGTACATGATCTTAAATGGTACCTGTCACGATCAATTACATTTAATATATTATACATTAGCTTATATGATTTACTGTTCTAATAGACTTCTTAATAAAATTTTGTGCGTTAGATAAACCCCTAAAAGTTTGGCCACCAGGGGTCCTCCTTCTGGTTCTGCCTGCAATCCTGCTTGGAGATTGTCTCCTACAGCAGCCTGGAAGAGACAAATGTCCTAAATGCAGGTGGGACCTCAGCATAGTGTTTATAGTGTATATGGCTGAATTCAGTTACCTTTCCCTTTGAGCTGAGCTAGACTGTAGAGCAGGGTTTTCCAACCAGGGTGCCTCCAGCTGTTGCAAAACTACAAAGGCTGTCCAGGCATGCTGGGAGTTATAGTTTTTCAACAGCTGGGGGCACCCTGGTTGGGAACACTGCTGTAGAGTCATGGTGCCTTAAGTGCATAGTGCTAAATATTGTGCCTAACATTGTGCTGGATATTTCTGCTCCCTTTTGCAGCTGCTGGGCAGAGCTCAGAGAATGTAGAGTTCAGTTAGAGTTCAGAGCTGAGGGAGGTGTGTGCAGTCTCAGACAATGACTGCTCATCACACACTAAACTGCTCTAGGCGTGGTGTTGCAGAGAGAGAACAGAAGTTCTCCCCTACAGGGCTTCAGATGATATCATGCCTGTCAAGGAATATACAGCACAATTTCATGGTAGAAAACTAAAAAAGAATTAAAGGAAAAAAAAGGAAGGTGGTGGTTTGTTATGATGGGTGCCGTGAGCTGGGAGAATTTTAAAAAAAATTATCAAGATCATGACAGGTACCCTTTAATTTGCACATCACTTTGTATGTTCTCTGTATGCCTTTTGATTATTGTCAATATTGACCCTGAAAAAATGTTTAAAAAAAAACAACAAAAAAAAAGTGTGTTTTCATTTTTGTGTAATTGCAGCAGACCATGTTATGCCTTTTTGCTGAGGGTTCTGTAAATATAAACCACCATGCTTGTTTAGCATTTTAGAAAAAAATGCCAAGAATATGAATCATTCCTGATTCCTGACTCCAATAAAGGTAAACAAATAATAACTTTTTAATAAGCACTTACAGAAAGACAGAATATTTGGAACATGCAGTACCTTTACTCTGAAATAATGAACTGTGTTAAGGATAAACAGAGACCGTGTTTATAGTTCATATAAAAGAATCTCACGACTGACAAGCTGTACAAAGTGTTTACTACAGGAAGCATCTAGATCAGGTTTAAAATTCAATGTGCCAAATAAACCTTACACATACTTTATTTAATAAAAAAATGAGAATCATAAAATAAACTGTGCTAAAACTTTTCAAGTGGATTTGTCCTCTTTGAACAAAAGTGCAAATCCAGTGTTGCACTCTGGCCAGTTCTGCAATGTTTGGTATGGAGAGTTGCTGGACCCGCTGAGTGATCCAGGAGCCGGGGCAACTGTACCAGCGTTCAATGAGTCCCATACAAAAGCACTAATAGTTATAAATTATAATTGGAAACTGGTCGGCAACTGTACCAACCAGCATGTGTGGTGGCCCAATACAGGAGTTGGACCCCAGTACCCTTGTTGTCCTGTCTGGTGGACTCTATTGCAGTGTCCCCTGGGTCCACATCCCTCTTATGGACTGTCAATTGTTAAATATGCAACATTTTCTTATGTTATGTGCTGGTTAATCTTTTGAGGCATGTATGACTTTAAATATTGTTGCTAAGCCTGTGTAACCAGGGAAAATATCAGTGACCAGGTGACTTGTGGGTAACCTATAGGACCCCTCCAAAGTCTCCCCCACATAAACCAAGGGAGGAGCTAGCCAGAGCAGTGCAGTTTAGAGCATTCTGGGGAATAGTCAAGACCTGAGAGTGTCTGGTGTCCTGGAGAGACCCAAGGCCTAACCATGCAGCCACGCATCCACCAACCAAGTGCCCCACAGGTGAACGTCAAAGCCTGGTAAGCTACACAAGGGGTAAAGTCTAGTCTGTTCTTGTCAAATCAGTCAAGTCTGTCTAAATTCAGCATGGGTCTTCATAATTCAGCCAAGTCTACTACGAGTCCCAGGAAGCCCGCAAGTCTCCTAAGTCTTAGCCTAACTGAGCTGTAAAAACTATTCCATTCCATCTGTCTGCCTCAGTAAAGCTGCTGTTGTTCCGTAACACGTCATTATTTGCCCCGTGCCCAACCCAGGATTCAAGGGCCATACCTCGGGTGGTGCAGAGGTTAACCACGCCCTGGCATCACGAATACAAGGCATACAAACATGCCCCTAGGGTAATAACATCTGCCCTTATCACACCCTCACCACACGTGTCTAGCTGGAGTCTATTCACATGCCAGAATCTCCGCTTACGGAATTCCGCCTCAAATTAAAGCCTATAGAATTCTATGGGACTCCGCATTCCCATTTACACTCCGGAATTTCTGCTTGCAGAATTCTGCAACCGGAAATTCAGAAGTGTGAATGGGAGTGCGGAATCTAATCGAAGTCTATGTGCTTTAATTTGAGGCAGAATTCTGCCGTGTGAATAGACTCTTACTCATTGATGACTAGATTCATTGCTTCTTAATTAGACAAATGCTTAATTACAAATGTAACATTTTGCTGATTGTATCATTAACCCCTTAAGGACTCAGGGTTTTTCCGTAAAATTTTTCCGCGTACAGCTGGTGATATGAGGGCTAATTTTTTGCGCTGTGATCTGAAGTTTTTAGTGGTACCATTTTTTGTATTGATCAGACTTTTTGATCACTTTTTATTCATGATATAAAAAGTGACCAAAAACAAGCTATTTTGGACTTTGGAATTTTTTTGCATGTACGCCATTTACCGCGCCGGTTTAATTGACCATATATTTTTATAATTCGGACATTTCCACACGCGCCGATGGTAATTTTTATTTACACAGTTTTTTGTTTTGTTTTTATGGAAAAAGACGGGTGATTCCGACTTTTATTAGGGAAGGGGTTAAATGATCTTTATTAACTTTTTTTCACTTTTTTTTGCAAAGTTATAGCCCCCATAGGGGGCTACAACACTGCACACACTGATATTTTACATAGATCATTGTTATCCCATAGGATAACATTGATCAATGATTCTGCCCCTGACTGCTCATGCCTGGATCTCAGGCACAGAGCAGTCATTCGGCGATCGGACACCCAGGAGGAAGGTAGGTACCCTCCTTGTGTGCTCCAGCTGTTCAGGACACCGCAATTTTGCCGTGGCAATCCCAAAAAGCCGGGAGTAGTTTACTTTCACTTTAGACGCGGCAATCAACGAACGCTATTAGCCACGGGTCCCGGCCATTGTTAGAGGCCGGGCCTGACCCGCTATGACGCGGGGCCATGCCGTGGCCCTGTGTTATAGAAAGGGAGGGGACTCAGGGCCTACAGGTATGCCCTGCATCCTTAAGAGGTTAATATCTAAGATTTTCAATACAAGAGTTAATTAAGAAAAGGCAGAAAAATGGATCTTCACCAGGTGAAATTTCAGTGTCGGATAGAGGTCACTTGAATCACGGATAATGTATCACAAACGGTTTATTAGGCACAACAAACAACGCGTTTCTTGCCCAGAAAGGGCACTTCATCAGGCAATGTGCATGCACAAACAACAAACATACAGGTTTAAATAGACAGTCCTTATGTCAATTTAAAGGTTACGTCAATCAGGCTATTCAGAGTAGTTTACTACATCTGAGTAACCTTCAGTGCAGTATTTAGAACAATGGATAATATTAAAACATCCTCCAAAATAATATACTAGGCTAACTACATGACAACATATTAGTTAAAACATCAACATAATAACATATTTAAAATTAGTAATATAATCCCTCTGCAATTTCTAGCTGGAACGATGCGAGAGAGAGTGCATGTAGATGCGAGAGAGAAGCATGTTTTCTCCAGCGTGTCTATTTACTTTACATACTGTCGGGGCAAAACCCTGCCGCATATGAGCTACGCTACTACAACATAACGTTCTGCCAGTCTAACTATCCCAACCCCGGCCTACACTAGCTACGCTACTATAATGTAGCACTCTCCGTTTATCTAATTACCTGTAGTAGTTCAAACATCTATTGCGCTCCTGTGACACAGCGGTTGTCTGCGGAGATATCAGCCCTGATACGGCACTATCCACTAATACAGTTCTGGTCTCTATTGAAACATGTTTTCTAATACAAAGACCTTATCTCTATTAACTGTAACTAACCTCGCCCAATGCTAGCCACGCTATGGTATGTCTGGCGTTCCCATTCACTAAAACCAGTTTTACCACGGCCACAGGGCTCTGCAGCGAATCCCCTACTACACCTATGCCTACACGCACTCTCTCTCTCTTTCGCATCATTCCAGCTAGAAATTGCCGAGGGATTATATTGCTAATTTTCAATATGCTATTTTGTTGATGTTTTAACTAATATGTAGTCAGCCTAGTATATTATTTTAGAGGATGTTTTAATATTATCTATTGTTCTAAATACTGCACTGAAGGTTACTCAGATGTTGTAAACTACTCTGAATAGCCTGATTGATGTAACCTTTGAATTGACATAAGGACTGTCTATTTAAACCTGGATGTTTGTTGTTTGATGAAGTGCCCTTTCCGGGCAAGAAGCGCGTTGTTTGTTGTGCCTAATAAACCGTTGGTGGTACATTATCCTTGATTCAAGTGACCTCTATCCGACACTGAAATTGCGCCTGGTGAAGATTCATTTTTCTGCCTTTTCTTCTACTTGTGAGCCGGTGAGCGAGTCTCTGCCCTGAGGATCAAGGCTGCACACTGAGTGTCATCTCTATTAAAACGCTATATGGTGTTTTGCCCTCAGCACAACATCACTTGGTAAGTGAATTTCTTTGTTTGCACTTGCCAAATACCCAAAAGAACTGCACTAGGGGAGCATGTTTTTTCTTTTTGGCTTTGTTCAATACAAGAGTTTGGTAAGGCTGCATTCATGAGCGCAAGTTTTTCCCATGATTTTAATCCCTTCATGATCAAGCCCATTGTGGCCCTAAGGAAACAGCCAAATTTCATTTTTGAGTTTCTATTTTTTTCCTCCTCACACTTTACGAGACATAACTGTTTTCATGTTTCCTTCCATTGAGCCATATGGGAAAAGTAAAAAATAAAAAAAATATCCTGCAATTTAGCAACTTTTGGGGGAGACCAGGGGGAAGGGGTTGTTTTTACAAAGTGCACTTCATGATAAAATGTACATGTTTTCTTCTTTTTGACGCTTTCTTAGAATTTTTTTTCCTGATATATACTTGATTAAAAATTGTGTTTTTTTCTTCTGTTTACGCTGCTCACTGTACACGATCCCTAATATTATATTAAAATAGGTCAGACAATACTGCACATGGCAATAGCAACTATGTTTATGTGTTTGAAGGTTTTTTTTTGTTTGCTGTTTTTTTGAAAAATGGGAATTTGTTGCCGACTTGATTTTTCATCGGGGGGGGGTAGGTGCAGTTATATTTTTATCTGTAGACTTATGAAATACATAATCATTTACATAATGAAATGCTAATGTAATATATACCAATGATAGCTGGGTGAACATACTTTTACCCGGTTGTGTACACTCCGGAATGCCATATAAGTATCCATTTGTAAAATCAGAAATTTATAAATGGTATAAGTATATATGGATTTTATGTCCCTATTTTGGATGGAGCCACACTTGCAGTTTTTTATGCCATTTTGTGAGCCAAACACATGAATGTCACTATGTTGTTACTTGCGTTGGTTGCGTGTAAACCTTCCTTATGGATTCACTCCTGGCTTTGGCTCAGAAAAATACTTCATAAATTGGCATAAAAATTACATTTGTGTTTTAATACAATACAATACAATACTAGTAGAGGGTAGGCTATTTTTTTTGCTTTTGTTGCTAGACGTGGCTCCTTGTGCTGTGTTATACAACTTTTCTTTACATGTTATAGAGACCTGAAGTCCTGAGGTTTTTCTTTAGATTCTGTAAAATTTTATTTGTTGTTTATTACATATGAAATGTGCGACCTTTACCTCTAAAATTCTGTCTTTCTGTCACAAAAGTTCTAAACTTTTCTTTAAATAATTCACGTCATTATGAATGGCCTGTATGGAACTGAACAACCTGTTACAAATCCAGTTATTTGTGCAATAATTCCCCAAAATTTGTCCAGTGTGTTGTTATTCTTTTATAAAACAATAGATATCCAGGTATTGCCTGAGATACTTAGTGAACAGAACATGTGTTACCGTCAGAAGATACTGACAGCTGTGCAGTGGCATTTTAGAATTTCTAGCCTAGTCCGCCATAGCCGTAGCCCCTTTGGTTTATGATGTCCATTTGTTCATATGGCCTAAAAATGAAAATACACACAGAAGAAAACATTTCCAAATCATTATATAACTACAATGTTTTGTTTGTACAATGACTAAAATCCAGAGTGAACCAAATAGCAAGTGTTATGTACTACCAACGTATTTGTGCGCTTGTTGTACTGCCATACAACAGTGCATTTCATGTGTTCAAAGTAGGCAACTAAAATGTATTGTTGGTATACATTAGGCTAAATTCAATTTAACTATTCAATTTAATTGTTTAATTTAACTTGCCAATTTGTCAAAAAATTGAGGCCGTAATCTGATAAAATGCTGACACATTTTCATGTGACATTTTCGGGTAAAATACAATACGCGCCTAAAATGGGTGAATCCAGCCTTATACACCAGTAATGATGGTGATGGCACCATTATTCCAAGCATTATTCATAGCAAAGTCCCTTTAAGAATGCATATTGCAACCTTTTATACAGTATTGTAGACTTAATATAAAAAAAATGCCAACATTCTTACACTGCTTAATAAAGGGAACACTAAGATAACACATCTTAGATCTGAATGAACTAATCGTATGAAATACTTTCGTCTTTACATAGTTGAATATGCTGGCAATAAAATCACACAAAAATTATCAATGGAAATCAAATTTATCAACCCATGGAGGTCTGGATATGGAGTCACACTCAAAATCAAAGTGGAAAACCACACTACAGGCTGATCCAACTTTGATGTAATGTCAAAATGAGGCTCAGTAGTGTGTGTCACCTCCATGTGCCCGTATGACCTCCCTACAATGCCTGGGCATGCTCCTGATGAGGTGGCGGATGGTCTCCTGAGGGATGTCCTCTCAGACCTGGACTAAAGCATCCACCAACTCCTGGACATAAAACTACTGTTTTATTTTTTAGCTAAAGTTAGGCTATTCTCACACATTATTGTTATGGGATTTTTTTTGTGTGTGTTTTAAGCCAAAGCCAGGAATAAATTCTAAAAGAATGAAAATGAGAATTATAAAGGAATGACTTTTACTTCTTCTTCTTGCTGGATGCCCTTCTGGCTCTGCCTCATAAAAAACTGCATCAAAAAAACATGCTAGCCTTAGAATATTTTTCTCTATTATGCAAAATGGCAAAACAAATACAGAATTTATTCATTCATTTGAGGTAGTGGTGAATGCACAATAAAAATATGAAATCTCTTCAGAAAATGCAGGAATTACATCTAGCGTTTTAGCTAGAACACTTTATAATGTGACAGGTAGAGAGAGAATAAACTACATATCTTTGAGCATCAATACTCTCAGATATATTAAAAGTATTAATCATATATCTGTGCTTGTGTGGTACACATTTATCTGTTGTCTATCATTCATAACTCCTACTCACCACATCTTCCCATCTCTTCAAAAAGCCCAAGACAGCCCACATGCATGCAAATGAGCAGGGGCAGCTACCCAGTCACATCATGGACTTGTAGGTTTATTACATATTATTCTTTAGTTTCCTAATTGCAAGGAACCTCAGCTTGTCAATCATGTTTCTTCTGGAAGTAGAAGAAAACAATAAGATTATATATCTACTGCATTATTTATGGCGGGAAACATTACCCCTCTGTCCATTGATGTTCACAATTTATTAAAGGGAACCTGTCCTGTGTAATTGTCATACAGTATTTGTATGTCTTCATGACTAGCATGCTGCTGCACACAAGTGCGCTGCCACTTGGCATTTCACTAGGAATCAGGAAACAAGACTTCCTGGCTGCCATCTTGCAGAATGAGGAATTGCAGAACATCAGTGTAGGCTCACACAATGTCCAACACTGAAAAGTGTTAAAGGAGTAGTCCAGTGGTGACTCAGTGGTTTACAACTTATCCCCTATCTTAAGGATAGGGGATAAGTTGCAGATCGCGGGAGGTCCGACCCCTGGGGCCCCCCGCGATCTCCTGTATGGAGCCCCGACAGCCCGCGGGAAGGGGGCGTGTCGACCTCCGCACGAAGCGGCGGCCGACACGCCCCCTCAATACAACTCTATGGCAGAGCCGAAGCGCTGCCTTCGGCAATCTCCGGCTCTGCCATTGAGATGTATTGAGGGGGCGTGTCGGCCACCGCCTCGTGCGGGGGTCGACACCCGCTATCTCGGCGGAGAGCCGGGGCCCCGTACAGAGAGATCGCGGGGGGCCCCAGCGGTCGGACCCCCCGCGATCTCAAACTTATCCCCTATCCTTAGGATAGGGGATAAGTTTTTCACCACTGGACTACCCCTTTAAAATTGCAATCATTGTGCCATGATGCCAACATCAGGTCTTAAAGGGGTAATGCAGGCATAAACATGTTCTAAGAGTGGTCTAAGGGTGTTTAAATTTGGTGACCCATGGTGATGGCGGGACCACGGGGGGTGTAGCGATGTAGGTGGATGGGGCCAGATGGTATTAACCCCAGGGGCAAGGTGTTGTTAGCCCCTAATGTTCGTGATGCCAGAGTGGTTTTTGGGTACCGGAGCCACAAGAATGGTATCTCCGCTATTCCAATGGATAGGCAGTGAAAGGAGAGTCCACAACCAAGTTATGGTTTAACGGAGGCTTTACTGAATTAAGACAGATGGTATTATCTTCACAGCTAAGCCAGATTCCCAGAGAGGTGGCCAAGAACCCAGAAGGACCTCCCAGCTTGCTTGGACCAATTAGACTTGTAATAGACTTTAGAGATTTGACTTCAGGCTTGACTATAGACTAGACCTGACTATTTGTAGTGACAGCAGACATAGACTTTTGACTTACTGGAATGACTGTAGCTTTGTGGCCTTCCAGATGCTGGTCACTAGCACTGAGATCTCCGGTGTTTGCTGTGCTCAGTAGCAGGTGGTAAGAGGTAAGAGAGTGAATTGTAATAGCCGCCCCTTTATATAGTGGGGGCTGGACTAAAGCCCATTGGTCAAGCTGCGGGTCATAGGTTAAGCTGGTGCTCTCTGGGTAACATCATGTGACAACATAACATAACATATGACATTTCACCGGTCCTTCAGACATCTCACAGGTCCTTTAGACTAGCTAGACATTAGGACACTGACTATAATCCTATGACCATAAATGACACTTATAATAACAGCAGGGGAGACACTGCAGGAGAGCCCCCCAAGTCACTGAGGGACTCAACCTGAAAGGGCCTAAGTGTAGTGCAGGACCATATCCTGTACTGGGACATTGCATTATAAAATAAAAAAGAAACAATATACGCAGCTGCCTTGATCCCCAGCAGCTGCTGATGTAACTGCTCCCAACCCCCTATGCTCACAGCTGCTTCCCACTTCTTGTGCTGTCTCATTCCTGCAGGTAATGCCTGCTCCAATGACTGGTCACCGTGGAGACCCACCTCAGCTGGCAATTGTCTGAGTGGGCATTTACTACAGGATTGAAATATCTGACAATAGAATGGGAAGTGCTAGCACTTCCCATTCTTTTGTAATACATTGTTAGATGGAAGAGTTGTATATCTAAGTCCCTATATGATTTTTTCTACTCCTTGTGTTTGGACTGAGATTTTACTGGAAGATCTACTGTGGGAACAGGAAGCAGTTTGAATGTCATCTGTGGGGGATCAGGGAAGGTAAGTATGGTTTCTTTCTTTTATTTTGAAAGCAAATAAAGTTTTTTGGAAACTCTAAATGAAAAAAAAAAAAACTCTAGATAGAAGAGATGCCCCTCCACAGCTAAAAAAATGTTTCCACCGGTGTACACCTTTTCTCCCCATGGGCATTGCGCCTATACAATATCACCTTCCCATTCCCCTCCCCTAGGATAATGTTGAGAGTCAAATCTTACCCCTGTGGTTCTTCCCTAGTAATTGTGACCCAGCCAGATTATGTTTTATTATAATTACCCTCTGTTTCCTATCACTGAGCTAGTTGCTAACCTATTTACTCCAAAATATTCACAACTTCACCCTGGTCCAATCTATAACTAACCTCGTCAGAGAATCTGCTCAGGACCTATGCCTCATTATTTTAATTATGATACTCAATTACTCATCGATACCTATATATTAGAAAAACATGTTAAACATGTCACTGGAGATGGAAGCAATTGGAGATGTTACAGTATACACTCATTCAGGAGGGTTGGCAGTGTTCATACCAATTTTGTACTATTTGTGAGCAATCTAACCAAAAAATTGGAGTGATATCAACAGAAATATTAGGAGATTCCAAAGGCAACATATTTAATGAAAAATCCAACTAAAAATAAAGCTGCACACACACATATGCAGGAACAGTCCCCATGAAAGGTTAACAAAAAGAGAGGATGTGAATTATTTAATTTAAGGAGTTCTCTGCACAATCCTTAGTGGCCAAAGCCAATAGACCTTAGGACAAGCAGAGCCCATTCTGATCACAGGGGCACTGTCACTTTGCCTGCAGGATTAAGCAGCAGGAGCCTTATTATAATACATTGCCGAGACCCTGCTGGGAACACCAGGAAAGGGGGTTATGTCCACTCCTGCCAGTTTAACGACTTATAAGCCACAGTCAATAGTCAAATGGCTACCTACTGGGGGAAACAACCTACTGCGGGTACCTATCTATCTACTGATGGCAGCCATCTTACTTGGGGGAAAATACTTAAAGGAGGCACATATCTACCTACTGGGAGCAGCTACTGTAAATACCAAGATGGGCAATACCATTTGGTGCACTGTGGATGTAGAAAAGACGAAGATGGTGTTGGAAAAGTGCAAAGCCTAAGATGTTTGACAGATTCTCATAGAAATGTGGATGCCATCTGTGAGTTAATAGATGTAACTGCACATCACTTATATACTCTGTAAAGCATGTGTAGTGCCGGTATCTACAGCCATATGGGCACTGTATGTGGGTATTTCTGATCTGTGTAGGGTGTTCTCTATAGAAACAGCATGGCAGTATTATTCAGACACAAGGCTGTTATGTATTGTGGTCATGATGTGTTGGTATTGTACCTTGAATAATAGCATTATTCCTTATGTTAGTATTTGTATACAGGATTTGTTCAGTAATAGTATGATGCTAATATGAAAGAAGATGTGCTGGAAAGGATATGGCTACAAAAAGGTATGCCTGGAATCCTGATGACTAGCTTTATCTAGGCATGTGCTTATTTATGCTAATTATGCCAATTTCAAGTTGGCTTTAAATTATTACAACTTGGAATATGAGCATTGCGGCACATGTTAAATCACACTCCATTCATCTCTCTTCATGGTGAAGCCACGCTCACTGCTCCAATATACTGTACACCATATAGTGACACAATTTAAAACAAAGTCTGGGAAAATTTGTCTCATTGTGTGCTGTTTTCCTTTTCTACTTTTTATGTATATGTGATTCATGGCAAAAAGGTTTCCCCAGAAATTGCACCACTTAAAGGGGTATTCCAGGATTTTTTTTTATTTGACTATGCTACAGGGGCTGTAAAGTTAGTGTAGTTCATAATATAGTGTCTGTACCTGTGTGTGACGATTTTCTCACAATTCTTCTGTGATTTTCACCCCACTATTTATTTTTACCAGCATACAAAATGACTGTTGTCTCGGATTATAGTCAGCTGATGACAGGGAGCCTGTCTGCTTCAATGGGTGGAGCGATCAATCTGCAACTAATACATCTGTAGGCACCCTGATTGAAAACCACAGGTCTTTTGTTTCAATGGGTGGGGTGGCTGATGTGTGAGAGGGAGGAAAAGGGCATTGTGGGATTTGTAGTCAAAAAAACATAAGTCAAACAGGAAATACAAGTGCACAAAAAGCTAGCCACAGTATTATGGTAATCTCACAACATAGCCATTTAGCCCCAAGACAAGCGCAGATCCTTCCTAAGCATGTCCATTACTGTCTGCCAAGTACATACTAAATGGTGGATAACCCCTTTAAAGGAAATCTGTCAGCAGTATCACCCAGACTAAAGCTGTCACACAGGCTTGTAGTGTGGGTGATGCTGATTAAAACAAAACTCACAGCGTCCAGAATTGCCCAGCCGTTCCTCCAAAATTTGCCTTTTTCTTATTATGCAAATGAGGGCCTTGGGACATGGGCGGAGCTCCTAATCGAGCTAGGGGCACGCTGACGTTATCTTCACAGAGTGGGTGCTCCACCCGGCTCATCAATGTTCATAACCCCCCTCCCTGCTCTTGCGCCCCTTGTTAGTGTACGGCGCTTGTGTGCCCCAATCTTGGTTCAGAGCTCCGCCCATACCCAAGGCCCTAATTTGCATAATAAAAAAGGCGAATTGTGGCAGAATGGCTGGGTGAATCTGGACGCCGTGAGTATCGTTTTGCGCCATGATCTGTACTTTTTATCAATACCACATTTGCGAATATAAAACTTATAAAACACTTTTTATACATTTTTTTAAATAAAAAAAAGTCCAGCAATTTTGGACTTTTTTTATTTTCACATTAAGGGATCATAGCGATACCAAATATATTTATTATTTTCTTTTTTATGCTTTTTTGGGGTAAAATGGGAAAAAAGGGACAATTTACATTTTTTTTTTATTATTTATTTTTTTTTTACACTTTTTATGTCCCCATAGGGGACCATCTATAGCAATCATTTGATTGCTAATACTGGATTAAGATTTTTATAGTAATTTACAAATCTGTTTAACATTCTGGAAATGTTTCCACTGGAGTACCCCTTTAATCTTAACACAAGTGCCTTTAAGCTGTAATTGAAATAGTCCAGTCAACTTTACCTGATGAAGATTCTAGAAGAAATCCTGACAAGATACAGTGTATTTACAAAAGCTTCTTAAAAGCAAATATTGTCTTAGTGTTTCACATGCATAAACAGGACAACATCTGGACTGTATCAAAGTTAGCATCCCCCACAAACACAGACTGTCAGAAGAAGAAAGCAGAAATGGCTTTTTTGCATAAGGAAGTAATACACTGCTCAAAAAAATAAAGGGAACACTTAAACAACACAATGTAACTCCAAGTCAATGACACTTTTGTGAAATCACACTGACCACTCAGGAAGCAACACTGATTGACAATCAATTTCACATGCTGTTCTGCAAATGGAACAGACAACAGGTGGAAATGATAGGCAATTAGCAGGACACCCCCAATAAAGGAGTGGTTCTGCTGGTGGGGACCACAGACCACTTCTCAGTTCCTATGCTTCCTGGCTGATGTTTTGGTCAGTTTTGAATGCTGGCGGTGCTTTCACTCTAGTGGTAGCATGAGACGGAGTCTACAACCCACATAAGTGGCTCAGGTAGTGCAGCTCATCCAGGATGGCACATCAATGCGAGCTGTGGCAAGAAGGTTTGCTGTGTCTGTCAGAGTAGTGTTCAGAGCATGGAGGCGCTACCAGGAGACAGGCCAGTACACCAGAAGACGTGTAGTAGGGCAACAACCCAGCAGCAGAACCGCTACCTCCGCCTTTGTGCAAGGAGGAGCAGGAAGAGCACTGCCAGAGCCCTTCAAAATGACCTCCAGCAGGCCACAAATGTACATGTGTCCACTCAAATGGTCAGAAACAGACTCCATGAGGGTGGTATGAGGGCCCGACGTCTATAGGTGGGGGCTGTTCTTACAGCTCAACACCGTGCAGGTCGTTTGGCATTTGCCAGAGAACACCAAGATTGGCAAATTCGCCACAGGTGCCCTGTGCTCTTCACAGAAGAAAGCAGGTTCACACTGAGCACATGTGACAGACGTGACAGAGTCGCCATGGTGAGCGTTCTGCTGCCTGCAACATCTTCCAGCATGACCGGTTTGGCGGTGGGTCAGTAATGGTGTGGGATGGCATTTCTTTGGGGGGGGGGGGGGGGGGCGCAAAGCCCTCCATGTGCTTGCCAGAGGTAGACTAAGATGGTAGGTACTTAGATGAGATCCTCAGGCCCCTTGTGAGACCATTTGCTTAAGCGGTTGGCCCTGGGTTCCTCCTAATGTAAGACATTGCTAGACCTCATGTGGCTGGAGTGTGTCAGCAGTTCCTGCAAGAGGAAGGCATTGATGCTATGGACTGGCCCGCCCGTTCCCCAGACCTGAATCCGATTGAGCACATCTGGGACATCATGTCTCGTTCCATCCACCAAAGCTACGTTGCACCACAGACTGTAGAGAAGTTGACCATCAGGAGCATGCCCAGGCATTGTAGGGAGGTCATACGGGCACATGGAAGCCACACACACTATTGAGCCTCATTTTGACTTGTTTTAAGGACATTACATCAAAGTTGGATCAGCCTGTAGTGTGGTTTTCCACTTTGATTTTGAGTGTGACTCCATATTCAGACCTCCATGGGTTTATTAATTTTAATTTCCTTTGATAATTTTTGTGTGATTTTGTTGTCAGCACATTCAACTATGTAAAGACAAAAGTATTTCATATGATTAGTTCATTCATTCAGATCTAGGATGTGTTATCTTAGTGTTCCCTTTATTTTTTTGAGTACTTGCTATCTATTGCTATTTATTTACAGTACTTGCTATCAATATACAGTGGGGGTAACGTAACATCTGTATTACAGACTGAGAAGAACATGAAGAAATGGTATTCACCAAATATTTTTTTGTTTCATAACATTTTACACACAAGTAAAACCAATATAAGTTTTCTTGCAGAGGGCTGAGAATAAAACAACAAAATAATATAAAACAGACAAGGGTAAGGGGAGAACGATGGATTACAAAACAACATGTAAAGGTCACACAGTGAAACATGTAAGTTATGGTTTACCTACTAGTATGTTAAGCCAGGTTTGTCTGTTAGGGCCATAAAACAGTGTAGAGCCAGGAGATGAAATAATAAAGATTATATTGTAATAGTCTATAGTAGTTTTTGAGTAGCTGAATGATCTCGCCAAAGTTTATATATGGCTTGAAATCGTCAGTGGTATCAGTTATGGTTACATACATTATTCATTGAGACAGAATTATTGAGTTAATTTGCTCTTTGATCAATGCTTAAGTGGAAAAATTAGTTTTCCAGTTAGCTGCAATATGGATTCTAATAGTTAAAGCAATGAATGGAATGATCTAGTTGGTTCCATTAATCCTGGAAATGTATCCATTGTTACTTATAAGCATTGCTGTTGGCGTTAATAGCATGAATTGTTCACATTATGCACCATATGTCACAATGCAAGCCACATCCTCAAAAGCATTCATTGGATACTGTAGGGTCAAATTGTTGAAGATAGGTAGGAATGTGATCAGCTCTATGGAGTGTATTTAGATGACGTGTATTTTTTCTAACCGTAGAGATGGTGTGGACCAAATGGTAAGGTCATTTTAAAATTGTGTTATAAGGCTATTATAATTTCTTGAAACTTTTGTTGGTAAGAAAAGGGACCGATTTATGCTATGCATTGACCTAAAAGTCAAACTGTGAAATGAAGTGATAATGATCTCTACACGAGGTGACTGGAATTGTCCACAATTATCTCTAGTCCCCAAAGTAGTTCGAATTTCTAAAGTAGAAAAGGAGGGTCCAGCAGAGGCGCAAGTGGTTGAGTGATTAGGAATAAAGAAATATTGGCAAGAGACCTATTTTATATGAGGGAGTGTTGTTGGGAAAAATATTAACACTAGTCAGTATGGATCACTGCAGCCATTGTTTCCGTGGCAAGGACAAAAAGCACTGGCAGCTTCCTTGTAGTGAGCCACTGGCAATGCAAATGGTTTGAGGTAAGTTGTTAGTCTGGATGAGTAGTTGATTTGGGGTAAGTAGTTGGTTTGAGGTGAGTAGTAGGTTTTGGGTGGGTGAGTAGTTGGTTTGGGATGAGTAGTTGGTTTGAGGCGAGTAGTTGGTTTGAGGTGAGTAGTTGGTTTAAAGGGGAACTCCGGTGGAAAAAAAAATGTTTTTAAATTAACTGGTGCCAGAAAGTTATACAAATTTGTAAATTACTTCTATTTAAAAATCTTAACCCTTCCAGTACTTATCAGCTGCTGTATATTACAGGTAAACTACAGAGAAATGTGTGTAGTTCTTTCCAGTCTGACCACAATTCTCTCTGCTGACACCTCTGTCCGTGTCAGGAACTGTCCAGAACAGGAAAGGTTTTCTATGGGTATTTGCATCTACTCTAGACAGTTCCTGACATGGATAGAGGTGTCAGCAGAGAGCACTGTTGTCAGACTGGAAAGAACTACACAATTTTCTCTGGAGTATACAGCAGCTAATAAGTACTGGAAGGCTTCAGATTTTTCAATAGAAGTTTTCCACCAGAGTTCCCCTTTAAAGTGAGTAGTTGGTTTGAGGTGAGCAGTTGGCCTAAGGTGAGTAGTTGATCTGAGGTAAGTAATTAGTTTGAAGTGGGTAGTTGGTTTGAGGTGAGTAGTTGGCCTAAGGTGAATATTTGATCTGAGCCAAGTAGTTGGTTTGAGGTGAGTAGTTGGCAGCTTCAACTAGGCTTTAGGGGATTCATATAAATGTTGTAGTATGTTTTTAGTATTTGGATGTAGTATTTATGCTGAACAATAATGCATCAACTGCCTTTTCTACCTAGGGAGCGAGCATTAAGCCTAAACCCCCATATTTCATACATGTACAATATTCCAGCTGGTAGCCATTTATTACCCGTTTGGGTTTATGGTTTAACCTTATGATCTGTTTGGTGTCCAAGTGATCACATTCTAACATTCAGAGAAAGTTTCCATGAGCAATGAATCCTTGCTGGCACACCTTAGTATAACAGAGGCTGAGACTTGGAATAAAAACTAAGATGAAATGTCGAAGGGTTACAATCTTCAATTTATATGCTTGCTGCATCATCCGGAGGACGACCACACAATCCCTATGAGAACTGTTGCTGGGGGGAGAATGATTTTTAACTCCAATAGGACAATCACTAACATTTCCAGCAGTCTATTGTAGATGTAATATTATTATGTGCTACAAGTAAGGCTTCTATTACAGTCCTTCAATGATTAAACCATTACAAATTCTCTGGCAGCAAGTGCATAGACTCACTGCCCTACAGTAAAGAAAACCCCAACTACGAAGATCCTTAGACTTTCCTTCCGTTTCACATATATTTGTGTACTAACACCTGGAAATGTAAATACAGGCAATCTGTAGTAAGTGTAAATAATTGGGTTACTGTATATTATCAGTTTGTAGCCTCTGGTGCCCTGATTCTAACATTGAAGAGAATTTATCAATACTTTCCCCAGTAATCTGGCATTGCAATTTGTTTGCGCAATGCTCTCAATTTCTGCCCATAACACAGAAAAGTCACTCATTTTTCAGCAAGATGAAGCTTGCACTATATTTTGCAACTTTTTTTACACCATAAAACTGCCATGCAAGTTCTGAAAAATACTCTTAAACTACTTTTATCTTGTTGCTCCGATTTGCTATTCCTCAGATATAGGGATTTTACTGTTGTGTTTACTACCTGCACTTTTCCACAGGTCCTATTTAACTTTACAATGTTTTTTGTAATGTTTTTAAATTAGTTTGTGACCCTCAATTTTAATCTTGTTGCTTTCATAATTTGCTGTTTGCCCTTGGAAAGGCACAGCATTGTAGCACCACTCCAATGTCAGGCATGCAACCTAACAGCTTATCAGTGTAAGGCTGGGTTCACACTGGGTTTTCCGTTAACCCATTCACACTGCAGAATTTTCTGGGCGGAATTTCGGTCAGAAAATTCTGATCAAAAAATTTTGCTAGCACATTAAACCTGCTCAATGTTCTCAATGAATCAATAGCACAGACATTGCTGTCTATCAGGACGGCAAAGCCCATGTGGCGCCCAGAATTTTCCCCCTGGAAATTTTGCACCCGCTGATTCTATAGTGTGGACCTGGCCTGTCAAGTGAGCTCACACAATGCATTGCTCTCTGGTTGGAGAAAACCAGACAGAACTCTGACATTAGATTTTGCTGTGAAGAAGAAAACCCTAAAGTATCCTAAAAATCTGTACAGGATTAATACAGTAAAAATATTTCCTAAATTAATTAACTTATTATTTATTGAAGTGTCCGTCTTACATTTATGTCCATGACCACATAGGTTTGTAAGATTTCATTAACAAAATAAGTCATTTTGAAATTAGAAAGTAGCTAAACCTACTGCAGTGGTTAATACTTACCTTAGGGATCCCAAAGACATCTTCATTTTGTTTGGCTGCTCTGTAATTCACTAGAGCAGAGGCAGAAGTTACACCCACTTTGGGTCACCATCATACTGTACTATGTACATTCTTGCCATCTGTTTCACCAACAGTCAGTAATGACATTATCTAAGTCTAATCTGTAACTGACCTAATATGTTATAACATCTGCCCACTTCTAAGTAAATACCTCCATGACATTTCAATATATACTGCGTTCTGTTTATGTAATAATATCACACTGAGTATAAACAAATAGGAAGCAAATGCAAAGAGATGGTAAAATAAAGTAATAAAAGTAATATTTTGGGGGGGAAAAAACATTCCGGAAAAACTGATAATAAAAGTTACATATAACAAAGACCACAGGGATAAGTAATAAAGAGGGTGGGTCAATGTTTTTGTAATGCTGATGGTTTTATAGGCACTTTACACAGGAGTGTGCCAGGCTGAATGGTGTCATGATGGCTCTTGATGAGAGATGATGAAGAGGCTCCATAAATAAGGTTTATGAGAAAATGTAAAGGAAAAGAACTTCAACATGAACACCAGGAAATATAAACCCCCAACCTGAGTAATAGGGTCCTATAAACAGTAATCAAATGTATAAGTTGGATTCCCAACCGATTTGATTTGAATAGTCACTGTCATTTTCACCAACTTCCCTCCAATTGAGTGTAAAACCCTCCATTAAACATAAATGACTTCATACCCCAGAAAAACAGCTCTTAAGTCTTGGCCACTAGGCGTCTCCTTTCTTTGAAATCTGCTGTCCACTTCCTGATAGGGGAGATCCATCTGTACAAAGCAAGACGGAACACAAGAAGTGGGAATATGGATTAGCATAAGAGAGTCTGTGCACATGCATCTGGGAATGTCCAGAGACTCTCTTTCCACTCATCTCAACAGCTCAGTGCTTTGTGTAACCCTTTCCTTGCTTTGCTGCTGCTGTATATTTTATTTCTGCTCATAGCACCTTGCATACCCAGTGCATTAGTAACCTCTTCTTCCCCCACTGTACTGTACTATATATCATCTTCCAGCACAGTATCAGTCTGTACAGAGATTTCTTTCTGGCTGTAAAATCCAGATATTAAAAACATAGAAAGGACAGATAACCATGGTCAAATGTGCCCAGACAGACCAAGGTTAATAAAGAAACATGGTCAGAGTAATAGGTGAAATTACCAGCCAAGAGAAGCACCTGAAGAGGCCTTACATACCCTCCCAGTGCTGATGGGCTGGAAGGTTAACTCATCCCAAACCAGGGAGAATAAACACAGAAACTGTTCAGACATAAACTGCATGTCTGAACAGGACCCAAAACAGAAAATACCAAAACACAGAAAAACGGACATTAAACATGGAGGTTGCGTGTTAGTCACAGCTTCGTGCAGCGGTCGCCACACCGCATTCATGCACACAGCCGGGGCTCCGGGTGGGAGATCACGGGGGTCCCAGCGGTCTGACAACCCGCAATCTGACACTTATACTGGACTACCACTTTAATAGCACTATAGCAATATATTAGGGATTTGCTTTCTCTCTATCTATCTACCTATCTATCATAGTTTTTTTTTATTTTAATTTTTCTGCAATTCTCTATTTTATATTACATACTGTGAGCAAATTAGAAAACAAAACAATCACTGTTACGAAAGGAAAGATGGATTGGCATGTGCTGTTTATAGGATATACAGTTTATTTTATACATTTGTCTGCTAGAAATGACAGAAGACTGAAGTTTCTGTACTGCCAGAATTGTTCGTTTTAATCCTCGGTCAAGAGTATTCATTGAGTTATGTTTTCCCAGGCTACAATTCTACTACTAGGTAAATGGACAACTGACACAGGCTGTCAAATGTGGAAAGATCACTTCCTGCTATGGCACCACAGGCTGCATTTCACTACTAGGAGGAATTTCACATAATAACTTATTTTTTTTCCTGGAACCCAGAAAAAATAACTTCCTGCTAAGTCATCTTTTAACCCTGTATTATTTGTAGGGTGATTTATTACTGGATAATCACTGTTACTGATGAGGAAGTGAACTTTATATATGGTTATGGATTAAAAGAAACTTGTTCCTTTACTGAAAAATAATATGTTAACACCCAGTTCTGAGAAATAATAGGAAGAAATCATGGACTTCCTGATGCCGAATGTCAAAAATCACATAGATATTAACTATAACAAATGTTATTCCCAGACATAGTTATCCCTGGATGCTAAATAAGCTGTTGCATCCTGTTTAGTACCATCTCTAGGTTAATATTTTTAGTTTTTATGTAAACAAAGCAATGATTTGTATCTATGGGACTATGGGTTAACAGTGCCTAAACCTATCCTCAGGTTGTATGCGGAATTGCAGCTTAGTTCTATTGAAGTTAATGAAACAAAGATTTAACCCCTTAACAACATAGGATGAAATGTACATCTTGGTGACCTGGTACTTAACGCACCAGGAAGTATGTTTACATCTGGTACATGACGCGAACATTGGAGTGGTGCTCGCTTCATGCATGGCAGGTCCTGGCCGGTAATGGTGGACATACAGTGGCAATACGGGTGTTCTAATAGATCATCGGATTGCCGGCAGCACGGCCACAGGGATCATCCAAGATGGCCAACAGACTTCTCCTCGCCTGCTCCGGATATCATCCCAGGGTCTTCAGAGCCATGTATATAAATTGTGGGGGAATAAAAAGTGTAAAAAAAAATAAAAAATAAAAAAAGTTTAATAAAAAATTTTTAAATCACCTTAAAAATTGTTTTAATAATTTTTAATTGCCCCTTTTCCTCATTTAACTTCAAAAAGCCAAAAAAATAAAAAATTTGACATATTTGGTATCGGTGTGTGTGTAAATGTCCAAATTATTAAAATTAATGATAATTAATGATCCAATACGGTGAACAGCATAAACGAAAAAAAAAGTCCTAAATTGCTGCATTTTTGTGACATCAAAGTCCAAAAAATGATTTATAAAAAGCAATCAAAAAGTCACATACATGTAAAAGTGGGACTGATAAAACGAATAAAAGCTACAGATCACAGCCCAAAAAGTTTGCCTTAATACAGCCTCGTATATGGAAAAATTTGAAAGTTTTAAACATACTTGTTTTCTCCCAAAAAAATTGCTTTTTAACCCCTTAAGTTTTTCCTTTTTTCTGCATTTTTATTTTTTCCTTAGTCATTAGTCACGGGAAAAAAAATTCATAGTGCGACAAAAATGCCATTTTGTCAATTTTGGGGGCTTCCATTTCTACGCAGTGCAATTTTCGGTGAAAATGACACCCAATCTTTATTCTGTAGGTCCATACGATTAAAATGATACCCTATTTATATAGGTTTAATTTTGTTGTACTTCTGAAAAATATCATAACTACATGCAGGAAAATTTATATGTTAAAAATTCTCATTTTCTGACCCCTATAACTTTTTTATTTTTCTGTGTACGGGCCGATATGAGGGCTAAATTTTTTGCATCGCAATCTGAAGATTTTATCGGTACAATTTTGGTATTGATCAGACTTCTTGATCACTTTTTATTAATCTTTTTCATGATATAAAAAGTGACCCAAAATACGCTATTTTGGACTTTGGAATTTTTTTGCGTGTACACCATTGATCATGCGGTTTAATGAATGCTATATTTTTATAATTCGGACATTTCCACACGCGGCGATACCACATATGTTTATTTTTATTTACACAGTTTGTTTGTTTTTTTATTAGAAAAGGGGGGTGAGTCAAACTTTTATTATGGAAAGGGTTAAATGACTTTTATTAAAAAAAATGTCACTTTTTTTTTGCAGTGTTATAGCCACCATAGGGGGCTATAACACTGAACACATTGATCTTTTACACTGTCCACTGCAAAGCCATAGCTTTGCATTGATCAGTGTTATAGGCGGTCGATTGCTCAAGCCTGGAGGCTTGGAGCAATCACTCACCGAGACGCGACGGAGCAAGGTATGGGGACCTCCGTTCGCGTGCTAGCTGATCGGGACATCGCGATTTAATTGCGATGGTCCCGATCAGCCCGACTGAGCTGCTGGGAAGCTATCACTTTCATTTTAGACAGGGCGATCAACTTTGATTGCCGTGTCTAAAGGGTTAATAGCGAGCAGCACAACGATCGGTGCTGCACGCTATTGGCCCAGGTTCCCGTCTGTCATTAGCCGCCGGGACCGACCCGGTATGATGCGGGGTCACGGTGTGACCCTGTTTTATTTACCGGGACCAGGCTTAGGGCGTACAGGTACGCCCTACGTCCTTAAGAGGTTGAAAGCAGTACAATAAAAGCAAAGTATATAAACATGGGACACAGCTCATTTTGGCTTTAAAGGAGATATCCAGTGGTGAAAAACGCATCCCCTATCCTAATGATAGGGGATAAGATTCAGATCGTGCAGGGTCCGATCGCTGGGGCCCTCCGCGATCTCCTGTATGGGGCCCCAGCTTGCTGTTCAGCGGCTGACACACCCCCTCAATACAACTCTATGGCAGAGCCGGAGCACTGCCTTCGTCAATCTCCGGCTCTGCCAGAGTTGTATTGAGGGGGTGTGTCGGCCGCCACTTCGTGCATTGGTCAACACACTCTATCTGGCCAGCGAGCCGGGGCCCCATACAGGAGATCTGATCTTTAAGATAGGGGATATGTTTTTCACCACTGGACTACCCCTTTAAGGACACAGACACTTTTGTTTTTGCATTTTCATTTATCCTCCTCGCCTTCTAAAAATCATTACTCTTTTATATTTCCTTCCACAGACCCAAATGAGGCTTTTTTTGCCCAACCAATTGTACTTTGTAAAGACATCACTCATTTTACCATAAAATGAACGGAAAGTTTCGTTTTCACTCTGTACACTTGACATGTTTTCTTTATTCTTTGGGTTAATACAATTAAATTCATATCCATGGTTACATATCCAAAAGAAGTATGTTCAAAATTGCCCTATTTTGACCACCTATAACTTTCTCACTTGTCCGTATACAAGGATGTATGAGGGATCATTTTTTGCTCCGTGATCTTTAGTTTTATTGGTACCACTTTTGTGCATATGTGACTTTTCATTAGTTTTTTTTTTTATAAAAAAAAAACTTTTGGAAAGAGATGTAACAAAAAACAGCAATTTTGGATTTATTTTTTTACATTTACTCTGTCCACTGTACAGGATCATTAACATTATATTTTACGAGTTTGGACAGTTACGCATTTTAACTTTTAACTTTCTTTTACTATTGAATTTTACACTTGTTATATCCCTACAGGGGACTATTTTTGCAATAGATTGCAGATACTGATAAGTGCTAAAAATATGCTGTTTTTCTATTTCAGGATGTCCTTATTTAACAACTTTACACACACTTTCCCCTTTCACTGGGTGTCAGGAAGACTGAGATGTCTGGTAATAGGTGCTGCAAGAAACATAACAGACGTGGCTGTGATGAAAAGGGGAAATGGGAGGGAGTGAAAAAAATGCAGCTGCATGTGGTGTTTTAAAGGGGTACTCCTGTGGAAAAAAAAATTTTTTAAATCAACTGGTGCCAGAAAGTTAAACAGATTTGTAAATTTCTTCTAATAAAAAAAATCTTAATCCTTCCAGTACTTATTAGCTGCTGAATACTACAGAGGAAATGGTTTTCTTTTTGGAACACAGAGCTCTCTGCTGACAACGTGACCACAGTGCTCTCTGCTGACATCTCTGTCCATTTTAGGAACTGTACAGAGCAGGAGAAAATCCCCATAGCAAACATATGCTGCTCTGGACAGTTCCTAAAATGGACAGAGATGTCAGCAGAGAGCACTGTGGTCATGATGTCAGCAGAGAGCTCTGTGTTCCAAAATGAAAACCATTTCCTCTGTAGCATACAGACCGTAAAAAGTACTGGAAAGATTAAGATTTTTTAATAGACGTAATTTACAAATCTGTTTAACTTTCTGGCACCAATTAATAAAAAAAAAAAAAAGTTTTCCCTTTAAGGCAACTATTAAAGAGGTATTAGTCTCAGGGCCGGCACCATCTACAGGCAAAGTAGGCTCCAGCCTAGATTGCTCAGTGGATGAGGGATTCAGGGCGCTAGTTCCAAGCGAGTTCAACTTAAAACTTTATGTGCTGAAGCATACTGCAGCTGTAACAGGATGGAGCTTCGTAGCTTTGTCCTGTCACCTCAGGCAGTGTTGCCTGTGTGTGCAGTGTCTCTGTATATTATACTGCCTGCATTTAAAGAAGAGGAGCCGCAGAAAGAAGAGCGCCTGGAGCTTCGGTGGAACAATGGAGAAGTGACTGGTGTTTTTTTTTTTTTCATGGGGCCTGCAGTATGGGGGCACTGTGAAGAAATATGGAGACCGTGGGGTCTACACCAGCCTGTTAGTGTAAAAAAAATAAAAATAAAAAAAAGATACACTAACATGCTGGTGTTGCCCCATACTTTTTTATTTTCACAAGAGGTAAAAGGGAAAAAAAGATGCAATTTCTCCTGAGTACGGAAATACCCCATATGTTGGCATAAAAAGATGCACAACAAGGCTCAGGCTCTATGTACATTTGAGGCCTAAATTGGTGATTTGCAAAGGGGTGGCTGATTTTACAGTGGTTTTGAGTCATAAATGCAAAAAAAATAAATACCCACTTGTGACCCCATTTTGGAAACTACACCCCTCACAGAACATAACAATGGGTATAGTGAGGCTTAACACCCCACAGGTGTTTGACGAATTTTTGTTAAAGTTGGATGGGAAAATGAAAAAACATTTTTTTTTTACTAAAATGTTGGTGTTACCCTAAATTTTTCATTTTCACAAGGGAGAATAGGAAAAAAGCGTATAGGAATAGGAAAAATAGAGTAAGAACATACCCCATATGTGGATGTAAAGTGCTCTGCGGACGAACTACAATGCTCAGAAGAGAAGGAGCGCCATTGGGCTTTTGGAGAGAAAATTTGTCAGGAATTGAAGGCCATGTGTGTTTACAAAGCCCCCATAGTGCCAGAACAATGGAACCCCCACATGTGACCCCATTTGGAAACTACACCCCTCATGGAATATAATATGGGGTGCAGTGAGCATTTACGCCCCACAGGTGTCGGACAGATTTTTGGAACAGTGATCCGTGAAAATGAAAAATATATTTTTTCATTTGTACAGCCCACTGTTCCAAAGATCTGTCAAACGCCATTGGGGTATAAATGCTCACTGTACCCCTTATTAAATTCTGTGAGGGGTGTAGTTTCCAAAATGGGGTAACATGTGGGGGGAGGGTCAACTGTTCTGGCACCACAGGGGGCTTTGTAAACGCTCATGGTCCCTGACTTCCATTCCAAACAAATTCTCTCTCCCTAAGCCCAATGGCGCTCCTTCTCTTCTGAGAATTGTAGTGCGGCAGCAGAGCACTTGACGTCCACACATGGGGTATTTTCATACTCAGAAGAAATGGGGTTACAAATTTTGGGAGGCATTTTCTCTTATTACCCCTTGTAAAAATTTTAAATTTGGGGAAAAACCAGCATTTTAGTGAAAAAATTTGTGAAAATGGGCTTGGTCCTTAAGGGGTTAATATTGTTGCACGTAATAAAGTGCGTTTCTTGCTAAGTAATATTAGCCTTAGCAAGTCCTTCAATAAGGAACGTTCCTGTGCCTGAAATCTGGGTATTTTTCTCCATCTATTGTCTGGAGCTTGTCCATTCTAGACATTGCCAAATGTATTATCTTCCCATTTCTCCTCTTGCTCTGTTTTCTGAAGTTTGTATTCATCTAACCTCAGGCTGCATGTATATCTGGCTATAATACACTGAGATTTATTTTTTATCTTTTACTTTCAAAAATAAAGAGCAGATGTAGGAACATAGAGTCAAGCATCCAAGACATCTGCAGCATGATTATTAAACCAAATATCTCACTGTATCTCATGGGAATGTGTATTTGAATAAATAGGATACAGCCTGGTGCTTGAGAAATTGCATATTTTTTTGCCCCCATAGGGTTGCACAAAGGCGTACAACATGTGCATTACGTTAATATGTGCTGCAGGTGTGTTTATTCATTGTGATGTTGCACATTTTTTTTTATGTGAAACAGCATACATGGTCACGTCAACTATGGTACATTATATGAAGGAAAAGAAGAACAACTGCTGTTATATACTAAACAACTCTGTCCATGACATATTTCTGCTTACAAAGTAAAGGCACTGGACTTTAAAGGATGAATTTAAACTGATACAAAGTGCTTCATTCTGACAGTATGTTGACACTAGAGATACAATGAAATACCTTCATGGAAATCTTTCGACCTTTCCTAGGTAATATACATCGTGTACAATGAGTAAGGCCTATTACACACTACAGTTATGTTCCTGCATTCGGACATCCGTTATTCAGCAATAACGGGTCATGAAAAAATGGATAAAATAACTGAATACAACTGGTGATGAGTGATGACCAATTTTGCTGGACATTCTGTCAAAATAACGGACATGTATCATCTGTTATCACCCGTTATAGTCCATTATTTTATGTCCGTTATTTTATTTCCATGTGACTTCCTGATTGTAATGCTGTACTGAGCATGCTCAGTACAAAAAACGGATCATTAAAAACGGACAATAACGGATAATAACAGATTTCTTTTGTGAACATCCATTCCCTGTAGACTTCAATGTTAAATTTTACAGACGTTATTGCACCTTTATTTTTGCCAGAACAAAAAGTGCATGCACAGTCTTTTGTGCAGGCAAAAATAACGGAGATTAGTAAAAACTGATATGCAAAAGGATGGCAAAAAAATCCCATTGACATGAATGGGATTTTTTATGTCCGTTTTAAGGACTATTTCACGGGAATAATGATGGAGGTTTTTACAGTATGATGCCTGTAGTGTGAAAGGGGCCTAACAGGTAATATTTTCCTAAGCTGATAAGATAAATGTGTGGTGACTCAGGGGTGTATGGCGGGACCACAGGTGTAGCGGTGTTAGTGGTGGGATCAGATTGTATTAACAAGATGTTGTGAACCCCTAATGTTTGTGACGCCAGTGGGGTTTTAGGGTTCCGGAACACCACACGCCCGGTTTCTCTGCTTTCCCAGTTGCTAGTAGTGAAAGGAAAGTCCACAACCAGTTATGGTCAAATGAAGGCTTTACTTAGTATAAGACAGAGGGAATTATCTTCACAGCTAAGGCCAGATTTCCCAGAGAGGTGGCCAGGACCTAGAAGGACCTTGCAGCTTGCTGGACCAATATACTTGTAATTAACTTGACTCGAGATTGGACTTGACTTGACTTTATCGGGACTTGACTAGTTTCAGTGACAGCAGACATAGACTTGTGACTTACTGGAATGACTGTAGCTTTTGGGGTCTTACAGATGCTGATCACTTGCACTGAGATCTCTGGTGGTTGCTGTGCTCAGTCAGGTAGCATAAGAGCTAAGAGAGTTAATTGTAATGGCCGCCCCTTTATATAGAGGGGGGTTGGACTAAAGCCCATTGGTCAAGCTGCAGGCCATAGGTTAAGCTTGCGCTCTCTGGGAGAACATGTGACAACAAATCATGAGACTGCATAACGTAACGTGTGACAGACTTACACAGGTCCTTTGTACTACCTATACATAAGGATACTGTCTATGTATTAAAGTGATATACACAACATTCTGGAAACAACAGGGGGAGATCATGCAGGGGAGCCCCCAGGTCACTGAGGGTCTCAACCAGACAGGGCCTAAGGGTAGTACAGGACCATATCCAGTACTGGGACATTACAAATGCTCACAAGATGATACTACCATAGTACATCAGATGTAGTTACTTTTCATTATCTTATCCAACTTTATATAACACCTTTGTTTTGATGCTGCCAGAGCTTGCTTTAAACGGGAATAACTTATAAGGAACTGCAGTTCTTGACCCCTCTTCCCTTTTGAAGACATTTCCCTCATTTACAGCTAGAGCAATTAATAACTGTCTTTACATGAAACACAGCTCTGCAGTTCTATTTCTCACTAGAACTACTGCCCAGCATGGGACACATGATCCTCCTAAGACAGAAAGAAAGGGGAAGAATGAAGGAGCAGAGAGAGAAAAGGCATGTGGTATGTAACCTCCCATACAGCAGTAAGGGAAACAGGTGAAGGGGAGATAACCAGTCTTCAGTTTACAGAACCTCACACAATCAGGAAACAAACACTAGGAGCATGGTCATGTGACTGCATGCGACACTGCTTTACAAAGGCATTTTTAACTACAAAAAACAACATTAAATCATATAACCACAGAGACAGCCATTATGCCTCATATGCCACATTAAGTCATAAGACAATGACAAATATATAAGAGCAGGTGTAACCACGGGAGAATTAATCATATAATATGCCAGCCTACTCACACACCTCAAGGGTTACCAATGCATAGATGTAAACACACATGAGAAAGTATAATGCAGTATTACCAATCCAATAAGTATGGTGCTATGTTGTAGGGCCAATGACCACTGTCAGCGTACTGACAGGTACTAGCAACCACAAACTACAGCCCACAGTATAGGTAGGTACAATACTGCACAATATCCATGTGATAGAAAAGGGGAACCCTTACCACTGAGACCGCCACCCCAACACAGTTTTGCATAGAACTTCTTCAGGCAATGTATGGTATATTGTACAAACACCTTATTTATATGATCCCCCAAACACCAATCACAAGACAGAAAGTAAAAGCACAACATCACCTGAACGTGGAAGCGCTTCCCCTCGTGTCTCGCATGGCCGCCGCCATCTTGGACTGCACTGCGCATGTCCCGGTGTATAGACGACGTGGTGCGTCCACCACGTATTCACGCTCGGAGGAATGCGCAGTAAGAATCCAGCCTGCGGACTTGCTAGATCTCGCATGACCGTTTATGGGATCGCGCGCATGCGCCCATCCCACCAGGTCCACGAATTGGCCATATTGTGTAAGGGCAACATAGATACAAGGTAAGGCATTAACATTATCACTATAAAAAATACAGTATAATATATTCCAGTCACTATTCTTCTAATGAGGGACTCAACCAAATATCAAAGGTATCTGGAAAACTTCCAGTTCATATATAAAGTGCAATATAAATATAGAAAGTGCATACCGTATATGAGAATAAAAAAGAAAAAAGAAAGTGCTCAAGTGCTCAAAAAGGTGTAAAAAAAAAGTGATCACACGTGACATGCAAATTCTCCAAAGTATATATATATATATATATATATATATATATATATATATATATACAATATGTGCAATCAATTAATCTGATGTAAAAAATATAATAGAATATAAATGTAAAAACATATATTGTGTGAAAATTAGTAAGTGACTTATGTCACAGAATGTAAACCATTGGCATGTTGTTTTTAAGAGTCTGAAAACATCTTTAAAGGTATTTTTATTGATTGACATAAAGCATAATTGTCATAACATTTGGGACAAGAGCAGTGGTAAGCTGATATCTGTAAGCACAGTACTACTCTCATTAAAGTACAGTACATTTAAATAGTAAAGCACTGTCCACATGACTTCAAACAGCCAAGGTATGAGATATACATCTTGAGGACAATTGATATATACCATTGATATTAGACTGTAACACATCTTACTGTAGAGATAGCTGGTGGGAGAAGTCACTCTCCTGGCCTATTCCCATACTCACCATTTTACATGGATGCAGTCTCCTTTATGTGCAGCTTTGATGCAGAGACTATTGAGCCAGAGGAAATAGCACAAATGCACTAAACATTGACTTTGGGTGGCAGCTGGAATGGGCAAAGCTCTTCTGCTGGATGCTGCAACAGGGAAATCTTTTTTCTTCTTTCTACTTGGCACTACTGCTTGTCATACTCAGATCTGCCACTACAATAAGCCTGGTATAGTAATCTGCATCTTGTGGCTGCATCCATTCATAGCTTCAGTGATAGCCATGTATTAACTGATGGTTATATTACTGGACCGTACAAACATATACCTTGTGGGATTCCATAAAGTAGCATCTGCTCCTTGCACAGAAACATATACCGTATACACTCGAGTATAAGCCGACCCGAATATAAGCCGAGGCCCCTAATTTCCCCCAAAAAACCCAGGAAAAGTTATTGACTCGACTATAAGCCTAGGGTGGGAAATACATCATCCCCCCCATGTCATCATCCAGACCCCCGTCATTAACACCCCCGTCATCATCACCCTGTCATCATCTCCCTCGTCATCACCCCCCCCCCCTTTCATCATCACCGCCTGTCAATCCCTTCATCAGTGGTCTTCAACCTGCAGACCTCCAGATGTTGCAAAACTACCACTCCCAGCATGCCCGGACAGTCATCGGCTGTCCGGGCATGCTGGGAGTTGTAGTTTTGAAACATCTGGAGGTCCGCAGGTTGAAGACCATTGCAGCCTTCGTCATCATCCCGACCCCCCTTTAGTTTTCTACTCACCTCCCCTCGGTGGGAAGGAAGGGGGAGCTGGTCCGGGCCATCTATGCTGCAGGGACCGTCCGGTGGGGAAGGTTAGTCGTTCCGGCTGTCCACCTTCACTGGGAAGCCCTCTTCTCCGCTCCAGGCCGGCTCCGGACTAGTGACGTTGCCTTGACGACGACGCACAGGGACGTTCATGCGCAGGGACATCACGGACGTCTGCTGCGCACGGACGTCCCTGTGCGTCGTTGTCAAGGCAACGTCACTAGTCCGGGGCTGGCCCGGAGCGGAGAAGAGGTCCTCCCTGTGAAGATGGACAGCCTGGAACGACTAACCCTCCCCACCGGACGGTCCCTGCAGCATAGATGGCCCGGACCAGCTCACCATTCCTTCCCACCGAGGGGAGGTGAGTAGAAAACGAAAGAGGGGTCTGGATGATGACGAGGGCCGCAGTGGTCTTCAACCTGCAGACCTCCAGATGTTTCAAACCTACAACTCCCAGCATGCCCGGCATGACTGATATCCCACTACAATGACCAGGATCTAAGATAATTAACATTCTGCTGTTTAACCCTTTAAATGTCATGGATAACAGGTATCTCTGCCATTCCATCAGATCCCAGGATGCAATTGCAGGGTGCCAATGACTGACATGTCTATAAAAGATAATAAACAGTATTTATAAGGATAAACAATTTATAGGTACTCCAAAATAGTATATTAAAAAGTATGATTTGTCATGCGCAAACATCTGGTTACATCAAAGGAAAACAAAAATAATATCCTAAGGTGGTAAATTAAAAACAGTTTCTCCATAAAATATAATTAATTGATATTGCTGTGATTGTAGCAAGCCATTGATAATTTATGCCATATCATATAAAATGCATAAAAATGGCAGAATTTCAGTTTTTTCATTCCCTTCAGAAAGGTAAAAAAATGTTTAAAAAGTTACACTGTATGAATCAACTCATCCCACTTATACAACTCAATGCCAAAAGAAAAGTTATGGCTCTTTTCATGTGGTGATACAAAAATAAAAATAAATTACTGCAGGCTCAGTCCTGAGGGGTTTTCCCATAAATTAATATTAATTTACTGTGTTAAATCACAAAGAAAAATTTTTTTTTTTGTTGCTGTTACATACTGTGCCCCCCTGTGTTCTCTTGATATCAGCATATCCAGTTGCAGTGGTCACACAGCTTAGTAGTCAGCGCTCATAGATCATTCAATACATAGGCTTTAGATGGATTCTATCTATTGCGCAGGTCAACCAATAAGAATCAGTATCCAATAAGTAGTGTTGAGCGGCATAGGTCATATTCGAATTTGCGATATTTCGCGAATATACGCATTCGCATTGCGAATATTCGCGAGCAACACTACCAATAAGTAGCTTCTCACCAGCACTGGACACATTTAGAAGAAATCTAAATAACAGTAGAGGGCACCATAATAAGGATGTGACGGCAATGTCACATCTTATAACCCTCTTTAAATTAGAGCCCCATGTAAAAATATTGTCCAGGAAACCCATATGGGAACTGCTTCTCTATAAACTCTTGCAGCTTAATATTAACATAGAGACATTAGGCCTCATAATAGAATGCTCTGGATACAATAGATTTTGTGCTAAAAAATCTGAGGGTACATTCCCATCATATTCTGGGGATAGGGCAGCAAGATCTGGTGGTAGAATTAAAAAATTGACCAATGCGGTATCCCCGTCACACCCCATTCATTTGAATGCACCAGGTGGATTCAGTTTTATTGCCGAACTAAAAATCATGGCAGATCACAGATTTCAATCCGGCAACAAAATCCGATACGATTCAAAATCTGGAGTCGCTATCTGGGGTGCGATGCTGGTTCGGCGGTGATATGGCAGCGGACAGTTTTTGAATTTAGCCCCCTAAGACTGTTTAATTCATCTCTATGTGGCTTGCAGTATTTCATGCACATGCTGCAAAAAGGCCTATATATTTCTGCAACAGAAAAACTGTACAATATAAATATATATAAATATATATATATATATATATATATATATATATATATATATATATCATACAGTTTTTCAGTTGCAGAAGTGTCTGCAGCTAGTCTGCCAAGCCTGAGTGTATAAAATTATACATACCAATATATTTATACATATTAATAAACAGATTTCTTATAATTCTCTTTTTGACCCCTGCCCATTTGGTTTCTGCTGCTTAACACAAAAACTGCTCTTACTAAGGTGACAAATAATCTCTTTGCAGATAAATTCAAGGCAATTTCTCTTGGTTGATACTCCTGGATCTCCCTGCAGTATTTGACATTGTAGATTACCAATATTTTCTTAGTATGCCTTGCTCCATTTGTCTTAAAGGGGTTCTCCGGTGCTTAGACATCTTATCCCCTATCCAAAGGATAGGGGATAAGATGCCTGATCGCGGGAGTCCCGCCGCTGGGGACCCCCGTGATCTTGCACGCGGCACTATGTTTGAAATCAGTCCCCGGAGCATGTTCGCTCCGGGTCTGATTACCGGCGACCACACGGCCGGCGGCCTGTGATGTCACGCCTCCGCCCCAGTGTGACGTCATGCTCCGCCCCTCAATGCAAGCCTACGGGAGGGGGCGTGATAGCTGTCACGCCCCCTCCTGTAGGCTTGCATTGAGGGGCGGATCGTGACGTCACACGGGGGGCGGAGGCGTGACGTCACACGCCGTCGGTCGTGTGGTCGCCGGTAATCAGACCCAGAGCGAACACGCTCCGGGGACTGATTATAAACTGGGTGCCGCGTGCAAGATCCCGGGGGTCCCCAGCGGCGGGACTCCCGCGGTCAGGCATCTTATCCTCTATTCTTTGGATAGGGGACAAGATGTCTAAGCACCGGAGTACCCCTTTAAGGGCACGGACCTCTTTTTTTCCTGACTACTCCTTCGGTGTATCATTCCCCAGCTTTACTTCCCCTCCTTTCCCATTTATTGGGGTTCCTCAGGGATCAGTCCTGGGTCATCTCCTCTTCTCTCTCTACACAAACACCATCAGACAAACTATCAGCAAACTTGGTCTTCAGTACCACTATAACTCCTAGGCAGCAAATCTGTCCTGGGGGTCATGCTAGACTCATGTAAAACAACATCTCCAGAATCAACTCTTATTGTTGTTCTGATTCATTCTTGTAACTATTTACTAATAGGCCTTCCCTTCCTTGAACTCTCCCTTCTCCAGTTCAACCTCAATGCAGCAGCCTTGCACATCTTTCTTTCTAGCCACTACACCAATGCTACCCTCATGCCAGTTACTACACTGGTTATCCTTTAAAGTGGAACTCCAGTGGAAAACTTTTCTATTTAAATCAACTGGTGCCAAAAAGTTAAACAGATTTGTAAATAACTTCTATTAAAAAATCTGAATCCTTCCAGTACTTATTAGCTGCTGAATACTACAGAGGAAGTTATTTTCTTTTGGATTTCTTTTTATTTTTGTCTGTCCACAGTGCTCTATGATGACACCTCTGTCCATGTCAGGAACTGTCCAGAGCAGGAGAAAATCCCCATAGCAAACATATGCTGCTCTGGACAGTTCCTTACATGGACAGAGGTGTCAGCAGAAAGCACTGTGGACAGACAAAAAAAGAAATACAAAAAGAAAAGAATTTCTACCCACGGCTGATGCCGGGCCGATGCCCAGCATTAACCCTTTAGACGACACGATCAAAGATGATCGCGGCATCTAAACTGAAAGTGAAACTATCCCGGCAGCTCAGCGGAGCTGATCAGGACTATTGCGACAAAATCATGATGTCCTGATCAGCTTACTGGATGACAAGAGGGTCCTCACCTGCCTCCTCGTCGTCCGATCGTCGATCTGCTGTTCTTTGCCTGCAGAGAGGCTAGAGCAGCAGAGCACCAGCAACACTGATCAATGCTGTGCAATGGCATAGCATTGAACCGTGTTTGCAATCAGAAGATTGCATAGTATAGCCCCCTAAGGGGGCAAATTTTTTTTTTTAAAAGTGGTAAAAAAAAAAAAGAGAATACATGTGAATGAGCCACATCCCCCTAATAAAAGTTTAAATCACCCCCCCCCTTTTCCTATTTTTTAAATAGCAGTGCTCTCTGCTGACATCTCTGTCCATTTTAGGAACTGTCCAGGGTAAAAGAAAATCCCCATAGCAAACATATGCTATTCTGGACAGTTCATAAAATGGACAGAGATGTCAGCAGAGAGCACTGTGCTCATGATGTCAGCAGACAGTTCTGAGTTTAAAAAAGAAAAGAATTTCCGCTGTAGTATTCAGCAGCTAATAAGTACAGGAAGGATTAAGATTTTTTAATAGAAGTAATTTACAAATCTGTTTAACTTTCTGGCACCAGTTGATTTAAAAAAAAAAAAAGTTTTTCACCGGTGTACCCCTTTAAGCTGAAAATGGGCTGAGTCCTTAAGGGGTTAAACTCAGGATATTATAGATGGGGGGCATAGACACGACTGGTTTCACACAGAAGTATTCGGCTTAGTATTTTGCATCAGTATTTGTAAGCCAAAAACCATGAGTTGGTCTAAAACACAGACAAGGTAAAAAGTAATTTTAGCCTAAAAATAGTGATGCAAAATACTGCTGTATGAAACCTACCAGTGAGCCTCAAGGATTGTTGTCAACAAGTAGACTTTCTCTGTCTATATGTATTAAAATTATATTAATATTATTATCTTTTTAAGGCATAGTATACTGACATATGACATTTAGAGATATAGCAATACAGTAGATTAAAAAAAATCTACTTTAAGTCTGGAGTAATCCCTAGTTTAGAGCATATTTTTTGTTTACTGTAGCTGGAGAAGACTTTCAGAGGGAATTGGTGAGCACAGGATTTGCAGTGTCCCACTGAGATCCCTGCAGGGTGTTGGGTGTAGTCTGATAGGTGACTGTTGTATAGATCATTTTATATGTGGTTGTGATATTTATGCAATTTTCTAACCATTTGCAATATTTCATAATGTTTTATTAAGTGGTTAAGAAAAATGAACACACCGCTAGCACCCTTTCAAACAGAAGGAAGGATCTTGCTTTGGCCCAGTCTCTCTACTGAGAGGAACAGTAAATTTAGTTAGTCTAGTGGGGATTGTGGAGCATAGAGAAGTGTGCCAACCTCTCTCCTTGTGACAGTTTATGACAAGTACCAGACATCTTGTAACTCCAGGACACTAGCTATACCTAATCCTTTTCTAAGAGCAGAAAAAGAAGAAAAAAAGAATTGAACTACAGACTTTGGGGATAAGTTGCAAAAGTGACCCATAACAGTACACCAGGACCCAAGATGGCCTAGTACCTCATGTCTACAAAGTCATAATCTATCAGGACCTATAACCTGCAGTTAAGAACTTAAGCTGTGTCAAGACAAGTGGATGTTTTCTACCTCAATGTTTTTTAGCCATGATCAAGTACTTACTGTAAATCAAGCAGTTATAACCTGATCCAGGGATAAAGACAAAGAAACTAGCGATAAGAAGAACTAGAGTAAAGAGGACCAGCTATAAACACTGAGACCATGGGTTATCCTGCTCAAGCCTAAAGTTTGCCTGTTTTCGTGTTCAGATTCGGTACCTCCTATCTGGAGGATAATGCTGAACCAAGAAAATATTGCATAAAGAACCGAGTTAACCACAATATCTAGCACATAAAACTCCAGATAAGTGATGCACCCTTAGTTTTCGATTCATGTTAGAAGGGACCAAAAAAGTAAAACAATCTTTAACTTTATATTAGGTGTTAAAGTTAAAAAACAAAAGATGTATATAGATCAGTGGCCCCTAACCCAGTCCTCAAGGCCTTAGACTGTTGGTGGGTCTGAAAGGGATACTCCGCCCCAAAACATCTTATCCCCTATAGAAAGCATAGGGGATGAGATATCTGATCGTGAGGGTCCGGCCGCTGGGACACCCTGTGCTCTCTGGCGCGGCACCCCGCAATCCAATGCACCGAGCGAACTCAACTCCATGCCGGATGATGGGCGACAATCGGATGACAGACGACCACCTCCCATAGACATGAATGGAGGGGGCATTACAACTGTGTACTAGCCCTCGTACCCCCTTCCATAGACATGAATAGGGGTTTAGGGGTGGAGTACCCCTCTAAGGAGTGGGTTTGGGAACTATGGTATACATAAATGTGTACATAGAGATATCTAAGGGCAGTGCAACGGCTCAGTACGTAGCCTTATTATATTACTAAAAGGAGGTCTTGTGTTCTGGTCAAGAACAACATGTAAATCTGCCAAGTTGTTCACTCAAAAAAAAAAAAAAATCAGGGCCAGTAAGTTGTTTTATTAGACAGTGTAATAATAGTGTAGTTCTATTGTAAATCACAAATAATAAGTTGTCTGGCCCTGTTATTTAACAGCATTTTTACAGCAGACGGAGAAGTAACTTTTCTGCAGAGTGGTTTGTAGAACTAAAGTTGTGTTTAGGGTGAATCAGCTAGACAAAGACAATGCAATTTGTTTCTTTAAAAGTATAACATTCTGTTATGAGAGTTAGTGGTCACATTAGTCCAAATATTAAATAACAGAAATTAGATTTTTTTTTTCCAGAACAGTTTCAAGGACCTAAACATTTACACAATATCCATTATCTTTATCTCCTCCGTAACCTTGTCTGTAAAAGCATGGGCAACAATTCCAAGGATATTCCATTTTTTTAGTCTCCTTATAATAACTATTGACCCTGTGTTAGCCAACTAAAAGCTATAAAGTTATGGAGGTTATGCAGTTTAATACAGTGTTTTTAGGATACAGAAACTCTAAGAGTTTGGCCTATGGGAACAAAGTTGTAAGTAACATTACAAAAAAATATAAAAAGCTGTGATATTGCCAAGGGTTGAAAGTATTTGTGTTTTTTTACACTTTAACGCCTTAAGGACTCAGCCCATTTTGGCCTTAAGGACTAATTTTTACGTTTTCATTTTTTCCTCCTCGCCTTCTAAAAATCATAACTCTTTTATATTTTCATCCACAGACTAGTATGAGGGCTTGTTTTTTGCGCGACCAGTTGTCCTTTGTAATGACATAACTCATTATATCATAAAATGTATGGCGCAACCAAAAAACACTATTTTTGTGGGGAAATTAAAACGCAATTTTGCTAATTTTGGAAGGTTTTGTTTTCACGCCGTACAATTTATGGTAAAAATGACGTGTGTTCTTTATTCTGAGGGTCAATACGATTAAAATGATACCCATTATTACATACTTTTATATTATTGTTGCGCTTAAAAAAAATCACAAACTTTTTAACCAAATTAGTACGTTTATAATCCCTATATTTTGATGACCTATAACTTTTTTATTTTTCCGTATAAGCGGCGGTATCGGGGCTCATTTTTTGCGCCATGATCTGTACTTTTTTTTGATACCACATTTGCATATAAAAAACTTTTAATACATTTTTTATAATTTTGTTTTTTAATAAAATGTATTAAAAAAGTAGGAATTTTGGATTTATCTTTTTATTTTTTTTGTTCACGTCGTTAAGCGTACGGGATCATTAACATTTTATTTTAATAGTTCGGACATTTACGCACGCGGCGATATCAAATATGTCTGTAAAAAAAATTTTTACGCTTTTTGGGGGTAAAATAGGAAAAAACGGACATTTTACTTTTTTATTGGGGGAGGGGATTTTTCACTTTTTTTTTACTTTTACTTTTACATTTTTTTACATTTTTTTTTACACTTGAATAGTCCCCATAGGGGACTATTCATAGCAATACCATGATTGCTAATACTGATCTGTTCTATGTATAGGACATAGAACAGATCAGTGTTTTCGGTCATCTTCTGCTCTGGTCTGCTCGATCACAGACCAGAGCAGGAGACGCCGGGAGCCGCACGGAGGAAGGAGAGGGGACCTCCGTGCGGCGTTCTGAATGATCGGATCCCAGCAGCAGCGCTGCGGGCGATCCGATCATTCATTCAAATCGCGCACTGCCGCAGATGCCGGGATCTGTATTGATCCCGGCACCTGAGGGGTTAATGGCGGACGCCCGCGAGATCACGGGCGTCGGCCATTGCCGGCGGGTCCCTGGCTGCGATCAGCAGCCGGGATCAGCCGTGCATGACACGGGCATCGCTCCGATGCCCGCGGTTATGCTTAGGACGTAAATGTACGTCCTGGTGCGTTAAGTACCACCGCACCAGGACGTACATTTACATCCTGCGTCCTTAAGGGGTTAAACTCCTTAAGGACACAGCTCATTTTGTCATTAGGTCACAGGTTAGGCTGGGTTCACATCACGTTTTGTCCCATACGGGACCGCATACAGTAGGGGAAGCTTAAAACTGGCGCTCCCGTATGCGGTCCCGTATGAAATTCATTTCAATGAGCTGACCGAAGTGAAACGCTGACTCCCGTCGGCTAATTTTTGCCCCGTATGCAGTTTTCCACCGGACCTAAAATCGTAGTCGACCATGATTTTAGGTGTGGTGGGGAAACCGCACACGGGGCAAAAATGAGCCGATCGGAGTCAGCGTTTCACTCCGGTCAGCTCATTGAAATTAATTACATACGTAACGCATACGAAGGCATACGGAAGCGCAGGTTTTAAGCTGCCTTTGCCGTATGCGGTCTCGTGTGGGACAAAACGTGATGTGAACCCGGCCTTACTTTAATTTTCGCCTTTTTGTTTTTTACACCTCGTCTTTTAACCCCTAAAGGACAATGGATGTAAGTGTACATGCTGGTGCCCTGGTACTTAATGACCCAGAGCGTACATTTACGTCCTATACAGGAAGCGAACACAGAAGCATGGCAGATCCTGGCTGCTTTCAACAGCAGTAATGGCGGACTTCAGCGATCTCGCTGATGCCTGCCATTAACACTTAAGATGCTGATCAATGGTTCAATGAGTTCGGTTGGTAGCCAGAGGTCCCCTCACCTGCCTTCCAGCAGCTCCGGAGGTCTTTTTCTCTGGCCTGCCTTCTAACAGACCATTGAAACAGATCGCCGATATTAATGATCAGTGCTATGCACAGCCTTGAACAGTAATAGCAATCTAGTGTTGTTGATAGATAGCCCCTATGCAGACATGAAAAATGTAAGTAAATTAAAATAATAAACACATTTGGTATTTCCGCGTATTGAACCAATAAATGCTACAGATCACAGTGCAAAAAAACAGCCTTCATACAGCCCCGTATTAGGAAAATTTGGCGATTTTAAACATACTAACTTTGTTTAAAAAGAAGTTTTTTTTTTTATAGTAGTACAATAATAGTAAAGTAGGTAAACATGGATATCTTTTAATTGGAAAAATTTATACATACTGACCAAATAGTTTATGAAACTTATAATTTCAGATGTCTACTTTATTTTGACAGCATTTTTTTGTTTTTAATTAACATTTTAAATTAATTAGAAGCCTAACAATTTAACTTGAGGGGAGCTCATTATTGTGACATGTAATATGCTGCGGATGTGCGTCATGTGATACTACACATTATACATTTTTATTTTTTATTATATTTATTTAATAAATGTGTTTTTATTATTTTTTTTACACTTTTTACACTTTTTTTACTTTTTTTTACACTTTTTTTTACACTTTTTTTATACTTATTGCTTTTATACACTTTTATTTTATATTTTTTTCACTTTTTTTATGCTTTGGAATACTTAGTATTCACAAGCATTGCAGATATATGCTGCCTGCTAGTGCAGCAGGTCCCCGCCCGCCGGGATTACACACAGCACCCCGCGATCGCGCTGCGGGGTGCTGAAGGGGAGACAGAGGGAGCTCCCTCCCTCTGTCATAACACTTACAGCAAGCGGTCACTTCCGACCGCGGCTGTAAGGGTTAAACTGCCTGGACCGAAGTTTTCTTCGGTCCCGGCAGTGCGGCAGGGTCCCGACTGTGTGTTACAGCCAAGTCCCTGCCGCGATCTCGTGGGTGCACTGGGCAGCACCCACGAGAACCATGGACGAGTATACACGTCCTGGTGCGGGAACGTTCATCCTGCTTGGACGTGTATACACATCTATGGTCGTTAAGGGGTTAATCATATTGACTAGAGATGAGCAAATTTTTGAAAAATTCGATTCGGCCAATTCGCCGAATCTTCTGAAAGAAATTCGGTCTGGTCTGGTCCTCCGTGAGGTGAGCTACCACCTGTTCCAGCCCCTGCCTCTCAGCCCCCCCCCCCCACCCCCAACTGTAAAAGTGTGAATGTTTCATTTAATCAGTTATGGTTCATTGTTATCGCTCCAACCTGTTTCATTGGTTTCTTGTGGTAATTCCACAGGATATATATGACGACGACCATAGGGCCTCACAAATGAAAAGATTGAAGAGATTTTTTTAAATTTAAATTGAAGATTTTGATTAGATTCACAAGTTTAATGTCCCAGGTGCCTGAAGCATTTACTTTGAACAAATACTGTATGTCCACAAAACCCAATATAACAAGGAGTCAAATGGCAGCACAATGATAGAGCCTAGAGGTGGCAGCAGCCCGACAAGACCATAGGGCCTCACAAGTGAAAAAGTTAAAGATATTTTGTAAAATTTAAATAATTGAAGATTTTATATAGATTACATTTTTAAAAGTTTAATTTAATGTGCCAACAGCATGAGGAGACTATATGGTGGTGCAATGACACAGCCTGGAGGTGGCAGCAGCAAGAAGAGACCATATGGTGTGAGAATGACCCAGCCTGGATGTGGCAATAGCCTGGTGAGACCATAGGACCTCACAATTGAAAAGTTTAAAGATATATTTTGTTTTTTATTTAAATTTAAGATTTCAAATAGATGAACCTAAAACGTTTCATTTAAAGTGGTACTCCACTGGAAAAAAAAATTAAATCAACTGGTTCCAGAAAGATTTGTAAATTACTTCTATTAAAAAATCTTAATCATTCCAGTACTTATCAGCTGCTGTTATGATCCACAGGAAGTTCTTTTCTTTTTGAATTTCCTTTCTGCCTGACCACAGTGCTCTCTGCTGACACCTCTGTCCATTTTAGGAACTGTCCAGAGTAGGAGCAAATCCCCATTGAAAACCTATCCTGCTCTTGACAGTTCCTAAAATGGACAGAGGTGTCAGCAGAGAGCACTGTGGTCAGGCAGAAAGAAAATTAGATCAGAAATTAAAAGATCTTCCTGTGGATCATAACAGCAGCTGAAGTTCTGGAATGATTAAGATTTTATAATAGAAGTAATTTACAAATCTGCTTAACTTTCTGGCACCAGTTGATAAAATGACCTAGCCTAGAGGTGGCAGCAGCATGAGGAGACCATAATGTGGCAGAATGACCCAGCCTGGAGGTGGCAACAGCCTGGCAAGACCATAGGGCCTCAGTTTTATTTAATGTGCCAGCAGCATGAGGATACCACATGGCCACGGTGTGTCTGGGTCCTCTGTCTCGTCTTCCTCATCACCCTGTAGCTCCACAGTCTGCTCCTGATCCTCCTCTCTTGTCAGATGACTATAAATACCACCCATTTTGCAAAACCTTGCCTGTGCTCCAATGTCCCCCCTCCACACCCTCCTCCAGTTCAGTCCCCACAGGGCTCATGTGGCCATGAGATGTAGGCGCCACTTCTCCAGTGCCCTGACCAGCCATTGTTTCCAATATGTATTGTAGGAAATTAAGCAGTGGAATGATATTGTTCATCCCGTAATCCTTGTGACTGACTAATAATGTGGCTTCCTCAAAGGGCCTGAGCAAACGGCAGGTGTCACGAATGAGCTGCCACTGGTTGACATTGAAATTACGCAGGGGAGTCCCCCCATCCGCTTGGATCATCAAGAAATCGGTGATGGCTTTCTCTGTTCATATAGTTGGTCCAACATATGGAGGGTGGAATTCCAACGTGTGGCAATGTCGCAAATCAGACTATGTTGGGGGATGCAGTTCTGATGCTGCAGCTCAAGAAGGGTGTGCTCTGCGGTGTATGAGTGGCTAAAGTGCATGCAAAGTTTCCTTCCCATTGTTATGATGTCTTGCAGATGGGGAGAACACTTCAGGGACCGCTTGACAACCATACAGTGGGGATCAAAAGTTTGGGCACCCCAGGTAAAATTTGTATTAATGTGCATAAAGAAGCCAAGGAAAGATGGAAAAATCTCCAAAAGGCATGAAATTACAGATTACACATTCTTATAATATGTCAACAAAAGTTAGATTTTATTTCCATCATTTACACTTTCAAAATACCAGAAAACAAAAACAATGGCTTTGCAAAGGGGGCAGTGCATGCTATAAATTCTGCAGGGTGCCCAAACTTTTGCAGACGCCATTTTTTTGTTTTCTGTTATTTTGAAAGTGTAAATGATGGAAATAAAATCTAACTTTTGTTGACATATTATAAGAATGTCTAATCAATAATTTGATGCCTTTTGGAGATTTTTCCATCTTTCCTTGGCCTCTTTATGCACATTAATACAAATTTTTACCAGGGGTGCCCAAACTTTTGATCCCCACTGTATTTAACATGTGTGCCATGCAGGGTGCATGACTCAGGCTTCCTTGACGCAGCAAAGACAAGATGTTCTTCCCGTTGTCAGTCACCATGGTTCCCATTTCCAGTTTTCGTGGAGTAAGCCATGATTTGATTTCTTGATGAATTACTTTTAGCAGTTCCTCCCCTGTGTGACTCCGTTCGCCAAGGCAAACCATGTGAAGAACAGCATGACATCGCCGTGCCCTGTACACATGGTATGCTGGAGAGGCACTGAGACTTGTCCGTGCAGTGGACGCTGAGGACAAAGTGGAGGATGAGGAGGCGGAGTCGCACACTGTCGCAGGACAAATGGCCTGAGAGCATGGAGGCGGAAGCAGCATGACCTGTCCAAGTTGCTTTTGTGGCTCTGCAGGAACCACATTCACCCAGTGGGCCATAAAAGATATGTATTGTTCCTGACCATAGTTACAGCTCCACATGTCTGCACTGCCGTACACTTTGGTACACTTTGGTACACTTTGGTAGAGTGGGCGGGTGGTTGTTAATACCAGTACCCGGTGACAGAGGTTGGTGAAAGAAGGAGAACTTGGCATCAAATGTGTGGCATCAGGTGCGTGGCAGGATCAGAATAGTAGCTGAGGCAGGTAGGCAGAAGAAAAAGGTCTTTTTTGTCAAAGTGTTGGTATGCACAAGTAAGAATTGAGGAAATGCATTACGTAAAACTTTACTTTTAATATTATTCTTAGGATGAACTATATTATTTGAAATTTAACAAAAGGAAAGGTGTGCTAAAAACACCATGTGCCACCTACACCACCAGGTATTGATGTGATGTAAAGACCTCTAAAAGGTGGAAGGGAACAACGTATGGTCCACTGTAACAGGTGGGGGTAAAAACTTCCCTTGTAAGGCCCTACTTTCGCACTATTAATTCCCTTATTGGCAAGTGTTACTGGCCCTAAAAAGGGCGGCCCCACACAGGAACCTCTCCCTATTTCCACCTAAAAACACTGCCATTTCCCTGTATTTTTTGTTGGAAATAGGGAGAGGTTCCTGTGTGGGGCTGCCCTTTTTAGGACGAGTAACACTTAACACTAATCAAGAAGGTAATTAATAGTGTGAGAGTAGGGCCTTACAGGGGAAGTTTTTACCTCCACCTATTACAATGGACCATATGTTGTTCCCTTCCACCTTTTAGAGGTCTTTGCATCCCATCAATACTTGGTGGTGTAGGTGGCACATGGTGTTTTTTGCACACCTTTCCTTTTTGTGTACTTTCTCTCTCTCTTTCTTGTCAGTGCTTTGATGCAGTGATTTGAGCTTGTGGTGAATCGCTGCTGTAAAGCTGGTTTTCTCTGCAACGCACACAAAGCTCTATCTCTCTGAAATAAAATGTTGCAATGCCTGGCCGCAAGATGGCTGATTATATAGGGCTGTGACATCACAGGGGTGGCTGGCTGCTGATAGGCTGCATGCTGCATGTGATTCAGGGTCATCTCGCCTTCCCAGGATTCCTTGCCCCACGTCCTCACATGTGGATCCACCATTTTAGATGCCCTGGAGCCTGGACCGCACTCAAATCGAAGCGATATTTGGATTAGTTTCAAAGCAAATTTTTCCTGAAATTCGTAACAAATTCGGATTCATAAGGTTCGATTCGCTGATCCCTAATATTGACCCCCAGAATAAAGAGAACATGTCAGTATTACCGAGTTGCAAAAATGAAAATGCTAAATTGAAGTTGGCTTTGTCTTTAAGGGGTTAAGAGCCATAATTCTTTAAATTTTACATCCACATATCCATTTGAGGGCTTGTTTTTTGTGGGGCCAATTGCACTATTTGATGACAGCTTTTTTTTTTGCGTATAATGAACGATGCAACAAAAAAATGTTATGATTTGTGATGGGGATATTGAAAAGAAAAAAGCAATTTTGCAACTTTTTAGGGGTTTTCTGTTTACAACGTGCACTTTACAGTAAAATTGGCTTGTTATCTTTACATGCATTTTGAATATTGTTCTGTTTTTTTTTTTTTTTTTTTTTTTTAATTGCCAAACTTTTCGAACAAAATTGCCCTATTCTGCAATTCCGTCACCAGAAAGGGTGACTTCCTCAGTGGTGTTGGGACAACACCCATTAGAAAGTCACCCTTTCTGGTGACGGAAAGCGCGGGGACTTCGGTCGGGCGCCCGCTCCCAGGATAGTGCTACTCTGACTCCATTTCCCTGCTTTGTTTTTCCAGGTTTCCATGTTTGATTCCAGATTATCTTTGGTTATATTTGGGGCCACTTGGCTAGTACATATTATTGTGAGGCTGTAAATGATTCTTTATATTGCAACAATACATAATTGATAGCGTACACTAATGTTGTTTTGCATGATACCTGTTATTTTATATTTTGTGTACCATGAAGGGGAGTCCTTTCCAATTATTACATATTGCATATTGGCGTCCTTGTAGAGGGATCCAATTTGGATCCTCCTGGTTGTGGAGAGGGGGTGGGGGTGGGGAGGGGGTTCTTCCCCGCATTTTTAATTGCTTTTAATTGTCAGTGTGCCTATTCATGTACATTCTTTGTATATAGATCATTATCTTTGTATTAATAAAGATTTCTATTTGCTGTTATTCTTGATGTGCACCTTTTGGTATGTTTTTTCTCTTCTTTTGTTAAGTCAGCATGGTTTTAGGCTTAAGGTTCTCACACACCTTACGGTAAAATCAGCTTACGGCAGTCGGTTTGCTGACTCTCTAAGGTGATGGCAGCCTCCCAACTCTTCACCAACAGATGGAGTTGCCAGACTCTTTTGTTCTGGCAGCCTTTGTTAATTGTTTAGCTAAAAGTTATTAAAAGTGTGGCCACCTTTAGTGGTAGGAATACTGCAAGATTTAAGAATTATTTTAAAATACAGAAAATAAAAATGGAAAAAATAGAAAAACCACCAAAAATTAACATGTTTAACTTGATTTAAACAATTGGTCATTTACTGATGACACATTGATACCCAGTACAAGTTCCAGTGTTATGATTCTAGGGCTCTGTATATGACAGTTAAAGTATTGAACATTTTTATTTTTATTTTCCATTCTGATCATTTCTATTGGCTTTTTTAATATATAAAAAATAAAGAGGTTTGGAAAGGAAAACATTTAGTCAATTCTGCTCCATTGCAAAACTTGGAACATGTATTTCTACAGCAGCCATACAAAAAAATTATACTATACTATAAAATACTATAAACTGACTAAATTATTAGCAAAAGCTCAGAAAATCAAAGTGTTCTCACTCAATATTTTGCACATTAGGGAATATTTGTGTCTCCAGTTCTACAAATCATAGCAACGCATCCTATGTTTTGTGCTGAAAGTTTTGGCAGGAGAAAAGAAAAGTTTTGTAAACTTAAATGTGTTCTCTGCTATTTGGACCAGGCTCGATACGATAGAAAAAAAGCTAATTCCATCCATCTGTTTCATCTATGACAGTACAAGTAGCTTTTCCCATAAATCATTCATGCTTAGCTGAGTATAGCGATCAATAGCAACACTCTTAGAAGTGTAACTTTGAATACTGTGAATTCACAAGGCTCTTCATATTCCCAATGCATAATAAACATTGAGGAGATATTTTTTTTTATTTTATTTTTTTATTCCTGGTTATTTTAGAAATAAGTTGTGTAAATAACATTACTCATATCCAACATTTTATAGTTAATAAAAGTTCCCTTTAAAAACTCGTGATAAATCAACCTGACTGCCAACATGTCTGTTTTAGTAAATGCCCCTATATCCTATAAAATCAAAATTTTGTAGAGTTAAATAAGTTATTCCTCCTGGAAATGTATGACAAAACTGACAATACGGTCTTACCACTCCCATTGTCATGAAGTGTACATACCCTGCCATTGTGCAATCAGTTCTCAGGAAACTTAAAGGCATATTACTTTCAGACATACAGTAAATGTTTCTTCTGTTTGATCTGGTTTGAATAATGGATCAGCCGGAAATGTCTTCACAGCAGTTTTTACCTTTCTCCCCCTCTGAAGGACACAGGGTGTATGTAACAGCAGAGGTTGGCACCCGCTGGTGTGCAGTGTGTCTTGGCATGCACCACTGGTGGGCTTCCTTCTTTGCTCAACCTTCCTGCTGTCTGGTCCAGGCTTCCTCCTCTGGCTTCTCTCCTGTTGCTTTCCCCATGGCTGCAGCATGCACTGGCTGCCACTTAAAGGGCCAGTGTGTGCTTCACTAAAGTGTTCTCCACCTATTTCTATCTGGCATTAATTATTTAAGGCTTCCCTGCCCAATGACCTTTTTTCCGAGCAAAATTGTAATATTGCTCTTGCGAAGTTGTTTTGTTCCTGATCCGCTATTCTGTATCTGACTTGTGTCTGTTTACCTGACGTTGCCTCTGCCTGACCCTTGTGTACTTTGATGACTCTCCTGTGCATGACATGGACTGTCCATACTTAAAGGGGTACTCCGGTGGAAAATAATTTATTTTAAATCAACAGGTGCCAGAAAGTTATACAGATTTGTAAACTACTTCTATTTAAAAAAAAAATTCAAATCCTTCCAGTAGTTATCAGCTGCTGTATACTACAGAGGAAGTTCTTTTCTTTTTGAATTTACTTTCTGTCTGTCCACAGTGCTCTCTGCTGACACCTCTGTTCATGTCAGGAACTGTCCAGAGCAGGAGCAAATCCCCATAGCAAACATATGCTCTGGATAGTTCCTGATATGGACAGAAGTGTCAGCAGAGAGCACTGTGGACAAACAGAACAGAAATTCAAAAAGAAAATAACTTTCTCTGTAGTAAACAGAAGCTGATAAGTACTGTAAGGATTAAGATTTTTTAAAAGACGTAATTTACAAATCTGTTTAACATTCTGGCACCAGTTGATTTAAAATAAATTGTTTTCCACCGGAGTACCCCTTTTAACTGCATCTGTACTTAGACAGCAATTCACCTTCAGTTGCACCTTAACCTTTAAAGGATGCCGGGCGTATGCACACGCCCTGCATCCCGAGTCCTTAAGGACGTGGGATGTATGCATACTCCCGTGGGAATTCCAGTGCCCGCCGCTAGCCGGTTGGGGACCGGACTGGAACGTCTGCTGAAATCATTCAGCAGGCATCCCGGCATATCGCCGAGGGGGGTCCTGAGACCCCCCATGTCAGCGATCGCAGAAAATCGCATGTCAATTCAGAAAATAGGGATGATCGGAGCTGTCAGTGACAGCACTGATCATCCTGAGGGATAGGAGTGATGTCACAGTGCTGCGATCTCCTCCTATCCCCTGCCATTGGTCAGAACTGATTCTGACCAATGGCGGGGCAGGACAGTGGGTTGCCATGGCAACCCCCCATTCAGCCCACCCCTGGATGTCGAGGGGAATGTGGGGAGAAGATGGAGGCCGGTACCTGGAAAAGAAGATGCCTGGGGTGCCCCGATCGTCGCTGGAGACTGCTGGATCCTGGCTCAGGTAGGGAAACCATGTTGGGGGGTGAAAATGAAAGTGAAAGTAAAGTGATCTTTACTGTGGCAACCACTAGGAAGGCCAAACTGCAACTCGCAGCATGCCCAGACAGCCAAAGGCTGTCTGGGCATGCTGGGAGTTGTAGTTTTGCAACATCTGGAGGGTCACAGTTTGGAGACCACTGTTACAGTGGTGCCCAAACGGTAGCCCTCCAGATGTTGCAAAACTACAACTCTCAGCATGCCTAGACTGCCCAGGCATGCTGGGAGTTGTAGTTCTTTAACATCTGTCCCTTCAGAGTTTGCAATTTTCTTGAAATTTTTGAAAATTGCTGCTCTACTTTGAAGCCCTCTAATTTAAAAAAAAAACAAAAATATGTCCATTTTATGATGCCAACATAAAGTGGACATATTGTATTTGTGAATAAAAATAACATTTATTGGGAATATCAATTTTCCTTACAAGTAGAGAGCTTCAAAGTTAGAAAAATGCTAAATTTTCATGAAATTTTAGGATTTGTCACCAAAAAAGGATGCAAGTAACGCCGAAAATTTACCACCAAAATAAAGTAGAATATGTCACGAAAAAACAATATCAGAATATTCGGTAAAAGCATTTTCGAGTCGTAAAGGGACAGTGGTCAGAATTGAGAAAAAGGGCTCAGTCCTTAAGGTGAAAAAGGGCTGCGTCCTTAACCAGGCTAGCGGTATTCCCGAGCGTGACTCGGGGTTAATTTTCGCTACCAGAAGCGGTAACCCCGAGTCACGCTCGGGGTAGATATCGGAGCTGGCAGCGGAGTCTCCTTACCTTCTCCTTGCGATCCAGCGATGTCCCCGCTGTGATTGCCGGTGAGAGCCCCGCTGGGGCCCCCCACGATCTCCTGTACGGGGCCCCTACAACCCAGGGGAAGGGGGCGTGTCGACCCCCGCACAAAGCGGTGGCCGACACGCCCCCTCATTACAACTCTATGGCAGAGCCGGAGCGCTGCCTTCGGCAATCTCTGGTTCTGCCATAGCGATGTATTGAGGGGGCGTGTCGGACGCCGCTTTGTGCGGTGGTCGACACCCGCTATCTGGCCGGAGAGCCTGGCCCCCATACAGAGAGATCGCAAGGGGCCCCAGCGGTCGGACCCCCCGCAATCTCAAACTTATCATCTATCCTTAGGATAAGGGATAAGTTTTTCACCACTGGACTACCCCTTTAAGGGGTTAAAGCTGTTTAACCATCATTAGGCTACATTTCCTGTTGCTGACCAGCACTGACTCTGACTGACTCTCCTGTTACACTAGCATCACCTCTTCCTGTATCCCCAGAGTTTGCATCAGGGCTGTTTAGCCTGCCTTGCCAGCCGTTGCCTATACCAGGACCAGTCTTGGGGCAGCAAAATGGTATCTTGCAGCAGCTTCCTCATCCTCTAGCGGGATCAAACTGGGCTAAACTGAGAGGATACAAAAGGGTCAAACTGAGAGGATACTTAGACTCTGCTCAGCAGGTCCACACCTGTAAGGGCATTATAGTCTAATCAAACCAGTCAGCTGTCCAACTGTGGCCCATCCTGACAAAATATTACCGTATTTTGTTTTTAGAATAACTACTTTTTATTGTCTTTTTGAATGTTGCTCCACTTGATGTTTGGAGAAAGTCTCAGAATTTTCTGAATTTGTACATGTCCATGAACATGTCCATTAAACTCAGGACCTAATACATGGAAAACAGGAACGCCAGTAGTGAACCACAGGCTGAACTACTATCAAGTCGTTTCTTTATATAAATGTTCTAATATTATTACTATTCAAAGACTGGCATATATAGCTGTATAAAAAGAAGCCACTATACATAATGTACATACAAAACGTATTTAAAAAAAAAAAAATCTGTAAAGGTTTTATTTTATTAGTTTAAAAAAATAATGGTGTTAAAAAATACACATAATCAAAAATAAAAAAAAATTTCACTTTAATGAAAGTTGATGGTGTATAAAAAAAAAAACATATTTCCAACTACTAGCACAAACATAGCACCCACTTTTCCAATAGTAAAAGGTTAAATGGGCACTGTCAGATTCAAAATATTTTTATATGTTGTACATCGTGGCAAAACATTCACTTTTCTTATATATTGTACTTCACAAAAAAGGCAGTCAGCCCCCATGATCAGACACTTATCTCCTATCCTGTAGCTAGGGAAAAAGTTGTCTTTAACTGGACAACCCCTTCAAGTTCCATCCACTATTTTAGGGATAATATAAGATTAGAGATGAAACCTGCAGAGCAGAAATCTGGTTAAAAATGTCATATAGAAGTCATTTAGTAGTAAAAATGCCATATAGAAGTCATTTAGTAGTAAAAATGCCATATAGAAGTCATTTAGTAGTAAAAATGCCATATACAAGTCATTTAGTAGTAAAAAAAAAAAAAAAAACAACAAAAAAATAAAAAAAAAACACTGCATGTACACACAAGGAAACTGACCCTAAAAGATTACTTGAAATGACAGGAACTCTTTACCAAACAAATATATTCTGTTAAAGGGTACCTTTCATCAAAAAAAAACTTTTGATATATTATAGTTTAATGTATGCAGAATAACTTTCCAATAGCATGTTATTAAAAAATATGCTTCTTTCTATTTAATTTTCCACTTTGAAAAAATGACCACTAGGTGTCTCAGACTGCAGCCGGGACACAGGCAAACTCCCTGGCAGTGAGCAGTGCTGAGTTTGTCTGTGTCCCGGCTGCAGTCTGAGATTTAGGACTCCTTCATGAGTTTGAAATCTATTAAAAAGGACTGGTAGGGAGACCCCTAGTGGTCATTTTTTCAAAGTGGAAAATTAAATAGAAAGAAGCATATTTTTCAATAACATGCTGTTGGAAAGTTATTCTGCATACATGAATCTATAATATATCAAAAGTTTTTTTGATGAAAGGTACCCTTTAATGGAATCATACAAGTTTATAATTTTGTCAAGTTACAAAAAGAAACTGTAGACACATCAGTTCAAAAGAAGGAACACATCCCAAATAAGTAATAGGCCTCATAGAAGAAATGTGAAGAAAATGGGCACAGAAACCAAAACTAAAACCAGTAAACAGAGCAAGGTGTTGGGCCCTTGAAGATCCAGAATGGGGCAAAGAAAAATGATGTCCGTGTTATAGAAATATCTTCATCAGATTCTGCTCTGACCCTTAGCTATGCGAGTCATTGGCTAGACTCCATTTGTGGCATAAACATCTGAAATACATACAGTATAATTCATATATATTTTAGAAGACTCTGTTGATGCATAATGAATATCCTATATATAATTTGTAGGTTATATATTGTAGGTTATATATTGTGACTATGGTAACAACTATGGTAAAGACTTGAACTGACCTTCATCTGCAATACTTAATACTAGCAGAGAAAATGGCATTTACATCACACATTCACACAAGTTCTAATTCTGTCAGCTTATAAAACATAGATGTGCGTTGGACACATTATTAAATTGAACAGATTATTGTGCAGACAGATATGTTTTATTGAGTGGTAGTGTGATCCTGGCTTAAGATTTGCATCATGTGACCCCTACGTGACTTTAATAAATCAATTCTCAGGTATTAAAAGAATTCTGGTACAGCCATGAAGCGCCCGGCATTACCATGCCCATTTCTCCATCTACTGGTCTATAGCATCATTGCATAGCTGTCTCCATTGTATTGAGCACAAAGCACTAAATCATCATTTTTCCCTCATTGTTTATGATAAATGACAAAGGTAACAAAAATGTGCTTCAAGGGTCAGATCTTTTTTCATGAAAAAAGATTTAGCTATTTCTGCAACTACTATACATAATACACATGATAATGATGTGATCATGGAATCCTGTGATTACATATAGGGTCAAGTCATTTAATACCCAGACCAAGGTTCCAAAATCCTTAGGAATTTCTGCTACATTCTAATATGAGTAATCTGAATAATAGCTTAAACATGGTCTAGTGTAAAAGCTATAGCTAGGCATTCTACCTAAATTAAAAAAATACTGCACATACTATGGTGCCGTATAGAATCTACCGTGTTTACATATTAAAAACTGTAGTCATTTATGATGTGATCTAGCATGATTAAAAGATTGTGCCACTTCTGCCATGTAATGTGGCTGGTTCAGCTGCGGATAACCTATTATGTCCCTGCTGCCTCAGCAATCTATATAGCTATGGCCATGACTCCTTGTGACATTGAAAAATCATATTATTTGTTCTTTGCAACTACAGGCCACCAAAGGAGGTCTTATCTTATTCCCTATCCAAAGCTGGGTTCGGACGGCTGTGGTCGTGGCATCACGCCACGCCCCTCATGACATCACACCACGCCCCCTCCATTCCTGCCTTTGGATAGGATATAATGTCTAGGGGCAGAGTATCCCTTTAAGTAATAAGCATGCTACATGTTTGCTAGCTTTGTATCCCATAAAATTTTGCACTGTTCCCTCTTGAAACTGAGAAATGATTGTGTCAGCTGTTTTCAAGCAATGACCTCTGGGCTCCTTAGGGTAGGCCATCAATGGTAGATTGATGAGTAGGGGCCACAACACTTGCGTATGAATAGAACCACCTGCATTACCAGGTAGAGATGCTTATGCTGATGAGGGCCTTTCATAATAATTCTTTATTTATATAGTGCACGCAGGTTCCACAGTGCTGTACACTCAAACTGGTCCATGTCCTTACTGAGGCTCATGATCTAAAATACCTTAACAGTATATTTTTGAAGTGTGGGAGGACCCCACCAAAGTACCTAAACCAATGCAAACACTGGGAGAACATACAAACTCTTTACAGATGTTGTTCATGGTGGGGTTTGAACCAAGGATGCCAGCACTGCAAGGCAACAATGCTAACCACTGAGCCACCATGATGCCTTCATGACCATGAATTATGATTGGTCAGAATACCAAAGGTTTGCACCCCACTGAATAAACTTTACAGTATTATCGTAAGGATAGGCCATAGACGTTTATTGCTAATGAAAGTCCCCTTGGGGAACAAGAATAAAATAATAAAAGTCTAAATCACCCACACTACAAATGTTTAAAATGCTACTGATCCCTATAGTCATACTGATCTGTAGAATAAAGACAACATATTAGTTTTACTTCAAAGGGAGTGGCGCAAAAACAAAGTCCCTCAAACGTTTGTTTGTTTTTGCTGTATATTTTATGGTAAACTAAATTGTGTCTTTAAAATCGACAATTAATCTCACAGAAAAACAAGCCTTTTTGTGGCTCTCTATGTGGAAAAATAAAATAGCTAGAAGATAAGGAGTTGGAAACATGGCAAAAATCACTGATGGGGGAAGCGGTCACCCAAACACATTACCAAACAATCATCTAATGTTGACAGACCTTCAGCGTCAGGAAAGAAGTCAGTCATGTTGCCCAGTGTTATTGAAGGTATAGGCAGTTTGAACAACTGTAAAATTCAATATGGGCTCAAATACGTAGGGATGAATTGGTGTAACCATTGTTCATTAGACTTTGCCTTTAGTCCTGCCCAATAAAAAAGTGTTTAATCCTGAATAGGAACTAGAACAGGATGTAACATTTTCCAGGTACCCTAAACTATAATTATTGGGCTTTGTATCATAACAGCAAACATTTCTATACTGTGTTTGCTCCTGGAAAGCTCCATTATTTGCTTCGCGCACAATTGTCTATCTTCAAACAATAGGAGCAACCTGTTCTGCATACTGTGTACTGCATTTACTGTGGAAATTCCCTAATAGAACTAGTACAATTAATATTTGAAGTTTCTCAAGCACTGGCAAAACATCACATACATGGTTTTCTATGCTTCTGCCAAATCCTAGGATAAATACTCTGGTTATATTTGTAAGTATTTATCATTTTAAATGTTGTTAATATGTACATTTTTTTATAGATAAAACCCTGGACAAAAGGAATATCACTACTGTAACAACAGTCAAGCAAAAATAGAATTCACTTTTAGGGGTATTCCACCTTTTATAGGCTCATCTATGCCTCTGTGCAGCTCTAGTGTCTTCTCTACCAGTGTACATCATGTGACCATCAAGCAGCTGTATTTTCCAGCTGTGCAATGCAGTCTATCTCTTGGAAACATTGCCTTCCTAGTTACCAGAGCTTATTTCTCCAGTCTTCCTCCACTGACCTGCATAGAAGGTAATCCCCCACACACAGCTCTAGAGATCTCACTATAACACAGTGCTATGAGATCTAATCTCCCCTGAGTTTTATTCTTTACTGTCCCCACCAATTCATCCCTTGTATTTAATACTTGTTCTTTATATACTTCCTTTATGAACTTCTATAAGCCTGTGTAAAAGAGAGACAATAGGACTATACATATATGGAGAGACTATGCAGTACTGGTTCTCATAAGATATCTTGTAACAGAATAAATCTTTCATTTCCATACATACTTTCATAGGTTAAAAGGAACTTAGAGTGTAACTGTCATTTCTAACAACTTTGCATAAATCAGTATCACAAGTAAATATAAGAATTTATGTCACATATCTTATTAGATAAAATATCTCTTTCTTTTGTTATGAAGCTGCAACCACCCTCCCTCCTCTTCAGTCCATCACTAGAGGGAATCTACAAAGGCTTTTAGTTTCAATGAGAGATCAGGTTACACTGCTCATAGAAGTCTATGGAGGAGGTAAGGGTAAGTTGGGGAGGGGGGGAGGAAGGAGGAAATGAGAAACATGGATAAATACAGACATATATGCTGCAGAAAATTATATTGCTTTAGCTTCTGTAAAAAAAAAACTTTAATTCATAAAAAAAAACTGCAAATGGAGCTTCATATAGTGAAGATGCCAAAGACTCTGTGTTTCTACACAGTGCACTTTTCGGTAAAAATGACATAGGGAAGATTTATCAAAACCTGTTCAGAGAAAAAGTTGTGGAGTTTCCCATAGCAACCAATCAGATTGCGTCTTTTATTTTTCACAGGCCTTTTCAAAAATGAAATAAGCAATCTGATTGGTTGCTATGGGCAACTGAGCAAGTTTTCCCCTTCATAGGTTTTGATAAATCTCCCCCATTATCATTATTCTGTAGGTCCATACAATCATATAGGTTTTGTTTTATTTTACAAAAAAATTATAACTTTTTGTACAAAGATTAGTATGCATAAAATTGTCCTCTTCTGATCCCTTTAACGCTTTTATCTTTCCGTATACCAAGCTGTATGAGGTCTATGTTGTTTCAAAGTTTTCATAGTGATCATTGGTTACAAATGCCATTCGTGTAAGTACTAGTGTGGGCAGGCCTTGGAGACTGCTTCCAACCTGGCCAGCTTGAGTGACACGTCTCTTCCTAGCAGTGTATAGAGTGAGACGTATCACCCAACCTGCCGGGGCCCGCCCCCATGACTATTTACCCAGGTACTGGTGGCTTTTTCAAACTGATTACTCTGAAATGCCTGAGAGTCTCAGTATAATTCATAGTGTTCCGCAATTGTGATTATTTGCTTCCTGCAACATAAAATTAAAGACAGGATTCCTTTAATTGTAGTCAAAGATATCAAAATATAGTTAATTAAAAAAATTATTTAAAAAAAAACTACTTTGGTTGTATAAAAAAAAGAAAATCCTTAAAAAGTAGTAACAGTTTCAAGTATTGTTAAGTGTGTCAGATCCAAAACCTTGTGTGCAAAGGGGAAGAATGGGTTCTACTACTTATAAACAGAAAGCACAGAGAATATCTGTTCGGCACTGCGGCTTCACAACTGCTGGAGGTACATGGACTAGGGTGTGTAGTTGGTTCTTGCTTCTATAGTGTAGGTGGTGCTCTGGCTAGTAGCAGTGTTCAACAGGTTCACAATGTTCATATGCAGCAAAGAAATGAATGAAAGCCGGCCACTCACCAATTAGTTCTTTCTTCAAGCTTTTATTGCAGCAGCATAATACTCACATGATAGACGGGGGTATGCAAAGGGAAGAGCAGGATGGTAAAGAGCCGGCAAGCTCCATTTCGCACACTCAAGTGCTTCGTCCAGCCATGCTCTTCCCTTTGTATACCCCCCGTCTATCATGTGAGTATTATGCTGCTGCAATAAAAGCTTGAAGAAAGAACTAATTGGTGAGTGGCCGGCTTTCATTCATTTCTTTGCTGCATATGTACTTATAAACAGACTCTGGGAGTAAATGGTCAACAGTCAGTGAAGAGACTGAAGCTGAAACAAAGACAAGACAATGATCCCAAATATACTTCACCTCCAGCCTTGAACTACTTCAAGAAATGAAAGATTAGAGTTTCAGATCGGCCTTCACAGTTCCCAGCCTTGAATAGTGCTGAAAATCTGAGAGCAGTTTTTCTTTTTTCCATGCCAGACAACTAGATATAATTATGAACTAGAAGTATACAAAGGCTGTAAGGCTACAAGAAATTTTAGGTTGTGATTCCTGCCAGGAGGGTGTAGCTAGATGTTAATTCACATGATGCCCAATTTTAATGTTAATTTTTCTCCTGTATGATAAAAAAAAAAGAATAGAAAAGAATAATGGGGCATCTAAATTTTCTATTGATATGTCAGATAAGTCTAATATGAAGTTTGTCAAATGAAGTTATTGACTCCTTGTCAATATGGTGTCTTTAGGTCTGGACTGCCCATCTGGTGATTTTGGGCCTCTGTCGGCAGTGGGCCACTCAAGGATAGTAATTGTCGTTTCCTATTTTGAATATTTAGTAATGTGGCCATGCTGATCCTATTTTTTTCTACAGTGTCAGTCACCCAGCCCCCAGTCTTTCTTTTTCGTACATGACATGTCCCTTGAGCTCCTCTCTCTCCCCTCTGAGCTCTCTCTGCATACAAGAGAGAAGACAATGGTGTGCCGTGTCATAAAGGGGATAGGATAGGTAAGTCTCATTGTTCTATTCCATAGTTTACTGTGTTTTTCTTATGACTAGGTTATGCTGTACTATGACTAGGTTATGCTTTACGATGACTAGGTTATGCTGTACTTGCAGTACCCGTGTCTTTCTGTGTAATTTTTTTATTACTAGGTTTTGCAAGGACTTGCAGTCTTCCTGGGTTCTTCTTTGTTTAAATGCGTTACTGTGTTGTGCTGGGAATTGTATTGCCTCAATGTTCCACTGTATATTTATAACTAGAATATGCTAGAACTTTTAGAACCAAAGCATTTCTGGTACTTTGAGTGCCTCAGTGTTCCACTGTGTACTTATGTATTAATGTATTACATATGTATTTAAAGTGTATTTATTTAATAAAAAGTTATGCTGGGACTTGTAGAACCCCAGTGTTTCCATTTGTAATTATTCAACATTCAGCATTTAACATTATAAATGTTCTTTTTTACAGGACTCATTTCCATAACATTTGTGGTTTTCGCATTACTTTTAGGCTGCAGAGATTGCCCGGGACTTTTAACCCCTTAACGACCACGGACGTAAATGTACGTACTGGTTTGGCGGGACTTCGCGCACCAGGACGTACATTTACGTCCTGTGTATGACCGCGAGCATCGGAGCAGTGCTCGCGTCATACACGGCAGGTTCCGGCTTCTAGCCGTGGATGTCCGCCATTAACCCCCTCAGATGCCGTGATCAATACAGATCACGGCATCTGCGGCAGTGCGGTAGTTTGAATGGCTGATCGGATCGCCTGCAGCGCTGCCGTGGCGATCCGATCATCCAGCATGGCGGCCGGAGGTCCCCTCACCTGGCTCCAGCCGTCTCCCGGGGTCTTCTGCTCTGGCCGGAGCAGAGCAGAAGATCACAGATAATACTGATCAGTGCTGTGTCCTATACATAGCACTGAACAGTAGCACTGAACAGTATTAGGAATCAAAGGATTGCTATAGATAGTCCCCTATGGGGACATAAAAAGTTGAATAATGTAAAAATAAAAAGTAAAAAAAGTGAAAATCCCTCCAAAACCCTCCAAAATGTGCAAAATTGTGGTTTTCATTAAAATTTCCTCCCGCCGTACATTTTATGGTAAAATGAGAGGTTTCATTACAAAGTACAATTGGTCACGCAAAAAACAAGCCCTTATATGGGTCTGTAGATGGAAATATAAAGGAGTTATGGATTTTAGAAGGCGAGGAGGAAAAAACAAAAATGCAAAAATAAAATTGGTCTGGTCCTTAAGGTTAAAATGGGCTTGATCCTTAAGGGGTTAAACATCCTTATGACTGTCCAGCAGGCAGTTGTAAAGAATAGTTAGTATGGGCGATGAGATATGAGGTCAGGATATGAGGAAAAGATATGAGGATAGGATTTGAAGTCGGGATATGAGGTCAGGAATTATAAAGGGATATGAGGATGGAATATGAGGTCAGGATATGGGGTATAGGTCGGAAGACAGGGCAACGTCATGTTACTCAGCTAGTGTGTATATATACATATATATATATATATATATATATATATATATATATACTGTATATATGTGTGTGTGTGTGTGTTTGTGTGTTGATACTAATGAATTTACAAAAAAAGATTGTTGTAATTTTCATTACATTTTTTTACGCAATTTAACTTTAATAATGTAATACATATATTTATACAACAGGTTGTTATGATTATGGTGATACCCACTAGGTGTATTATTTGTTGCTTTGAGTTATATTATAAAATGTATGTAAATGCATATTTGTGTTCATTTTTTCTTCATTGAATGAATATTTTTTATTCATTTATATTTAATTTTTTTTATAAATCTCATACACAGGCTGTTGCTGGGAAATACTTAAGTATAGTCTGACAACGTGAATCATGGACAGACAGCCCTAGAATTTCAAATGGATACTGGGCTGTATGTGTATTTGCATTCTGTAGATCATATCACAATGTAATGTAATCAAAGGGGGATCCCCCTTTACTTTCCTCTTATATGTTACAATATACATTGTTTGCATCATACTAAGGGTTAAATAATGGAGATCAGAAGTTTCTCTGATTTTTTTTGTTTGTTTTTTGTTAGAACAAGAGCACAGCCATGTATTCTATTAGTGGTCATTCTCTTGATCACGTGGCAGAGTGACAATGCTCATGCATTCAGAGCATTCAGTAAGAATACAATGCAGGTCCTATGGCGGCACCAAACCATTATGGTGTGCATCTTCAGGGGGTTGAAGGGAATTTATCACAGTTTTTTACCACAGTTGTTTCTTACAATGTAGTTAAAGAGGTGTTCCCCAGGTACACTAATACATGACAATAAGTGATGAGAGACTCATTTCGGGTGCTCTACATCTGGCCCAGGTAGTGTCCGGCTGAAATCGAATTGGCTGTTGAATCTGAAACTAATTTAATGGCTAATTCTAGCAAAACCTCCTAAAACAAATCTTGAGGGTTTCGCTCATTACCAACAACAATATAAGAGCTATTTTACTAGGTTCAAGGCAGAGCTCTGGTTGGGCCACTCAAGGACATAGAGATGTCCCCAAGCCACTCCTGTGTTGTCATGGCTGTGTGCTTGTGGTCATTGTCTTGTTGTCATCCCATCTGAGGTCCAAAGCACTATGGATCAGGTTTTTATTAAAGGGGTAATTTAATGGTATAGGGCAGGTGATGAGAAGTGCATGGTTTACTCTAGACATGATGTTTAGACCAAAACGTTTAAAGTTGGATTCAAGTACAACAGTCCTTTTTCATGTGCTTTTTCTTTTTTAGTTCAAGTAGGCTTTCATGTATCACTTACTGAAGAGAGGCTTCTTTCTGGCCACTCTGCCATAAACCCTAGAGTGCTACAGTAATGGTTGACCTTTTTGTTATGGATATTGAAATTATGTGTTTTTACATCCATTATATCCCATTTAGTATAAATGTCCTGCTCCCACAGTCTACAGCTTAGTTTCAAACACAGCCACATTAGGCGTAGCCAAAGAACCTGTTTTCCGCTTTATGTGAGGAAAGCAGGTGGAGCCTAAGCCAAAAGGTGGGGCATTAGGGGATAATAGTCTTAGAAAGGGCTCTTTTTAGTATCTTTGAACTTCCTGCAAGAGGGGAGCATCTGCTCATCAACACCATAGATGGATGGATAAGTATATTGCTGTATCATTTCTACACTAAATATTTATATCAGTCGGGTAGATCTATGCTAGTGTGCTAAACATAGAGTATGTACTATTGTATTAATACTTGTATGTCTTATTTGGTTTAGCTAATTAATGTTTTATTAAATGTTATCAACTTTGCTGGTTACCGAGTGATTTGGTGGGATACACTGGTGGTACAAGACATTTCTGCCAAAATATCTTGTACAAATATTTCATAGCTGTGCAAAACGTAACCACTTAAGGACCAAAGGCATACCTGTACGCCCGTGGGAATTTCGGTCACTGCCGCGTGCCGGGCTGGTACCGGACCGGGTGACTGCTAATATCTATCAGCAGGCATCACGTGCCAATGCCCAGGGGGGTCCTGAGACCCCCCCATGTCGGTGATTGCCGCAAATTGACGGTGAATTCACACTGGTGATTTGCGGCGTTTCCAGGTCATACGGGTCACCGGTGACCTGGAAAACAAGGGGGATCAGGGTAGTCCAAGACACCCACGATCCCCCTGAAGGGATAGGAGTGAGGTGGCAGGGGTGCCATCCCTCCTATCCCTGCTATTGGTCGGTCAAATTTTCCGCCACAGTGCAAAACTCCTAGCGGGAAACTCACCGTAAGCCCACCCGTGCTAATGTACCCTAAAAACACTACACTAACACATAATAAAGGGTAAAACACTACATATACACCCCATACACTGCCCCCCCCCAATAAAAATGAAAAACGTATCGTACAGCAGTGTTTCCAAAACGGAGCCTCCAGCTGTTGAAAAACAACAACTCCCAGCATTTCCGGACAGCCACTGACTGTTCGGGCATGCTGGGAGTTTAGCAACAGCTGGAGGCACCCTGATTGGGAATTACTGGCGTAGAATACCCCTATGTCCCCCCCTATGCAATCCCTAATTTAGTCTTCAAATGCGCATGGCGCTCTTTCACTTCGGAGCCCTGTTGCATTTCAAGGAAACAGTTTAGGGCCACATATGGGGTATTTCTGTACTCAGGAGCTATTCCACTACAAATTTTGGGGGCTTTTTCTCCTTTTACCCCTTCTGAAAAGGAAAATTGTTGTCTACACCAGCCTGTTAGTGTAAAAAATTTAAATTTTTACACTAACATGCTGGTGTTGCCTCATACTTTTTATTTTCAAAAAAGGTAAAAGGAAAAAAAGACCCCCAAAATTTGTAACACAATTTCTCCTGAGTATGGAAATACCCCATATGTGGGCGTAAAATGCTCTGCGGACGCACAACAAGGCTCAGGAGTGAGAGCGCACTATGTACATTTGAGGCCTAAATTGGTGATTTGCACAGGGGTGGCAAATTTTCAGCAGTTCTGGCATAAACACCAAAAAATAAATACCCACGTGTGACCCCATTTTGGAAACTACACCCCTCATGGAAGATAACAAGGGGTATAGTGAGCCTTAAAACCCCACAGGTGTTTGACGAAAGTGCTGGTGTTACCCTAAATTTTAAATTTTCATAAGTGAAAATTGGAAAAAATTCCCCCAAAATTTGTAACCCCATTTCTTCTGAGTAAGAACATACCCCATATGTGGATGTAAAGTGCTCTGCGGGTGCACTACAATGCTCAGAAGAGAAGGAGCGCCATTGGGCTTTTGGAGAGAAAATTTGTCTGGAATTGAAGGCCACGTGTGTTTACAGAATTGAAGGCCACATGTGCCAGAACACTGGACCCCCCCACATGTGACCCCATTTTGGAAACTACACCCCTCACGTAATGTAATAAGGGTTGCTGTGAGCATTTACGCCCCACAGGTGTCGGACAAATTTTTGGAGCAGTGGTCCGTGAAAATGAAAAATTTAATTTTTCATTTGCACAGCTCACTTTTCCAAAGATCTGTCAAACGCCAGTGGGGTGTAAAAGCTCATTGCACCCCTTATTAAATTCTGTGAGGGGTTTAGTTTCCAAAATGTGGTCACATGTGGGGGGTCCACTGTTCTTGCACCACGGGGGGTTTTGTAAATGCACATGGCCCCTGACTTCCATTCCAAACAAATTCTCTCTCCAAAAGCTCAATGGCGCTCCTTCTCTTCCGAGCATTGTAGTGCGCCAGCAGAGCACTTGATGGCCACACATGGGGTTACAAATTTTTTGGGGGGGGGGTATTACCCTTTGTAAAAATTGTAAATTTGGGGGGAAAAATGCACTTTAGTGAAATTTATTTATTTATTTACACATCCTACTTTAACGAAAAGCGGTCAAACATCTGTGGGGTGTTAAGGCTCACTGGACCCCTTGTTACGTGCCTTGAGGGGTGTAGTTTCCAAAATAGTATGCCATGTGTTTGTTTTTTTTGCTGTTCTGGCACCATAGGGGCTTCGTAAAAGTGACATGCCCCCCAAAAACTATTTGAGCAAAATTTGTTTTCCAAAAGCCCATTGTCGCTCCTTCCCTTCTGAGCCCTCTACTGCGCTCGCCGAACACTTCACATACACATATGAGGTATTTCTTTACTCAAGAGAAATTGGGTTACAAATTTTGGGGGGCATTTTCTTTTATTATCCCTAAATGAAGATTTAGAATTTTCTCCTTCACACCTAAAGGGTTAACAAACTTTCTGAATGTTATTTTGAATACTTTGAGGGGTGCAGTTTCTGTAATGGGGTAATTTATGGGGTATTTCTACTATGAAGGCCCTTCAAATACACTTTAAAACTGAACTGGTCCCTGAAAAATTCCGATTTTGAAAATGTTGTGAAAAATTTGAAAGTGCTGCTGAATTTTGAAGCCCTCTGATGTCTTCCAAAAGTAAAAACATGTCAACTTTATGATGCCAACATAAAGTAGGCATATTGTATATGTGAATCAATATATAATTTATTTGGAATGTCTATTTTCCTTACAAGCAGAGAGCTTCACAGTATGAAAATTTTTATTTTTTTCATAAAATTTTTGAATTTTTCATCAAGAAATGATGCAAGTATCGACAAAATTTACCACTACCATAAAGTAGAATATGTCATGAAAAAACAAACTCGGAATCAGAATGAAAAGTAAAAGCATCCCAGAGTTATTAATGCTTAAAGTGACAGTGGTCAGATGTGCAAAAAACGCTCTGGTCCTTAAGGTGAAAATGGGCTTGGTCCCTAAGGGATTAGTCAGTGTTTCTGGGTGTTTACAAACATATTTAGGCCCTATAAATTTAGCCTGTTCTTTCTGCTTCCGTTTTATATAGTTGGTGGCCATTTTGGGGATTCTAACAAAGAAAGCACGTGGTCGGGGGGGAGGTGCATGTTTTGTTGTACTCTTATCCTAAAAACCACAATTGGTGTAGTCAGCAGGTAACACCTCCTAGAAGCAGTCAGGCAGGTCTATAACAAAAGACAGGATGTTACATTGAAATGAGCCCTTCCTGTGTTGAAAAGGTATTTAACTTTTAACTCTGTGAAGCTTATGGGCATAAAAACACAAATATAACAATTTCATATCATTATTCATATCCATAACATTCCACCTCTTGGTTTTAATACCATAAATACACTGAAGTTACTGCTAATAGGGGTATCTCCAAAATCCGTATTTGCTAATCTTGCTCAAAAATACATACACATAGTGAAACATATAAAGAAATACATATTTATACTGTAATAAATATTTCATGTACAATAATATTTCCCCAAGCTTCCCATCCACCCCAAATAATTTGATGTCTGGTGTTTCATGAAGCTTGTAGCTGCAGCCAGGCTGGACAGATGGATTGGACGATAATATTTAGGGGAGCGTGCATCTGGTAAATATGTGAGGTGTTGGGCATCTATGGAGATCAGTGGGGCTACACGGTCATTATCAATTGAAAGGAAAATAAACAGGTTTAGAATCATTATTTAATAATATAGTTTTTATATAACCATGACTATTTAGACTAACTTCCTCCTTCTATTTCATAAGACTTTGGAAATAACCATGCTTTGGTTCCTACTTGAACTGTGGAAAGCCCTGATCGCCACCTCTCCTAGAACGGTACCGGCAGCTATTCCATTTTTTTTTTCTAAACAGAGATGTGTTCCACATTTATTTGTCCACACATTCCACCCAGTTCTACTCCAGTCCTCTCCAGGCCTACTGATCTGTTAGTTTACATTAAAACAAGGTTTTATTTTTCCACTTTTTAGGGGAGGTTACCTGTACATGTCAACCTTAAAACTAACAAAAGTATTGTCATTATTACATGTAACCCTGGCACATAAAGGTGCGTTCTGTGGTCAGTCATGCAGAATTATAAGAAAGTGTGTAAATGTTCTATCCCCCCCCCATGTATGAATATATCCTTTCAAAAGCTCATTGCACCTATTAATCAACCCCGAGGATTGGGTGGATTAAATGGGATAGTCCTGTGCCCATTGTTGGACTAACCAGTAAAGTGAGTAACTGGTGTCAGTTTTGAACTTCTGTTGGCATGCTGTATACTGTCTGCAGATGGGACGTGTGTAGTTGTAGTCCTTCAGTTGCATGCCCCCGTGTAGCCATTTGAAGTAAACTGGAACCACAGGATCTCAGTCTTTGGTCTTCAGGTTCCTTCATTGAGTCATCTTGGTATCCCTCTTGTCGGGGCAGGTGCCCAGATCTTTTCCGATAGCTCCTCTCACTAAAGAGCCATGTGACAAGCCAATTGTAGCCCCTGTATCCATGTGCTTATGTGAATCACCATTATCGTGCTCTTGTATCCTCATCTCTGCATATGGATTGCTTTTACAACTGTCCAGTGTATTTTGTTCCTTACAGGATATAATTCCTAATGAGACTAACCAAAACTGACTTGATTGGAGAAAGCAGGTATCTTGGATGTGGCAAGAATTCATGTGTCACGAGACCATTGAAGCTTGGTTAAAATCCATAAATTCACCAGTTTTTAAATCCACCTTGCTCTTGTGGGTACCATTTTCACTTGTGTAAGAGCTTGACTTTTGTCCACCTCTGCATAGATTGGTAGGCCTCTTCGCACCCAGTTATGGGGCCTTTAGAGTCATAGTCTCTATGAAGTATTGAAATATGAGCACCTTCAGCTTGGCTTGATTCTCTGGCAACTGGTCCATGGCTTGTGGTGGTGGAATGTAGATAGTCTGGGGCCTAGCCTAGTGAATGCAAAATGGACTTTGGTGCAATGAGAATTGGAAAAGAAAGGATTGACTAGATCAATCATTGCATGCCACTCTTGGGTTTGTTTGGCTGTATTAAACTGACAGACGATATTGGGGGACTACTGCGCTCGATGAAGGAGCAAATACATTGAGGCCCCTAATATCAATACGTCATTCGCCAGGAGGAATCTAGCTCCTTTACACACACAAGAGCATTTAAAGGGCTAATTGCAGGATGAACTACACCTAACAATAATCTGATTTCTTTCAACCCTCCCAGCAGCCCTTGTTGGACTACAGAGAGGGAAGAAATGACCACAGGTTTCCACTTTGCATTTCTCCTCACCATAGAGGATTTGAAAACAAAGAGTCTAAGCACCTCTCACTGCATCTATACTCTGTGCCCTAACAATATATCTATCCCCAAGATATTGTCAGGAAATTGGAAACCCAAAATGTTAGCCATAAACCCATGGACTCTTTGTTTATGGAATGTGTGTGTGACTGTTTGTTCTTTCTGCCTTAGTTGCTCTTCCATTAGACCCTCTTTGTGATTCAATGATGGAGCCTACAACTTCGGAAGGTTACCTCGGCCCCAGTGTCTACCAAGGCTAAAACTTTGGTGTGGTTGGTTTCTATCTCCACCAATACAGTCAAAGGAAAACATGGGGCCATTGATCCTAAGCCATAATGGGTAACAAACACTGTGCCAGGAATCAACGGTCCCATGGGTCTCTTCCCTCTTTGTCCATTATGGCCCATAAATCAGCTGACGGGTACAGAGATTTAAGAAGATTTATAAATTCAGATGCAACATTAGATATTGTACATTTCATCCCTGGACAATTAAGTTCATCCCCTTACACGGGTCTCCATTATTGATAAACCTTTGTTAAACCTAAATCTGCCCATTCTCAGTGGAGCCATTTGACCTGGACAAAAAGAAACCTCTTTTTTTTTTTTTTTTTTAGTACCTGGAATGCAATGCTAGACATAAAAGCTTCAAACCTATTACAGCACACAGAAGTGAATTCATGTTCTCCATTAGATAAACCTTAAAGTTAGTGCTGCAAAACTTACAGCACACAAGTGTTTCTAATTAAAGTAATCATACCCAGAAATCAATCACATATGTTTAAAGGGGTACTCCACTGCTCAGCATTTGGAACAAACTGTTCCAAACAATGGAGCTGGCGCCGGGGGCGACGCTGAGCAGCGGAGTACCCCTTTATATTCTTTCACAGAATAACAGGCACATGTACCATCACTTAGGGAAACAAGCAAACTGATGAACAAGCAAACTCATACTATGTCAAGTTACTACCTATCTGCTTCAAACTTAGCTTTCCTTATAAATACACACAAGTCTTACATTAAAGCTCGGTTGTATGATTCAAAGTTAGCATATACAATCACGCTCATGCAACACATGTACAACAGGCAACTTTTATATGCTTAAAATGTTGTCAAATAACTCATATTTACGCAATACAACCAAACCAGTCATCCTTGAGCAGGAGAATCAAAGCTATAGGCTGCCAATAACTAATAATCAGTTACCCTTGAAACTCCTAAGTAAAGGTTGGCCTGTGGGGTGTTTATTTAGATTTGGGCTCCAGTAATACTGCTTAGTTAAGTGTCTAATGTACTTGGGCTTTTGTGAGTATATTATATTCAGTAAAGCACATGGAGCAGACATTTTGAATATTTACTGAGGCGTATGGGTGGCCAGCTGACATAGCATTTGGGCAGCCACCTTGATGACCTCAGACAAATGGCCTGCAGATATTTGACTAATCAATTACTGTGAAACCTTTTGAGCCAAATCTAAATCTACCCCAAAGCCACGTATCACAACACTTCTGGAAGTTTCTCTTATCTGCACACAGGATCTTTGAAGTTCAGCCAGAGTGACTATTGGGTTCTTGGTCATCTCTCTTATCAAGGTCCTTTCCTCCCGATTACTTAGTTTGGTGGAGTGGACAGCTTTAGGAAGAGTCCTGGTTGTTCCAAAGGTCTTCCATTTAAGAATTATGGTGACCACAGTGCTCTTGGCAGCTTTTAGTGCATCAGAATTTTTTTTTTTTTTTTTTTTAGAATTGTACCTCTACACAATCCTTTCTCTGAGCTGTACAGGCAATTATTTTTGCCTCATAGCTTGGTATTTACTGTCATCTGTTAGACTTTTTTTTTATTTTAGCAGAAGGTTGCAACATTACAAAATGTGAAAAAAGTTAAAGGATCTGAAGATTTTCTGTATGTCTTGTATTCACAAGATAGGCCTCCACTGATAACAAAAGAATGGGGGTCACAGGTGTCCCTGCCTGAATGAAGCAGTAGCACTCTGTTTAGCCTATATGGGATTGTCAAAAATGGCTTAGCTATTTTGACAGTCTTATATAAAGTGCCACTGCTTCATTTTCCGGCACTTGGGACCCCCACTCTTGTTATCAGTGGAGGCCACAGCAGTCAGTTTTGATAGAATTAGCAATTTAATTAGTTTTAGATTCAACAGCCAATTCCATTTTGGCCCTACACTCCCTTAACTAGATTTAGAGCACCTGAAACAACAGTCATATATAAGTAATACTCAGGGATGTTGTAAGAAAGGTTACTTTGTGGACTATTTTACGTTCACATTTATGTGTGTGTCTGCATGGGCTTCCTACAGGTACTTGGGTACTCTGATATTTTTCCATGATCCAAATATATACTAATAGGCTATTTGACTTTTTATGGAAGTTTCTGTATGCTTTTTAGATAGGGAAATTAAATTGCCAGCCAGGTTGTTAAGAGACTGATGTGAATTGTGAGAATCTCTGTACAGTGCCCCAGTATATGTAGGTGCTATCAAGCATAATTAAATAAATAATGATGATAATGTACCAGGGTGCCTGAAAAAGTACATTACTTTCCTGACAATCTTTATACTATTGTAAGTTGTAAAGGCTTTAAGGGGTGGTCTGGCAAAAACAACTTGGGGGGGGGGGAGGGGGATGGGGCAACTGCTGGGACCCCAACAATCTCCTGCTTGGTGCCCCAGCTCTCTGAGAGAAGAATGTCCATTCATTCTTTATGGGACCGCCAAAGAGACCCGAGTGCTATAGGGGATAAGTTGTTTTTCGCCGGATTGACCCTTTACCTCTTAAGGATGAAAGACGTACAGGTATGCCCTTGTGCCTGGTACTTAATGACCAGCTGTCACGCCCCCTCCCATAGGCTTGCATTGAGGGGGGCGGATCGTGATGTCACATGGGGGGAGCCTTGACGTCACAACGCTCCGGCCCCGTGATCGACAGTAATCAGACCCGGCGGGACCCCCGCGATCAGGCATCTTATCCCCTATCCTTTGGATAGGGGATAAGATGTCTAAACGCCGGAGTACCCCTTTAAGGCCAAAACGGGCTTGGTCCTTAAGGGGTTAAAGAAGCGTTGCTAAATGGCTAAGACGCCTTACAGAATGGAGGGCACATTTTGGCAAGCTATTTTACAGCTTCCTGGTCGCCATTAAAGGGGTTGTGCGCTGCCCTTACTTTCGGAGCTCCACTCACAGCGTCCGGAAGTTCATTACTCCGAATGCTGTGTGCGGGCTTCCGTGTTCGCGGCCGCCGGGAGTGATGTCATGCCCGGCCCCTCGTGACGTCTCGCCCGCCCCCTCGTGACGTTTTGCCCGCCCCATCAATGAAAGTCTATGGGAAGGGGGCGCGACCGCTGTCATGCCCCCTTCCCGTAGACTTTGGACGAGGGGCCGGGCGTGACGTCACGCCTGGCGGCCGCAAACACAGAGGCTCGCACACAGCGTTCGGAGTAATGAACTTCCGGACGCTGTGAGCTCGAGCTTCGAAAGTCAGGGCAGCGCACAACCCCTTTAAGGATTGAGCGCAGTGGCGCCCCCTAAAGTTCAGCAACATAAACCATCTGTGAGCTTCCATAAAGTGAAAGAATCGGTCTGGGGTCAGGGTGCGTTCAATGGATGCACAAAAGTGTAGCTTCAAAAAGAAATTACTATTGTGCAGTCTTCTTACAGTAGGTGACAGGTTAAATTTTCGTACAAGGAACCACACACTATGTGCTAACAATCAAATAATTAATAGAATCAGCAGCCATCATTCATTTAAAGCAGTGTATCCCAACCAGGGTGCCTCCAGCTGTTGCAAAACTACAACTTCCAGCATGCCCGGACAGCCGAAGGCTGTCCGGGCATGCTGGGAGATGTAGTTTTGCAACAGCTGGAGGCACCCTGATTGGGAAACACTGATCTAAAGTCTATTATTATTATTATTATTATTATTATTATTAATATTTGATTTAAAAAAAAACAGTTCACAAGATAGAAGAGTCTCAGTCATTGGTAAGCAACAAACAAAGTCCCTGTTTTCCTACCAAGCACTGCAGAATAGCAATTGTCCATTCACAGCACATACCACATCCTCTGCATTTTTCCCTGATAATATATGTACAGTCCTTAACTCCAAGGCTGCTTGGGGGGAAAAAAAAAAAACTGCAGCACATTGCAAAGTAACACCTTTCACAATGCCAACCATTCTTAGAAACGCTAATAAGTAAACGAATGTAAATGCGATGTGCAATGCCCGAAGTGCTTTAAGTCCAACATATTGCAATACGTTGGGAGCAAACTAGGATTTAACCCTTTTTTTACCAGATAGAGAAGTAATTTCATGTCATCGGGGATGCCGATTTTCTGCTACGATACAGCACTTTGGCATTTCGGAGCACACTGCTGCCTCTCGTACAATATAATTTATTGTAAGTCCTTATTATCCCATATTTTAGGTAGGAGAAACAGGCATTTTGCTAACACCATAGAGGTTGTTTACCTAGGTATTCGCCTGTAAATCTCATGCTTCCGCGGATGTCTCCTTTAAAATGCATATCTCGAAAGGTCGAAGAAGCAGATGCAGAAAATGATGACACGTTTCACGTTTCATATAGTATTTGGAAATAGACAAAACATTAGCGCCCGCTTTTGTCCCCACACGCACTAGGTTAAGTCGATAAACAATCCACTGGGCTGTTATGAATGTACACCCACCTTTGGAAATCATTTCTGACTCGTTATATATATATATATAGGCAAGCCATGTACGGTTGTCTACCTGTTGTACTCAATATTCAATAATGCTATGCAGTGCCTTGCACATTCACACACTGCAGCAATCTCCCAACAAGCTCTGCATTGCATGAGTAGGTCGAGTGTTGTGTTGCTGCCTAGGCCACAAAGAATTCATTCTTATTTTTACTATTCGATTCGACTTAGCAGTAGCTCTTTTTTTCAAAGGCTGGAAACAGAATATTAAGAAGGAAAAGGGATAAAGAATAATATTTGGTTTTAATTCAGACCGGATCATTGAAACCTCTAAATTCAATCCAAGCAAAGCATCCAAAACATATAAAAATACAGCAAAGTCAAAACTAGCGCAATAGTAGGAGAATTTGTCATTTTCAGTCTTATTTTGTGTTGCAACAAGTAACAATTTGAAGCCTGCCGAAACAACATCTGTGGTTTGTTCTCATTATATTTGTGTAGCAGATTATTATAGAGTAAACAGAATATACATGTGCGTCTATAGACATATGTCTCACATATATATATATATATATATTTATATATATATATATATTACCCAACTTTTTATTGGTGTAGCAAATTAAGACACAAAGGCATGATTAGGGCATAACTCTGGCAACACATAACTCATCCACAATGTACCAGTGTGTTATCTGGCATCAACTTGTCTAGTACATGTTTACTGTCATATTCAGACGTGACCACTCAAAGCATTATAAAAATAGAGACGTTATCTGTATAAAATAGCCCGACAGGCAAATGAAGCCATTCCGGGCATGAGATTAATCACTCTTCTATTAGCCATGCACGTACCTCATTGCTTACCAAGTATTTAGTTTACAGCAGATATGAAGATGACATATATATATATATATATATATATATATATATATATAATTACGTATTGGTCAACTACACACTGAATATGACATATATGTAATACCTACATATTGGTGAACTATATATACATATTTATATATATATGTGTGTGTGAATAAACAACTCACTTTTGTTCACTGAATCAGAGTGCTGTTGGATACGTATATAGCTTGCTGCATATATATATATATATATATATATATATATATATATATATATATAATGTATCATTTTATGTTACTTTATATTTATTATTTATGTATTTATTTGTTTATAAAGTGCACACTTGTAAGCCCACCTCCTAGTAAGGCAAATCAGACCTGCCATAGAGGCAACATGAAGGCAGCAGATACTACAAACCTGTTACCATGGAAATATAATTGTATCACCAAGACCAAAGCAACATGAAACATAACTAATAGCAATACTAATGACATCCAGCTTCATCACTTGAAGTCGGATCTACGACTGCTTCAAGAATTAGATGCAAATGCAATAAGTGCTACCTACCTCAACCATTAAACAAGACATTTAACCATAGTTGCAGCTCAGTGACCTCCGATTGCCTTGAAATGTGTGATCGATGCTGCTTGTACATGTAGACTTGTGCTGCAGAGTCCAGCAACAGCATCCAGGATTAGGTGTGGGAATGATTCAATGGTAATGGGAAGAAGGGGGTTAATAAGAGAGGGTAGATGAGGCAGATGAGGGTCCCAGCTTGGGGGGGGGGGGGGTTCTACTTTAGTTTGAGGCTGCTGCAGTGTGAACTATAGGACTGTTTATTGGTGAAGGCTGTAGAGCTGGGAGGTGCTGGAGTCAGTCGCCACTGGCAGACAGCAGCAGACCAATAAGCTTGAACACTGTCAGCTCCCAGCACTGAGCTCCCCTTTCTGTGCTTGTTTCCTCATTTCCAAAGTGACGTCAAACAGCTTGGAGTTTTTCCTCTTCTCCCTTGCTGCATGCACAACTCATTTCACAGAGCGGGGATGAGAGGAATGTGTTCTCACACTTATTCATAGGTAGAGGTGTTCTGCACATACCTTACCATCACACGCATTGTGAGCTGCCTGCTTCACAGCCCTCACAGAGCCAGCCATTTTATGGTCTATGTCCTTTCTTATCGCCAGGATGAAATTCGTTTATTTGTGATTTTTGGTTTCTGCACCAAGAAAACGGTTAAAACAATGTGTAACCCTTTCACTCGGGGGTGTCTGCTAAACGCAAACAAAGCCCATATACATAATTGGGTCTAGAAAGAATTCATCACATGTCTTCGTAATCGCATACAGTGGTCCCTTAAGTTACAATATTAATCGGTTCCAGGACGACCATTGTATGTTAAAACCATTGCATGTTTAGACCATAACTTTATGGAAACCTGATAATTGGTTCTGAAGCCACCAAAATGTCATCCAAAAATAGGAAGTGAGGATTTAAAAAAAAAAAAAAAAAAAAGTAGATAACTAATATAGATAAAGCAAATCCTTACATTTAAAAGTAAGAAAGATCTGCTGGGAGCTGTAATCAGTGTCTATGTAGAGGACAGGGGCTTCTTCAGGGTCCTATACAGTACACACAGGGTCCCAAAAAAGTTAAATGGAGCCACCCCACCTGGAGCAGCTATCCCTGGCACAGGCAAAGAGTAGTACAGAACATGTAATACCTCCCTGTACTGTAGGGGGTGCTACCAGACATCTAGTCAGTGCATGCACTTTAGGAATACAGGTGTTTTACCAGTGAATGTCCATTCTGATTGGTTGGTTCTTCTAGCCATTGACACGTTTCACAGATCTGGACTGTCCATAGCATTGTATGTTGAGTCTAGTTTCAAATTACAATGGTCCAGAAAAGACCATTGTATGTTGAAAATATTGTATGTGGAGGACATTGTAAGTTGAGGGATTACTGTACTTTATAAAAAATTGCATTGTGAGCACATAGAAACAAAAACATCCACAGAATAGAGGTTAAATGGGCACTGTCATTAAAACTAATTTTTGCTAATGCATTCCTTATGGTAAATAATTGTAATGCTCACGTTTCAGAAGACAGGAACTCCGGTGGATGTGGATCCGCTGGTCCTGTGTGGCAGATTACTCGGACCGTACCAGGGAGCAGAGTCTAAGGTGCCTCTGGTTTTCACCATAGCCTGCCACAAAGCGGGATGGACTTGCTGTGGCAAGCGGCACCCAGGTCGCTACCTCTGGCACGGCTCGACCACACAGGCGGATAAAGGAGATGCGAGGCACAGGAGGGATAAGGCAGCTCGTAGTCAGGATAGCAGAAGGTCAAGGCCGGCGGCAAAGTAGCATAGTCAGGATGTAGCAGGAGGTCAGTAGGCAGGCGGCAGAGGAGCAAAGTCAAGTCACACAGCAAAGGATCAGATACACGGTAAGGCAACTCTCAGAAATGCTTTCTCTCAGGCACAAGGCAACAAAGATCCGGCAGGGAAATTAGGAGGGTGGGGTAATTTATCAATGAGCCACAGCGGAATTACACTAATGAGCGCACTGGCCCTAGGGGATGGGGACACGCGCTCCAGAGCAGAGAGGCATAGGCTGGGGCAGGAGAAGCACCAGGTTAGTGACGGACTGGGGCTCGCATGCGGGCACATCACATGATGTGAGTCCCAGCCCCGCCGGAAGCAGCAGGTAACGGGACCATGCGCTAACAGCCAGCGTGTGTGGCCGGAGCACAAAACGTAACAATAGTAACAACTTTGTTTAAAATAATGTTTTCTGTTTTATTTGTGTTTAAAAAAAGCTGCCACTAGGTGTCTCCCTACTTGTCCAGAGCACATTTTTCCCAATCTCTTGCACAGACTTTGGACTCCTGCGGGCCTGGCAGAAGTCCAACATCAGGAAATGCAGTCTGGACTGCTGAGGGGGTGTATGCAGCCTTAGCCAATCAGAGCTCATTTCACACACTGAACTGCTCTGGGCTATGTGTAGCAGAGTGAGGGAGGAAGTTCTCCCCTGTATGGCTTCAGATGATGTCACACCTGCTGGGGATTGCCCCTTCCCAGTCTATGAATCTGACTGAGCAGAAAATACAGAGCAATATCAAGGTAGGAAATTAAAAAAATAAAGGCAGGGGGTGGGTTATCATCATGGGGCAGTGAACTGGGAGGATTATAAAATGAGAGGTACTCTTTAACTGTGATGTAAGTCGATCAATGATATATATAGGTGCAGCTTCTTAAAGCATATGCAACAAAAAACCAATAATCAAATTCTAGCTTTTAGCATTAAAGTTACAACAAGCACAAACGGGATCAGAACATGTATATTAAATTCTAAACATAGGCCAAACCCTAATATACACACCACAGATTCCAACAGTAGATATCTTGCCTATTATAAAAGTACCACTCACAATCAGCTATAGGTCGGTTTTATTACAGCAACAAGTCCTGGCACACCCGCAGATCTAATGCCCTCAACTGACAGCTGTCAGTTCAAATCATCAGACCCGTGCTTAGGCTGAGACTTCAGCCCAAAACACACACAAAAATCTGCCCTTAACACACAATTCAAAAACCTCCATTATAATACATGGAAAACATCCTGGCAGGGGCTTTGCTATAGTGCAGGGGTTCTTAACTGGTGGACTAAGGTCCAAACCCTGACCACAGCCCCAACTATCCTGACAGAAAAGCAGCACCTCTGCACTGCAACTGCCTAACCCTCTAACCCACCCCTTGCTGAATTGGGCATCCAGCGAAAGGAGGGATCCAATCTCCCTGCAGTGAGTTGCATCTTTGTCTTTAAGACACTGATACAACCAAATAGCTATAGTGCTGGCCAGTGCAAGGAAACACTATGCTCCATGCCCAGGCACCCCTTCATTTTCTTCCCCTGTTCATTTAGCACTACCTGCATCATTCTGCTTTAGCCAGTCCTAACTAGAAGAGGCCAGAGCAGCGATGCAAGATGGTATGCGAGACAGGTGAGTATTATTAAGGGGGACAGGTTATATAGAATTGTGCTCCTCAACCTGTAACTCTCCAGTGGTCTCAAATATACAGCTCCAATCATGTGCTCCTGTCAGTATTATATTCAGGGGCACAGAGAGTGGCAGTATTATATTCTGGGGCACAGTGTGTGGCATCATTATAATTTAGTGGAACAGTGTGTGGCAGTATTATATTCAGGGGCACAGTGTGGGTGGCAGAATCACATTCAGAGGCACAGCATGTGGCAGTATAATATTCAGGGGGGGCACAGTATAATATTCAGGGACACAGTATCTGCCAATAACTAGCTACTAGGGTCCATTGGCTACACGCACTTATCCCTAGAACTCAACAGATAGACCTTATATAGGTTACCTTTTGAATACGTGTATATACTTATGCTTACAGGAGTGCCTTCTGCCCAGGAAGAGCATCCTGAACACATAGAGAGAACAAAGTTAGTGTACACAACAGTGGCAGGAATTGAATAATAACATAGGCTACAATCCCTTAAAGTTTTGTTTCTTTGGTTACTTAGAATGTGAGATATATTTTTGTTTGGTTTAGTGTATTAAGTTATAGTGAGGTAGGTTCACTAGAGTGATTATTTGATGTATTATGTGTACATGAATTATGTGAAGAGTCAGTCTTGGTATCTTAAGGGTAGGTTACCCTGAGTAGACTTTTGAGAACGTCGCAACACCATCTCTGGACTATGTGGAACCTCGTTGATCAACAACTCTCTGACCACTTCAGTCCCTGAGGGACCAGCTTGAGGGCTGGAAGCAGGAGTGAGATCCCTTTCTAGACTGAGAGAACCCACTGGAATAGGCATAGTTGGCTCTAAGTTGCTTGGAGCGGTCAGTGGAGATGGACTAAAGCTGGGCGAGGAAACTAAAGATGGCTGGACAGGGGTTGGCCACGGTACACCACAGAACATTGCAGGCTGATGAGGGGAGAACATTGGAACGTCCATTGATGGATGAATTCAACATATTCTCTCACTGGCCTTGCAGTCGGGGGAGTAGGAGGAGGTGGTTGTGGTAATTCTTCTTTTAGACATAGTTTAATCCTGTTTCTATGGACCACCTGGGGTTCAAATCCCTCCTTTTGGATCTCGTAGACATCAGTATCAGGATACGGCACTGCAGTAATAGTGTAGGGCTCTGTCTCCCAGAGGGAATCCAGCTTATGTGACTTGGGGAATTTTCTGAGCCACACTCTGTCTCCAAGCTGCAATGGTTGGGCTGAAGCGTGCCGATTGTAATCTCTTTGCTGTCGGTCCTGAGCTTCACCCATCTTCTTTTCCTCAATCTCTTTAGCCTCTTCAATCCCCCTTTGGTGCTCAGTGACCCAATCTTGTGAGGTCTGAGGGGAGTTATTAAAAGGGACTTGTAATCCAAAAGCCCTATCCTTTGGCAGCTGACAATGTCGTCCCATCATGAGGAAAACCGGAGTGTACCCTGTGGAGCAGTGGATAGTGTTATTGTAGATTTCCAGCAGCTCAGGCAGGAGTCGGGGCCACTCTTCGTGTCTAGAGACAGACGCTGCTCTCAGCATATGAATGAACATCTGATTGATCCTTTCACACAACCCATTCCCCTGAGGATGATAGGCTGTGGTCCGGAGTTTCTTGCAATCATGGAACTGGCAGAGTTCTTTAACCTGTTGGGGACGAAGGGTGTATGCATACGCCCTTGCGTCCTGGTACTTAAGGACGAAGGGCGTATCCATACACCCGTGGGAATTTCGGCCCCCGCAGCGCGCCGGGCGGGGACCGGGCCGGGGTGACTGCTGATATCTATCAGCAGGCACCCCGTGCAAATGCCCAGGGGGGTCATTAGACCCCCCCCCATGTCGGCGATCGGCGCAAATCGCAAGTGAATTCACACTTGCGATTTGCGCCGATTCCGGGTCATTACGGGTCTATGGTGACCCGGAATAGAAGGGGGATCGCGGGTGTCTAAGACACCCACGATCCCCCTAAAGCGATAGGAGTGAGGTGGCAGAGTTGCCACCCCTCCTATCTCTGCTATTGGTGGTCTAGACGCGACCACCAATAGCAGATCAGGGGCGGAGGGGTTTACTTTCGTTTTCCCCGTCCTGCCCTCCCACAATAGGCGGGGCAGGACGGGGAAAATGAAGAGGAGCGGCGCCGGAGTCCACTTACCCCTCCGGAGGCAGCGGAGCGACGGGGATCGGCGGCGGCGACGGAGATCGGCGGCGGCGTGCGGCAGAAGAGGGGGGCTCCCGGATGCGACGGAAGCCGGTGAGTAGTTGCCTAGCAACATCTAGAGGGCTACAGTCTGAGACCACTATAGTGGTCTCTAGACTGTAGCCCTCCAGATGTTGCAAAACTACAACTCCCAGCATGCCCAGACAGCTGTTTGCTGTGTGGGCATGCTGGAATTTGTAGTTTTGCAACAGCTGGAGGTCTGCAGTTTAGAGACCACTGCACAGTGATCTCTATATTGCCCTCTAGATCTTGCAAAACTACAACTGCTAGCATGCCCACACAGGCTGTTTGCTGTCAGGGCATGCTGGGAGTTGTAGTTTGGCAACATCTGGAGGTCCACAGTTTGGAGATCACTGTTCAGTGGTCTCTAAATTGTAGCACTCCAGATGTTGCAAAACTACAAATTCCAGCATGCCCACACAGAAAACAGCTGTCTCGGCATGCTGGGAGTTGTAGTTGCGTACCTCCAGCTGTTGCATAACTACATCTCCCAGCATGCCCTTCTGTGATCAGACATGCTGGGAATTGTAGTTTTGCAACAGCTGGAGGCACACTGGTTGGAAAATACTGAGTTAGGTAACAGAACCTAACTGAAGGTTTTCCAACCAGTGTGCCTCCAGCTGTTGCAAAACTACAACTCCCAGCATGTACTGACAGACCGTGCATGCTGGGAGTTGTAGTTTTGCAACAGCTGGAGGCTCACTGGTTGGAAAATACTGAGTTAGGTAACAGAACCTAACTGAAGGTTTTCCAACCAGTGTGCCTCCAGCTGTTGCAAAACTACAACTCCCAGCATGTACTGACAGACCGTGCATGCTGGGAGTTGTAGTTTTGCAACAGCTGGAGGCTCACTGGTTGGAAAATACTGAGTTAGGTAACAGAACCTAACTGAAGGTTTTCCAACCAGTGTGCCTCCAGCTGTTGCAAAACTACAACTCCCAGCATGTACTGACAGACCGTGCATGCTGGGAGTTGTAGTTTTGAAACAGCTGGAGGTTTGCCCCCCCCCCCCCCCCCCCATGTGAACGTACATGGTACATTCACACGGGCGGGTTTACAGCAAGCTTCCTGCTTCAAGTATGAGCTGCAGCAAATTTTTCGCTGCAGCGCAAATTCCTAGCGGGAAACTCACCGTAACCCGCCAGTGTGAATGTACCCTAAAAACACTACACTACACTAACACCTAATAAAGAGTAAAACACTACATAAACACCCCCTTACACTGTCCCCCCCCCCAATAAAAATGAAAAACGTATTGTACAGCAGTGTTTCCAAAACGGAGCCTCCAGCTGTTGCAAAACAACAACTCCCAGCATTTCCGGACAGCCACTGACTGTCCAGACATGCTGGGAGTTTAGCAACAGCTGGAGGCACGCTGTTTGGGAATCACTGGCGTAGAATACCACTATGTCCACCCCTATGCAATCCCTAATTTAGTCCTCAAATGCGCATGGTGCTCTCTCACTTTGGAGCCCTGTCATATTTCAAGGAAACAGTTTAGGTATTTTATGGGGTATTTCCGTACTCGGGAGAAATTGCACTACAAATTTTGAGGGGCTTTTTCTCCTTTTACCCCTTATGAAAAGGAAAAGTTGGGGTCTACACCAGCCTGTTAGTGTAAAAAAAAAAATGTTTACACTAACATGCTGGTGTTGCCCTTTACTTTTTATTTTCACAAGAGGTAAAAGGAAAAAAAGACCCACAAAATTTGAAACTCAATTTCTCCTGAGTACGGACATACCCCATATATGGGCGTAAAATGCTCTGCGGACGCACAACAAGGCTCAGGAGTGAGAGCGCACTATGTACATTTGAGGCCTAAATTGGTGATTTGCACAGGGGTGGCTGATTTTACAGCGGTTCTGACATAAATGCAAAAAAATAAATACCCACATGTGACCCCATTTTGGAAACTACACCCCTCACGGAATGTAACAAGGGGTACAGTGAGCATTTATGCCCCACAGGGGTCTGACAGATTTTTGGAACAGTGGTCAGTGAAAATGAAAAATGTAATTTTGTTTGCACAGCCCACTGTTCCAAAGATCTGTCAAACGCCAGTGGGGTGTAAATGCTCACTGTACCCCTTATTACATTCCGTGAGGGGTGTAGTTTCCAAAATGGGGTCACATGTGGGGGGGTCCACTGTTCTGGCACCACGGGGGGCTTTGTAAATGCACATGGCCCCCGACTTCCATTCCAAACAAATTATCTCTCTAAAAGCTCAATGGCGCTCCTTCTCTTCTGAGCATTGAAGTTCGCTCGCAGTGCACTTGACGTCCAAACATGGGGTATTTCCATACTCATAAGAAATGGGGTTACAAATTTTGGGGGGCATTTTCTCCTATTACCCTTTGTAAAAAAGTAAAATTTGGGGAAAAACCAGCATTTTAGTGGAAAAATATTTTTTTTTCATTTACACATCCGACTTTAACAAAAAGTTGTCAAACACCTGTGTGGTGTTAAGGCTCACCGTACCCCTTGTTACGTTCCTTGAGGGGTGTCGTTTCCATAATAGTGTGCAATGTGGGATTTTTTGCTGTCCTGGCACCATAGGGGCTTTCTATGCCCCCCAAAAACCATTTCAGAAAAACTCACTCTCCTAAATCCCATTGTTGCTCCTTCGCTTCTGAGCCCTCTAGTGCACCCGCCGAACACTTGACATACACATATGAGGTATTTTCTTACTCGAGAGAAATTGGGTTACAAATTTTAAGAGGATTTTTTTCCTTTTACCCCTTGTAAAAATTCAAAAACTGGGTCTACAAGAACATGCCAGTGTAAAAAATGAAGATTTTGAATTTTCTCCTTCACTTTGCTGCTATTCCTGTGAAACACCTAAAGGGTTAAAACGCTGACTGAATGTCATTTTGAATACTTTGAGGGGTGCAGTTTTTATAATGGGGTCATTTATGGGGTATTTCTAACCAGAAGACCCTTCAAATCCACTTCAAACCTGAACTGGTCCCTGAAAAATTGGAAAATTGTTGCTGAACTTTGAAGCCCTCTGGTGTCTTCCAAAAGTAAAAACTCATCAATTTTATGATGCAAACATAAAGTAGACAAATTTTATATGTGAATCAATATATAATTTATTTGGAATATCCATATTCCTTATAAGCAGAGAGCTTCAAAGTTAGAAAAATGCAAAATTTTCAAATTTTTCATGAAATTTTTGAATTTTTCACCAAGAAAGGATGCAAGTATCGCCGAAAATTTACCACTAACATAAAGTAGAATATGTCACGAAAAAACTATCTCAGAATCAAATTTATAAGTAAAAGCATCCCAGAGTTATTAATGCTTAAAGTGACAGTGGTCAGATTTGCAAAAAATGCTCCCGTCCTTAGGGTCATAATGGGCTCCGTCCCCAAGGGGTTAAACAGCTGAGCTTCAAAGGCAGTCCCTCGATCCGTGAGGACTGACTCTGGACATCCCAAAGGCTGAACCCAATGGTTGTAGAACATTTGAGCAGCAGTCCTGGCAGTAAAGTCTTTGACAGGGACGACCACCACCCACTTGGAGTAATGGTCCACCATGGTCAGGGCATATGTATAGCCAGATCGAGTGGGCGACAGCTTCACATGGTCCAAGGCAACCAACTGATTAGGTCTCTCAGCGTGGATGGGGTGTAGAGGTGCTCTCGCATCCTTGCAAAGATTCTTAGTAACATTGCAGACAGTGCATTTGGTGCACCACTTTTCAATATCTCCACGCATTCCCACCCAGTAAAACCTTCGTCTGATGGTGGCTTCAGTCTTGTGAACTCCAAAATGTCCTGACTGGTCGTGGTATGCATTCAGGACCATGGCTGCGTCCCTTCGGGGAACTAGAATTTGATGCAGACGCTCCCCTGAAATCCAAGGAATTTCGGTACAGATCCAAGGAATTTCGGTACAGTACAGTGGTCCCTCAACATACGATGGTAATTCGTTCCAAACGACCCATCGTTTGTCGAATCCATCGTATGTTGAGGGATTCGTGCAATGTAAAAGTGCATTAAATACTCACCTGTCCCCGCCGCTCCGGACCGCGTCCTCACCGCTCCCGATGGTCTCCCTGGGGCTCCCGATGGGGTCCCGCTGCTCCGGCATCTTCTTCTGGGTCCTCCTGCGTCTTCCGCATCTTCACCGGTGTCCGAGCTTAGCTTTCTGGTAATGTTATTACGTTGTTGCGCGGGACAGCATGCGCAGCTACGTAATAACGATGCCGGAAAGCGAGGCCCGGACCCCGGAGAGGACCCGGAGCAGCAGGGATAGGTAAGTGAACCTGCTGGGGCACATTACAGTAACCCCCCCGACATGCGATGGCCCCGACATATGATCAAATCGACATGCGATGGCTTCTGAGAGGCATCGACATACAATGCTTTTATATGTCCGGGCCATCGCATTAACTGCTATCCGACAGCGCAAAATTTAAGCTGCTGTCGGATAGCAGTTTAAGCATCCCGGACAGGTTCACTTACCTATTCCCGCTGCTCCAGGACCACTTCGGGATCCTCCGGCGTCTTTTAGATCTCCTCCAGGGTCCGGGCCTCGCTTTCCGGCGTCGTTATTACGTCGCTACGCACGCTGTGCCGGCGCTGCAACGTAATAACGTCACCAGAAAGCAAGGCCCGGACCCTGGGGAAGATGTGGAAGAAGCCGGAGGACCCCGAAGAAGAAGCCGGAGCAGCGGGACAGCATCAGGAGCCCCTGGGACAGCATCGGGAGCGGTGAGGATGCGGTCCGGAGCGGCGGGGACAGATGAGTATAACTTCCTATACTTTACATTGCACGAACCCTTCAACATACGATGGATTCGAAAAACGATGGGTCGTTTGGAATGAATTACCATCGTATGTTGAGGGACCACTGTACACTGCTTTCCGACAGCAGCTTAAGCATTTTGCGCTGCCGGATAGCAGTTAATGCGATGGCCCCGACATATAAAAGCATCGTATGTCGATGCTGACATCAACATGCGATGGTCTCTGAGAGGCCATCATATGTCGATTTGATCATATGTCGGGGCCATCGCATGTCGGGGGGTTACTGTAATCCCTTGTGGATGAACAGGCGATTTTGTTGTCGCCACAATCTTTTCAATTCAAAGTCTCCTTGTGACTTGCGCAGGCGAGTGGGTACCCTCTTCTGGAGTACGTAGTCTAGGAGATCCCCCATGGTTCGGCTCTCATCCTGGAGAGTCTTCCAAGTATACAGATCTTCCAGAACCTAGGGAGGTCCAGGCTCTTCTCCTTCCTAGGTAGCCTGAGTATTTTGACTCACAAACCTTTGATAGAAGGGCGGCATCTCCACATTTTCCCACATGTCTTTTACGGGTGGTTCTTCGACAGGAGCCATACGGGATAGTACATCAGCGTTGATGTTGCTTTTACCACTCCTATACTTGATAAGGAAGTCATAGTTAGCCAGTCGGGAGCCCCAACGCTGTTCAATGGCTCCCAATTTTGCAGTATTCAGGTGTGCCAACAGATTATTGTCAGTGTAGACCATAAAGGGAGTGGCTGCCAGGTAGTCCTTGAACTTCTCAGTGACCGCCCAGACCAAGGCAAGGAGCTTTAACTTGAAAGAACTGTAGTTGGCATCATTCTTCTCGGCTCTTCGCAGGTGTCTGCTTGCATAGGCGATCACTCTCTCTTTACCCTCTTGCACCTGGGATAGGATAGCTCCCAGGCCTTCAAAGCTGGCATCAGTGTACAGCCGGAAGGGCTGACCATAGTCAGGATATGCCAGGATGGGAGGTTCAATGAGAAGACACTTCAGAGTGCGGAAAGCTGTCTCTTGTTCTTCTGCCCATTGTATCGGGAGTCTTCCATTGTAATTCTCCTTCGTGGTACCCCGCAGAAGGGCAGTAAGGGGTCCTTCTCACGGTCCTCCTTCGCCATCGGCACTAGACATGTGCAGAACCAAAAATTTTGTTTCTATAATCCACACAGAAGCGAATGGTATCATCTTTCTTCTTGACGAGGACCAAAGAAGCAGCCCAGGGACTCTGGCTCTCCTGAATGACGTCAGCCTCCTTCATCTCCAGTAATATCTTCTTCACCGTCTGATAAATTCCCGGGGCCACAGGACGAAGTCTTTCTTTTATTGGGGGGCTATCGCCAGTCAGAATCCGATGCTGGATCATCGTGGTCTGGACAAAATCACTGGGATGCTTACTAAAGGCCTCTTGGTATTGCTTGGCCACTTGGATGACCCAATTAACCTGGTCTCTGGGAATATCTTCACTTCCAATCTGCAACTGAGTCCACCTGGGTTCTGGATGGCCCTTGTCGGCCCCCTGGGCAGTCTGAGTGGTCCCCTGTCGAGCTACTTTTGGCCTTGACACCACATCTTTGGAGTTCAGGTGATATAGCTGAGCCACCGGAGTATACTTTGGTAGCCAGGTAACGACATCTGCTAGGTTAACCACTTGAACCGGTACTCTTCCATTCTTTACTGTCACAAGACTTCTGGCTGCACATACTAGAGGGTAGTCTTCCAGTTGGATGGGTTCCAATAACGCCTGATAATCTTGGTTCTTCCCCCCTGGTTGGGCACAACACCAAATAATATTCTCCATCTGCGGTTGCAGGTTACAGCCCTTATATATCCTCTATTCTCACATGACAGATCTCCCCTTGGCGGTTGATGAACTTCTGCTCCGCTTGAAGGGTTCTTAGATGGTGTAGCGCGACTCGCCGGCCTGAGGGTGACATGTGAGGGAGAGATGCATGCAATGAACAGACAACCTCGTCAAAACAGTGTCTCATGATGTTCATTCCTAAAATAAATTCGGCTGCATGCTGATCGTTAACGTTATTAACAATAACACCCTGTCCTTGAAGAACATGCCTCCCGACCTGCACTGTGGGCTTCCAGTAGCCATGTCTGGGTACTGGTTTCCCATTCCCCGTGACCACCCTAAAATCTACATCATCTGGTTCACATAACCTTTCAGGCCCCCAATATTTATAAAACACCCCTTGAGGAATAGTAGACACTTGGGACCCGGTATCTATCAAGGCCTCTAGCTGGACCCCCTCTACTACAATTTTCCCATACGGGCAAGGGGCAACATACATCGAGAAACCTGTCTTGGTGCTGGTTGATTCTGGACCTTCAATAGCTACTCCTGAGGTGTGGTCCTCGACCCCAGGGGACGCCCGTTTAAAGCCCAGCATTGACTCTTTCAGTGTCCCGTTTTGTTGCAAAAACTACAAATAGGTCGCTGAGTGGTCTTACAGGGGGAGTAGGGGGCGGAGGAACAGGACGAGGGCAGGCCTTTTAGGTGTAAACATATCAGGCCTGGAAGGCTCAGACCTGCCCACCATCTCTTTAACCCCTTAAGGACGCAGGACGTAAATGTACGTCCTGGTGAGGTGGTACTTAACGCACCAGGACGTACATTTACGTCCTAAGCATAACCGCGGGCATCGGAGCGATGCCCGTGTCATGCGCGGCTGATCCCGGCTGCTGATCGCAGCCAGGGACCCGCCGGCAATGGCCGACGCCCGCGATCTCGCGGGCGTCCGCCATTAACCCCTCAGGTGCCGGGATCAATACAGATCCCGGCATCTGCGGGAGTTCGCGATTAAAATGAACGATCGGATCGCCCGCAGCGCTGCTGCGGGGATCCGATCATTCATAACGCCGCACGGAGGTCCCCTCACCTTCCTCCGTGCGGCTCCCGGCGTCTCCTGCTCTGGTCTGTGATCGAGCAGACCAGAGCAGGAGATGACCGATAATACTGATCTGTTCTATGTCCTATACATAGAACAGATCAGTATTAGCAATCATGGTATTGCTATGAATAGTCCCCTATGGGGACTATTCAAGTGTAAAAAAAAATGTAAAAAAATGTAAAAGTAAAAGTAAAAAAAAAGTGAAAAATCCCCTCCCCCAATAAAAAAGTAAAACGTCCGTTTTTTCCTATTTTACCCCCAAAAAGCGTAAAAAACATTTTTTATAGACATATTTGGTATCGCCGCGTGCGTAAATGTCCAAACTATTAAAATAAAATGTTAATGATCCCGTACGGTAAACGGCGTGAACGAAAAAAAATTAAAAAAGTCCAAAATTCCTACTTTTTTAATACATTTTATTAAAAAAAAAATTATAAAAAATGTATTAAAAGTTTTTTATATACAAATGTGGTATCAAAAAAAAGTACAGATCATGGCGCAAAAAATGAGCCCCCATACCGCCGCTTATACGGAAAAATAAAAAAGTTATAGGTCATCAAAATAAAGGGATTATAAACGTACTAATTTGGTTAAAAAGTTTGTGATTTTTTTTAAGCGCAACAATAATATAAAAGTATATAATAATGGGTATCATTTTAATCGTATTGACCCTCAGAATAAAGAACACATGTCATTTTTACCAGAAATTGTACGGCGTGAAAACAAAACCTTCCAAAATTAGCAAAATTGCGTTTTTCGTTTTAATTTCCCCACAAAAATAGTGTTTTTTGGTTGCGCCATACATTTTATGATATAATGAGTGATGTCATTACAAAGGACAACTGGTCGCGCAAAAAACAAGCCCTCATACTAGTCTGTGGATGAAAATATAAAAGAGTTATGATTTTTAGAAGGCGAGGAGGAAAAAATGAAAACGTAAAAATTTAATTGTCTGAGTCCTTAAGGCCAAAATGGGCTGAGTCCTTAAGGGGTTAAAAGCTTTAGTTAAATACTCTATGTCCTGTCGTACATTCTGTAGGTCAGTGGTCCAGGAACTAGTGGGAGTAGGTGCAGGAATAGGTGGTGAAGGGGGTACTGGTTACACCAAGGCTCCCGGGGCCTCAGCAGAAGGGGCACTAACTTCCTCTGCGTCAGGCCCTGACTCAATAACCTTGATAGCTAGTCTTTTAAAGGCTGGGAAATGCATATCGGGATTCTGCACCGCCAGCATCCTAAGTTGGGCCTTATTCCATTTATTCTATGCCCCATCTATTAACCGGTCCGTCAGTACTTTGTTACCCTGCTCGGGCATAATGCCATCCAACTTTTGCACCGTTTCTAAAGCATTCTGTAATGCTACAGCATATGCCCGAAGAGTCTCACCTGGCTTCTGACGTCGCTCATATAGTCTTAGACATACCTCAGAGGGGGAGTGAGACTCGAACACTTGGTAAAGCCCCTCAAAGATTTTCTCCACTGTAGCCTTGTCGGCTGCTGGACAGGTGCGGGCCTCCTCCAGGGCAGGCCCCTGTAGCTGTCCTGTGAGTAACTGCACCTGCTGGTTAGGGGGGAAAAAATAAAAAACAAAAAGACTTTGTATCTTCTCTTTGAAGTCCCTCAATGTAAAGGGATCCCCATTGTAGTTGGGGAGAACTGGTTTCCCCAAAAAGACAGGTGCGGCAACTGGAGCTCCTGAGATGAATGAAGAAGCTGGAAATGAATCAGCTTTATCTTGTCTGGCTTGTGGTGGCGGCCCCGCTGATGAGACCACCGGAGCACCACCATCTTGCTGGGCAGGTGGTGGAGCTGGAGCAGGGCCCGGAGGTGGCATTGGTGCTGCAGGATCTGACATCCTGATTTAAAGTACTGTCCCTTTAAATGAGGCTCGGGAGCGTAGGTCCTTTTAAGAGATGCAGCTGTTCTTTAATCTGGAACTTGAGAGCGTAGATCTCGAACTTGAGAGCACTGATCTGGAAATTGAGGGCATTGAGCTGGAACTTGAGTGCGACGTTCGGGAGTTGGAGTGAGTCCAGACAGGATCTTAGCTTAGCGATCTGGTACTTCAGGGTTTTATACTGTGCTGGCTCTTTAAGACTTTCTGTCCTCTGCAACACTCTGCTTTTCTTTGCTGTTCTGACTGTGCTTTTCTGCAGGTCTTCTATTTGAGGCTCCGCCAAGATGGCCGTATAAGTTATGTAAGTTATACACTCACTATATTGTCTTTGATAGAGTACAGGCAATCTCCAATAATCATTGTGTGTGTGTGTGTGCAGCATAAAACCAGAGAGGAAAGGATTACAGAGCAGGGCTGCAAGGCTCCCGAAAGCAGTGAGTCAGCATGAGGAGGAGGAGGAGTCATCACAGTGTAGGCAAGAGAAGGACACGCCCCCTCCCTTTGACAAGATGGAAAAGACATTGAGCAGCTGTTATATGCTACAGTATTCTTTAGTGAAATATGGGTGATAGAGACATAAAAATTACATGTACATGATCAGGATGAGGTACTGAGTAACATATAACAGTTTTTTTTGTGGGATCTGACAGGTACGCTTTAAAAACATATAAAGGTTGAGAATTTTAACAGAAAATAAATAGCAAAGTGTCTTATAATTACATAAGGAACAATATATAATACAAGTTTAGTTTGGTGACAGGTACTCTTTAAAGTTTTGACTAAGTGAAACTTTAGCTCTCAGCATGAACTTTACATTTATAAGGGTATGCTAACAGCTAACAGTTACTCCTTTACCCACCATCACTGCAGACCTTACAAGTGAACATAGTACAACACCAGGTCAGACAGAATACACAATGACATTCAGTGATTCACAGGTGATCTCTGGTTCAGACTGCCATGACTTCTTTCAGCTATGTGTCATCTCTGCACAATTTGCAAACCAGAAATCTTTGGCTCCTCACTTTTAAAGCAGATTTTCATTCTCTAAGACAAGTTCCACACTCTACCCCAAAATTTAACACTGCCACTTACTCTGCCCTCTAAAAGCAACAGGTCAACAAACTGTGCCCTCTCAATATTGTACTGTGGCAAGATATGCCCTATGAAAATAACAGCACCACACATGGTGTCACTTGAAAATAGCGTTACTTACTGTTATCCTAAAATGATTTATAATACACCCCATGCCCCATGAAATTGATTATAACACACTCTGTATCCCCAGAAATAAATTACAATATATACTGTACCTCCTGAAATTATTATTACCATACTCGTCGTATAATCAATGTCAATCTAAATTCGGGCCTTAGGGGCTGCGCCAGAATGGTGGTTCATACATTACCAAGCGGCTGTGGAAGTCCAGCTCCCAACTGAAGAGATAGAAGGTCGGCTGCATAAACAAATAGAGAGGGCTGCCCGGGCAGGTACAGTGGTAATAATGGGAGATTTTAACTATCCAGATATAGATTGGGGTCGGGGGCTGGCTAAAACTACAAAGGGGAGAAAATTCCTAAATTTATTGCAGGATAATTTTATGGGCCAGTTTGTGGAGGACCCAACAAGAAGTGATGACTTGTTGGATCTGATAATTTCCAACAATGCAGAGCTGGTTGGTAATGTAACTGTGCGGGAAAACCTTGGTAATAGCGACCACAATATAGTTACTTTTGATTTAAAATGTAGAAAACAAAGACAGACGGGGAAGGCAAAAACATATAACTTTAAAAAGGCAAATTTCCTGGGCTGAGATCTGCACTACAGGGCATAGACTGGGGGGAGGTGTTCTCAAATACTGATACAGAAGGTAAATGGGAAATTTTTAAATCAACTCTAAATAACTATACAGCTAAATATATACCAAAGGGGAACAAATATAAACGATTAAAACTAAATCCTACATGGCTTACAAATGAGGTTAAAAGAGCAATAAACAACAAAAAAATAGCCTTCAAAAAATTCAAATCTGATGGGTCAGCTATAACATTTAAACAGTACAAAGAGCTTAATAAAATCTGTAAAAATGTAATAAAAACAGCAAAAATTCAAAATGAGAGACAGGTGGCCAAAGAAAGCAAAACTAATCCTAAATATTTTTTTAGATATATAAATACAAAAAAACAAGGACAGAGCATGTAGGACCCCTTAATAATGATAATGGGGAGGTTGTCACGGGCGATCAAGAGAAGGCGGAGCTACTGAATGGGTTCTTTAGTTCTGTATATACTATGGAAGAAGGAGGAGCTGACATTGGACAGGTCAGTGCTGGTAACACATCATGTAATGTACTAAAATGGCTTAATGTAGAAATGGTACAAGGTAAGTTAAGTAATATAAATGTAAGCAAATCTCCAGGACCGGATGGACTACACCCAAGAGTTCTTAGAGAGGTAAGTTCAGTAATATCTGTACCCTTGTTCATGATATTTAGAGATTCACTGGTGTCTGGTATTGTGCCAAGGGACTGGCGCAAGGTGAATGTGGTGCCAATCTTCAAAAAGGGCTCTAGGTCTTCGCCAGGCAATTATAGACCGGTAAGTTTAACGTGCATTGTGGGTAAATTTTTTGAAGGACTTATAAGGGATTACATACAGGAATACATAGGGGATAATTGTATTATAAGTGATAGCCAGCATGGGTTTACTAAGGATAGAAGTTGTCAAACCAATCTAATTTGCTTTTATGAAGATGTGAGTAGAACCCTTGACAGAGGAATGGCTGTGGATATAGTGTTTCTGGTTTTGCTAAAGCATTTGATACTGTCCCTCATAGTCGTCTGACAGGTAAGTCAAGGTCTTTGGGCTTGGAAACTTTAGTTTGTAACTGGATTGAACACTGGCTCATGGATCGTACCCAGAGAGTGGTGGTCAATAATTCATACTCTGATTGGTCCACGGTTATTAGTGGTGTACCCCAAGGTTCAGTACTGGGACCGCTGTTGTTTAATTTATTTATCAATGATATAAAGGATGGCATTAACAGCTCTGTTTCTATCTTTGCAGATGACACCAAGCTTTGTAGCACGGTACAGTCTATAGAGGATGTGTATAGGTTACAAGATGACTTGGATAGACTAAGTGTCTGGGCATCCACTTGGCAAATGACGTTTAATGTGGATAAATGTAAAGTTATGCATCTGGGTACTAATAACCTGCATGCGTCGTATGTCTTAGGGGGGATTAAACTGGCTGAGTCACTGGTAGAGAAGGATCTGGGTGTACTTGTAGATCCCAGACTTCAGAATAGCATGCAATGTCAGGCTGCTGCTTCCAAAGCCAGCAGAATATTGTCATGTATCAAAAGAGGCATGGACTCAAGGGACAGAGACATAATACTCCCCCTTTATAAAGCATTGGTACGGCCTCACCTGGAATATGCTGTTCAGTTTTGGTAACCTGTCCATAAAAGGGACACTGCGGAGCTGGAAAGGGTGAAGACGCGCGACTAAACTAATGTGGGGCATGGAACATCTTAGCTATGAGGAGCGATTAAAGGAGTTACAATTGTTTAGTCTTGAGAAGAGACGTTTAAGGGGGGATATGATAAGTATATTAATGGCCCATACAAAAAATATGGAGAAAAACAGTTCCAGGTTAAACCCCCCCAAAGGACGAGGGGGCACTCCCTCCGTCTGGAGAAGAAAAAGTTTAGTCTAAAGGGGCGACACGCCTTCTTTACCCTAAGAACTGTGAATTTATGGAACAGTCTACCTCAGGAACTGGTCACAGCAGGAACAATTAATAGCTTTAAAACAGGGTTAGATACATTCCTGGAAGAAAAATAACATTAATGCTTATGCAGAATTATAAAACAACATCCCTTCCCCTTATCCCCTTACACCCTTCCCTTCAATTCCCTGGTTGAACTTGATGGACGTATGTCTTTTTTCAACCATACTAACTATGTAACTATACCATACTAACTATGTAACTTCTTTTCCACATGCGGTCTGGCTCCTGACTCCTCTTTTGTGGCTCCAGGCTCCTCCTTTGTGGCTCCTGGCTCTTGTTCTGTGGTGGTCTGGCTCCTTTTCTGCGCACCTCCCAGCAGTGCCTACTGTTGGGAGAAAGTGATCATTCACTTGATGATTTGATGATGCCAATAATTCCCTGCACTCTATGGCACAGCAGCAGAACAGAGCCAAATGGGAGGGAGTGTGCATCCAGACTTCAGGCCATATACAAAGTTTCAGTACATAAAATGGAGAGGAAGAAGTTTTTTTCTTCCCCATTTCATATTATATCGCCTCCATTTCATGTTCATCCAATAAACATGATATGGAGGAGATTGGATATGATATGGTGGGAAGAACTGAAATGGAGGAATGCAGGGGAATGAACTTGAATGAAGTGGGATGAACTGGAGTGGATGATTATGAACTAGATTGGAGAGGAATGAACTGTAAAGGAGGGGGATGAACTGTAATGGAGGGGAATGTACAGTGGGTACAGTGGTCCCTCAAGTTACAATATTAATTGGTTCCAGGACAACCATTGTATGTTGAAACCATTGTATCTTGAGACCATAATGCTATGGAAATCTAGTTATTGGTTCTGCAGCCACCAAAATCTTCTGGGAGCTGTAAATCACTGTCTATGTAGAGGACAGGAGCTTCTTCAGGGTCCTGTACAGTACACACAGTGTACTGAAAAAGTAAAATGGAGCCACACTTAACTGTGGCAAGAGTAGTACAGAACATGTAGTACCACCCTGTACTGTAGGGAGGCACTATCAGACAGCCAGTCAATGCATGCACTTCAGTAATACAGGTGTTTTACCAGTGAATGCCCATTCTGATTGGTCAGTTCTTTCAGCCATTGACATGTTTCGCAGATCTGGACTGTCTGTAGCTTTGTATGTTGAGTCTGGTTTCAAGTTACAATGGTCCAGAAGAGACCATTGAATGTTGAAAATATTGTATGTTGAGGCCATTGTAAGTTGAGGGATCACTATACTGGATGAACTGTAAAGGAGGGGAATAAACTGGAATGGTGGAGAATTCACAGCAAAGGAGGGGGATGTACTGAAATGGAGAGGAATGAACTGTAAAGGAGGGGAATGTACTGGAATGGTGGAGAATTAATTGTAAAGGAGGGTATGTGCTGAAATGGAGGGGAATGAAATGAAATGGAGGGGAATGAACTGTAAAGATGGGGAATGAGCTGGAATGGAGAGGGATGAACTGAAATGGCACTGGGGGCACATAAGAAAGAACTTTTAGTTCACACTGTGGAATCTCTGCTTGCAGAATTCCGTGAGTGGCAGAACTTCGGCTGTAGGACCGCGTGGCACTGCACCTTCACCATTGACGGCTATGCAGTGCTCGCAGACTTTGCGTGGAACAATTTCAGCGGCTGAATGGTCCGCCACTGAAATTCCTCAGTGTGAACGGGTCTCGTGGAAGACCCATTCCCACTGATGTTAATGTTCACTGCCCATAATTTTAATCATGAAATTCCACGGGAATTACACAGTGTGAATGTACCCTTTCAGCGTAAAGGCAACTAGTAAAAGTTTTCGAGGTCCTTAGGTTGGCTGCCATGAAGAACTTGACAAACAGGTAGAAGAGTTTTAGCGAACTGTGTCACAAAGGATATGCTGTGACCAGAGGATTCCGTGAGCTAAAAGCTCTGGAAATTGCGAAAGAGTTAAAAATAACAGAATTTACAGCCATGCTGGTGCAGAAGGATGATGCCATTGCTGAGACATGGTCTGGCATTGAGGCAGTGCACCACTTTACCAATGGTTTGTGATCACTTTTCTTAAACAGCATAATTACCGTATTTATCGAGGGTATACCACACACCGGCCTATAACACGCACCCTCATTTTACCAAGGATATTTGGGTAAAAAAAGTTTTTTACCCAAATATCCTTGGTAAAATGAGGGTGCGTGTGTGTGCATGCGTATACCCCGATACACCACCAGGAAAGGCAGAGGGAGAGGGGCCGACGCTGCCCGCTTCTCTCCCCCTGCCTTTCCTGGGGTCTAAAGCCCTGCTGCCAGCCCTTCTATCCCCCTGGCTATCGGTGCCGCTGCCCATTCTCTCCCCCTGTCTATCGATGAAGGGGCAGCGGCACCCATTGCCGGCACCGCTGCCCCGTTGCCTCCCCCATCCCCAGTTGTATAATTACCTGTTGCCGGGTAACAGCACTGCACGGCGCGGCGCAGTGACGAGTGACGTCATTGCATCTCGCAGCGCATAGCAACGACGCAGGGGACGCACAACGGAGGCCTGAAGCAGCGCGGACCCGACCCCGGCAACAGGTAATTATACAACCGGGGATGGGGGAGGCAACGGGGCAGCGGCGCCAGCAATGGGTGCCGCTGCCCCTTCTCTCCCCCTGTCTGTCGGCATCGCTGCCCCATTGCCGGCGCCGCTTCTCTCCCCTGGCTATCGGCGCCGGCAATGGGGTGCGGGCACCGATAGTCGGGGGAGAGAACGGGCAGCGGCACCGAAAGCCAGGGTGAGAGAAGGGCCTGCAGCAGGGCTCTAGACCCCAGGACAGGCAGGGGCAGAGAAGCCGGCAGCGGTGGTGGTCTCTGCACCTGCAAAGCCGCTGCAGTTCATTGATTTAAAGCGCCTGCTTTAAATAATTGAACTGCAGCGGCTTATCGGCGTATAACACGCAGGTAGACTTTAGGCTAAAAATTTTAGCCTAAAAAGTGCGTGTTATACGCCGATAAATACGGTACTGTACACCCACAGTCAAATCTGTAATGCAAATCAAATGCCAGTGTTTTTTTGACATGCCAAGCAATGTCCTAGTGCAGAAGAAGGGAAATAAGTCAGTTCCCACCAGTCTTCTGAGAAATCATGAATTACAGCTATGCTGGCAGTGTTTGCAGATGGAACAAATTTTCCCCATACATTATCCTGAAAAGAAAAACTATGTTCATAGAAACAGTACCATGAGGAGAGAGTCAGAATTCAATGGGGACTATAACATTGCATACACTGATTGCCAGCACTGTTCACTGCAAAGCCATAGCTTTGCATTGATTAGTGTTATCAGCGGTCGATATCAGCCGATCGGACGTGCCGGAGGAAGGTAAGTGACCCTCCGCTCACGTCCTAGCTGATTGGGACACCATATTTTCACTGCGTTGGTCCCAATCAGCCCATTTGAGCAGCCAGGAAGCTTTTACTTTCGTTTAATGGCGTGCGGCACCGCGACCGCTGCTGTGCACTATTAGCCCCGGGTCCCGTCTTCAGTTACATGCCGGGACTGACCCGATATGACACGCAGTCACTGCGTGACCCCGCATTATATCGCGGGAGCCGGCCACGGACGTAAATATACGTCCGTGTTCGTTAAGGGGTTAATGTCCGAACTATTAAAATATAAGGTTAATAAAACCTTACAGTGAATGGCATAAACATAAGAAAGCACCAAAGTTTAAGAAGTGATGTTTTTGGTCACCTATATACCAGAAAAAATGGATAAAAAGCGATCAAAAAGTCCCATCAAGACAAAGATGGTACTGATAAAAACTACAGGTCACAGTAAAAAAAAACAGTCCTCAGTCAGAAGAGGACAATTGTAAGCAGTGGCGTTGCTAGGGCTGGTGTCACCCGGTGCGGAAGAAAATGGTGTCACCCTCAACATAACACCGCCCCCACGCAGTAATTTTTTTGTAGCCATATAACACTAAAGGAAGACTATATTGAAATAAATCTTCATCATTGATCACCCCCCCACCACCGCTGTGCCTCAGCCTCCTCATCATTCATCACACTCCCACTGCTGTGCCTTATCATTCATCACCCCCCCCCCACTGCTGTGCCTCCGTATCTTTCAAACCCCCCTCCCCCACTATGCCTCCTTATTATTCATCTTGTTCCCACTGCTGTGCCTGTCTCATCATTCATCAGCCCCCCCCCACTGCTGTACCCCCTCATCATTCGTCACACCTCAACCCCCCTCCCATGCTTCCTCCTCATCATCCCCTCTGCTATGCCTCCTTAACATATTCATCACCCCCGCCACACTGCTGTCCCCACTCATCATACCCCAATGACCCTGTGCCTCATCATTCATCCAAACACCCCACCCCCCTTTCTGTGCCTCCTCAACATTCATCACCCACCCCCACACATCACGATCCTCGGGCCCCTGCATCATCAGTCATCAGGCACTGAGCGAAGCTCTCTTCGTGCACCAGATGACAGGGGTGCTGCAGGAGACCCCCACAATCAGACATCTTTTCACCTATCCTTCAGATTGGGGATAAGAAGTCTAGGGGCAGAGTACCCCTTTAAGTGTGCCAAATGACATAACAAAGAGGTGTAAGGTGAACTTCAGAAGAGATGGGAATATCGGCGCTGACCAAGGAGAGGACAATAGAGCCAGGTGTGTAGCGAACAGATTTAATCCAATGCGACGCGTTTCACCGCGCTTGCGCGGTTTCATCAGGCCTGATGAAACCGCGCAAGCGCGGTGAAACGCGTCGCATTGGATTAAATCTGTTCGCTACACACCTGGCTCTATTGTCCTCTCCTTGGTCAGCGCCGATATTCCCATCTCTTCTGAAGTTCACCTTACACCTCTCCGCTATCTCTGGGAAGGCTGCAGACCGAGATCATCATATCAAACGCACATCTTGGTTGTGTGGGAGTACGCACAACCTGGCAGGGTGAGCCTTTACTTTTCCCTCCCCTCCCACACACCTGTGATCCCGTTGGTTCTTCACAAGGGAGCGCCTGTTTCTTTCTTTGCTTTACAAATGACATAACAAGTAAAGGACTACTACTTCCAACTGACCTGTGTTTCCACTGTCCTTGTGCACTACACTTCATGCGGACAGTGAGTTCCACAATAAGCATGCCATAAAAGCTCGAAAATTAGATGTTTTGGCATATTTAAAGGGAATCTGTCAGCAGATTTAAGCTACAAAGAGTGGGCTCTTCTTCCATACCCAGAGCCCTCTACATTGATAGGCAGGGCAGGGAAGTTCTCAATGTAGATTGTTTATCAATAGAAAGAGGGCCCCGGCTCTGGCCTGCTTGTAGTTGCTGGAGGTGGTCAACCAGCCAAATTTTGCCACAGAGGATGATGGGAGTTGCATAAAAAGTGTGGAACCGCAGGCTATGATGTCTCCTTAACTTCAGCAAGCAGGCTATACAGGAGTTGGAGAACCTTCATTCCTGAGATAGTTGTGAGTCCTAGAGGTAGGACCCACATCTATCAGATATTTATACCATATCCTGTGGATATGACAAAAAGTTTGAGATGGGAGTAACTTTTTAAGACCTAGGTTGCAGGTATGAAGTATGCCAAAAGTACAAAAGCTCAGAGGCAAGTAGGTAAGGCACCAAAAAGGAAAATCAGTCATAGAATGATTATTTCCTGTAGGTGCTATGAGGGGTAATCCCTCATTTACCAGCTGCTACTATGTTCTATTAAGGGAGCCCACAGTAAGGGGTTTTCTAAACCAGACAACCTCTTAAAGCATGGCTGCCATTTACAAGTGGATAAAACACCCCAAATATGGGCAAGCATTAGTCAAAAATGGCAAAAAGTCGCTGGTTCATGACAACATACTTTCCCAAAGTGCTTCAAAAAGGAGATACAGTAGAAAAAGTCTGAGTCAGCAGATCATAATAACTTTCAAGGAAGTAGCATATACTACCATATGTACAGTACATCAAAAGAAAGTAATGCATTCTTTAGATCCGATCTCGTATTAGAGACCCACTTGCCTACATTACTTTACTTATCTTGAATGTGGAATGGAGCACATATGCCTTAGATAAAATAACTATGTAAGTACGGTACTGCCTTATCTTGTCTTTTGTCTACCATTAATATGCCTTTTTACATGACATTTATGTTTACATTTTATATTTTTTTTAGCATTCATAGATGACATTTATGAAGCCGTATCCTGTTGGATCATGTCTGCCTGCAGAACAATAACAATTTCAGAAAATTCTTAACCTTTTTTATTATGCAGCTGTGGATATATGTTTGTGCAGTTTGTAATGCATTTTATATGCTTCAGAGTGATTTTCCATTTACAGTTCCAAGTCCCAGACACAATTTATTGTACATTTGAAGTTCATAGCTGATAAATGTAAAGAACCTTCAAGTTGTCAAGAGTTCAGTTTTTGGCTGGGGACTAACTTTAATGTTCTTACACATTACATACTGTATTTCTTTCTATGTTTCCTTCTGCTACCAGTCTCCTCTCTGCTTAGGTCATTAGCCTAGAATTATTTATTATCCTACTAATCTGGCCATAAACTAGTCTGTCCCAGAGCTCAACTAAGACATGAAATAACAGTGTAAGTGCTCAATAAGAACAAAGTTAGTTGCAAAATTTGAAAATATATATATATTTTTTTGTTTCAGCCATGGTCAATTTATGTGGTTGGAAGAGTAAAGCACCTGTCGGTAGTCATTTTACGACATTGTTTCCGAGGATGAGAGTTTCAAGATATTTGATCTAACATGGTTAAAAAAGTAATCAGTAGGTCCTTAGGTCCTCTTTATTATTGTTTAATATAGCATACCTGTCATTCAGGTGACTTATCAGGATACACTGCCCTGTTTGTGTACATAAGCACTATATTTGGCAATTATTTAACTGATATATGGTATTTTTCAGCAGATTTCTGCTCTACAGGCTTCATCTATAATTTGCAGTTCTCCCAGAGCTGCCTCCCCTCCCCCATTGACTTGTATTGCTTGTCTAAAGACATAGGACAGTGCTGAGCTGATTTTCAGAAAAGATGATTTGGGCAGCAGCAGTGTGGGTGAGAGGTAAACAGTTTGATAACAAGAAAATAAGCATTTTTGTCTAATAGGATATATTACAAAATAACTAATTGAGCAACGTTTTTTTGACAGGGACTATGAAAGGCGTACTCCGGTGGAAAACTGGTGGAATCAACTGGTGCCAGAAAGTTAAACAGATTTGTAAATTAAAAATACACAATGTAGCCCGGACCTTCTAGGTGAGTAAATGAAAATAGATATACGTGGATCGTGCTTCAATAATAATCAGTATTTATTATAAAAATATGAATAAAATTAGGTACTTCTCACAGGGCCCTTGTGAGGAGAACATACATATTAAAAGGCAACCTAACAAAATATTTAGGCATATAATAATTAAAACAATAATCCTGGCATAAGATAACAAAAAAATGAGAACTGTACCAAACAAGTATGTTAAAGAATTGCTCTTATAAATATTTAAGGTAGATATGTCCCTTTTAAATGCAGTATCAAACAGTCTGTAGTATTAAAGATTATGTTATTGATCTTTGAATGGTAACTCAGGCGATGGGTGTTGTTCCCGCAATGACTGGGTGTCCGTGGTGCACACAGTCCTCTGTGTAGCGCTTCCAATCGTAGGCCTGGTCCAGTATTGTCCGATTGAGAGCGGTGGCAGTCGTTAACGGCTGAGGCGCTGGCAGGCGCCGAAGATCGCAATATTGCCCGGGAACTGCTGGCGCTGGCGTGCGCTGGAGTTGGTAATTCCTCACCGCTTTGCTGGTTGATAAGCAGGACCGTATACTGGAAGGCTGAAAGCTCGCCTCGTGTTGCCGGCGTCTGACGTCAGCTGTGGTCAGAGCCGGGATGGCTGCACCGGGATGGTTGTACCGGGATGGATTTGAACTGCTGGACCGGGTACATAACAGAGTAAGAGCACTGATGGTGGTACAGTTCATGAAAGCTAACTGGCCTTGAGGTTTGGGCACAGTTCTCCAAGGGTAGTATTGTGCCAGTAAATGTGCATAATACTACCCTTGGAGAACTGTGCCCAAACCTCAAGGCCGGTTACCTTTCATGAACTGTACCACCATCAGCGCTCTTACTCTGTTACCTAGCCGGTCCAGCAGTTCAAATCCATCCCGGTACAACCATCCCGGTGCAGCCATCCCGGCTCTGACCACAGCTGACGTCAGACGCCGGCAACACGAGGCGAGCTTTCAGCCTTCCAGTATATGGTCCTGCTTATCAACCAGCAAAGCGGTGAGGAATTACCAACTCCAGCGCACGCCAGCGCCAGCAGTCCCCGGGCACTATTGCGATCTTCGGCGCCTGCCAGCGCCTCAGCCGTTGGCGACTGCCACCGCTCTCAATCGGACAATACTGGACCAGGCCTTCGATTGGAAGCGCTACACAGAGGACTGTGTGCACCACGGACACCCAGTCATTGCGGGAACAACACCCATCGCCTGAGTTACCATTCAAAGACCAGTAACATAATCTTTAATACTACAGACTGTTTGATACTGCATTTAAAAGGGACATATCTACCCTAAATATTCATAAGAGCAATTCTTTAACATACTTGTTTGGTACAGTTCTCATTTTTTTGTTATCTTATGCCAGGATTATTGTTTTAATTATTATATGCCTAAATATATTGTTAGGTTGCCTTTTAATATGTATGTTCTCCTCACAAGGGCCCTGTGAGAAGTACCTAATTTTATTCATATTTTTATAATAAATACTGATTATTATTGAAGCACGATCCACGTATATCTATTTTCATTTACTCACCTAGAAGGTCCGGGGTACATTGTGTATTTTTTGGTTTTCCCTTTTCCAGCAATTAAGGTATAGTTGCTTGCCCAGTTTGACCTCGGTGCGTATTAATTGTGAGCTGCACATACCTATATAATTTTCTCTTTTTCGATTTGTAAATTACGTCTATTAAAAATTCTTAATCCTTCCAGTACTTATTAGCGGCTGTATATTACAGAGGAAATTCTTTTCTTTTGGAATTTCTTTTCTGTAACGACCACAATGCTCTCTGCTGACACCTCTGTCCATTTTAGGAACTGTCCAGAGCAGCATATGTTTGCTATTGGGATTTTCTCCTGCTCTGGACAGTTCCTGACATGGACAGAGGTGTCAGCAGAGAGCACTGTGGTTGTGACAGAAAAGAAACCCAAAAAGAAAAGAATTTCCTCTGTAGTATACAACAGCTGATAAGTACTGGATGGGTTAAGATTTTTTAATAGAAGTAGTTTACAAATCTGTTTAACTTACTGGCACCAGTTGATAAAAAAAAAAAGTTTTCCACCAGAGTACTATGGACCAGTCATAGCCTGGATAAGAGAGGGGGGAATTTATAATTTGCAACTTTCACACCAGTTTTTTTTTAAACTTGCACTTACTCTTTTATGCAAATTTTAGGTAGGGTCAAAGGTGCCATATTTTCCTGTGTATTTGCTGCTGCTTAGTTTCCTACCCATTAAAGTCAATGGGAAGCAAAACTAGCTGCAGAAGATATGCAGCAAAATATAGTGGTGAGTTTTTTTTCCAAAAAGTTACTGCTCCTAATGGAGAGATTGCGACAAAGAGGATATTATCAGTACTGTTTGAATAAAGCTTGCTATAGGGTAATATAGGGAAACACAGGGTTCTGATTGCCCATAGTCAAAGAAAAAAGGGCGGTCAGAATAAAACACATGTGAAAAAGGTCCTGTTTTTGTGATATTTTTTGTAGCCAGTTCAGAGCTAAAATTGTCAACCACCACTAACTACCGTAGTTCTCGCACAAGATCCCATTTTAAGGGACATCACATCCAAAAGTATTTACATGGATTCCAAACAAGACCCCTTCATTGGAGACACGTCTCTTACCCAGTGTGTTCTTATGATATTTGAATTCATTGGGGCAATCTTGGTTTAGATTTAAGAGGAACTGGAAATTTGGATGACAAAGATGTATCATTTGTTAGTACATGTTCATTTTAGATTTCATTAACCCCTTAAGGATATGTGCCGTAAATGTACAGCGCTGCATAGCGTCACTTTGTGCACAGCATCGTACATTTACGGCACGGCTGTGACGCGAGTGCAGGAGCTGCGCTGATGTCTCCCATTGACCCCTTAGATGCCGTGATCAATACAGATCACGGCATCATCAGCAGTGCGGCACTTAAAATGGCTGATCTGATCGCTTGAGGCACTGCCACGGAGATCAGATCAGCCAAGATGGTGGACGGAGGTCCCCTCACTTGCCTCCGTCCTGCATAGCACTGAACAGTATTAGCAATCTAATGAATGCTATAAATAGTCTCCAATGGGGACTAAAAAAAATTAAAAATAAATGTAAAAAAAAGTTTAAAAAATGTGAAAAAGCCCTTCCCCCAATAAAGTTTAAAATCACCCCTTTTCCCTATATTAATACACAAAAGCGTAAAAAAAAAAAAAAAAGATAAATAATAAACATATTTGATATCGTCGCGTGTGTGAATGTCCGAGCTATACAAATATAATGTTAACTCACACTGGTGAGTGTATAAGATTTGTTACAACACAGTAACAGCGCATCCACACGGGTGTTTTATATATATATATATATAAGAACTATACAATATATCCGGAATTATCTACAGTAATGGACATTTACCATCTCAAATACTAATAATGGACTTTCTGGGATTAACTATTTTAGTGCCGACATCATACAGCATCTATTGCTAATTAATTTATTATACTATCTACCACTAGGGCCCAGTGGTAGAAGTTCATATAGGTGCTTTTCATTGCTTTATACATGTACTATTAATACATCTATTATTGTTTTATTATAAAAAATTTTTATTTTATCGTAATAAATTCTGCATTTTTTTCAAACAATTCTGTCTTCATCAATAACATTGTGCACCATATTAGTATGGTGAGATCTTTGAGGTGTGGTTAATAATTTTGTCATTTACTTCATTTCTGGCCGGTGGGGGATCGGCATTTAACCACTTATACCTCGGATCTTTGGTTGTGAGTTGCACACATTGCTTGTGTTATTATTTTAATCGTATTGACCCAGAAAATAAAGAAAACATGTCATTTTTACCGTAAAGTGTATCCCCCAAATTTGCTAAATTAAGATTTTCATTAAAATCTCCTTACACAAAAAATATTTTTTTAGGTTTACCATACATTTTAGTATAGAATGAGTGATGTCATTACAAAGTGCAACTGGTCAAGCATGAACCTAAGCCAAGGACTAGATTTTAATATATTAGTTTTCCTAAGCTGAGTGGAATTATTCTTTACTTTGTGTTAATATTTTTGCTGTTGCTATGTGAAAATATTATTATTATTATTTGACAGATTGTTTATCCACCTTTGGGTTTGTTCCATGTTTCCAAAATAACTATTTATAGTGAGAGATGAAAATCGATACATGCTGGATAATATGATTAACCAGACATTATACATTCTTGTATAATCTCCTGTATAAGTTACTGCCATACTTGGGTTCCATTAGTTGTAGTAGTTACAGTCTCGTGACCATTTATAACACTATTTTAATCTGTTCTATTGTGACTAGAACCTGCACTATGATTAATGGTGTTTATCCCGAAACGCGTCAAATGCTGCTGAATCTGCACTATGACTAACAGCGTATAACACGAAATGCATAAAATGCTTCTGAATGCATATATTTTCTATTGAACCCACTGGATTTAATAAAGCACCAAATATTGCACTTTCAAATCTCTTATGCTAGTTTTAGTTCTACAAAATGTATAAAATTGTCTCGCTATATATGATGAATTTGCACATTTTTTTCAATGCACTTTTTTGATGTGTGATTTGTACTCAGTATTAAAAGGAGTGTTTTTTCAATGCACTTTTTTGATGTGTGATTTGTACTCAGTATTAAAAGGAGCCTTTTTTTCTACTTCTCATGTACACACACTGCCGCTTATTCTGACAAGTGCCATGAAATGACAGGTATGCTTTAAAGATATGTAAATCATGTAAAAAAAAGTTTAGAAGACAAGCTTCAGATAAAATGGAAAATAATTTGGCACAGACAAGTGAATGTTGAGTTGCACCAAAGAACTGGCATGGAAAAGCATTATAGTTGTCTGCATAAAACGTGACATTGACCAGTTTACAAATCGCAAGCATATTCTTTATTGTACCATGTGTTGTTGTATAGTTAGTAAACTGTAAACAATAAGAAACTACCTTGAATGTCAAATTACAGTATAACATTGCACACAGTACCTTGTACTATATGTATAAGTATTAGGGTGCCAGATATAGTTGCTGGGGGGGAGGTGCAAGGCACAACTCTATAACTCTATTCTCGAAAGGTTCGAGCAAGGCTTCTGCTGGTTGATCGCAGTGGCACAGTGACAGTGCCCTCATGATTAACCCATGCTGTTATGGCCTTAGCCATGAGCCTGACCGGGGATTGAGAGAAATTGTTTGGTGGTAAGATCCATTGTGGTTTGGTTTAAATAATGTACTTATTCTGTACCAAATCCACAGAATACCAGAAACCTTTAAAGAAATATGTTATTTATAATAGTTTATGAATTTGTAAATGTCAGTTGTGGATTGGCTGTTTGCCACAAACTGCTGGACAAGGGTGGTTCCTATGTTTAGTCAGATGGTGTGCATCTTGCAGAAGACAGTTTGGATGTCTTTTCATTTGGGTGGGGAAGATATACAGATCTATAGGGTGAATTCTGAATATTTTGGGGGTCCTTGGGACCAGTTGATTGGTTCATAGTCAATTACTAAAGGATAAATGATGATAGTGTTAACCAACACCCCTGCTTGTGGCCAGTAATGCTCTTAAAGGAGTAGTCTAGTGCAGACAATTCCAACTCTGTTGTGCACGGGCTGAAAAAAAAAAAGGAAAACAAACAAGCAGTGATGGGATCAGAGGACCAATCAGCTGTAGTGACGCTCCGGGGGAATGCAGGAAAGTGAGTCAAAGTTTGTTTTCTTTTTTCTTTTCAGCCCTGGCACAACGGAGTTGGAATAGTCTGCACTAGACTACTCCTTTAAATAGGTCCAATTTTTTGGGGTACAGCAAATAGGACAGCTGGTCCTTGATCATTGTCACGCTGAGCGCTCCGGGTCCCGCTGCTTCCTCCATATGCAGCGCTCCGGTCGGCACCGCTCCCATGTTCCCGGAGGGGACACAATCCGAGGTGTGGGATGTGCCCGCTCTCGGATCGCGCCCCATGTCTCTCACCTGCCCCGTCCTCCTGCTCAGTCCCGGCGACCATTAATTGGTGCCTGGCCCAATTAGTTCCTAACACTCCCTACACTTTATAAACCCACTTCCCCTTCCTGTCCCTGCCGGATCTTGTTGCCTTGTGCCTTGAGAAAGCGTTTCTGTGTGTTCCATTGCCTATGTACCCAGACCCTTGCAGTTGCCCCTGACTACGAACCGTTGCTGCCTGCCCAGACCTTCTGCTGCGTCCGACCTTGCTCTTGCCTTGTCCTTGTGTACCGCGCCTGTCTCAGCCGTCAGTGAGGTTGAGTCGCTATCGGGTGGAACGACCTGGGGGTTACCTGCCGCTGCAAGTCCATCCCGCTTTGCGGCGGGCTCTGGTGAAAACCAGTAACCCCTTAGATTCCGTTCCCCTGGTACGGCCCAGCCATCACCTCACTGACACAGAGGATCCACCACCCGTGTCCTCTCCGCATACCTTGCTCCTTTGAATTTGTTATATGGCACATAAAGTTGAATCTCATGTCATTTGACCCCTGGCACATCTTTTGATGGAGTCTTTATCTCATTCTTTGGCATATCAAATCAGGACTGCTCCACACCTCCAGTTCTCAGTTGTTCTGAGCAGGGACTAGGAATTGGTAATCTGACTAAGAAAATGCATATTTCCTTGAAACAGGTAAGGGTGATGAATAGAGTTGTTCCCTAAAAGGCACACCTTGGTTTAGCCAGATAAGAGAGCGGTTGCCATTAAAGAAATATTCCCAAAAAGACTTGGGAGCTGCTTGCAGAAATTAACCCCTGGGGGTTACCGTTACAATTTAAAAAAACTATTGGTGTGAAATCCTCTTAAAAAAAGAAAGTTTACAATAAAATAAATTCAGTTTTCCAGGGATATGAGCTATTATAAAGTCTGTATATTCCAGATCATTTTGCTGTCTATTTATTGGGCACTTACATGTTTGGAAACCTTCAACATACATACAGAGTCTGGTGGAGAATCACCCAATTGTTTCCTGTCTGATATGCTTGGAATCCAAAAAACAATCCTTAGTATCCTTCTTTATTAAATCAGAGTCAAACAAATCATATAGCATAGACCCATTTACATGGACTTAGTGAGCCCTATAATGGCTACATGCAAAACAGAGTAATAATTGGAGACCAAATGGAATGATTTATCCTTTTTATCGAAGTATAAAGACTATAAAACATTGGTGGTACTTATCAGCTGCATTTCTTAAATGTGATGTTTTTATTGCTCCTACTCGAATAAAGTGTTTATCAGATCACAATGTGTGGCCCCCTCAGTTCTTAGACATTTAAACTAACAACAATGAATGTCTGTGGGTGAAAGGCTTTTAGATTAACTTGTGTTGCCAAGCATTGACTAAACATAGGATTATACTTTCATGGAAGCTTTGGATGAACTAATCGGAACATAAACATTAGAAACCTCATGGCAGAATATGCACAATTCTTATTGGGTGTCTAAATTTTTGTTGCCTTCCTCTCGTGTTACATCCCATTTCCTGGAGACGGTTTGAGTGCGAGAGGAAGATGGACTGACTGGATGCCAAGTTGCAAAAAGTGAACCTAATAACCTGTTAAAGTCATCACTAAAATACAGCCTTAGGTTTGGCTTAACATTATTACTAAATATTGTAAATTTATATTAAGGGTTTGGTGGTTTGCATTAATGAATTTTTTCTAGTGTTTAGATGTTCTTAAATAACTTTTTATGTACAAGAGATACATTATTACTGTTTATAATGCTGTATTGTATTCATAATGGTATACACACACAAACCATAGATTAACCCTTAGATGATGCAGAAAAAGGGAGTTTTTCTCCAAATCTTAGATTTTTCAGCACAGGTTAAAAACCTGTCTAGTGTATTCAGCTTTAGGTGTGCAACAACTACAAGCGGTAGCATTGGAGATAAAAGCAGAACCGACAGGCTCTATTTCAAAGGAAAGACTAGGTGCTACTATTCTTCAGGACCTGGCCTAGTCGAGTGGCAGTTGAGTGGATTCCCTTCTGGATAAACTCAGATAAAGATGTCCCAGAATACCTGAGGAAATGTAATTGAGGGACTTTGCATATCTGAAAATGGGACACCCCTGTAAAGACCCCTGAAACATGAAAATTTATTTTAGATAATACCTAGCCTAGAAGTACAGTCCACAGCCAAGGATAAATCTTTGCAGTAAAGTTTCATCATGAACAAGCCAGGTACCCACAGACGTTACCCATAGCCTTAGCTTCACTGTAGCCGCAACCTCTGAGTCAGCACATGTTACAAGGGAATCACAAGTCAATTCAATTCAACTCAACCAAAATTTCCACTCAAGGGCTGGACCTGCAGGACTCCTGCTAATAGGAACAGTGTTCCCAGTATAAAAAAAAAAGTCCCTGTAAAAATCCCATAGTGACCATATTTCAAGTCTACCATTTACTCCAGGACTGTGACAGTGACAAATTATCAGCTACTTCAGAACCCACCAAATGTACCTCAAGTATTGCATTTTCAATTCTGCATTAAGTATAAAGGATTCTTTACCTGTATTGTAACTGCATTCTGAAGTAAAGAACAAGAGGGGAATTCATTAAGCTGTTTAGAAACTTTTTTTCAGCCTAAAATTGTCTCACCAAAAGTCTCAGGCACTTCCCATGCGACCTTTGCGAGACATTTGCTTTTGATCATATTTGAAAGTGAGCTACCATTTGCAGTGCTTTAGACTAGTTTTATGCAGTAGGCACTGATTCATTATGTGCAACTTTTTTCTGAAAGTCTCAAAAAGTTGCAGCACTGGGATTTACACACAAACTCACACCATGTCACTTCAGCCCTGGAAAGCAGTCTAAACAAGTAACATAGGCGCCAGTACAGTGGGGGACAGGTGGAACACATCCCCCTGATGAACTGACGCGGTGTTGGTCCTCTGATTCCCCCCCACCCCCAATTGTGCCTGCAGGATAATTTGGGATAATGGGTGGCAGGGGGGGATGATGATGCCGAGCAGGCAAGTGAAGTAGCTTGTTTCTACTGCCTGATGCTTGCTTAGTGTATTTCCAGTGCCGCACACTGACGGAACAGGTGAGAAAAATAGGAGGACTCTGAGGTAATGTTCCCATGCACCATATTCATCAAATGGCGTGCGACTTTTGGTGAATTTGGTGCAGAGAGGTGTATTCTTAGGCGACTTTTCACATCAATAATAGCACATATACTAATAAAATATTGATGAATGCCCCTCCTAGTTCTCATCTAAAAACTCTGGCTTTTGAGGTATTATTTTCCTGGGGCCTTGGTACAGATTTCAGCTTGAAGTATTGGTTAGTGGGATTATTATTCTAAATCCTCCGCTCCTGACACGTGACACTACAAGCCTCATCATCTACCATTTACTACAAACACAACCCTACTTCTGGCATCATGAACTTGATATTTGTGCAACCCAAAAGGTAAGCCAAGAATTCATATCTATCATCAACCCCCACCTACCACAATATTGTAATGTTTGCACAACAATACAAGTAAAAATTTTAATACTGTGTGTGACATTTATATACCACCTCATAAACAGATGAGTATTACTCACTGCAATCATGCAGAGGTTGTCAAAAATTACTAAATACTTTTAATTTTGGGATATAGAGGGGAATGTATCAAAGGTTGCTTCTGAAAGTCATTATCTATGTAGTGTTTTTTTATATTTTTTTTGCTTTGTTTTTTCTTTCATGATTTATCAAAATGTTGCACGGCAGTAGTAAATTTTGCGCACGAAAGTCAAACTTTGAAAATCACCTCACAAAGCAACTTCTGAAGGTATACTACTAAGCAAGTAGCTAGAAAGTCTTTCCTCATCAATCTCCAAGCTTTGTTACTTTGCTGTCAAGTGTGAATTCATTTTTCCGTAATTCTTTAAAGTTTTAAAACATTACCTGAGTATAATCCTTGCCATGGCTCAATCTTTTGGCAAGCATAAGTCCAAAAAAAAAACATTCAGTACCACCAAGTGCAGCTAAGCAGTTATTACTAGAAATGACTGAAGATGGAGCTGCAGTTGAAAGTCAGGGATCCCTAGCTACTTTTCATTCACACCATGATTCAGCCTCTGATTTTTCTGGTGTTGTACATCATAAAAGATGGCGTGAGCGTAAAAAAAAAAAAATGTTACTGATGAAGATTTGGAGATAATTGTGGATGAGGTATGTAATATACTTTTTTTTTCTCTTTAGTTAAAATCATCAACATTTTTCATTTTAACCCCTTAAGGACTCAGCCCATTTTGGCCTTAAGGACTCAGACAATTTAATTTTTACGTTTTCATTTTTTCCTCCTCGCCTTCTAAAAATCATAACTCTTTTATATTTTCATCCACAGACTAGTATGAGGGCTTGTTTTTTGCGCGACCAGTTGTCCTTTGTAATGACATCATTCATTATATCATAAAATGTATGGCGCAACCAAAAAACACTATTTTTGTGGGGAAATTAAAACGAAAAACGCAATTTTGCTAATTTTGGAAGGTTTTGTTTTCACGCCGTACAATTTATGGTAAAAATGACGTGTGTTCTTTATTCTGAGGGTCAATACGATTAAAATGATACCCATTATTATATACTTTCATATTATTGTTGCGCTTAAAAAAATCACAAACTTTTTAACCAAATTAGTACGTTTATAATCCCTTTATTTTGATGACCTCTAACTTTTTTATTTTTCCGTATAAGTGGCGGTATGGGGGCTCCTTTTTTGCGCCATGATCTGTATGATGACATTTACGTCCTGCGTCCTTAAGGGGTTAAAGGTATTATGGACCAAAGTTGTCCATGTATGCCATTGATTTCCAGACAGACTTTTTAGAACAGCCGGTAACAGTTGTGCAGTCCTGTATGCAGCTACACTGTATGCAGTTACACTATGCTGTGGTTACACTGTGCTGCCTGCCGGCTCCTTTATACAGTTTTTATAATTCATAAACCCCCTCCGGGAGAGGGGAGCTCTGATTGGTGAGCTGATTGACCAATCAGAGGTCCTGTCTCCTGGCAGGTATTATGAATTATAAGAACTGTATATAGGAGACGGCGGGGAGCGCAGTGTAGACGTATGTACCGCTGGCTTGTAGAGTTAATAAATGCGGATCGCAGCGGATCTTCGGAGAATTATCTGCTGTGATCTGCCCCTCTGCCCTTGGACTACTACTCCCATCATGGGACAGAGTCTGTCCCATGATGGAAGTAGTTGTAGTACTGCGGCTCTGCTGAGGGATGGCACTTGCACATCCCCTGGCTGCGGGACTTTTAGGACTACTACTCCCATCATGACAGACTCTGCCCATGATGGGAGTTATAGTCCAGGGGCTGAGGTGCAGATCGCAAGGGGTCATTCTGCAGAGGCCCACTGCGATCCGCATTTATTAAGTTAACAAGCCGGCGGTACATTTGACTACATTGCACTGCCGCCAACTTCTATATACACTGTAATAATTCATAAACCCGCCGCCGGGAGAGGGAAGCTCTGATTGGTCAATAGCTATTGACCAATCAGAGCTCCCATGTTCCGACGTCAGGGATTATGAATTATTACAGTGTATATAGAAGCTGGTGGCAGCGAGGGGTAGACGCATGTACCGCCGGCTTGTTAAGCGATCCGCATTTAAGTTAAAAAGCCGGCGGTACATGCAGCTACACTGCGCTCCCCGCCAGCTCCTATATACAGTTCTTAATTCACAATCTCCGCCGGGAGACGGGAGCTCTGATTGGTAAAAATCTATTCACCAAGCAGAGCTCCTGTCTCCCGGTGGCAGGGATTATGAATTATGTCAGTGTATATAGGAGCACAGGAGTGCGGTGTAGCTGCATGTACCGCCGGCTTTTTAACTTAAATGTTAATTAAGTTATGAAGCCGACGGCACATGCGACTACACTGCGCTGCCGCCGGCTTCTATAAACACTCTCATAATTCATAATCCTCGCTGCCGGAACACGGTAGCTCTGATTGGTGAATAGCTAATGATCAATCAGAGCTCCCCTCTCCCGCAAGGATAATTAATTTTTTTCAGTGTATATAGAAGCCAGCGGCAGCGCAGTGTAGTCGCAGGTGCTGGCGGCTTGTTAAATGAATATATATATAATATATACCCCCACCAGCGCATTAATAAAAATATGACCCCCGACAGCGCATTTATATGTATATATCTATACCCCCCACCAGTGCATTTATAATGTGACCCCGCCGGCACAGTTGTCAACAGTGCAGCGCCGCTATATGTGAATAGTATATCCATCACAATGCAGCCAGCAGCCGCCCAGCCGATGATCCTGATAGATATACTATTCATTCATAGAGCGGCGGCTGCATATGTATATAGATGTGCTGGGGGGGGCAGACATATAGCGTTATCTGCCCCCCACAGCGCTTCTATATACATATGCAGCCGCCGCTCTATGAATGAATAGTATATCTTTCAGGATCATCTGGCTGGGCGGCTGCTGGATGCGCTGCTGACAGATATACTTGTCACATATAGCGCTGCACGGGAAAATTATGAAAAATGCGCTATATGTGACAAGTATATCTGTCAGCAGCGCATCCAGCAGCCGCCCGGCCAGATATACTATTCATTCATAGCGCGGCGGCTGCATATGTATATAGAAGCGCTGTGGGGGGCAGATAACGCTATATGTCTGCCCCCCCAGAACTTCTATATACATTGCAGCCGTTGCTCTATGAATGAATAGTATATCTATCAGGATCATGGGCTGGGCGGATGCTGGATGCGTTCTGATAGATATTATTGTCAAATATAGTGCTGCACGGGAAAATTAAGACAAATGCACCGGCGGGGTCACATTATAAATGCGCTGGCGGGGATTTTTTAGATTGTAGAGTTTTGTGGAAACATTTTTTAATAAATAGCACAAATTCAAGTGAAATCGCCATTAATTCAGAAACAGTACATAAGTGAAATTCAAAAGATAGGATTTCATTTGGTTTGCTGTGCAGTGTTTTTTTACTTACATGCAACTTTTTTTGCGAATGTCGCTATAATAAATTCACTACTACTGCAAAGTGAAAAATTGAAAACTTGCTTACCTAGGAATTTTAACAATTCTTGCTTAAGATCACATACCCTCAAAAAGTCGCACGAAAAGTTGCTTTGGCGCACATGTGACAATTTATCCGCATAAAATAAGCAAAAAAAGTCACTTAGCAGCTTCCATAAATTCCCCTCATAATCTTTTTAGCAGTAACCACTATTGTGTGATCAGACAGATTTCAGTTTTAACCAAACATATCAATATTAAAGCAGCAAGTGATTTCACAATACTGGTGCTATTTATAAATCAGGGTCAGATAACGTAGAATACATTGACCATTTTCACTGACTAAAATGTTATGTCTCAAGGCTCTATCCTTGGTTCACCACATCTTGTTAGACTCCCTTTTAATGCCTTACCTCTAAACCTTTCCACATGCATAGCCGAAGGACAAATTGTAGTATCTGTATGATAAAGCCCCCGAGTTCAGTAGATGTTATATGCAGTGTTATATTTATTTTTCACTTGAGTTAAAAACAGTCTATTTCTATTTTCTGATTGTAATTTGTATTTATTTTTGTGCAATATTATGGGGGCATCAATCTGTTTATAACAGCATTTAAAGGGGTACTCCGGTGCTTAGACATCTAATCCCCTATCCAAAGGATAGGGGATAAGATGCCTGATCGCGGGGGTCTCGCCGCTGGGGACCACCGTGATCTTGCACGCGGCACCCCGTTTGTAATCAGTCCCCGGAGCGTGTTCGCTCTTTCAATCACAGGGCCGGTGGCGTGTGATGTCACGCCTCCGCCCCCGTGTGACCTCACGCTCCGCCCCTCAATGCAAGTCTATGGGAGGGGGCATGACAGCTATCACGCCCCCTCCCGTAGGCTTGCATTGAGGGGCGGAGCGTGACGTCACACGCCGTCGGCCCTGTGGTCGCCGGTAAGCAGACCTGGAGCGAACACGCTCCGGGGACCGATTACAAACGGGGTGCCGCGTGCAAGATCACGGGGGTCCCCAGCGGCGGGACTCCCGCGATCAGGCATCTTATCCCCTATCCTTTGGATAGGGGATAAGATGTCTAAGCACCGGAGTACCCCTTTAAAGATATGCAAGCTCCATGAATATAGGGACAATCACCTGGAGAAGACCCTGTATAGTTCTTTTGACGAGTTAACTAAGCATGCTCTGTGATCTGTGCCTTACAATGCCATGACTAAGCACCCTGTGAGGTCCAAAATGCGTCGGCGTTACTTGTTCCACATGAAGTTTATCCAATAAAGATCTTCAAGTTTTACTGTACATCTTGTGCTGGGCATCCTTTTGTCTTGCAAAAAAAAATATGTGTAACATAGAAATTGATTTGGGGTGTTAGCCGAGTAAGTGGAAAAAAAGAAATAAAGCACCCAGACCAGCACATTAACTTACATGCATCCCCCTTGCATCAATTGCTGACAACTATTTTTGTTTCCATGCAACTTTATATTTCTGTCCTTCTTTTCATGGCGCACGTTGGCCATAAACTAAAGTTCCCCGCTGTCAGTGCAGCTCTCTTCTGACTGCATTGGGCTTGATGTGTTGACATCAGTACAGGAGCATGGCTAAGCAATAGACACAGCAGCAAGCCAGGCACCCGAGCAATGGCTGATGTCATGTGGTCTATGTCTCGGGAGCGAGCTGATTGGTTGCTATGGGCAACTTTTCCTCTGGACAGATTTTGATAAATCTCCCCCATTGTGTGTATGTGTGTGGGCAGGTATTACAGAGATAAAAAGTAAAAAACTAACAATACATACATAACAAAAATTTACTTTACATGAAAATGCATTTCCCTATGCACATAAAGCCAAAGGATGGTATATATAGTGCTTATAGAGTGTCATAATTTGCCCACATGTGCCCATAGTATTAACCACATGATGCCAAAAGTGAATATGATGTCAGAGAAACCAACACAATGGTCAGCATTTATCATTGTAGATGTAAGTGGAGCATTTTTTTTACACTTTTTTTGTGTGTGCTGGTAATGTGTAGGAGTACCACATTTATTAACTGGTCAGAATATTTGATAAATTTTGTGCAGGTCACATTTTCTGAAATTTCTCTCTTCACAAACACCATAAAGCTAAGCTAAGTCTGGGCTGGTGAAGTTGCCAGTGGCTTTGCGCCTTTTTTGCACCTTTTAACAAAAAGGCACAGTTCATAAAACCCTTCAATATCATGTGTATTGCAAAAAATCAGTGGATTGCAACTCAAATGGCCATTATTCTTTTTGTTCCTATGTTGAGAATGCAAACTCCCCACTATTCAGGAAAGTAATAATTGTTAGTAACCATGCAAAAGGTCTTTAGTAAGAGAAGCCACCAAGACACCTTTAATAAACATGATAGTTTTGCAAGCTTACTTAGCTGACATGGGTAAGCCTGTGCATACAAAAACCAATTCCTTGGGCTTCTTCTAGGACCACTTAAGCCTTGACCTACACACATTTGCAGATTTATGTATAGGGCTTGTAAAGAAATGTATTTTTATACTTAAATGTGCCTAGGCTAGTGTAAAAACCAGAGGCTGGTCTCTCAATCCGGCACTTCCTCGTTTTAGTACCAACACAGAGAAATGCCCACTTACCCAATGAGTGGCTGAAGCGGGTCACTGTTGCGGCCACCGATTGGCTGAGCAAGGCACTTTCCTGTGTTAAGACCAAAAGCAACATTCAATCAAATTAATGTGCAAAGTTTGCAAATAAACCAAATTTCAGTTGAGGGGTGAATCATTATGATGCATCTGTAAAAAGAACAGAATATGTGTCAGACATTATTTAGCATAAAAATAAAATATAAATAGTTGAGTCTCTTTAAGGGGTTAGTCGAGATATTCGTATACACACAAGGTTTCTTACCAAAAAAATGGGCCACAACTGATTTGGTGCTGGCTAGAATAGGGTATGGAGTCTAAGAAATCTCCCTGATCTTCATCCTTTCCCAGTTTAACTCTTAGGTAACAACTTGAAACTTGTAAGAACTGGAAGAAAAGTCAGGAATGTATTCAGGGTGCATTAATAGAGGATGCAACAAGCCAGAGGGTAAAACAGAACTGTAGTCAGAAGAATCAGGCCAGGATCTTATACCACCACCACCACCACAGAAACAATGTGATCAATTCAAAGGGTAATGCAGGGGTGCAACCAAAAAAGGAAGGCAAGATTAAAGTCAGGTACAGAGTAAATAACAGAAAAACTATGAGACAGGCAAGAATCTCAAGTCATCAATGGCCAACTTAATGTGACTGGTCAAAGGAAGCAGAAATCCATGGAATCACTGGAGCGAAGAAGAAGGAGGTGTTCAGTTTCCTGGCAAATGGGTGCGTACGGCAACTGGAGTTGCAGTTGCCTGCAGAGAAAACTGCTGAACCAGGTGAGGCGCATGACATATTCTTAGTGTGACTTATCTTTTTCTGCCTTCTTCGCATGATCTGAGTAGTAGTTCAGTTCTAGACCTTTCTGCTTGTTGAATTAATCTGGATTTTGCAAGGATCTATTTCTGCCAGACAACCTTTCAAAATAAGTTGGCTTCTTTTTGTAGATTATTATGATATAAATACTCAAGCATATAGATAAGAAAATCCCTTCATCTCCGTCACCTTAAGAATGCTCCAATAATCAGATTTGGCAAGGATTCCACTTTCCATGTTTCTGTTTTCTTTCTGGTTCACTATTTTAATGACACAGTATATTTCTGCCAATAAAAGGTATAACTAAAAAAAAACAAATTTACAAGATTCTGAGCTTTATGAAAAACCTTTAATGATAGTTTTTCTTCTGTTCTACAAAATAGTAATAGCATATAGCTGCGACAGAATGACGCAGAGGAGGACATGATCAGATTTTTTTGGGTGATTTTAAAATATCTTTTTATGGGTGTTGTGTGTCCAGAAGATTGTTTACACTGGTCATGAAGAAGAAAACATTCATCACTTTTTGTCAGGAGGGAAGTCATGCTGTAAGTGCATAAGTGATCATACACTGTACCAGCAGCTGGAACTAAAGCCTCCAATTTTTTGGAATGGTGAGAATCTTCCACAGTTTAAGAGGCCATGCATATTTGATCAGAGGACTGCAACACCCAACTACTGTGGAAATCAGCTGTTTTACAGAGCTATGGTGCCTGGATGTACGTTGACAGAAGCCCTGGCATTTTTTTGTGTAGTGATGGTGCCAGGTCTTAAGGGAGATATCTCATGGATGAAAATGTATTATCTGCGGATAGGGGATAAGGTTTTGATCGCGAGGGGTCCGACCGCTGAGGTTCCACCGTGATCTCTTGTATGGTGCCCTGGCTCTCAGCTCTCCCATAGAAATATATTGAGGGGGCGTGGCGGCCTCCGCTTTGGGTGGGGGTTGTGACACGCCTCTCCAGGGGAGAGCTGGGGCTGCATACAAGGAGATTGCCGGGGGCCCCAGCGTTCAGACCCCTCGCAATCTAAAACTTATCCCCTATCCTGCGAATAGGGGATACGTTTTTATCCATGAGACTACTACTTTAATAATAGTTGAGCTGTGGTAACCCAGCAGGGAGACTACAAAGGGGGAGATTTATAAAAACCTGTGCAGAGGAAAAGTTACCCAGTTGCCCATTGCAACCAATCAAATCGCTTCTTTCATTTTTAACAAGGCCTCTGCAAAATGAAAGAAGCTATCTAATTGGTTGCTATGGGCAACTGGTCAACTTTTCCTCTGCATTGGTTTTGATAAATCTCCCCCAAAATGTACAGGTCTGGGGTGCAGGTGTTGCCAACCCCACTGATCAGATACTGATGGCCTATCCTGGAAAACCCCTTGAAGGGCTCATCCACCTTTCCATGCTATAGCTCCATTCAACCTCCAACTCAAAAATTAAAGAATAATGGTCTATTATATAGATGCCATGACTAAGGGCACACTAGCCCGAAACGCGTAGGAACTACGCTCCTTGTATGCTGTTTGCCACGTTTTTGTACCTCTAATAAATCGATTTTACCTGCCTTCTTGGTGCTGGACGCCTCCTATTTTCTACTGTTTGCACGTGGAAGGGAACGCCACCCTACCAGTCTGCAGCACAGGGGCTAGGATCCGAGGATCGAGCGGTACTCTTGTTCTATTATATAGTTACCACAACTTAGACAGCTAAAGTGCTATGAATAAGGGAGATTTCTGCACTTAAAAGAAAAAAATAGTTAATGCATTCTGTATATAGGGTACTAAACACTTATATATAGTTTTAGGGACAAAAACAACACTATCACTAGCCAAGCTACTTAAAGGGGTACTCCTCTCCTAGACATGTTATCCCCTATCCAAAGGATAGGGGATAACATGTCTGATCACAAGGGGTCTGGCCGCGTGTTAAAAGCCAGGGGTTTCATGCCATGCCCCCTCCATTCATGTCTATTGGAGGGGACATGATGGCTGTGTACTAGCTGTCACGCCCCTCCCATAGACATGAATGAAGGGAGTGTGGCGTGGCATCACAATCACAGAAGCCCCAGGCTTCCGTGTCCGTAACGCCGCAGTGTCGGCCTGGAGATCACGAGGGGTTCCAGCGGCCGGACCCCCGCGATCAGGTGGAGTAGGGGTGGAGTAGGGGTAGAATAACCCTTTAATGACAGTGTAGGGAGGTGTTACAGGAAGATTCTTTCCCAAAAAATGTAATAGCAAAAAAAATGTTTTATAATTTGAGATTTTCCTAGTATAATGACGGAAAATTAGGATTTTATGAAGACAGGAGGCGAGTATCAGATGCATATTCCTTCTTTATTTTGCCCAATAGCAGAAAGAAATGCAAGTGTTAACAACATAAAAAGAAAAAATGCTGGTAACTAGGTACCTAGCAATCCTGGTGACTCCCCTTTCTCTCTTCCACCAATGACCACACACAGGGAGTCCTATATAAACTGGCTGCAGCTCCTCCTCCTCCTCTTTCTTTATGTCAAGCAGCCTCCTAGTAGACAACCATCTCTCGAACGCCAGAACACCACCCGGAACAGGAGTCCAGCTGTCCAATGCGGATCTGGGACCTATCCACCGGTAGACAGCCAACTCCAATGATGCGAAGCCAACCGGAGACAGTAACTTCAACAAGAAACAGCGTCACCAACGGGTAACTTCAACGATAGAACCCCCAGCTGATTAGGAACTCTTCAATATCCTGAAACAGAGAACACATGAAGCAGAGTAGGGCAGGGAATATTGGGTGGGATGATACTCGCCTCCTGTCTTCATAAAATCCTAATTTTCCGTCATTATACTAGGAAAATCTCAAATTTTATTACAGACAGGAGGCTCGTATCAGATGCATGTTCAAAGCGTAGACAATAAATAACTGTATAATAAAACAATATAATAAAACATGGTTATAGTACAGACATAGATACATGTGGAGTAGGTTTAAAGTAAAACATCCAAAAGACGTCCTCGGACGACCAATCAGCCGCCTTAAGAAGTTCAGCAAGTGAACCTCCAGACTGAAGAGTTTTGGTCGCCATCGCACTCCTAGTGGAATGCGCTTTAAAAATCGACACGTCGATCCCCGCCAACGCCAGTCTGTTTCACCCAACGAGCTAGCGTAGGAGGAGAAACAGGTAAATGCGGGGAACAAAAAGAAATCAAAAGTTGCGAATTCCGCGCAGAACGAAATGGAACGGTCCTTTGCTCATAAGACCGGAGACATCGAACCACACACAACTTTGGGTGCGACGGGAAAGACGGGTAAAAAACCGAACGCAAGTTAGTTTTCGTACGTCGGCAAACAGAAAAACGAACCCCATCAGGGATAAACTGTCTCCGCGAGACGTCGAGGGCGCGCACGTCAGAAATCCGTTTGATGGAGATAAGACACAACAACATAGTCAATTTAAAGGAAAGATGTTTAAAGGACAGGTCATCATTATCGTCCCACATCTCAAACATGCGTATCACCAGGGAAACATCCCAAGTAACCTGATACCGAGAAGAAGGCGGTCTTCGGAACCGAATTCCTCTCATGAGGCGGCATATAACAGGGTGCTGGCCGATCAGCAAACCATCCACTAGGGAATGATGTGCCGAAATGGCCGATCGATACACATTGATTGTGCGGTAAGCCTTACCCGCCTCAAACGAGTCAGATAGAAAATTTATGATCTCAGCTAAAGGGGCGCGAACGGGATCCAGATCCCGTCGTGCGCACCAACGTAGCCAAAATCCCCAGGCAGATCGATAAGCCGATCTGGTACCCGGAGCCCATGCCTCATTAATAAGGTTGTTAGCTGTTTGTGAAATACGTCCCTCAAGTGACGATGACCCGAAATTAGCCAAGCCATCAAAGGCAGCTGATCGAGTAGAATCAAAGGATGGGGTTCCCCTTTCGGATCCCGAAGCAACGAGGGATGATGCGGACACAGTCTCGGCACATCTATGGTCAATCCCAGAATCTGGGGAAACCACGATTGGGCCGACCACCATGGGGTGATCAACACCAAAGTCGCCTTCTGGTTCTCCGTCTGCCAGAGCACTCTGGGAATCATGGCAAATGGCGGGAAGGCATAAAGTATGTCCTGCGGCCAATGTTGCAGGAACGCGTCCGTGGCCGCGGCCTCCGGGTCCGGTCGCCAACTGAAAAACAGATCCAATTGAAGATTGACCCGGGAAGCGAATAAGTCCACGGTCAACGGTCCCCACAATGATAGTATCGATTGGAAAACTGAAGGGTCTAGCATCCAGTCGCTGAAATCCCTGAGGTACCTGGAGTTCCAATCCGCGATGGAGTTGGAAATCCCCGGAAGGTATTCCGCTCTCAGCAAGATGTTCTGCTGAAGACAGAATTCCCAGAACTCCGTTGCCAGGTCTGCAAGGACCTTCGACTTTGTTCCGCCCAGCCGATTGATATATTGCACGGCCGCTACATACGCAGCAGAATGCAACAATCTGATCTGTGGGATGCGAAGCTCCGGAGAGCAAAGGAACCCGCCAGGAGTTCCAGGCAGTTGATATGTAACTGCATTTCCGTCGCGGACCATTTTCCCCCTGTGGAAGATGTCCCGCAACGAGCACCCCAGCCGGAGAGACTGGCATCCGATTCCATCACCAAATCCGGTTTGGAATTGAAAATGGTCTTTCCATTCCAATCCCGAACGTGTCGAAGCCACCAAAGGAGTTCATCTCTGGCTTCATGTGACAATGGAACCTCGTCTTAGTAGGAAAGGCCCCCTTGTAAGTGCCTGATCTTCAGGCGCTGGAGCGCTCGGTAGTGCAAGGGTGATGGAAAAATCGCTTGCACGGAAGCCGTCAGCAATCCGACGATCCGTGCGATAGCTCTCAAGGAAACCACCCGTTTGTGGAGGAGACTCCGAATCTCCTTGCGTATCGTGGTCAATTTCTTGGTCAGAAGACTCAGAGTGGCAGACTGGGTATCCACTAGAAAACCCAGAAACTCCATACTCCTCGCCGGTGACAACACCGACTTTTTGTCGTTGACCAGGAATCCCAAGTCCGAGAGAAGCGATATTGTCCATCGGACGTGTTGTCTGGCCAGTTCGCTTGTATGAGCCATGATCAGAATATCGTCGAGGTAGACGATTAGCCTAACACCGCGACTTCTGAGCAAGGCCATGACTGGTCTCAGCAGCTTGGTGAAGCACCACGGAGCAGAGGACAGACCGAACGGGAGACATGTGAACTCCCATTTGCGGCCCTCCCAACAAAACTGGAGAAACCGCCGGCAAGAAGGGTGAACCGACACTGTAAGATACGCGTCTTTCAGATCTATCTTCGCCAGCCAATCTCCTGGCTGCAGAAGATCTCTGAGAAGGTGTATCCCCTCCATTTTGAAATGTCGGTATACAACGCACTCGTTCAGGTAACGTAAATTGATTACGGGTCGGTGCCCCCCGTCCTTCTTTTTGACCAGAAATATATTGCTGACAAAGCCTGGAGCACGCCAAGGCACCTCCACTATGGCTCGCTTTTGCTCCAACTCTATCAGTTCTGTGCGAACCAGATCTCTGTCCGCCTTTGCAAATTGAATGACCCTCGGGCAGCGGGTCTGTACGGGAGCCTATGCAAACTCTATGCAATAGCCCGAAACTACCTGGAGAACCCATGGGTCTGACGTGATCTGGGACCAGGCGTGGAAAAAATATGTTAGACGACCCCCCACCGGTATATCCGGCAACATTGGAGTAAGAAGTCTCACCTGCGCCCCTGGACCTGGGGTAGCCACGCGCTGATCCTCATGCCCTCCATGGACGGGCTCTGGTCAGGAAGAAAGGGGTGACTGGTTGTGTAGGCAGAGCGGGGGCATAATGCTGCCTGTCTGGAATGAAATGCACAGTTCCTCTGTTGTAGGGTCGATAATATTATCCACGGCTGGAAGGACAACCCCTGCCCCTTCCAGCCTTGTTGAAAACCTTCCCCTGAGAAGATTTCTTAAGGGAGCTCTGGGCTTTGTCGAGGCTGGAGAATAAGCCGACAAATTTATTTATGTTTTTGATAAATGACTCGCCAAAAAGAAGGCCATCTGCAGATGGACCGGGCTCATCGCTGGCCAAGTGAGTCAGTTGGGGGTCCAGCCGCATCAGGATAGATCTACGGCGTTCCGCCGACATGGCAGTGTTGGCGTTGCCGAGCATACGTACTGCTCGCAACGCCCACCCCCTTAGGACCTCCGCATCCACAGGGGCGCCTGAAGCGACCGCCTGTTCGGACAGGTCCAAAATTTTTGTTAAGGGACCCAGGACATCCAGAAGCTTGTCCTGTACCCCTTTGAAGGATTTGTCTATTCCCTTCCTTGGATTTTTGCCCGACTTAAGGAGGTATTTTACCAGGATGGGGTCCAATTCGGGCGTCATCGCCACGTTATTGCCAATAGATGGCCTAGGGCATTCCGCCCGAAGTTTACTGCGGTTGGCGCGATCCATTGATTTGCGCAACCAGGTTTCAATATAGTTAGACACCTGAGGAGAGGGTGTCCACTCCCCGGATCTGGGGTGAGTAATGTCATCCGGGCTAAAAATGGGGACTCCTAACGAGTCCACTGGGCCTCCAGAAGGGGGCTCCGTCTTGGAGACAGGGGCGGACGAAGGGCCAGCCTCCACATCAAAATCCTCATCCTCCTCACTCACGTCCGTGTCAAGATGTTCAGACATCACGTCAGATTCCTCCTCCAACTCATCCACAAATGAGTTTGGTTTGACTCATTTGGAGGAACGAGAAGCCCGACCACTTACATAATCCCCGTGGGCTGGGGGTCTAGCACTCGAAGCATTGTTATCCTCAGGAGGCACTGAGGTCTTATGTTTCACGCCATCCACATCAGCCGTTAATCCAGCGGGATGGGTAAGTATGTCTGTACAGTGTCGTCTTTTCCGGTCAGACTTACCGGGTCTTAAAAGGCTGGGAGCCTGTGAGGGAGCGTGGGAGGCAGAGAGCGGATCCGCGGCCAACGCAGACTCCTCCTGGGGAGGCTGAGCAAGCGCCAGGGAGACAGAGCGGGAAATATTGGCATTGACGGCCGACATTGCGGATGCAATAGCGGAATGCATAGATCTAGTCAACTGGTGCAGTAGATCAGTGGGGGAGATATCTGCATCCAGCGTAGAGGGGGTTACACCGCCCGAAGGGACAGTCATATTGTCATCAGACATAGTGATTTTTAAATGAGGAACGGAGTATGCCGGTTAATGGAGCTTGGACACAGGGCTGTGAAGAAACCAGAACTTGGGACACTCAAGGGTTAACAATAAACAAAAGTACACAAATGTGGGAGTATGGCAGCAAGGCGCAGGGAATTAACCCTGTCCCGCAGCACCTCCACTATAACAAAAACGACCGCAGAACACAGTCCCCCGAGTCAGCCACGCAAAGTGCGCAAGTGCAGAGCATGTTACAGGCTGACCGTACTGCCGGGCGGAGCAACGGCGCGCCGGCGACTGAACTGTGCGGCCTGTTTAGGAGAGCTGACACGGGCAGGGACACACACCCAGCCGCAGTCAGCAGAAAGATGACGATGTAGATCACGTCCCTTTCCCTCCGCCCTCGCGAGATCAAGCGCGATACAGGACACGCCCACACTAGCGAGCGCGAGATGCGCGATAGCGATCTCGCAAGAACAGCAGGGAAGAAGAAGTGCTGACGTAAGGAAGAATGGCGGAGGGCCCGAACGGAGGTAAGAGAAGGAGGAGGGCGTCCCAGGCGGGAACGGGATGACAGGGGATCGAGATAGAGAGGGACAGGAAGAGCCTGAAGTCTGAAGTACTGACCACAGGCGAGCGAAAATTAAAAGTAAGGGTTACATAAGATGAATGTACAGGATGTACAGAATGAAAGTGAAAAAGACACTAGGGTCACCTGGAAGCCCGCAGAGAATGGGCCCCAGATATGTGAGCAATAACTAATTCAAAACTGAGAGAGACACTTATCTGTTACTGATGCTGCTATTGAGCAGAAAGAAAGAGGAGGAGGAGGAGCTGCAGCCAGTTTATATAGGACTCCCTGTGTGTGGTCATTGGTGGAGGAGAGAAAGGGGAGTCACCAGGGTTGCTAGGTACCTAGTTACCAGCATTTTTTCTTTTTATGTTGTTAACACTTGCATTTCTTTCTGCTATTGGGCAAAATAAAGAAGGAATATGCATCTGATACGAGCCTCCTGTCTGTAATAAAATTTATTTTAATATATTAAATATATGTAGTAAAAAGTGTGAAAAAAAAGAAATAGTAATAATATAATGTATAAGGGTGGTCAATTTACAGATACATAGACATTTCTTGCATGATGTGTATGATGTTATTAACTAACCATTCTACTCCAAGAATATGTTGTACATTTGAAATATACGTTAAAAAAATACATATATGAAAGAGAGCAGTAAGCCCCAATTCTTCATAACACCATAATTATCTTATTTGCTATGTGCTACTTGTCAGCGTATAAGAACAGCAAATTATACTTTTCATATATGAAACGAAATTCAGACCTATAGTAAAATGAGACTGAATGATTTACTTAAAGCTATTATGGTTTCCTCCGTGCCCAGTGACCAATGCCAATTGGATAAGTATATTGTAATCTAGACTTTGCAATTAGGTTGCTTTACTTGCCCAGAATTGAGAAAGTTTAGAGAAATTTTTTATTGATATCTCCTGAATTTCTTTGTGATGTTGACAATGAATGTGCTACAGTCTTCAAACAAGCAATAAAGTGTACAAAACACAATATAAAACACATAAAGGATACACATTTGTATTCATTTTATGATTAAAATAAAGCAGTCCTGGTCTTATGAGAGCGCGGAGTGTATGTGGCTGAACACAAAACCCCTATGGCTGTCTAGATCAGCTCTCTATGGCAGAATATTACAAAGACATCGGCCCTCATTTACTATTGCAAACCCAACATGTTTTGTCGGGACGTGCGCCATTTTCAGGCGCATTGCACCTGAAATTCTGTCTGCGCCTGAATTTGCGCCTGAAATTCTGTCTGCGCCTGAAATTCTGTCTGTGCCTGAAATTGCGCCTGAAATGAAAAAACCCAACTAACTCTACATTTTGCTAAGAAAACCCGAAAAAAGGGAAGTGGCCGTTGGGGAAAGGGGCGTGGTCACAGAAAAGGGGCGTGTTCCCGACATTTTCACAAAATCCCAACATATTTACTAAAGTTTCCACAGAAAATGTGGTGGATTTCAGCTGAGGAAAACCAGACAGATCAGAGCATGTGTAAAAAAAAGCAAAGTGTAGGGAAAGTGGAAACTGTAGGGAAACCTTAGTAAATACCGTGGAAAATAAATTGTAGGGAATTAAAACCCACAAAGAAACCTACACAACACTCTTAGTAAATAAGGGCCTAACTCTCCATTTTGCTAAGAAAAAAACAGAAATGGGGCATGGCCGTCGGGAAAAGGGGGCATGGTCACAGAAAAGGGGCGTGTTCCCGATATTTTCCCAAAATCCCAACATATTTACTAAAGTTTCCACAGAAAATGTGGTGGATTTCAGCTGAGGAAAACCCTACAGATCAGAGCATGTGTAAAAAAAGCTAAGTGTAGGGAAAGTGGAAAATGTAGGGAAATCTTAGTAAATACCGTGGAAAACGGCCGTGACGGGGCACAACGGGCAACAACGGCCCCAATGGCTCAGGGCTTAACCTCCCTGGCGGTATGATTCTTTCTGGAAATTTGTACCAAAAGCGGTACAATTTTTTGCACTAAATTTCACATCTCCCCCCCGCCCATTTCACATCTAACCCATCACATTCCCCCTCCCTTGTCACATTCCCCCTCTCCCTTGTCACATCCCCCTTGTCACATTCTCCCCCCTCCTTGTCACATTCTTCCCCCCCTTGTCACATTCCCCCCATTGTCACATTCTCCCCCTTCATGTTACATTCCCCTCCCCCTTGTCACATCCCCCCCCTTGTCACATCCCCCCTCTGTCACATTCCCCCCTTGTCACATTCCCCCCCTTGTCCCATTCTCCCCCTTCATGTTACATTCCCCTCCCCCTTGTCACATCCCCCCCCCTTGTCACATCCCCCCCTCTGTCACATTCCCCCCTTGTCACATTCCCCCCCTTGTCACATTCTCCCCCTTCATGTTACATTCCCCTCCCCCTTGCCCCTTGTCACATCCCCCCCCCCTTGTCACATCCCCCCCTCTGTCACATTCCCCCCTTTGTCACATTCTTCCCCCCCCCCCCCCTTCTCCCCTTGTCCTGCAGCAGAATACACTAGGTTTACCGGGCAGATTTCAAACCTAGTGTATTTGCTGCAGAACAAGCCCTTTCCCCTTCAGCCAATCACAGGCTTTACACCACTGCGGCCTGTGATTGGCTGAAAAGTGAAAGGTCCTAGAAGATGAATAGAGCAGGGACCAGAGCGCACGGAGGGGAACGGCATCTTCAGGGACCGGGACTAGGTGAGCAAAAGGCTTTTTTATTTTACTACTTTTTCCTTTTACATTTAGCTCAGTGTTTTTCTAACAGGGTGCCTCCAGCTGTTGTGAAACTACTACTCCCAGCATGCCCGGACAGCCTTTGGCTGTTCGGGCATGCTGAGAGTTGTAGTTTTGCAACAGCTGGAGGCCCCCTGGTAGGGAAACACTGACTTTTAGTATTTTTCTTTACCTGCTCTGGCCGGCCCCCGCAACGGGAGCCGACCCGAGCAGATAATCGCATGTTTTCCCGGGGGCCGTATCGCTATATTGCATTTCTTTTGCGATATATCGTACAGCCCGGCCGGGAACTTTGCAATTCTACCCCAAGCGTGACTCGGGGTTACCGATCCTGGCAGGGAAAATTAACCCCGAGTCACGCTCAGGATTACCGCTCAGGAGGTTTAGTTATATAGGTACCTTTCAGAAAGCCAAGTACCACGCTTTGCGTCTGAAATTCTGTCTGCGCCCGAACTTGCGCCTGAAATTCTGTCTGCGCCTGAATTTGTGCCTGAAATTGCGCCTGAAATGAGAAAACCCAAAAAAGGGCGTGACCATCGGGGAAAGGGGGCATGGTCACGAAAAGGGGCGTGTTCCCAGCATTTTCACAAAATCCCAACATATTTACTAAAGTTTCCACAGAAAATGTGGTGGATTTGAGCTGAGGAAAACCCACAGATCAGAGCATGTGTAAAAAAAGCAAAGTGTAGGGAAAGTGGAAACTGTAGGGAAACCTTAGTAAATACCATGGAAAATAAATTGTAGGGAATTAAAACCCACAAAGAAACCTACACTCCACTCTTAGTAAATAAGGGCCATTATGTTAAAAACAACAGTTCTTAAAATAACACTAATATATTTACATTATGCATGGCATCTGAACTCACTTAACCCCTTAAGGACTCAGGGTTTTTCCGTTTTTTGCACTTTCGTTTTTTCCTCCTTACCTTTTAAAAATCATAACCCTTTCAATTTTCCACCTAAAAATCCATATTATGGCTTATTTTTTGCGTCGCCAATTCTACTTTGCAGTGACATTAGTCATTTTACCCAAAAATGCATGGCGAAACGGAAAAAAAAATCATTGTGCGACAAAACCGAAAAAAAAAACGCCATTTTGTAACTTTTGGGGGCTTCCGTTTCTACGCAGTGCATATTACGGTAAAAATTACACCTTATCATTATTCTGTAGGTCCATACGGTTAAAATGATACCCTACTTATATAGGTTTGATTTTGTCGCACTTCTGGAAAAAAATCATAACTACATGCAGGAAAATTTATACGTTTAAAAATGTCATCTTCTGACCCCTATAACTTTTTTATTTTTCCACGTACAGGGCGGTATGAGGACTCATTTTTTGCGCCGTGATCTGAAGTTTTTATCGGTATGATTTTTGTTTTGATCAGACTTTTTGATCACTTTTTATTCATTTTTTTAATGGTATAAAAAGTGACCAAAATACGCTTTTTTGGACTTTGGAATTTTTTTTGCGCGTATGCCATTGACCGTGCGGTTTAATTAATGATATATTTTTATAGTTCGGACATTTACGCATGCGGCGATACCACATATGTTTATTTTTATTTTTTTTTACACTGTTTTATTTTTTTTATGGGAAAAGGGGGGTGATTCAAATTTTTATTAGGGAAGGGGTTAAATAACCTTTATTAACACTTTTTTTTTTAAATTCTTTTTGCAGTGTTATAGGTCCCATAGGGTCCTATAACACTGCACACACTGATCTCCTATGCTGATCACTGGCGTGTATTAACGCGCCTGTGATCAGCATTATCGGAGCTTGACTGCTCCTGCCTGGATCTCAGGCACGGAGCAGTCATTCGTTGATTGGACACCAAGGAGGCAGGTAAGGGCCCTCCCGGTGTCCGGTCAGCTGTTCGGGACGCCGCGATTTCACCGCGGCGGTCCCGAACAGCCCGACTGAGCAGCCGGGTCAGTTTCACTTTAGAAGCGGCGGTCAGCTTTGACCGCCGCTTCTAAAGGGTTAATACCGCACATCACCGCGATTGGCGATGTGTGGTATTAGCCGCGGGTCCCGGCCGTTGATGAGCGCCGCGACCGACGCGATATGATGCAGGATCGCGGCGCGATCCCTCTTCATATCGCGGGAGCCGGGGCAGGACGTAAATATACGTCCTGCGTCGTTAGGGGGTTAAGAAAAAAAATGTATTGCTCATATGAAGCTATGTTCTAGTGTCATTTATTTCATCCCAGCTCAGCTGAATCCATACTTTATCATTACTGCAAATGCATCATGTCCTTCCTAGTCACAAAATTACATGTTCTACTGTGTAGACAGGATATCAAGATAAAATGTCGGCCTATCTAAGAGGCCAGGAGTTCAGTAATATAGTATTTGAGTGCGTACAGTAACCAACTGAAAAATGATACACTTGCCCTGACACTGCCTGTTTCTGCTAGGTGGTGTGTGGAGATTTTCTAGTGTGTCCTATAAGATGCAGTCATACAATGCTCTCCTGAGTGTAACAGCTTACAGGGAAAAAAGGAGATATGCTGAAGCTGTATCTAATATAATAATCTGTAAGTGTAGTGATAGGGAGGGAACAGACATTCTGTGTCACTGATCTATCAATTGCTGCACTTATATAGGACTTAAATCAAATGCAGTGTTGAGACACTGCGCCCTCTCCTGTCTCTGCTAATTTAGGGGCATCAGGATAAATGTAGGCTGCAATAGATAACCCATGCATGCCATATTAGGTAAAATAGGTATACACAAGAGCCTCTACAGTATTCTACAATTCTAGCCTATGTTGTACTTAGTAAGAAACCCCTATTCTTGGACTGCTTCTATAATAACTAGAGGACCGTATTGTAATAGGAGCACTTATTGCTACTACCACTGTCCTAAGAGGACTTTACTGATGTCCCAGACAGAAAAGCCAGATTTATGCAATTAAAATATCAGCACCTGGCAGTCGAACACCAAACCTAAGTCATTTACGTCAGTAGACCATGACAGCTACACTCCTGCCAAGCTTTTCCTAGTAATAAAATAAAATTAGTGGAGGTTGGGGATTTGGAATACAGTGTTTAAATTGTGCTACATTTGAAAGATAAATCACTGATGTTTTATTTAATTTACAAAAATCTATTCATTTTCTAGAGAGGAATTGAATTACTTTCCTCCCAGAAAATATTAAAGTGTGCCCATTGTTAAATATGATGTACTTCTGCCATACTCATTAGTTAGCTGTATAGCATCTGCAGTGCAAGTAGTACTAAATATATGTTACTATATGTTGCTGAGTGGTCACTGTTTGATATACTGCAGTGTATTCAGAACTATATATACTGCTCAAAAAAATAAAAAATAAATAAAGGGAACACTAAGATAACACATCCTAGATCTGAATGAATGAACTAATCATATGAAACACTTTCGTCTTTACATAGTTGAATGCGCTGACCACAAAATCAGAAAAAAATGCGCCTCCATGCTCTGGACACTACACTGACAGGCACAGCAAATCTACTTGCCATAGCTCGCACTGATGTGCCATCCTGGATGAGCTGCACTACCTGAGCCACTTGTGTGGGTTGTAGACTCAGTCTCATGCTACCACTAGAGTGAAAGCACCGCCAACATTCAAAAGTGACCAAAACATCAGCCAGGAAGCATAGGAACTGAGAAGTGGTCTGGGGTCACCACCTGCAGAAACACTCTTTTATTGGGGGTGTCTTGCTAATTGCCTATAATTTTCACCTGTTGTCTGTTCCATTTGCACAACAGCATGCAATCAGTGTTGCTTCCTGAGTGGACAGTGTAATTTCACAGAAGTGTGATTGACTTGGAGTTACATTGTGTTGTTTAACCCCTTAAGGACCGGAGGTTTTTCCGTTTTTGCATTTTCGTTTTTTGCTCCTTGCCTTTAAAAAATCATAACTCTTTCAAATTTACACCTAAAAATCCATATGATGGCTTATTTTTTGCGCCACCAATTCTACTTTGTAATGACGTCAGTCATTTTGCCCAAAAATCTACGGTGAAGCGGGAAAAAAAATCATTGTGCGACAAAATTGAAAAAAAAAACGCTGTTTTGTAACTTTTGGGGGCTTCCGTTTCTACGTAGTACATTTTTCGGTAAAAATGACACCTCACATGTATTCTGTACGTCCATACGATTAAAATGATACCCTACTTATATAGGTTTGATTTTGTCGGACTTCTGGAAAAAATCATAACTACATGCAGGAAAATTAATACGTTTAAAATTGTCATCTTCTGACCCCTATAACTTTTTTATTTTTCCGTGTATGGGGCGGTATGAGGGCTCATTTTTTGCGCCGTGATCTGAAGTTTTTAACGGTACCATTTTTGCATTGATAGGACTTATTCCGCACGCGGTGATACCACATATGTTTATTTTTATTTTTATTTACACTGTGTTTTTTTTTTTTATTGGAAAAGGGGGGTGATTCAAACTTTTAATAGGGGAGGAGTTAAATGATCTTTATTCACTTTTTTTTTTCACTTTTTTTTTGCAGTGTTATAGGTCCCATAGGGACCTATAACACTGCACACACTGATCTTCTATGTTGATCACTGGTTTCTCATAAGAAACCAGTGATCAACGATTCTGCCGGATGACTGCTCATGCCTGGATCTCAGGCACTGAGCAGTCATTCGGCGATCGGACAGCGAGGAGGCAGGAAGGGGCCCTCCCGCTGTCCTGTCAGCTGTTCGGGATGCCGCGATTAGCCGCGGCTATCCCGAACAGCCCGACTGAGCTAGCCGGGAACTTTCACTTTCACTTTTAGCCGCGCGGCTCAGCTTTGAGCGCGCGGCTAAAGGGTTAATAGCGCGCGGCGCCGCGATCGACGCTGCGCGCTATTAGAGGCGGGTCCCGGCTTCACTATGACGCCGGGCCCGCCATGATATGACGCGGGGTTACTGTGTAACCCCGCGTTATATCAGAAGAGCAGGACCAAGGACGTACCGGTACGTCCTTGGTCCTTAAGGGGTTAAAGAGGTATTCCAGGCAAAAACTTTTTTTTATATATCAACTGGCTCCGGAAAGTTAAACAGATTTGTATATTACTTCTATTAAAAAATCTTAATCCTTCCAATAATTATTAGCTTCTGAAGTTCAGTTGCTGTTTTCTGTCTAACTGCTTTCTGATGACTCACGTCCCGGGAGCTGTCCAGCTCCTATGGGGATATTTTCCCATCATGCAAGGGATATTCTCCCATCATGCACAGCTCCCGGGACGTGACATCATCATTGAGCAGTTAGACAGAAAACTTCAGAAGCTAATAACTATTGGAAGGATTAAGATTTTTTTAATAGAAGTAATTTACAAATCTGTTTAACTTTCCGGAGCCAGTTGATATATATAAAAAAAAAGTTTTTGCCTGGAATACCCCTTTAAGTATTCCCTTAATTTTTTTGAGCAGTGTATATGAACATATAGCTAGCTCCTTTTGCACCCGAGGCAAGCCCAGAAAATTGCACCCCCCCACCAAAAAAATAAATTAATAAAGTGGTTCTGGAGTATAATACAGGCTATAACTCAGAAGCAGTACTAAGGGTAGGTTCACACTGCGGAATCCCCACGGAATTTCGTGAGCGGAATTCCGCAAGTAAAATTCCGCAGAGTGAACATTAGCATCTTTGTGAATGGGTCTTCCGCGAGACCCGTTCACACTGCAGAATTTCAGTGGCGGCCGCTAAAATTGTTCCGCGCAAAGAAAGAACATGTTCATTCTTTGCGCGGAAGTCCGCGAGCACTGCATAGATGTCAATGGTGACGGCGCAATGCCGCGCGGTCATACCGCCGCCGCCGGCTGCCAGGCTGAATCTCCGCTCACTGAATTCAGCGAGTGGAGATTCAGCTTCAATTCCGCAGTGTGAGCATACCCTAAGTAATATAATGTGAGTAGAAGGTCCGGCAAAAAGAACCCTTGAACCCGGCGCTGCGACTATTAGGAGTGGTAGTGCTGTAATCCAGGTTATGGAGGAAGCAATAATGAAGTCCATCTATAATCCCCGTGGGGTCATCCCCATCTCCCCCCACCTCCAACACATATATTGGGGTAATACACGAGGCGCCGCCCGTTGGTCCTTCTCTTTTTCTCTTTTATACAGGTTCTAAGTAATATAATGTATGTACACAGTGACACCACCAGCAGAATAGTGAGTACAGATCTGGAGTATAATATATCTATATACTAGCTGAGTACCCGGGGTTGTCCGATTTTTCCTTCCTAATCCTTGTTGTGGAGGAAAATCAACAGAGGAAGCTTTTGATTTCATATCCCGTCCTCATATATTGTTGTCATATCCTAACCCCATATCCCGTCCTCATATCCCCACCTCATATCCCGACCTCCTATCCCGACCTCCTATCCCGACTTCCTATGCCGTCCTCCCATCCCGTTCTCCTATCTTGACCTCTTGTCCCGACCTCCTATCCTGTCCTCATTACCCGACCTCCTTTCCCGTCCTCATATCTCTACCTCCTATCCCGACCTCCTATCTCGACCTCCTATCCCGTCCTCCTATCCCGACCTCCTTTTCCATCCTCATATCTTGACCTCCTATCTCAACCTCCTATCTCGACCTCTTATCCCGACCTCCTTTCCAGTCCTTCTATCCCGTCCTCCTATCCCGTCCTCCTATCCAATCCTCCTATCCTGTCCTCCTATCCCGTCCTCCTATCTCGACCTCCTATCTCGACCTCCTATCCCGTCCTCCTATCCTGTCCTCCTATTCCGTCCTCCTATCCCGTCCTCCTTTCTCGACCTCCTATCTCGCTCTCCTATCCCAACCTCCTATCCCGACCTCCTTTCCCATCCTCATATCTCGACCTCCTATCTCGACCTCCTATTCCGTCCTCATATCCCAACCCGTAATATGTGTACCAGGTATTGAAATATCTCCAGCCGTACGGAAGTTATGTGGGAACATACATTTCCCATAGATTTGGATGGGACTTTAAACAAAAACCCCAACCCTCACAAATGGTGGTAGTTAAGGGTTAAATTAACTATCCTATATTTTAAGTGGACATATAAGTAACATGTGACCAAGTATTATCTAAATATCTCCAGCCGTTTAGAAGTTATGCAGTAACATATATTTCCCATAGAATTGTATGGGACTTTAAACAAAAACCCCGACCCAGGCAAACATAAGATAGGTAATTTAACCCTTACTCACCGCCATTTGCCAGGGTCGGGGTTTTCGTTTAAAGTCCCATACAAGTCTATGAGAAATATATGTTACTGCATAACTTCCAAACGGCTGGAGATATTGCGATAATACTTAGTCACATGTTACACATATGTCCACTTAAAATATAGGATATAGGGATAGGAGGTCGGGATAGAAGGACGGGATAGGAGTTCAGGATAGGAGGACAGGATAAGAAGTCGGAATAGGAGGTTGAGATAGGAGGTCGAGATAGGAGGACTGGATAGGAGGATGGGATAGAAGGACGGGATAGGAGGTCGGGATATGAGGTCGGGATATGAGGACGGGATATGAGGACGAGATATGAGGTTGGGATATGATAACAATATATGAGGACGGGATATGAAGTCAAAAGCTTCCTCTGTTGATTTTCCTCCACAACAAGGATTAGGAAGGAAAAACCGGGCAACGACGGCTACTCAGCTAGTATAGATATAAAACTCAATTGGGGGGATTTATCAAAACATGTGCAGAGGAAGAGTGGTGCAGTTGCCCATAGCAACCAATCAGCTCGCTTCTTTCATTTTTAAAGAGGCCTGTGAAAAATGAAAGAAGCTATCTGATTGGTTGCTATGGGCAACTGCACCACTCTCCCTCTACACAGATTTTGATAAATCTCCCCCAATGTGTGTGTATGTGTTTATGTGTGTATGTTCCAGCATCATGTCCAAATGGCTTAAGATATTAACATGAAACTTGGCACACATGTTACTTATATGTCAACAACAAACATAGGATAGGTAATTTACCCCTTACTCACCGCCATTTGCCAGGGTTTAAAGTCCCTTTAAAGTCGTTTAAAGTCCCATACAAGTCTATGGGAACTTACAATATCGTCATCACAATTCAGTCCCACCTGAGGACAGGATATGAGGATGGAACATAAGGACGGGATATGAGGTTGGGATATGAGGACGGGATATGAGGTTGGGATATGAGGACGGGATATGAGGTCGGGATATGAGGACAGGATATGAGGACGTGATATGAGGACGGGATATGAGGACGGGATATGAGGTCGGGACATGATGAAGGGATATGAGGACGGGATATGAGGTTGAGATATGATTACGGGATATGGGGTTGGGATATGACAACAATACATGAGGATGGGATATGAAGTCAAAAGCTTCCTCCTTTGTTGATTTTCCTCCCCAACAAGGATTAGGAAGGAAAAACTGGGCAACGCCGGGTACTCAGATAGTATATATATATATATATATATAAAACTCAATGTGTGTGTATATGTGTGTATGTGTGTATATTTGTATGTTCCAGCATCACGTCCAAACGGCTAGAGATTTTAACATGAAACTTGGCACACATGTTACTTATATGTCAACAACAGACATAGGATAGGTAATTTAACCCTTACTCACCCCCATTTGCCAGGGTCTGGGTTTTTGTTTAAAGTCCCATACAAGTCTATGGGAAATATATGTTACTGCATAACTTCTAAACGGCTGGAGATATTTTGATAATACTTGGTTACATGTTATTTATATGTCCACTTAAAATATAGGATAGTTAACTTAACCCTTAACTACCTCCATTTGTGAGGGTTGGGGTTTTTGTTTAAAGTCCCATGCATATCTATGGGAAATGTATGTTCCCAAATAACTTCCATATGGCTGGAGATATTTAAATAATACCTGGTACACATATTACTTATATGTCAAATAAAAATATATAATAGTTAAATTAACCCTTACCTACACCCTTATATAAAAGATAGGTTTTTGTTTCAATTCCCATGCAAGCATATGGGACTTCCAGTATCTTACTTCACAAGCTCCGCTCTGCATCTCCTGGTGAATGTGTCAGTCCGGCTTGCAAGCCACACCTCATCTCACAAAGACACGCCAACTGTTTAAGCCCCACCCCTTTTATTCTCTACCCTTTTTGTGCATCGGTCTGGCTTGCAAATCACACCTAGTCCCACAAAGCCACGTCCTCTTCTATTTTCAGCTTACAATATCTTCATTACAAATCAGTCCCACCTGAGGACAGGATATGAGGATGGGACATAAGGATGGGATATGAGGACGGGATATGAGGATGGGATATGAGGTTGGGATTTGAGGACGGGATATGAGGTCGGGACATGAGGACGGGATATGAGGACGGGATATGAGGATGGGATATGAGGACGGGATATGAGGACGGGATATAAGGTATGGATATGAGGTCGGGACATGAGGACGGGATAGGAGGATGGCATATGAGGATGGCATATGAGGTCGGGAAATGAGGTCGAGATATGAGGCCGAGATATGAAGACGGGATATGAGGACGAGATATAAAGATGGGATATGAGGACAGTATATGAGATCGGGATATGAGGATGGGATATTTGGACGGGATATGAGGACGTGATATGGGGATGAGATATGGGAACGTGATATGACAACAATATATGAGGATGGGATATGAAGTCAAAAGCTTTTTCCTTTGTTGATTTTCCTCCCAATAAGGATTAGGTAGGAATACCGGGCAATGCCGGGTACTCAGCTAGTACAAGATATAACTCAGGATAAGTACAGGATAAGTAATGTAATATATGTACACAGTGACCTCACCAGCAGAATAGTGAGTACATCTCTGGAGTGAGGTTGTGTTCTTCTGAGCTCCTGTTACTTCCAAAGAAGCAGAGATTCCATCAGCCCCTAGCCAGGTGTGTGGCAGGCACCCGGGTAGGTTCTCCTGCTATGGAGCCCCGGGAATCTGGGGCTTCATCTTGCATTCCCCGTGCTTGGCCGGCGGGGGGGGGGGGGGGGGTGAAGGACTATGCAACGGCCAGTAGTCAGGATGGGGTGTGGAGAACCACCAGGGCCCACAGCAATGTGGGGCCCCCTCCCCCGACCTCAGCTGGGAGCTGCAAAGCTTCCAGCAAAAGCTCAGCAAGGAAAAGAAGCTCTTCCAGGAAAAGGAGTGGAGGAAAAGCAGCTGTCTCTGGCTCCTCAGAACCCCAGCAATGGGGGGCAAAGGGGAACAGAGAATCCCTGATAACCTTTGGATCCAAAATCTAGGCGAAGATGGCTGAATATGAACAACTTGGAAAGCAGCTTCGTGGCCTTAGAGATGATATGGAATTTGCCATTCACCAAGATGATCACGCACCTAAGGCCAAGAGAGCAGCATTCAATACTAAGGTAAGATCTCTGAGGAAAGAAGTGGAGGAGATTGTGAGGAGGAGAGCAGACATTGTGGAGGGTGCTAGCATCTTCAGAGAGAAGCTAATTAATGAAGAGAAGTTCTCCAACAAGGTGGTGAAAGTCACCAAGATGATTGCTGCAGTGAGGAGGAGGTGAGGAGGAAGGTGAAGGAGGTGAGGAGGGCAATGTGAGTGAGGGGGATATGGACACTGGATCTATGTGTGCCACCATTGCTACCCCTGACCCCCCACTTACCCTGAGTGAAGACTATATAAATCCAGTTCAGGTGGCCTTACCTCCCTCCAGTGAGGATGAGGATGGCAGTGACTGCAGTGAAGGCAGCGGCTTCGCAGACGGGGGTCTCCTGCAGACAATTGCTATACAGGAGTCCCCCACCCGTCTAGAAAATGTTTATTTTGGAGAAGATTTGGGCCCAGAAGAGAAGAGGAGGAATAAAAAAGCAAAGGGCAAGAAAAGAAAGAAAACAGAAGGACAAATGAAGTTTGTTTTTTCTTCCTTCCACCAGTCTGGGTCAGCTGAGAAGTTGGTTCAGGGTGCTGGTCCCCCAATCTGCCAGACCCCATTTCTGTAGTGGAGCGGGGCCAGCATGGGGGATACAGTAGTGCACCCAAAATGGCCGCGGGTGCTATAGAAAAAAGAGGGCACGCTCCTGTGAGGGGGGAGGGTGTCCAGGCACCAGAAAATGGCAGCAGACTTACCCGTTCAGAGGGCGGTCCCCCGGTTGAAGTGGGCGGTACAGGTCCTGGCGCTGCAGGGCACTCCCCTGTGAGGGGGGGGAGTGTCCGGGTGCCGGATCATGTTGGTTCAGGAGGCGGTCCCCTAGGTGATGTGGTCGGTATTGGATCTGGCGCTGCGGGCACTCCCCTGCAAACGGGGAGGTTCCCTGCACGTCAGCTGCAGTAGGTGGGGCGGGACCGGAGGAACAGCTCCCGCCAAAATCTATGGTGGCGTGCGAGGGGGCATGGCCACCTATGCTGGAGACGGAGCCTGCATCTATGCACCAAGAGACTGGATAGAAGAGCCGTATAGCCCCAATCATTAAACTGGCAACTCTTATACCAGGAGCAATAGACCAAGCCAGCCCGGCCTGTAACACGTCAAGGGAGAGTGTAGGCAAGAGTGAAAGTGAGAGCAAAAATGTGAATAAAAATGGTAATGTGCAGAATGGGAGTTATGGTAGTGTGCATGGGAGGAGTTGTAGTAGCAGTGTGGATGAGAGGGTGCAAGCAGAGTGCAAGAGGGGTGCAAGAGAGGGGTGCAAGTGGAGTAAAAGGAAGGGGTGCAAGTGGGGTGCATGAGAGAAGTGCAAGTGGGGTGCATGAGAGGGTTGCTTGTGAAATGCAGGTGAAGAGTGGTGCAAAAGAGAGGTGTTATTGCTGATGCTTATATTAGGAACAAGGGTCATGGTTTGGGGTCTGGGTCAGGTTCTAGTTCGACTGCCCTCCCGGTAGTAGCTGCTTCTCCCAGAAGTTATGCCAGCGACACTGCCGGGGGATCAGGGGGATCCCCATCTCCATCTGGCTCTGGGGATCTTTTGCAACAGCGCCTCCTGGAGGCTCTACGTAGGGGAGACAGGTCAATCCATGTAGAGGGAAGGGGTGAGGTTGACCTGTCTTTTTGAATAGAAAGACATGGCCTAGGGGCCTTCCGAGAACAAAACAGGGAGGTGGTCTGGTCCACTCCCGAAAGTGGCTGTAGGAATGTAGTCCGTTTAGTGTGGAGGGGCGAAGATGCATGTCCGCCTCAGGGTAAGGTGGTTGAGCTCCTCCTCCAGATGGAATTCAGGGAAAGTGACATCTTTGCCCTGATCCACCGCTACGGTACTTCCGAGTTTGACATCAGCTTAGTTCGGCCAGAGGGTCTTGAACTCTTCTGGTCAAACTATGAGGTGGTGAAAAGCGAGCCTGGCTGGAGGGATTTCACCGTAAAGGCGATATCCCGCCAGAATTTGGCCAAGAAAGTGACCGTTTTGACACTTAACGAGTCACTCTCTTGCTATGACATTGTGACCTGGCTCAGCCGATATGGGGATGTGACGGACATGCCGAAAAAGAACTATGACTAACATGGGATCTGGTCTGGGGCCTGGACGTTTTTCGTTAAACTGAAGCGTTCGGGGAGCACTGTTGCCCACATCCCATCAGCTGCTTTTCTTGGGAGAGACAGAATCCAAATTTTTTACCAGCGGCAGCCCAAGGTCTGTCACAGGTGTGGCAGCCCAACTCACTTTAGCGCAGCCTGTACCGTGCAGGTCTGTGCTCTGTGTGGTGGGGTAGGTCCACAGTACTCTCTGCCATTTTAGGAACTGTCAAGAGCAGCATATGTTTGCTATGGGGATTTTCTCCTACTGTGGACAGTCCTTAAAATGGACAGAGATGTCAGCAGAGAGCTCTGTGTTCCAAAAAAGAAAATAATTTCCTCTGTAGTATTAAGCAGCTAATAAGGAGTACCCCTTTAAATTCAATGAATTGCTATTGCAATGTATTGACTAGATTTTTCTGTGATTTGCTAGTGCAGCATGTCTATGGTAGACTCTATAAGCACATCTGTAAAGACAACGAGACGTTTAGAAAGCCTTGGGCTGCAATGTCAACAGAGCCGATTTGTCCCACTAAACCACCAGTAAAGCGGCATATAATAGTTCAAATGCCCCCTCCCCCTTTCAACCCCATAGATTCTGTGATCAGGATTAGGGATAAGCGAATCGAATCTGACAATTCCTTACGAATTTCAGGACAAATTTGATTCGCAACGAATCGCACGAATCGCTTCATTAAACTCCATTTAGTGCGGTCCAGGCTCCAGGGCATCTAAAATGGTGGATCTGAGGGGGCGGAGCCTAGCCGCGGAATGAATGGACATGTGAGCCTGCAGCTCCCTGTCCTAGCACGCAACTAACACCTATTACTGCCTTGTTCCAAGCTGAAAAATGGGTGAAATAGGTAGGGGATCCTACCAGGACCGCTCTGAATCCCCTGGGCCGGGAAGAAATCAAGCCGACATGGCCAAGTTTCTAAAGAAGAAAGGTGCTGCATCACCAGTGAGACCTCCCAAGATGGCGCCGGCGTCCTCCCTGCAGAGTATGTATGACGACGCTGAGGATTCTGGCGGGGAGGAAGAGGGGCAGGAGGCAGCAGTAATTACACAGCGATTCCTAAAATCGTTTATGAAAAAGGCACTGTCAGACGAGCTGAAGCCGGTCATTGCTGACTTAACCGAGATAAAAACTGACGTCCACGCCATAGGCTACTGTACCGAGGCTCTGGAGGCTACATGCGTGGGACTCACAGCTCACTCAGAGGCGCTGGTGGCTCGGCAGAGCAGGCTGGTATTGAATGTTAATTCGGCACTGGCCCTTATTGAGGACCAAGAAAACAGGAGCCGCAGGAAGAACCTGAGGTTCAAAGGCATCCCAGAGGCTTGGGCCCCCGAAACACTGTCGGACGCTGCGCTGGAACTTTTCACTGCCTTACTGGACCCTGAGAGGGCAGCGGGGATCACCATAGAGCGGATTCACAGAGCATTATGCCCCAAACCCCGTCCTCTGGAGCCTCCGAGAGACGTAATATGTGGACTACTCTCATATGTGGACAATGCGGCAGTTCTCAAGGCTGCAAGGGACCATAGGCCGCTTGTCCTGGGTGAGGATGAAATTGCGATCTATCAGGATATCTCCCCGACCACGCTGGCCAAGAGAAGGTTACTTAGACCTCTGCTGGAGCTGCTGAGGAGCAGAAACATTAACTACGCCTGACTTTACCCCTTTGGACTTTCCATCAACATAAACGGGAGAAGGATCGTAGTTAGAACTCCAGAGGACTTACCTGCTGTCTGGTTGCTTCTGGATGTGCCACCGATGGAAATTCCTACTTGGCTGCCGGTCTCTGATTTACCCCAGTTACCCGTGCTGCCTAGGCGAGAGGGCTGGAGACAATCCACAAAGCAGAAGTCCAACAAGAATAAGAAGACCCCGACGAAAGAACCCCCCCCCTCCGCGCTGAGAGGCTCCCTGCTTCGGCCTGAAAGTCAGCGGCTGCTGCGCCTTGGATGTGGGAACCTGTTTTCGGCCGACTGAATGAGATTATGCTTCTTGCTCCGGTGGGACTGTGACAGGCTTCTCTATGCGAGACTGTATCCTGTTTCGAGCTCCTGTTCTCACAGGGAGTACCCACTGCCTAATTCTGAACTGAAACGTCTCTCCGTGCTCTCCCTCTTGCCATCTCTACCCTCCTTTCCTTATCCCTCTCTTATCCTTCCTTCTGTAATTTACACCTCTACTATTTGTTTTACTCACGATCCCCTCTCCTGCCTATCACTTACCTTGTTCTGCCTGTATATCTACAGCGTTCACTATTGCATGTGTGGGACGGAACGGACACACTCCAGCTGCCGACCCCTGCCTTTGACTCTATGTTGTACCGTATGTAAGATTGGTATCTCCGTATACAATGCATTTATTTGTTCATGATGGAGGGCCTGGGGGGTTAATACTCTCTCTGAAAGCATGCTCATCCTTCCCAGTCTCCCTGATGCGTTTTCTCTTTACCTGATCTCTCGAACACTCATTTCTTTAATCCCCGCTGTCTCTCTCTTATACTCTTCCTACCTTTCTTAACACTGCGTTCTCTGGACAGCTCTGACGGCACAAGATGCCCCGGTTCGTTAAGCTGCTTAGTCTGCACATAACGCACTTGATTAATACCGTACTGACGGTCACCCTGGGTATTATGTCATTTTCCTATATCATACTGAGTTATACTTGCTCTGGGTGCCAGACCACCGCATATAGTTACTCTAGCTCTGGGGGGATGTTTCCACTGATTACATACCCACTCCTTTTCTCCCTCCTGATTCTCTTCCAACTCTTCTCCTTCTTAACCCCCCTTACCCGCAGCTCTGCTCCCTCTCCTCCCCGCTACGCTACTCTACTCTACTCTGTCCTGTCTCAGCAACCGCACATACTCGACCTCTATGTCTCTTCTTACTGGGGCTCTCCCCTCGGTCGGGGACTGTGGGAATGTTTCAAGTTATGGTTTTTACTATGTTGTATCTGTCATGTTATCTTGGAATGGTTCTCTAAAAACCTTTCTGTATCTTCCTGGTATGATAGTCCACTGTTTGCAATATTCCCTTGACCCAACCTAGCTAGGTGTTAGGCCCGTGCTCACAGGCTAGGAAACCCGTTAGTTGTGTTCTGACTGACATCTCCCCCTCACCTCTACCCTGACCCTAGTGATTACATACTTCCTAGTTGTCACTGCGGGCCACGTTAGCACACCGCCGGTGTGCTATTTCCCTGGTTTATAGGTTTTTCACCTGTTAGCTAGCCATCCCAGTAGGTTTTTCCCCCTCCCGGTCCAGTTCTCCCACCCCTTCCCCCCCCCCTCTCCTTGCCCTCTCATATCCCCCCCCCATCCTTCCCCTCTAATATCCCCCCCATCCTTCCCCTAGTTAGCACTCTACCATTGACACAATCGATTTACACAGTATGTCCACTTTCACGATTCTCTCTTACAATGTAAGAGGGTTCAACACCCCTAATAAACGGAATCATGTGCTGGAGGTGATACGTAAACGAAAGGCCTCACTGCTACTATTACAAGAGACACACTTTAAAGAGGGGAGAGTCCCCAATCTACCAACTCGTCAATACGACTGGACTACTTACTGGTACATTCTTCTCTGCTCGCCAACGTCACAGCCGCAGGTATAGCTGCTATAACTGTTTCTGATCACGCACCTGTTCACCTATCCCTCTCTCTTCCCCCCCCACGCCCACGCCAATCAGGTGGAGGCTTAATGAAAGCCTTCTAGACAATCAGAAAGTCAGGGAGGACATAGAGGGACACCTCCAGACATACTTTAACATCAATTCAGGATCTGGTCCCTCAGTCCCGATTGTGTGGGAAGCCCACAAAACATATATCAGGGGTATACTCATATCATGGGGATCTAAGTTGAAGAAGGATCAGCAGAGGCACATAAATCAATTGCTCGGGGACATCTCGAGGCTGGAAAGAACGCACAAGCGTACAATTGCCCTTGGGGTTCAATCTGAACTGAAGGCGCTAAGGGAAAAACTACTTACCTACCTGGAACAAAAATCGGCTAAATGTTACCTCCATTCCAGACACAGAATGTATGCCCATGGTTATAAGGGAGGGAAGGTTATGAACACGTTGCTCAAGAAGGCAAGGGCTAAAACTCACATTCATGCTATTCGCGCTTCCTATGGGACGATCCACAAATTATCTCTAACATGGCCCTATATAAAAAAAAAAATAATCTGTTTGCAATCCCTATATAATCTACGGGCGAGTGACACCCCCACGCAGCTCAAGGATCGACAATCCCAGGCGAGGACCTTCCTACGGGAGCTAAATCTCCCCACCATCACGCCTGAGATGGGTCGGGACCTAGTCAGGCCAGTATCGGAGGAGGAGGTCACTAGGGTTTTGTCTTCCTTCCCACAAGGCAAAAGCCCAGGCCCGGATGGCCTACCCCTTGCCTATTATAAACAATTTAGCACCCTCCTAACACCTAGACTCTCCGAGTGGTGCAATGCGGCCCTTTGGGGTGACACTCTCCCCACTCAGACGCAGGAGGCCCATATCACTCTACTAGCTAAGGAGGGTAAGGACCCAGTAAAATGCAGTAGTTATCGTCCGATTTCACTGTTAAATGCGGATCTAAAGGTCTGGGCAGAACTGCTGTCTCTGCGCTTAAAGAAGTTCTTGCCACATCTGATTGGGAATGAGCAGGCAGGTTTTATCCCAGGTAGGGAGGGGTGCATGAACACTTGGAAATTGTTGATGAGTATGCATGAAGCCTTCCACCGAGGCAAGCCCCTAGTCCTTCTTGGTGTCGACGCCGAGAAGGCTTTCGATAGAGTCAGCTGGATTTTCATGAAGGAAGCCTTGATGTCATTTCAGATTCCTATGCCCTACATTGACGCTGTGTTCACCCTCTACTCTAACCCCACGGCCGCGCTGCTTGTAAACTAGGTCATTTCACCCCCGTACGCCATAGGGAACGGCACTCGCCAAGGGTGTCCCTTGTCCCCCACCCTTTTCGTATTGGTCATGGAGACGCTTCTACAAAAGGTTCACCAGATGGAGGGTGTGAGGGGCATCTTCACGCAGGGAGCGGAACTGAAGTTTCTAGCATCCGCTGACGATCTTCTCTTTCTGTTCAGAGATCCCGTGAATAGCTTACCACATCTTATCACTCTGTTTACACAGTTTGGCGAAATCTCCAATTTTAAGGTTAATATCCTGAAATCCGAGCTCTTAAACATCTCCCTGCCTCAGGCCCTAGAAAAGCACCTTGCCAGCACTATCCCCTTCCCATGGGCGGCTTCTTCTTTGCAATACCTGGGAATTCGCATCCATAAAAGCGTTTCCAAGATATACGATTGTAACTATAGGCCATTATTAAAGGACATAGGTACGTTATTGGAGGAATATGATCTCCCATTGATTTCCTGGTTGGTAGGAAAAATGTTATAAACTGCTACGCTTTACCGAAAATTTATATATGTCTTGAGAATGCTGCCGATCGCCCTGCCTCAATCCTTCTTCAAACTCATAAAGTCTATGTTCTCTAAGTATGTCTGGAAATCTCAAAGGCCGCGTTTAACACATAGCATCCTGATCAGAAGTCCTACGGCGGGGGGTATCGGACTCCCTGATGTCAGGCTACTCTACAAAGCTACCCAGCTGCAAGCGGGGGGTGCTGACACTACCCATGATGTGAGGTCTCCTCTGCCTGATATCCTGGAGACCCTATGGTTGCCCCCTAACGATAGGTTTAGACATGGCTCCCCAAACCTTCTGCTCCAAGGCATGCAATTTACTTGGTATGACCTATCCCCCTCTCTCTCTCCTTCTATCTCAGTATATGTATGAAAAAGAAACAGAGAAAAAGCGCACTAATGTGCCATGATTCTGTTTATGCAATAGTGTGGCGATGAGAAGAAAGGTGTTGCGCTCACCTGAGCGTGTTGTGTCCCAGGCACAACACCGTAATCAGCTTTGATCCCAGATCTCTGGGGGACACGTGGTCTAGAAAGAGCTGCTGGCACTTCACTATCCCGGGAACCGGTCCTGGACGTCCGGTCAATGGAAGCAAGAAGTGAGGATCTATGATCCTCGGAAGTACACGGTGCTCCAAAAGCACTCCTTTTCAAGATGAATAATAGCCGTAGGTCTGGTTTTCAATAAAGCAGAAAATACTTTATTCATGCAGGAATGTGCAGGGATAATGCGTTTCGAGGGGCGGAGACCCCCTCTTCGTCAGATCCAATGCTCAAGAAGCTTCTTGCTTCTCCTTCTATCTCGCCACTTCTCCCTGCTAGCCTTATACCTGCGGCTGTGCAGAGGTTCTCGGAGACACTTCAACCAATGTGGCATAACCTACGGCGTATGCCTGTGAGTCGGTTGTTCGAGGGTGGTGTGACGCCATCATCTGAGACGCTGCTTTGACTGTTCCCGAACCAGAGGTACTCTTTTCTACATGTTAACCACTTTACCTCATGTTGTGCACGATTTTGGAAACTGTATGGCCCGCTGAGAAAGCCAAATAAGTTTGAGGAAATGCTCCTCGACCCCCAAGCCAGGCAGAGGCTTCTACCTGGGTGCCTCGCTCTCCTTGCACAGGTGTCACCTTGAAATGTTCCTCATTATGTGGCCTCATGGGCTAAGGAACTGAATCTCTCTCTGTCGGAAACCGATGTTTCCATTATACTGAAGCAGTCGCATGGCTTTTCAAGGTGCGTGAGACTCCAGGAGACGCAATACAAACTGACATCGAGAAGGTACAGGACCCCTGAGTTTCTTTACACACGTGGCCTGTCAGACACCAACCTATGCTGGAGATGTAATTCCCACACAGGAACTCTCGCCCATATATGGTGGACCTGCCCAGCTATAGAACCATTTTGGAGAGAAGTGTTGAGGGCCATAGACTCCATTACATCCACTAAGACACTGATTTCTCCTGCAGCAGCCCTTTTAGGACTCCCTTGCCTTGGCTACTCGGCAGGCACTCACTCACTTATCACACACCTTCTAATGGCAGCAAAATCGATTATACCTCTCCACTGGCTACAAACTGACCCTCCATCCATAGAGGGGTGGCTCACTAAAGTACACCAGATCTGTTGTTTTGAGGGGATGCAACACAGACAAATGCATACTCGCGACAAGTTCCTCAAAATATGGCAACCGTGGATGGTTTCCAACTTTTGCGTAGACAGGGAGGTCTAGACCACGCCGTCTGGATGTTCCTTGCCATAGTAATAGTAATAATATATGATCGCTTAGTTGAGTGGGTGTTCACACAGCACGGCAGATAAGCTCTCCTGTGAAGCTCAGGGCACTCATGCTCACCTTCGCGTGTCTTGGGTCAAGGCTGAATCTCAGTTGCAGCTCATCCTACTGGTTAGCAAGTTGTCCATATGCCTCCCCTTCCCGGGCATGTTCCTGGACGGTTCTCTGAGTGCTACCTTCTCTTCCCTCCCTGGTAATTGTCACAACCCTATGCATCCCCCCACCCACTCCCTTCCCCACCCCTCCTTCCCCCCCTTTCCCCGCCTCCAGCCCCACCCCTTCCCCCGATACCCTCACCCCACTTGCCACCCTCCTCTCCTCCCTTCCCCTCCCGTCCTCCCTCCCCCCTGATTTTTAGGTTCAAGGTTTTTGTTGCTAGCTCTCCCTAACTAGTCATTGGTACATCTATGCTTAGAAACGGTTTGGCTCACAACTACTCTTGTACCATGGAATATGCTTCAAAGGACTAGTTGTTGTAAGGACATGGGGCAAGGAACCCTGGGAAGGCGGGAAGGTAAGGTAGGTAGGCACTAAAAGTGTATTGTCCTATATTAAGTGTAACCTGTGCGTACATCTAAGTGGTGTACCATTTTGTTCCTGTTAAAGTCTTAAGGGCCTAGATACTGTGAAAGGCCAGCCAAAAGTATACACCTGGTGGTGTTGTGGACAAATACTGTTTTAAACATAGTGGAGCATATTGTCCTCCCCTCATATACACACTAAGTATGTCAGGCAGACAAGTGCGAGGACATGCACAGAGGTGTGGTAGAGGCCTAAATTCATCAGGCACAGGTTTCAGCAGACTAGGGGCGAGTGGCAGCAGGAGTCGCAGCGAGAGGCCTGAGCTCATTCTGCCACTATATGGTCTCCTCATGCTTCCTCCACTTCCAGGCTGTGTCGTTCTACCACTATGTGGTCTCCTCATGCTGCCTGCAACTCCAGGCTGTGTCATTTAGCCACTATATGGTCTCCTCATGCTGCCTCCACCTCCAGCCTGTGTCATTCAGCCACTATATGGTATCCTCATGCTGCCGCCACCTCCACGCTGTGTCATTCAGCCACTATATAGTCTCCTCTTGCTGCCGCCAACTCCAGGCTGTGTCATTCAGCCAATAAATGGTCTCCTCATGCTTCCGCCAACTCCAGGCTGTGTCATCCAGCCACTATATGGTCTCCTCATACTGATGCCACCTCCAGGCTCTGTCATTGTGCCACTCTGCGACAATGATTCTAATAACAATGCCTCTAATCTGCATGTTATACTGAATAACAGTATTATATCACTAACCCAGCACACACCCCATGCGTGTTACAGCAAGGCAAAGTGTTCAAGACCCCTATTGAGGCTCTCTGTAGGCCAGAAATAGCCATTTTTAATTTGAAATTTGCCATGAATAAATTCAGACCGAACCAAATTATTTCGGAAAATTCGGCGAATCGGCCTAATCGAAATTTAAAAAATTTGCTCATCTGTAATCAGGACTGAACACAGCATCTACGGAGTTAATCCTTCCGAGACCTTCACGTTCCTGATCTCAGCAGCTGCGGTGGGACACGGGATGTGATTGACAGCTGGGTCCCTCCAGCGATCTCCTGCAGGGCATTGCGCTGAGCAGGATATCACCGGGACGTATGCATACGTCCAGTTGGGCTTACATGTTAGCAACTGGGACATATGCATATGTCCTAGGGCAGGAAGGGGCTAAAATAGCTGGCAAAGAGCATTCTGAACCACTAACCCCTACCTACAGTGTAGTATACTGATACCACACCACAATGCAATGTTACAGTACACTAATGGCTGTAGCTGATACACAGCTGACATTATGCTACAACAGCGCGCATCTTGGCTAACTCTGATTCCAGCTGTGTAACCTCTTAGATGAAGTGGTCAAAGTGAATAAGTGGGAATCTAATTGGCTTGAGGAAAAGGTGCAAGAGGATGTTGATGTGTTACCATGGCGACTCTCTTATAGGGGGAGATTTATCAAAACCTGTCTAGAGGAAAAGTTGCTGAGTTGCCTATAGCAACCAGATTGCTTCATTCATTTTTGAAAAGGCCTCTAAAAAATGAATGAAGCGATCTGATTTGTTGCTATGGGCAACCCCATAATGTCTATCTGTTGTTTAGGATGGCAGATTCAGGGCTATTACTTTAACTAGAAAAAAACTGCTAAAGAGAGTATCCCAGAACTCTACATTGTGCTTTTCCTGTTATTTATGAAGAAATTGACTACCAGGCATTACCAGTTGGGGACCATGTCACTACAGTCTGTCACTGTCCAATCAGAAAGTGACAATGTGCGCCCATCCCTTTGACAGGGAGAATGACATTACCCAGACGTCAATCTATTCATACATTTCAGGGAAGAATGAGAGAATAATGACCTAACATAAAGTTCTATGAAGAGATGCTCCAGCACTAATGTTTCCTCAGAATAGTATTTGACCTATAGTAGCGTCTATCGAGATTTACTGCAAGCAAAGGTCCCTAACAGATCTGTTATTGCAGATGTCAAGATACAAAGGGACACTATAATATATTGTCTTCTTCAATATTAAATGACATAGTACAAACGCAGTACACAAAATAAACAGATGCCCTGGTAACCTTCAAACTTACAAAATAATCAGAATATTTTGGCATCTAATTTTTGTCCGCCAGACTAGATGACTACAGGATAGCAACTTTAACCTTGTGAGGTCAGCGTTTAAACGTCTGGTCAGTCATGCTTTGAACATTTGCTTTCACTGGCTGCCCTCTTCAATATGCCACCTATGAGACCAGGAAACACATTGGGCTTCCTGTCCATCTGGCCGCTGAGCAGGAAAAGCTCGGCCTTTACATTGGCATAACTATGTGGGTTGATATGTTGGGATTCAGCTTAACAGAGGCAGTACTGTCTCCGAGAGCAACATTGTTTCCACCTGCATCTTATTTTTTATGATGCCTTGTCTCATTTACATCCTGTTAATATGTGGGTTGTCATATAATGTAACAGTTAGATGGCTATTCTTATTCATTTCTGGTAAAGACAGGGCCAAAGGATATATATTTATACTTAGTATTTTTTAAAGATTTTAAGGAATTTGAGGCAGGAATCTCACTGCCTATTTTTGTAAAAGCTTTTGATGCCGATTTTTGAGCATAAGCCATGAGTGGATTTAAAGGGTAGCTCCCACCATCCTATTTTTTTTTCTGTCCTTGCCTATTGCCAATCTATCCCTAACCCCCTCCCTGCTTTTAATTTTTACTATATTAAAAATGCTTTTTGTCTGCCTGGCAGTGTGCTCACTACCAGGCAGACTTCCCCTGCAGGCACCACGTCACTGATGCCTGCTGGGGGGGGGGACTTCCGCCCTTAGTTCATCTACACAGGGTGCCTCCAGCTTTTTCATCACTACAACTCCCAGCTTGCCCTGACATTTATTGTCTGTCAGGGCATGCTGGGAGTTGTAGTATTGGAACAGCTGGAGGCACCCTGTGTAGATAAACTATTAGTTACATGCGGCGCTAGCCCGTCCCCTCCGTCTCCCTCCCCCCCCCCCGTGCCATACCCCGTTCCCTCCATCACAACACCCCCCCCATTACACTTACTGCAGAGTCCGGCAGCGGGTGTGCAGGGACAGCGGCGGCGACGAGGTGGTGGAGGCGGCGGCGATGTGCGGGAGGAGTGGCCTCCCAGCCAGTGGCCGGGGAGCCAATGCGCTCGCTCCCTGCCTGTGTGATTGACAGGCAGAGAGCGAGCACAGGCTGAATGAAAAAGGACCGATGCCCGGCCGCATCGGTCCTTTTTCAGGCGTGACGTCACGCCAGGCTGCAGCCGGCCACTAGGAGGGAGACCCCTAGTGGCCGGTTTTCAAATGTAAATTAAACAATTTTAATTAAAAAAATATATAAAAGTATATTAGAGATATGTTGTAGTACATAAGTACTACAACATATCAAAAAATAAAGTTGGTCACAGTGCCCATTTAAAGAGATGGAATGGTATAAAGCAAAGACTGAGAATTTTCTTCTTTTATATCCAGTCTTGGGAATACATAAAAGAGTAAAGAATACCAGCTCTGAATGGGGTGGGGGGGGGGGGGGGAATGATTGGGTTATCTTTTGTAGGATGACATTGATACCTTTCTGGAGTGGAACTCTTTTAATTGAAGCATTGTTGCATTATTTATTTATTTATTTTTTGTTAGTTTTTAGCACAAGTTTTCACCAATGCAGCAACACCAAATATGTTTTTTGTTGTTTAGATAAAGTATTTTATAATGAATAGTGTTTTTTTTTCTTTATTTCTTTTTTTTTTTCAATCTGTTGTAAAATGTTGGTTTACACATATATATATATATATATATATATATATATATATATATATATATATGTGTGTGAAACTGCAACTGCTTTTCCAGCATTTTTTTTTACATGTTTTCATTTCTCTGAAAACAATTTTTTTTTACCCTGTTAAAAGTCACCTGGTAACAGTCTGTTGCTGATTGGTTGGTATCTAGCTGAGAATAAAAAATGGGGGAACTCTATACTTATATTTTTATTTTTCTAATAAATAAAACTGTTTTAGGCCCACAAATGTTATAACAATATGCAACAGTAATACACTGCTCAAAAAAATAAAGGGAACACTAAGATAACACATCCTAGATCTGAATGAATGAACTAATTGTATGAAATACTTTTGTCTTTACATAGTTGAATGTGCTGACAACAAAATCACACAAAAATTATCAATGGAAATCAAATTTATCAACCCATGGAGGTCTGGATATGCACTTTCGTTTTTTCCTCCTTACCTTTTAAAAATCATAACCCTTTCAGTTTTGCACCTAAAAATCCATATGATGGCTTATTTTTTGCGCCACCAATTCTACTCTGTAGTGACATTAGTCATTTTACCCAAAAATCTACAGCGAAATGGAAAAAAAAATCATTGTGTGACGAAATTGAAGAAAAAAACGCCATTTTGTAACTTTTGGGGGCTTTCGTTTCTATGCAGTAAATTTTTCAATAAAAATGACACCTGATCTTTATTCTGTAGATCCATACGATTAACCTCTTCAGGACGCAGGGCGTATGGATATGCCCTGCATCCCGAGTCCTTAAGGACGCAGGGTGTATCCATACGCTCGTGGGAATTCCGGTCCCCACCGCTAGCCGGTTGGGGACCGGAGCCGGATGCCTGCTGAAATCGTTCAGCAGGCATTGCTGCATATCGCCCAGGGGGGTCATGATGATCCCCCATGTCGGCGATGGTCGCAGATCGCTGGACAATTCAGCCCAGCGATCTGCGGCGATTCCGGGTCAATCGGGTCTCCAGTCTCTGACGGCCCCGAACAGCCATAGCCAGCAGGGGTGAGGTGGCACTGGTGCCACCTCACGATTGCCCTGATTCGTCGGGCGGTTTACCGTCCGACCAATCAAGGCACCTGCTGCGGGTGTCACTCCCGCAACCCGCTCCGCCCCTCTTCCGGAGGACGTGATCGGGTGCGGGAAGAAGACCCCGGGAGCTGGGGACCCCGATCCCCGGCGTCAATGTTGGGATCGGGGTTCCAGGAGCGGCGGCGGCGAGGGACTGACCTGCAGCGGCGGCGTGGAGCAGCAGTTGGAGCTGAGTGACAGCCTTCTGCTGTTGCTTAGCAACAGCTCCCAGCATGCAAAAAGGGCATGCTGGGATTTGTAGTTATGCAACAGCAGGAGGCAGACCACCACAACTCCCAGCATTTCCTTATGGGCATGCTGGGACTTAATGGTTTTGCAACAGCTGGAGGCACATTTTTTCTATGTAAAGTGTACCTTCAGCTTTTGTATAACTACAACTCCCAGCTTGCACAAACAGGTAAGTGCATGCTGGGAGTTGTAGTGGTGCATCTGCTGGTTGCATAACTACAACTCCCAGCATGCCCGTTGGCTGTCGGTGACTGCTGAGAGTTGTAGTTTTGCAACAGCTGAAGGCACACTGGTTGTGAAACTCAGAGTTTTTTTTTTTACCTAACTCAGTGTTTCACGACCGGTGTGCCTCCAGCTGTTGCAAACTACAACTTCCAGCATGCACCATACATGCTGGGAGTTGTAGTTTTGCAACAGCTGGAGGCACACTGGTTGTGAAACACTGAGTTAGGTCACAAACTCAGTGATACATAACCAGTGTGCCTACAGCTGTTGCAAAACTAAAACTCTCAGCATGTACAATCTGTCAGCGCATGCTGGGAGTTGTAGTTGTGCAACAGCTGGATGCTTCCCCCCCCCAATGTGAACGTACAGGGTACACTCACATGGGCGGAGGTTTACAGTAAGTATCCGGCTGCAAGTTTGAGCTGCAGCAAATTTTCTGCCGCAGCTCAAACTGCCAGCGAGAAACTGTGAACCTCCGCCCGTGCGACTGTACCCTAAAAACACTACACTACACTAACACACAATAAAATAAAAAGTAAAAAACACTACATATACATATACACCTACACAGCCCCCCTCCCCAATAAAAATGAAAAACATCTGGTACGCCACTGTTTCCAAAACGGAGCCTCCAGCTGTTTCAAAACAACTACTCCCAGTATTACCAGACAGCCACTGACTGTCCAGGCATGCTGGGAGTTTTACAACAGCTGGAGGCACCCTGTTTGGGAATCACTGGCGTAGAATTCCCCTATGTCCACCCCTATGCAAGTCCCTAATTTAGGCCTCAAATGTGCACGGCGCTCTCCCTTTGGAGCCCTGTCGTGTTTCAAGGCAACAGTTTAGGGTCACATATGGGGTATCGCCGTACTCGGGAAAAATTGTGTTACAAATTTTGGGGGGTATTTTCTGCTTTTACCCTTTTTAAAAATGTAAAAGTTTTGGGAAAACAAGCATTTTAGGTAAAAAAAAAAATTTTTTTTTGTTGTGAAACACCTATGGGGTATAAAGGTTCACTTAACCCCTTTTTACATTCCCCGAGGGGTCTAGTTTCCAAAATGGTATGCCATGTGTTTTTTTTTTTTTGCTGTCCTGGCACCATAGGGGCTTCCTAAATGCGGCATGCCCCCAGAGCAAAATTTGCTTCCAAAAAGCCAAATGTGACTACTCCTCTTCTGAGACCTGTAGTGCGCCAGCAGAGCACTTTTCACCCCCATATGGGGTGTTTTCTGAATCGGGAGAAATTGGGCTTCAAATTTTAGGGGGTATTTTCTGCTATTACCCTTTTTAAAAATGTTACATTTTTGGGAAAACAAGCATTTTAGGTGAAAATTTTTTTTTTTTTTTACATTTGCAAAAGTCATGAAACACCTGTGGGGTATTAAGGCTCACTTTATCCCATACTACATTCCCCGAGGGGTCTAGTTTCCAAAATGGTATGCCATGTGGTTTTCTTTTGCTGTTTTGACCCCCTAGGGGCTTCCTAAAGGTGACATGCCCCCCAAAAACCATTTCAGAAAAATGTTCTCTCCAAAATCCCCTTGTCGCTCCTTCCCTTCTGAGCCCTCTACGGCGCCCGCCGAACACTTTACATAGACATATGAGGTATGTGCTTACTCGAGAGAAATTTGGCTACAAATACAAGTAAAAATTTTCTCCTTTTACGACTTGCAAAAATAAAAAAATTGGGTCTACAAGAATATGCGAGTGTAAAAAATGAAGATTTTGAATTTTCTCCTTCCCTTTGCTGCTATTCCTGTGAAACACTTAAAGGGTTAAAACACTGACTGAATGTCATTTTGAATATTTTGGGGGGTGAAGTTTTTATAATGGGGTCATTTATGGGGTATTTCTAATATGAAGACCCTTCAAATCCACTTCAAAAGTGAATTGGTCCCTGAAAAATATCTAGTTTGAAAATTTTGTGAAAAATTTGAAAATGGCTGCTGAACTTCGAAGCCCTCTGGTGTCTTCCAAAATTAAATACTTGTCAATTTTATGATGCAAACATAAAGTAGACATATTGTATATGTGAACCAAAAAAATTTTTTTTTTTGAATATCCATTTTCCTTACAAGCAGAGAGCTTCAAAGTTAGAAAAATGCAAAATTTTCATTTTTTTCATAAAATTTGGGGATTTTTCAACAAGAAAGGATGCAAGATACCATAAAATGTTACCACTATGTTAAAGTAGAATATTTCTAGTATAAGCATTCCAGAGTTATTAATGTTTAAAGTGACAGTGGTCAGAATTGCAAAAAAGTCCTTAAGGTGAAAAAGGGCAAAGTCCTTAAGGGGTTAAAATGATACCCTACTTATATCGGTTTGATTTTGTCGTACTTCTGGAAAAAAATCATAACTACATGCACGGAAATGTATCTGTTTAAAATTATCATCTTCTGACCTCTATAACTTTTTTATTTTACTGCTTATGGGGCGGTATGAGAGCTCACTTTTTTGTGCCGTGATCTGAAGTTTTTAGCGGTACCATTTTTATATTGATCGGACTTTTTGATCGCTTTTTATTAATTTTTTCATGATATAAAAAACTACCAAAAATACGTTCTTTTGGAATTTGTAATTTTTTTGCGCGTACGCCATTGACCGTGCGGTTTAATAAATGATATATTTTTATAGTTCGGACATTTGCGCACACGGCGATACCACATATGTTTATATTTATTTTTATTTACATGGGTTTTTTTTTGGACACTTTTGTTTTGCAGTGTTATAGCTCCCATAGGGACCTATAACACTGTACACACTGATTGCCAGCACTGTTCACTGCAAAGCTATAGCTTTGCCGTGATCAGTGTTATCGGCGGTTGATTGCTCAAGCCTGCATCTCAGGCTTGGAGCAATCAATCGCCGAAGGGACACAGCGGAGGCAGGTAAGAGGACCTCCGCTCGTGTCCCAGCTGATCGGGACACTGCATTTTCACTGCAGTGGTCCCGATCAGCCCCACTGAGCAGCCGGGCAGCTTTCACTTTAGTTTTAGACGCGGCGTTCAACTTTGAACGCAGTGTCTAAAGGGTTAATAGCGGGCGGCACCACGATCGCTGCCGCACGCTATTAGCCCCGGCTTCAGATACATGCCGGGACCGACCCGATATGACGCGGGGTCACCGCGTGACCCCGCGTTATATCGCGGGAGCCAGCCACGGACGTAAATATACGTCCTTAGTCGTTAAGGGGTCAAAATGAGGCTCAGTAGTGTGTGGCCTCCACGTTCCCCTATGGCCTCCCTACAATGCCTGGGCATGCTCCTGTTGAGGTGGCAGATGGTGTCTTCCCAGACCTGGACTAAAGCATCTGCCAACTCCTGGACAGTCTGTGGTGCTGAATTGACATGCGATTTTCTCCGATCGCCGACATGGGGGGGTCTCAGGACCCCCCTGGGCGATGTGCCAGGGTGCCTGCTGAATGATTACAGCAGGCATCCGGCTCCAGTCCCCAACTGGCTAGCGGTGGGGACCGGATTTCCCACGGGCATATGGATACGCCCTCGGTCCTTAAGGACTCGGTATGCAGGGCGTATCCATACACCCTGTGTCCTTAAGAGGTTAAAACAAGTCAAAATGAGGCTCAGTAGTGTGTGGCATCCACGTGTCCGTATGACCTCTCTACAATGTCTGGGCATGCTCCTGATGAGGCCAAGTCTGTGGTGCAACATGGTGTTGGTGGATGGAGCAAGACATGATGTCCCAGATGTGCTCAATCGGATTCAGGTCTGGGGAACAGGAGGGCCAGTCCATAGCATCAATGCCTTCCTCTTGCAGGAACTGCTGACACACTCCAGCCAATTGAGGTTTAGCATTGTTTTGCATTAGGAGGAACCCAGGGCCAACTGCACCAGCATATGGTCGCACAAGGGGTCTGAGGATCTCATCTCGGTATCTAATGACAGTCAGGCCACCTCTGGCAAGCACATGGTTAGCTGTGCGGCCCCCCAAAGAAATACCACCCCACACCATTACTGACCCACCGCCAAACCGGTCATGCTGGAGAACGTTGCAGGCAGCAGAACTTTCTCCAGGGCATCTACAGACTCTGTCACGTCTGTCACATGTGCTCTGTGTGAACCTGCTGAAGAGCACAGAGCACCAGTGGCAAATGTGCCAATCTTGGTGTTCTCTGGCAAATGCCAAACGTCCTGCACGGTGTTGGGATGTAAGCACAACCCCCACCTGTGGACGTCGGGCCCTCATACCACCCTCATGGAGTCTGTTTCTGACTGTTTGAGTGGACACATGCACATTTGTGGCTTGCTGGAGGTCATTTTGCAGGGCTCTGGCAGTGCTCCTCCTGCTCCTCCTTGCACAAAGGCGGAGGTAGAGTTCATGCTGCTGGGTTGTTACCCTCCTAAGGCCTCCTCCACATCTCCTGGTAGCGCCTCCATGCTCTGGACACTACGCTGACAGACACAGAAAACCTTCTTGCCACAGCTCACATTGATGTGCCATCCTGGATGAGCTGCACTACCTGAGCCACTTGTGTGGGTTGTAGACTCCGTCTCATGCTACCACTAGAGTGAAAGCACTGCCAGCATTAAAAAGTAACCAAAACATCAGCCAGGAAGCATAGGAACTGAGAAGTGGTCTGTGGTCACCACCTGCAGAACCACTCCTTTATTGGGGGTGTCTTGCTAATTGCCTATAATTTCCACCTGTTGTCTGTTCCATTTGCACAACAGCATGTGAAATTGATTGTCAATCAGTGTTGCTTCCTGAGTGGACAGTGTGATTTCACAGAAGTGTGATTGACTTGGAGTTACATTGTGTTGTTTAAGTGTTCCCTTTATTTTTTTGAGCAGTGTATATAGAAAGTAAACTACCTTTCCCTTTAAAGACTGTTATCCAAAATCCTTCCTACAGCTACAGTAAAAACTTTTTTAAAGTCAAATATGGGTTATGGTAGGAAGAGATGAAAAAGCACAGCTGCCTTTACATGAGTTTGTAGCACTTGGCAGCAATAGTCTTGTTCTGAGCACTATTAGTTAAATGACAAAAACATATGAAAAAAATCAGAATACATGCAAAAAATAATATTTCTGAATTACTGGAGAACAAAGAGTCAGCATTTGGCAAGCAATACAGACCATGGGCTGGTGTCACATCATTAAAACTTATATATTTTATACATTCTGTGAACGCTTTACAGAGATCATCTCAAGAAAAGTCCCAGGAACCATTCATTAAAGGGGTACTCCGGTGCTTATACATCTTATCCCCTATCCAAAGGATAGGGGATAAGATGCCTGATCGCGGGAGTCCCGCAGCTGGGGACGCCCGCGATCATGCACGCGGCACTCCGTTTGTAATCAGTCCCCGGAGCGTGTTCGCTCTGGGTCTGATTACCGGCGACCGCAGGGCCGGCGGCGTGTGACGTCACGCCCCCGTGTGACGTCACGCTCCACCCCTCAATGCAAGCCTACAGGAGGGGGCGTGATAGCTATCACGCCCCCTCCCGTAGGCTTGCATTGAGGGGCGGAGTGTGACATCACATGGGGGGAGCGTGACGTCACACGCCGCCGGCCCTGCGGTCGACCGTAATCAGACCCAGAGCGAACACACTCCGGGGACTGATTACAAACGGGGTGCGGCGTGCATGATCACGGGCGTCCCCAGCTGCGGGACTCCCGCGATCAGGCATCTTATCCCCTATCCTTTGGATAGGGGATAAGATGTGTAAGCACCGGAGTACCCCTTTAACTTTGTGATGTTCTTCAGGAGTAGATCCTGAAGGGGTACAGATACAGTATCTAATTGGTTAATTTTATTAACTCGTTTTTTGTGGTAGAAATGGAATGAAGCTATTTGTCCTTCCTTTTTTGCATTTTAAATTAACGTTGTTCACCGTACAGTAAAAACAACTTTGATAATCCTGGGTCATAGGCTTAGTGAAAGAACATTCTAGAGTAAATTTACACTGCACAAAGAACGGTTAAAAAAAAAATTTTTTTTGTTTGTTTTTTGTATAATTCATGTCACCTAATTAAAAAATGAATGAAAAGTGATCAGAGTACACATGTACCCCAGAATGGTACCAACAAAAACGTCAACTGTTCTTGCAAAAATATTTTGGCACCCCCCCAAGGCCTCTGTATGTTTATATGATGCCTACCCAATATCCTAAATAAAAGGAATCTGAGGGGGTGTAAACGTGAGGCTGGGAAGGCATGAATCAGACTCACACCCCCTGAGTCAGGAATAACAGTCAAGCAGCCAAATAAAATTATTAGATTAAATTCACATTAAAAATTCATCATGTCAGCTTGCGGATGGCACCATGCACCAGTTTATAAGTCTGGAGAAGCTATAGAAATAATCCGAATTGATTATATCCATACTAAGAATATTATTTTATATACATATTGATTCTGGCATTAGAGCATCGTGAATATGAATGCTGAATATTTAATTGAAAACTGTTTGCAAGTGAAATACAACGAAAGTTCTTTAAAAGAATTAGCAGCCCAATTTTGGTATAATATAAGCTAAACATGTAAGGGAAATAGAATTATCATGATTCCATACAATAATCTATGTAATATGAATTGATGTTATGCAATTACAATCTGCAGGAAAGTGTTAAAGGGGTTGTCTCTGATAAGAATGTAGATCCAGGTCCCACTCTATGCATGATGTCTATCCATATGCCAAAACAGGGGTATGAAGCAGCAATAATGATTCCAATCCACCAGAGGGCAGTAGAGTACAGATGTATACCTGTAAGTTAGGCTGCATTCACATCATGATTTTGTTACTCGGTTCCCGTACATAGTTTTATATGTGAAAACCGTATGGCCCCATATCGAAAAACGTATACATTGACTTTACACCATGTACGGTTTTGTGTTCGTAGGGTTTTTTCCCCGGACAGCAAACCATAGTCAACTACAGATTTGTGTCCTGTTTCAAAGCCGTATATATGTTCCACATACTGTTTTTGTTAACATTGCAGTCAATGCAAACCGTATGTGTCCGCAGTGGCATACTGTTTTTTGTATACTGTTTTGTCTTGCACATGCTCAGTAGAAGAGTTGACCTTTGCTGAAAAGCACTGGTACTTGCTATAAAAGTCTGTCAAGGATCTCCATGGTGATCTGAACATTTAATGCACCCCGCACCCCATCTTGTACACTTTGCCGATAAAGTGAGTATCTATATGGGGGTGCAATGTTTTTAGGACTGTGCAAAGTGGGGGTGCATGCACATGTAGTTATGTTAACCATGTAATATCTGGGAGTACCATGTGCTTGCTTAAAGGAGATATCCAGTGGTGAACAACTTATCCCCTATCCTAAGGATAGGGGATAAGTTGCAGATCGCGGGGGGTCCGACCGCTGGGGCCCCCCGCGATCTCCTGTACGGAGCCATGACAGCCCGCGGGGAGGGGGCGTGTCGACCTCCGCACGAAGCGGCGTACGACACGCCCCCTCAATTCAACTCTATGGCAGAGCCGGAGTGCTGCCTTCGGCAATCTCCGGCTCTGCCATAGAGATGTATTGAGGGGGCGTGTCGGACGCCGCTTCGTGCGGTGGTCGACACCCCCTATCTGGCCGGAGAGCCTGGCCCCCGTACAGAGAGATCGCAGGGGGCCCCAGCGGTCGGACCCCCCCGCAATCTCAAACTTATCCCCTATCCTTAGGATAGGGGAAAAGTTTTTCACCACTGGACTACCCCTTTAAGGGGTGCATTGTTTCTACTGTGGTGTATGCACATTCAGTTTGGTTAACCATACAATGTTTGGTAGTGCCATGTGCTTGCTTAAAGGGGTACTCCGCTGCTTAGCGTTTGGAACAAACTGTTCCTGGAGCCGGCGCCAGGAGCTTGTGATGTCATAGACCCCCCCTCATGATATCACGCCCCACCGCCTCCTCAATGCAAGTATATGGGAGGGGGCATGACCGCCCCCTCCCATAAACTTGCATTGAGGAGGCAGCGGGGCGTGATGTCACGAGGGGGCGGGGCTATGACATTACAAGCTCCCGGCTCCAGTTCCGCTGAGCAGCGGAGTACCCCTTTAAGGGGTGAAATCTTTTTATTGTGGCATAAAGTGGGGGTGCTTGCACATTCAGTTATTTTAACACTGCAATGTCTGGTAGTGCCATATGCTTGCCAAACGTGAGCAATGTTTAAAGTGTGGCGCAAAATGGGAGTACATTCACCTTCAGTTATGTTAACCCTACAAGGTATGGTAGTGCCATGTACTTGCTTAAAGGGTGCAATGTTTTAAGTGTGTTACAAAATGGTGGTCCATGCATATTCAGTTTGGTTAACCATGCAGTGTCTGGTAATGCCATGTGCTTACTGAAGGGGTGCAATCTTTTTTATTGTGGCATAAAGTGGGGGTGCTTGCACATTCAGTTATGTTAACCCTGCAATGTCTGGTAGTGCTATGTGCTCGCTAAAGGGGTACCATTTGATAATTGTGGGGCAAAATGGGAGTGCCTTCCTTGGTGTTTTTTTTAAACATTCTATGCATGTTTGGCACTTTGACACATGTTTGAAGAAAAAAATATAGATTTTTCAAACAACAAATATTTTTAAAAATAAAAAACATTTTTTAGAGATCGATAGCTATCTTTTAAATTTTATTATTTTACAAAAATGTATATACGCTACTCATACATAGGTTGCATGATGTCTTCTGCTGAGGAAGGACTCTTGACGGAGGACTCTTGGCGGTGTATGTATTGCTTTAGTTTCATAGCCCATTAAGGTCAACAACAGTACATGAATAGCCAGAGATGGAATACTTATAATCTTTTTGTCTCCAACAGTCTCCCAGTCCTGAAACTGTTCCGGAACCCCAACAATTTTCAGTAAGTTGATTAATTTTCGTTTCTAACAGAAGGCACACATTCGGGTTGCTCAATAGACGTGGGTTTCCAAACGTGGGTGCCTTCTAGCTGGTTTGAAACTAGAATTCCCAGCATGGCCTGACAGTCTTTGCCTGGCAGGTCAAGCTGGGAATTTTACTTGTGAAACAGCTGTAGGCACCCTGGGTGGGAAACAATGCAGACTGCACATCCCTCTAAAAGTTCAATTTTAGTGTTCTATGATTTTAATTTCTAGCCAGAATTAGAAGCATTTTGTGAAACAGAAGCTTCAACCCAGAGTGAAGGTAGCCAGGTAAAATTTTAAACTGACAATATTAAATATGAACCATATTTTGAAATTTTGGTTTGGATATTCATTTGGACCACTACTGGAACAACCCACACGCTAAAACAAACTGCTAAACAATCTTCTTCCTAAGGCAAAAGTCAGGAAAAGGTAAGTACAGTATACCTGTGTATGTGTACTTTATGTAAAGGGATACTCTGTTGCTAGACATCGTATCCCTTATCCCTGTCTGATTGCAAGGGGTCGGAATAACAGCAGTGCTAGGCTTCAGCAGGCTGGGGCCGACATGCCCTCTCCATTCATGGATGTATATATGTGCGTATACAGCATTCGGGTATCTCTGGCTCAACCATAGTCATGAATGCAAGTGGTGTCACGACTACTAATCCTGCACGTAGCGTAGTTTGCTTTGTTTTGAGGTTAACGTGGGTGCCAGACAGGAGATAGTGGGTGCTCCGGCCACTGCGACCCCCCGTGATCTCATGTCCGGCAACAACAAAGACGTGATCTAAAATGGCTGGAGATGCTCAACCCCAAATGCACAGCTGTCTCGCCCCCTGCCATAGACTTACATTGAGGGGTGGAGAGTGACGTCACATGGAGGCGGAGCCATGATGTCACAATACTCCGGCCCCGTGATCGGCAGTCATCAGACCCAGAGAGATGTTCGCTCCAGGGCCTGATGACAGCGGGGTGCTGCGTGCGAGATCGCGGGGGTCCCAAGGGGCAGGACCCCGCACGATCAGGCGCAACTTATCCCCTATCCTTTAGATAGGGGATAAGTTGTCAGCACGGTAGTACCCCTTTAATTATGTCCAAGAAAGGACTTTGTCATGGGATATAACCAACCCAAAGTATGCCGACAATGCCCACACAAAGAAGATGTGGTTAGAGATTTACCAATTGCTCTTTCCTACAAGACATTATTAGTAAGATAGATAGATAGATAGATATTTTTTTTTCTCTAGGGCAGGAGGTTGCTGGGATACAAGAGGTGATTATTAGAGTAGCTATCACAATGATCTGCAGCATGATAGTTTTAAAAGTCACATAGAATCTCGTAGGACATAACTTGCCCCCAAATTGATGCCTTCAGGAGTGTGAATGGCCAAAGTTCCATTGACTTATATTGGGCTTGCAATATTCAGACTCCTAATTGCATTAGTCGTGTGGCTACTCTCAGGCTTCGCAATTGTCAAAGACATTTAAACATATCCTGCTGCAGCTCCTATATATATATATATATATATATATATATATATATATATATATATGCAGTGTCTATATAAAGGAAAACTGTCAGCCTGTTCACTTACACTAAACCTAATACACTGGGTTAAACCCTATACGGTAAATCGACAACTGGGCGATGGTCCCTCCCTGAACTAAAGTGCTGGGGTATAATAAAAACACACACTAATAAATAGTCAGTCACCAACCAGAAAACGAACAGGAAAATACAACTCTATAGTATATAAGTTCAGAGGACACAGATCAGGGAGCAGCACAGAGGACACCATCAGCGGACATCAACAGAGGACACTAAAGATCGTCGGACATGAACAGAGGACTCAGTGGTCATGAACAGAGGTCTCTATAGATCTGTGGTCATTAACAGAGGTCACTATAGATAAGTAGACATGTACAAAACTCAAGAGATCAGAATACAAGAACTAATAACAAATAGAGTTCAAAACACCAACCAGGAAAACGGATAAGTCAACAGACTATAGGAACAGACAGGAATATAGCATAATCCCCCAGAACATCCAATAGACTCCAAGTCCATGGACCAGAAACAGGGATCTATAGCTAAACAGGAATTATCGCAATCCCCCATATAACATCCAGTAGAAACAGGAATGTTTTGATACTAGAACGCAATCTCCCAGAGTCCACCTTGGAGCACAGAGATATCTTGTACTAATTCTTAATTCCCCGGATGGACAGGTTAGGCTGGGTTCCCATCACATTTTTGCCATACTGTTTTCAATACGTTTTTCTAAAGAAAACCGTATGGCAAAAAAACGGATGGAACAGTATGGGAAAAAGTAAACCGTATGCATTTTTAAACTGTATACTGTTTTTAGAAGTGCATACAGTTCCGTCCGTTTTTATAAAAAAAAAATAAAAAAAATAAAAAAACATAAGTTTTTGATAATTTTGTCCATTTTTAATGGGAGGGGTGTTGGGTGGGGACTTTAGGATGCAAATGCGCATGTGCAAAGTGAAAACCGTATACGGTTTCCCGTATGGAACTGTATACATGTGCCTTTCCTACTGACGTCCATGTAAAAAAAACGTATGCGGTTGCAGTTGACGTTTTTGACCCCGGTTTAACCCCTTAAGGACCTGGGGTTTTTCCGTTTTTGCATTTTCGTTTTTTCCTCCTTGCCTTGAAAAAATCATAACTCTTTCAATTTTGCATCTAAAAATCCATATGATGGCTTATTTTTGCGCCACCAATTCTACTTTGTAATGACGTCAGTCATTTTGCCCAAAAATCTATGGCGAAACAGAAAAAAAATCATTGTGAGATGGGGGGTGTGGCCTGACATGTGAAGAAGACAGACGCACATTTGCTGAGCTCCGCTCCTACGGCCCTAAATAGCGGGGATTTTGCTGATCTCATGCCACCCAAACGCACAGGCAGAACCAAGAGACTCAGAGGGAGCTCCCCGCAGCCTACAAACCCCATTTCAAACTTTTTTAGCCCGCTCTTTGGGCTCACACACGCCGAGGACCCCACGCCTGGTCAGTCCAAGATGGCGCGGGAGTCCTCGCAGCAGTGACGCGCAGGAGCGCTGCTGTGTCCGGGAGCTCGGGCCGTGGATCGCAGCTACAGGCCCTCATGGATCTTCCGACCCGGACTCCGGATGCCAGAGAACAGCCGCAGACAGCTGCCAGGCGGGAGGAGGAGGCGGCTCTCTCACAGGGACGGCCGCCCGTGGGCCGCGAAGAGGCGCGTACTTAGTGCGCGCTGTGCAGATCCTCACCGGCTCCCGGCCACACCAACGGAGATCACTGCTGATAGCCCTCTTCACTTGCGCTGCTCGCGGAGTGTGGAGAGAGGAGTGCCGAGGAGACCACGGTGGTTGAGAACGGGACTGTGCACGGATACCACATGGCACCCCCCCCCCTCACCTGGAATAGTGGAGGCTGTGGCGCGCTCGCCATCTATAGGAGTCCCCCTCCATATTTGGAAGCCAGGAAATCCCCGCTGGCTCTGGCCCCCTTCCCAGTTCACGGGACTGGCCCCTTGACACAGTTGACAGACCTCTGGATGCCCCCCCTCCTGCCCTGGAGCCCCATAGCCCACTGTCCGAGGGGTCCTGGGACTCCAGCCCTATACCAGCCCTGGGACAACAGGGTGCCGTTACTGCCAAGGCCCTGCTGAATCCTGTTGTTGACTCCTGAAATGCATAAGGCAGCTCTCATCCCAGTCTCCGGCCAAGCCCACCTGGCGATGGTGGAGGGTGACCCCCTTGCCTCATCTCTCCTGCCCCCAGCCCAGGTGGTGGAACTGCTGAAAGGTCACCCCGAATTGCAGGCCCTGTTATCACTTCTGCCAACCAAGTCTGACATGTCAGCGATGGCCCTTGATTTAAAGCATGTTTGGCTTCAGGACCTTCAACCTGTTAAAAACGATGTCGCTGAGTTGCAGGGTAAAGTTAGGGCTCTGGAGGACTTTCAAACTACTGTCCTGGATTATCTGAGAGACCTACAGATGGCCGCGGCGGCCCAGTCGACAACTAACCATGCTCTTGCGGATCATCTTGAAGATATTGAGAACCGCAGCCGTAGAAATAATATACGTATTTGCGGCTTGCCTGAAGCAACTCGCTCTCAGGACCTCCTGCCTACTGTCACAGGCATCTTTAATATGTTGCTTAGTCGCTAACCTGAGTCCTTGATTGAATTGGACAGAGTACACAGAGCCCTGAGGGCTCCCAGTTCTGACTCAACCCGACCACGCGATGTAATCTGTAGGGTCCACAGATACGTGCTGAAGGAGCAGATTATGCATAAAGTGAGACAGAGGGGTGAAATAAACTTTGATGGGGCTATCCTTGCACCTGTACCCTGACCTATCTAGAAGGACTCTCCGGCAACGTGCTTTGCTCCGACGCCTGCTCCGCGTCCTTCAGGAGAGAAATATCCCATATCGCTGGGGTTTTCCCTTCGCATTGCATGTTAACAACGAAGACCTGACTGCATCACTCCGTGTCCCAGAGGAACTGCCACATTTTCTTACCGAACTGGGTCTCCCACCTATGCAGCTGCCGGAATGGGCCGACTTTTTAAAGCACCCTTTTGCACCCCCACACGGCTTCACAGCGCCCTCCAGTCAGACGCCCTAACCCAGGATGGCCAATGCCGCAACGCCAGAGAAGACCGAGACGCGGCTCAGCTGGCCCCTCAATGGAACCCTGATACATATAGAGACGTTGCCTAGAGTGCCTTAATACAGTATATCACTGCTCCCTGAAGCCTATCCATTGTCTATTGGTGGTTCGTGGGAACAGTCTCCCCCTTCCTCCTCTTCGCCCCCCCCTTACCCCTCTCTCTCCCCCCCCCCCTTACCCCTCTCTCTCCCCCCACCCCCCCTTCCCCTCCCTCCCCCCCTTACTCCTTTCCCCTCCCCTTCCTCCTTCCCCCCCTTTTTCCTCTTCTTCCCCCCCAGCCGTTAGATACTGCCACTAATATCCTAGCGCAAGTGATTCTTGCTTTTGTCCCTCCTTATAGCTCTACTAACCCGTTATCTCTCCTTGTTGTTTATTTATTAACTTTTCTCTCTCCTTTCTTTCTTTTAGGTGCCTGTTCCTTGGTGGTCGCCTTGAGTGTCCCGCCCCGTCCACATCACCTCCCCTTGTCTGGACTACCAGCGGCTGTAGGATGGCGGAGGTAAAAGTTGCCACTTTAACCCCTTAAGGACTCAGGGTTTTTCCGTTTTTTCCTTTTCAATTTTTCCTCCTTACTTTAAAAAAATTATAACTCTATTCAGTTTTTCACCTATAATTCTATGCAACAGCTTATTTTTTGCGCCACCAATTCTACTTTGTAATGACATAAGTCATTTTACCCAAAAATGTACAGCGAAACAAAAAAAATTACAATTGTGCGACAAAATTGAAGAAAAAACACTATTTTGTCACTTTTGGGGGCTTCCGTTTTTACGCAGTACATTTTTCGGTAAATATGACACCTTATCTTTATTCTGTAGGTCCATATGGTTAAAATGATACCCTACGTGTATACTTTTGATTTTGTCGTACTTCTGAAAAAAATCATAACTAGAAGCAGTAAAATTTATATGTTTAAAATTGTCATTTTCTGAACCCTATAACTTTTTATTTTTATGGGGACGGGAAGGTAGGAGGGCTAATTTTTTGCCCCGTGATCTGAAGTTTTTATCGGTACCATTTTTGTTTTGATCGGACTTTTTGATCACTTTTTATTCATTTTTGAATGGTTTGAAAAGTGACAAAAAATTTGCTATTTTGGACTTTGGAATTTTTTTGCGCGTACGCCATTGACCATGCGGTTTATTTAATGATATTGTTTTATAGTTCGGACATTTACGCACGCGGCGATACCACATATGTTTATATTTGTTTTTATTTACATGTTTAATTTTTTATTACACTTTTTTTTTTTTTTTTTTGCAGTGTTATAGCCCTCATAGAGGGCTATAACAATGCATACTTTTATTCTATGCAGAGATCACTGCCATGGGTGCTATCTCAGGCACGGAGCAGCCATTCGGGGATCGGACGCCGAAGAGGCAGGTAAGAGCCCTCCCGGCGTCCTGCTCGCTGTTGGGGACGCAGCGATTTCACAGCGGCGGTCCCGAACAGCCCGACTGACTAGCCGGGATAGTTTCACTTTCACTTTAGAAGCGGCGGTCAGCTTTGACCGCCGCTTCTAAAGGGTTAATACCGCACATTGCCGCGATCGGCGATGTGTGGTATTAGCCGTGGGTCCCGGCCGTTGATGAGCGCCGGGACCGATGCGATGTGATGCGGGGTTGCGCTGCGACCCCGCTTCATATCACGGGAGCCGGCGCAGGACGTAAATATACGTCCTGCGTCGTTAAGGGGTTAAACATGCAGGGGTTTAATGTGCCGGAGAAGAGGTCTCAGATTCTTTATCACATGCATAAACAGAAAGTTAAGATCTTATGTTTGCAAGAGACCCATTTTAAAGAAGGCCATGTCCCGGACAGGTTGGTGCGGTACTTTACCACCTGGGCTCACAGCCCTAATCCCGACGCACGTTCCAAGGGAGTCTCTATCGGCTTTCATCGATCGCTCCCTATTGATGCGCAAGCAGTGAAGGTGGACCCGGAGGCTCGCTATTTATTTGTTAAGGGTGCTGTTCTAGACCAGGTGGTGACAGTGGCATCCATTTATGCACCCAACACCTCCCAGGTACCATTCCTTCTGAAAGCCTTGGAAGACTTTCGCCCAGGGTATGCTGTCAGTGGGTGGGGACCTTAATCTCCCTCTCCAGCCTGTGTTGGACACATCGACATAAAGCACTGCTATCTCTTACCGACAACTGAGCAGACTCAGGAAACTGCTGCATTCTCTACAACTGTGCGATGTGTGGCATCTCCAACATCCGGGGGACAGGGACTACACACATTTTTCTAGCCCTCATAGAACGTATAGCCAACTTGATTATATTTTCCTCACACACTTTTACTTATCAAGTCTTTCCTCCACACAAATTGGTCACTTGTTTCTGTCGGACCATGCACCAGTTTACTGCACGCTCTCTATGCCTTCTCTGTGTAGACCACAGTTCATGTGGCGTCTTAATGAGTCCCTACTCCTTGACACTGTGTGTTTGGCGGATTTGAGGAAAGCTGAGACTGATTTCCTTGCTGTGCATGCTTCTGACCAAATGCCCTTACCTGCACAATGGGAGGTGCTCAAATGTGTGATCCGAGGGGTCCTGATTAGTCATGGTACCCGTCTCAAACGTGAAAAGGCAGTCAAATTGCAGGGCCTTTATGTTCAGCTCTCTAGATTGGAGGCTTTACATAAACGCTCATTACAAGAAGCCATGCTGAGGGATCTCATTAGGACGCGACATGACATTTGTGCCTTGTTGAACGATTCATATAAACAGTTTCGCCAGTGCTGTTCAAGGGCGTTTTATGAATGGGGCAACAAGCCCAGGAAATACCTGGCCCAAGCTCTCAGAGAGAGGAGGGCGTCGTTGTACGTCCCGTCTATCACTGCCCGAGATGGTAGGAAGACTCATCTCACTGATGAGATTCTGACGGCATTTGAGACATATTACTCTGAGTTATATAATCTCCCTACCCAGACCAAGGATAACTCTGCACCCTCCCCGAATGGTGCCCTTGTTGACTATATTCAGCAAACCGCTCTCTCCCGACTCCCAGAGGGAGATATAGACTTTTTGGATGCCCCCTTTACAGAGGAGGAAATATCTCATGCCATCTCACAGCTGAAGTCGGGTAAGAGTCCGGGCCCAGATGGCTATAGGCACAAATTCTTTAAGTCACTGAAAGATTTCCTCCTCCCTTTCCTGTGTAGAACCTTTAATTCCATCTCCCCCAAGGTCGGTTTCCCGGCGGCGTCTCTGGGCGCTATTATAACTGTTATCCCCAAGGAAGGGCGGGACCCGAATTCATGATAGAGTTATAGGCCTATAGCCCTCCTTAATGCAGACACAAAGTAGTTCGTAAAGATATTGGCGGACCGTATGGCGTCCATCCTTGGCCCTCTGGTCCACCCCGATCAATCAGGTTTCATCAGAACTAGAGAGGCTCGGGATAACACTGTGCGGGCCTACTCTATTGTACATCGAGGTGTGGCAACCAAACAACCACTGATGCTCTCGTCCCTTGACGCCGAGAAGGCCTTTGATCGGGTGGACTGGAGGTTCATGGAGGCATCATTGAGACAGATAGGACTGGGCCCGAACATGTTGGGTAGAATTTTGGCCTTAGACAGGGACCCGCAGGCTAGAATCAGAGTAAATGGTTCTCTTTCCTCCCCGATCACCATCCGCAACGGAACGAGACAGGGGAGTCCGCTCTCCCCGCTTTTATATTTTCTTTGTATGGAGCATCTCCTGATCACTCTCAGATCTGACCCCCATATCCAGGGGTTCTCCCGGGATGGTAGTGTGCACCTCTGCACGGCCTTTGCGGATGACCTGCTCCTCTATATCTCCTCTCTCCACACCTCTTTGCCCGTGGTCATGAGTGTCTTGAGCCGTTTCTCGGACTTCAGTAACCATAGGATTAACATGTCCAAAAGTGTCGCTCTAAATCTCACCCTCTCTGCCTCTGAAGTGTCATGACTGAAAAGGAAATACTCGTTTCGCTGGGCCACGGGCTCGATCAAGTATTTGGGCATACAGGTCCCAGTGGACCCTCAAGAGTGGTATAGTCTGAATTACCTGCCTCTGTTACGCACTTTAGAAGGGGACTTAACAAAATGGTCATCTGGGTTGTTTTCATGGATGGGCAGGATAGGAATACTGAAAATGAATATGTTACCCAGACTCATTTACCTTTTCCAGACGGTACCGGTATGCGTCCCACCCGCTTTCTTTCGCAGACTAGACAAACTGTTCCGCTTGTTTATCTGGGCGTGGAGGCTGTCCAGGATTTCTAGGGCGGTTTTACTCATTCGGAAGCAATCGGGGGGGGTTGGCAGTAGGGATCGACCGATGTCGGTTTTTTAGGGCCGATACCGATAATCGGTGCAGGTAAGGGCCGATAGCCGATAACTTATACCGATATTCCGGTATAAGTTATCGGCTATTTAACCCCCTGCGACACCGCTGCAGATCATTGATTTAAAGCGGGCGCTTTAAATCAATGATCTGCAGTGGCTTTTGTGGGGCCATAGACCGCCGCCGCCACCCGCTTCTCTCCCCTACCTGTCAGGGTGGTCCGGGCCATCCATCCATCGTTCCTGTAGTGTCCGGGGGCGTTCCGGGTGGAGGGTGGTCCGGTCCGGGCTGTCCTTCTCCTGCGGTCATCTTCTCCACTCCGGGCAGGCCTAGTACACTGCATAGACGTCGCTGCGCAGTGACGCCCGTGCGCAGCGACGCCGCCGGACACTACATGAAGGAAGGATGGCCTGGACCACCCCCATTACGGGTAAGTTTAATTTTTTTATTGACTCGGAGGGTGGGGGAGGGGCCCGATCGGTATAGCGGTATGGGAAAAAATCCATACCGGTATACCGCCTAGCATCACGGTGGGGGGTGCGACGTGGGTCGGGGGTGCGGTGCGGCGGGTCGAGGGGGTGGCGGTCGCGGTGCGGGGCATTATGGGCAAGATAATTGCCGATACCGATAATGCCCAAAATCGTGATTATCGGCCGATAATATCGGCCATACCGATAATCGGTCGATCCCTAGTTGGCAGTCCCTGACTGCAAAGCCTACTATATGGCTGCCTCTCTGACCAGATTCCTGGATTTCCTGTACGGCTCCCCTACCAGGAGATGGACGGAGGTAGAGCTCATCGACGAGACCAGGGCTTTCCGAGCCCTACCATGGTTGCCCCCACATGCTCTGACAGGTGTTAGGCGGTCTACCTTCCCATGGGTCATAGGGGAACTGATCACATTTTTCCAACGAAGTCTGTCTCATAGGTCTATTTTTTCCCAAGACTGACCCCTCACCCCCCTCCTGGGTAACCCTCTCTTTCCTCCTGGCCTTTCCCGCTCCTCTTTTTTGGACGTTTCGGAACCTCCCACTCTGCTGATCAGGGGATTCCTTGAGGGTTCGATGCTTCGCCCCTACACGGCTTTGGTGCCTGAGCACCTCTGCACGCCAGCACTGTACATGCAATACCTCCAGCTTAAACATTTCGTAGACACTACGGGCTGGCAACTACTGAATAGACCCCTTCTCCCATTTGAGGAATTGTGTGCTTTCTCCTCCCCGACCACACGAACTGTTTCTCAGATATATGGATTACTCCTAGAAGAAGCAGAGCAAACTCTGCCTACGTTTGTGGGGGCTTGGGAGTTGGAACTATGCACTAAGTTTGCTCCGTCAGAATGGTCAGCGGCCTTTAGATTGCGCCACAAGATGTCTATCTCTTGCCGAGCCCAAGAGACCACTTATAAAATCTTGTCCCAGTGGTACAGAGTGCCCTCAGTTTTGCATAGAATCTACCCCTCAGTATCTGAGGCCTGCTGGCGATGTGGGGGGGCTCGAGGCATCATGCTGCATATCTGGTGGTCGTGCCCATCACTGGCCCCCTTCTGGACCCGAGTGATTTCTGAAATACATTCGATTGCTGGTGTGGCTTACCCTAACGAAGCTAAAGTCCTCTTGTCCATTCTGCCGGTGTCCAGGAAAACTCCCTCTAAAATTTTGGCCCACTTTCTTCTAGTGGCAGCGAGAACAGTGATTCCCAGGCGTTGGAAAGACACGCTTCCACCCACTGTCTCGGACTGGTACAAGGAGGTCCTGTTCATCTGCAGAATGGAGGAATTGATAGCGGATTCGTATGGCCGACAGGCTAAATATACGGCGATCTGGTTGCCGTGGCTATCCTATATAGACTCCCCGTCCTTCCTCTTGCAATAGTTTTGGTGTTTGAGTATGACACCCCTTCTCCAGCCTCCACCTTAACCTGTGCGGCTTCGACCTGATGTGTTCATTTGCAGTGACCTCTGATGTTGCTTGTGTGGGCGTGGCGGCCTGGAGGCGGCCGCCGATGGACAGGTTAGTTGAAGGGGCGATAGCCCCACCTTCCCTACTCTTTCTCTCCCTTGCTCCGTCTATTCCCTCCCTCATTCTACGTTATCCTACCTCTCCTTTTTCCTCTTTTTACGATTAGATGTTTCTGTTTGTTTTGCTTTCTTGACCTGACAATTTCTTGACAATGCCACAGTTTTCTTTATCTATATTATTCGGTAATGTGCACCACTTAATGCCAAATAGTGATTTGATGCTCTGAACCTACAATTTACATATATGTCTGTTGTACCGGACTCATGCCCAAGTCACTCAATATTCTGAATTTTGTCTGCCGATTTAGAGTTCCTTAAGTGCATTGGCTATGTTATGTATATGGTATGTTATGACCTGTTTGGATTCAATAAAAGCATTTTGAATATAAAAAAAATAAATAAATCATTGTGAGACAAAATTGAAAAAAAACCCCGTCATTTTGTAACTTTTGGGGGCTTACGTTTCTACGTAGCAAATTTTTCGCTAAAAATAACACCTTATCTTTATTCTGTAGGTCCATACGATTAAAATGATACCCTACTTATATAGGTTTGACTTTGTCGTACTTCTGGAAAAAATCATAACTACATGCAGTAAAATTAATACGTTTAAAATTGTCATCTTCTGACCCCTATAACTTTTTTATTTTTCCGCTTATGGGGCGGTATGAGGGCTAATTTTTTGCGCAGTGATCTGAAGTTTTTAGCGGTACCATTTTTGCATTGATAGGACTTATTGACTTTGGAATTTTTTGGCGCGTACGCCATTAATTAATTAACAATATATTTTTATAATTTCCACATACCATATATGTTTATTTTTATTTACACTTTTTTTTTTTTATGGGAAAAGGGGGGGTGATTCAAACTTTTAATAGGGGAGGGGTTAAATGATCTTTATTCACTTTTTTTTGCAGTATTATAGCTCCCATAGGGACCTATAACACTGCCCACACTGATCTTTTACATTGATCAATGGTTTCTCATAGGAAACCAGTGATCAATGATTCTGCCGCTTGACTTCTCATGTCTGGATCTCAGGCACTGAGCAGTCATTCGGTGATCGGACAGCGAGGAGGCAGGTAGGGGCCCTCCAGCTGTCTTGTAAGCTGTTCGGGATGCCCTGATTTTGCCGCGGCTATCCCGAACAGCTCCCTGAGCTAACCGGCATGCTTTCACTTTAGACACGGCGTTCAACTTTGAACGCCACGTCTAAAGGGTTAATAGCGCGGCACCACGATCAATGCCACGCGCTAGGCCACGGGTCCCGGCCCCGCGTTAAAGATCAGCAGCGGACTCATGACGTAACGTTACGCCATGGGTCCTGAACAGGTTAAAAACCGTACTGCAACTGCATACGTTTTTTTTTAACATGGACGTCAATGGGAAACGCACATGTATACGGTTCCATACGGGAAAGTGTATACGGTTTTTACTTTGCACATGCGCATTTGCATCCTAAAGTCCCCACCAAACACCCCTCCCATTAAAAATGGACAAAATTATAAAAAAAAATTTTTTTTTTAAATAAAAACGGAAGGAACTGAATGCACTTTTAAAAACAGTATAACAGTTTAAAAACGCATATGGTTTACTTTTTCCCATACTGTTCCATCGTTTTTTTGCCATACGGTTTTCTTTAGAAAAACGGATTGAAAAGGAAAAACTGGGCAATGCTGGGTACTCAGCTATATATACTGTATATATATATATATATATATATATATATATATATATGTGTGTGTTGACATATTTTTCTACACAATAAATAGTATATTGGTTAAATATCCGTGACCATGAGCCCCATATTCTGTATTGTATTTTCCCAGACACTGTGGGTATAGGTGTCATTTGGGTAGCTCGGGTCATTATTGGTTAGTGTTATCGCAGATCTGCCGCTCCGATGCCGCCTGAGTGTAAACGTATTTTCAGGCACAGCTTGTAGGATTCCCCCATATAGCGCACACAATGACCATAGCGGAGCCCGAGCATCCCCACAGTCCCTGTACCCAGAGCCCAGCCACTTCCGCATGCCCTGCCGTGCCACATCCTCCGTACGAATGGCGCCCGCCTACCCCTCTCTAAGCCGATTGGCTGCCGGGTTGCCCGGGTGACGGCGGGAGGCGGGGCCGGTAACCGTGGAGCTGTTGTTGCTGCAGGAAAGTAACGGAAGAGCGGGCAGAGTGTTGTCCTTGCGGTTCTGGTTCTGAATGTTGTGGCGCTGAGGTGAGATCGTCATCCTGTTTGTGCTGCAGCAATGGAGGAGCCTGTGCCCTAGTGCAACCCTACCCTCCGTGTACACCCGGAGCCCTGCCTGCCCCGGACAAGCCCCACTCCCTAATGTACACCGGGCACTTCACGGAAACTTCACGTCTATCAGTGTATGCCAACGGGAGTGCCTGTGTAATCTATGCCATGCATAGTGCTACCGAATGACGGAGGCAGCTAAAGGGAGCCCCATAAACAGTGCTATCTGGTAGAATGTACCTGTTCTAGAGATTGCCCCTAGAACCAGTAACAGACTCTAGAGTGCCCCTAGAACCAGTAACAGACTCTAGAGTGCCTCTAGAACCAGTAACAGACTCTAGAGTGCCTCTAGAACCAGTAACAGACTCTAGAGTGCCCCTAGAACCAGTAACAGACTCTAGAGTGCCCCTAGAATCAGTAACAGTCTCTAGAGTGCCCCTAGAATCAGTAACAGTCTCTAGAGTGCCCCTAGAATCAGTAACAGACTCTAGAGTGCCCCTAGAATCAATAACAGTCTCTAGAGTGCCCCTAGAACCAGTAACAGGCTCTAGAGTGCCCCTAGAACCAGTAACAGACTCTAGAGTGCCCCTAGAACGAGTAACAGACTCTAGAGTGCCCCTAGAACTGGTAACAGACTCTAGAGTGCCCCTAGAACCGGTAACAGACTCTAGAGTGCCCCTAGAACCGGTAACAGACTCTAGAGTGCCCCTAGAACCAGTAACAGACTCTAGAGTGCCCCTAGAACCAGTAACAGACTCTAGAGTGCCCCTAGAACCAGTAGCAGTCTCTAGAGTGCCCCTAGAACCAGTAACAGACTCTAGAGTGCCCCTAGAACCAGTAACAGACTCTAGAGTGCCCCTAGAACCAGTAACAGACTCTAGAGTGCCCCTAGACCCAGTAACAGACTCTAGAGTGCCCCTAGAACCAGTGACAGACCGAGAGTTTTCCTATAACTTTAACATCCCTAGAGTGCCCCTAGAACCAGTGACAGCCCAAGAGTTTTCCTGTAACATCCCTAGAGTGCCCCTACAACCAGTGACATCCCTAGAGTTCCCCTACAACCAGTGACATCCCTAGAGTTCCCCTACAACCAGTGACAACCCTAGAGTACCACTACAACCAGTTACGGCCAAAGAGTGTTCCTATAACCATTGAAAGACCACAGAATTTTCCTATAACCTGTGACAGACCCTGGAGTGTCTCTAAAACCATTGATGACCCTAGAGTGCCCCTATTACCAGTGACACACATAGGGTGCCACTATAATGGTAAAGGGCACTTTTGCCAAAAAATACTTGACATGTTGTCCATTCATATCAAAAGTTTAGATTGCATCAGGTCTCAGTCCTGAGACCCGCTGGGATCGTGAGTTATTAGGTGGTGAAGTGCGGGGCAGCAGACTTCACTACCAAACCAGCCGCCTCGTCCAGCTCATTGGTTCCATGGACCTGTGTTTCCCAACCAGTGTGCCTCCAGGTGTTGCAAAACTACAACTCCCAGCACGCCGGGACAGCCGCCAAAGGCTGTCCAGGCATGCTGGGAGTTGTAGTTTTGTAACATCTGGAGGTACCCTGGTTGGGAAACCCTGCCATAGACTATATTAGGGTAAATGAATTGAAGAACCGTGGGTCTCTTTGCATTTGCAGCAACACTTTAAAAAGCGCTCTGTGGGGACTTAAAAAGTGTAAATAAAATAATTCAGATCATCACCCTTTTCCTATTATTTGTAAATAAAAAAATCTAAGCAAAATAAAATAGTCATATTTGGTATTGCCGTGTAGGGAATTGTACTAACTAATTAACTATAGTGTTTATGATCCTTTGCTAATACACAGCCGTCTTGCCTCCTCCCATAGACATGAATGGAAGGGGCGTGGCGGCTGTGTTCGCCAGTCATACGGCACTGCACGGAGTTCTCACCGCAGCAGAGATCGTGGGGGGTCCCCATCGCCCGGATCCCCGCGATCAGACATGTTATCCCCTATTCTTTGGATAGGGGATAACATGTTTGGCAGCAGAGTACCCCTTTAAGGAGTTAATGCAAACTGGAATTTTTTCATTCACTGTAAGTGACGTGAGATCTCTAACCTCCTCAAATTTTGTATGTCCTTTATAATATATTTTGTGCGCAGTATTGTTATGTATTAATGGATTTATGTTTTTTTTTTTATATACAGGTTGAGATCTGGACAGATATGAAGCTAAAATGATTATGTGCAAACAGCATTGGTTCTTGGTTTGAAGATGCCTACAGGTGAAATGGCTGTCATTATTTCTTGTTTCCATCCAGCAGGCTGTTATTGTGTATTACGTATGTCAGTGATCAGCAGCCTGTGGCCTTTTAGTCACACAACACATTAGCACTTTTCTCTAAATCCGCTGAACCTATTTAATACTAAAAATAATCTTGGAAACTATGAATGCCTTGTAGATTCTGGATTTCTTACTGTATATTACGGATAGGGATGTCCCAATACCATTATTTTAAGACCATGTAGAAATACCAATATTTCTCGTCCGCTCTTCATTGAGGGACACCGATAATGATGAGTATATGCTCTTGCCACTAGGAGGCGGGGACACTAGGAAAAAAAAGTCTGCTCCTCCCTGGCAGGATGTATCCGCCCACTGGAAGAGAGGTAATCAGTTTTAGCTAGTGTCAGTAGGAGGCAAGACACATGTCTGGTGCTCTCCAGACCTGGTCTCTTTTTTATTATTTTCTAGTAAGGGCTGTTTAGTTAGGTTTTTCCTCTCTTTTGTTTCCTTTCTTCAGGTGGGGGGTTCAGGCACTACCTGTTCCCCCATATGCGACAAAGGGGCACGGAACATAAGACTATGGGCCGTCAACCTCTTATCACCAACGGCCAGCGCCTGGTGGTTGTAACCTGGGTCCGGGTCCCCCATTGCCCCCTGCTCGCCCCGCTATCTTAGCCTGGTATGATGCAGCGTGGCCATAAGCTGGTTGAAGACGCCTGAGGTGAGTATAGAGGATGGCGTCAGCAGGTGAGTATGTACCCCCCTCCCCCTCCATTCCTCTTTAAAATATGGACTCTGTCCTTTATTGGGAGCGCCTATGTGTGGGGCTCGCTTGGGATCTCCTGGGGGGGTCGTGTGTTCTACATACTCGGTCTTGGAGGACAGCCGCTGGCCCTATGCAGCGGCTCCCTCCGCAGGTGTTTCCTTCCCCACTTACTTCTGAACTTCCTTGCAGTTCCTCTGCTCCGTCCGGTGTATTCAGCCGGCGGGAGTTCAGGGGGTTATGGCTGCGTGTGGCTCCGCACTTCTTCTCTCCCTCAGCCAGCGCATGAACCGGGAGGCTAGGCAGCGCCTCCTCTCCAGATGTGTACGCTGTACGGGTCATTCTTATGACCGGCATGTACTTCCCCGCAGCTATTATTCTGTGTGCCTCCAGCGGTGCCTAGCTCCGCCCATCCACCTTTGCAGAGGTTGGTGGCGCTCCATAAAGCGGTACTGCTGGCCTCAACTAAGTGCAGCCCGGCGGGAGCTCTTCCAGCCGGCCCATTCTCCTGGCCTCTGAGCTGTGTGGCTGCTTACCAGGTACTTCTATAGCGCGTTGCTCTGAGCCGTCACCGCTCCTAAGGCTGCCTGCATGCGTGCTGCTCATGGTGTGGGTGTCCCAGCCCCTCTCGCTTAGATGTTCATGCGGCCACTACAGAGCGGGGTGCCTTGCTCCCCACGCTCCCTTCCTGCCATGTTCAGTACAATCGCTCACACACACTCAAAAAAGATTATTTTTCTAGTCACTGTGACCATTTGGTGTTGCTTGGCACCCTCCTGTGGTCATTAATTGAATTGTGCCTTCATTTCCATTTCTTCTTGTGGGGTCCCACTTGACATCCAATAGCTACTACAGGCCTTTAATAACTGTTCTTATCAGCTTAATATCTGCTAGTTTTTCTTTTCTAGGGACTGTATATGGGGACCGCCTTCTTGCTTCCATCGCCTCATAAGGGGCCTGATGTGGCAAATTACCTTGAGTCAAATACGGTACACCTCCGGCATACCTTTTTTCTGCTGGGTTCTCACTCTGTCAGGGAATTTTATGAAATCCGCCATGGTAGGTCGTTGCCAGAGATTCACGATCCCTCGGAAGGTTGGGAATGCAGTCAGTTCTTCCCTATCGCTGGGTGCCAAACCATGTCTGTCGTGCCCTCAGCCGAATTCCGGCAACCCCCCCCCCCCTACAGTGAATGGCACTGCCCTTGCAAGGGCATTTGCATTCCTGACACACGCTACAGACACTTTGGCAGTTCTTCTTCTGTCATTCCGCTGGTCACCCATCTAGGGGGTGTCCTTGGTATGGGCATACTATCTGTCCCTCCTCCACAGGCTGCCACATCCGTGGCTAGTGTTCCAGATCCCCACATCCAGTGTGAGGTCTCCGTGGAAGTGGCAGGGATTGGACCTGATATCAATATGCCAGACAGTAGTCTCGCCTGTCACTCATCTCACAGCTGCCGCATCCGCGGCTGGATTCTGCTACGCCACTACTGGTGCGAGGTTTCTGATGGAGTGACCTGTTGTATACTATGGACCCATATCAGTAAGCCAGACAGTGGTCTGCGTGGTTTCCTCCGCCTCCTGTCACTTATCACGTGGCTGAGGCATCTACAACTGGAGTTCCGGTTCCCCTCTGCTGTGCGAGTGTCACGACTCGGCTGGCTGGAGGTGGATCCTCTGTGCCAGAGAGGGATTGGCGTGGACCGTGCTGGTGGACCGGTTCTAAGTTGCTACTGGTATTCACCAGAGCCCGCCGCAAAGCGGGATGGTCTTGCAGCGGCGGTAGCAACCAGGTCGTATCCACCAGCAACGGCTCAACCTCTCTGACTGCTGAAGATAGGCGCGGTACAAGGGAGAAGACAAGAGCAAGGTCGGACATAGCAGAAGGTCAGGGCAGGCAGCAAGGATCGTAGTCAGGGGCAACGGCAGGAGGTCTGGAACACAGGCTAGGAACACACAAGGGAACGCTTTCACTGGCACAATGGCAACAAGATCCGGCGAGGGAGTGCAGGGGAAGTGAGGTATAAGTAGGGAGTGCACAGGTGAGAATACTGATTAGGCCTGCTGCGCCAATCAGTGGCGCAGCGGCCCTTTAAATGGCAGAGACCAGGCGCGCGCGCGCCCTAAGGAGCGGGGCCGCGCGCACCGGGACAACACAGACGGGGAACGGGTCAGGTACGGGAGCCGAGATGCGCATCGCGAGCGGGCGCGTCCCGCATCGCGAATCGCATCCCGGCTGGGAGTAATATCGCAGCGCACCCGGTCAGCAGGTCTGACCGGGGCGCTGCGAATGAGAGAACGCTGCGAGCGCTCCGGGGAGGAGCGGGGACCCGGAGCGCTCGGCGTAACAGCGAGGGGTCCGATAAGGTCCCCAACATGTCCTATGGACCCTATACGAGGTGACGGGGATACAATCCACGACTACTCGGCCTCCCTCGATCTCCTAGGGTGGCTGGGATGCTATCCATGGCTGTTAGGCCTCACCTCCCTCCCACATGCGACAGAGGGGCATCGTGTTCACATATCTGGCTGTCGTCCCCTTTTCGCCAGCGCCTGGGGGTGTACTGACTTAGCGTTGGTTTCCCATCTCAGGGCTGCCACGGGCATGGCCAGGTTTTCCGTACCTCTCTGCTGGTGTAAGGAATCTGGATGAGGGTCCCTGCAGGTACTGGGACTGATACCACTCAGCCAGACTTTTGTCTGCTGGGTCTCCCACACCACCGGATTACCCGGCCAATCGGCCACACTACAGTACCCCACTTCTTGTGGAATGTTTGATGGAGGGATCCTGTACCTTCAGGAATCTTTTCCCAGTCAGCGAGACGGTTGTCTGCATGGTTTACTACTACGTTGGGTCAACTACCATACACTTCCCACACCATGGATGGAAGTTCAGGTGACCCACTGCCAGGGTGTAGTTCCGTGTAAATCACCCCACATTGCTCCCTGTGCCATATACAATACACCACATACTAGTTTGCAGGGTTCCCTTCTTTACCAGGTCCCTCTCTACATGCCTGCCGCTCTCACGGCTGAGGACTGGTTACCCACTTTTGGTGTGTGGTTCTGCATGCGGAACCCGGTGTCTGTGTCTGCATGGTTTTCTGCTTCACCAGGTCACCTTCCCCATTCCTGCCGCTCCCGCGTCTGCAGTCCGGTGACTCTTTCCATGTGAAGTTCCACAAAGTGTGTCTCTGTGGGTTCCCTTGACCTTTTATACCTGTACTGCCCCACATGCATCCTTCATCTCTGCATCTGCGACAGCTGTCCTGGTGTGTGACACCATTAGGGGATGGGGTGTAGGCATTTCCTGCAGGTTCCATGGCCTTTTACAGCCACTGCAGAACTTTCTGTTCCCCTTTCCAAGTGTGTCACATTGGTCTGCTTGGGGCATGGTTGTGACACACTGTTGGGTGCTGAGCCTGTTTTCCATATTCTGGATTTTTGGATGTCTGCGGCTTCTTTCGTGTCTGCAGTCTTGGAACCCCACTAATGTCGTGAGGTAACCATGTCGGTGTCCCTACATATGCTATAGACTCTCTGCACGTGTAGTGCCCACTTTCCCTTCCGCCGGTGGTGTGTGCTTCTGGCCTTCCTGTGATCTTGCTACCACAGTTCTGCGGCGGTTGAACTCCTCTTTTCTGGCATGGGGCCTGTTGGGGCAACGCCGTCAGTTCAGCCTCCCCCCATGCCTCCAGATACCTTCCTGGGTTCCTGTGCAGGGTGGCTCAGGCGCCCGCTCAGTTGCCTTGGACTCAACCGGGATGGCTCCGTTGGCGCCCATATGGTCCAGAGTTTCACACCAATGGGGGTTCCTCTCAACTCTGTTGGTTGCTGTGTGCTTTTGCTTCTTACATGCATTCGTAGTCATGTCTTGTGTCTTTGCCATGCACCAGTGTCTGGGATTGCAATCCCTCTGGGGATACAATTTAGATCCTTCATTCCTTGATATGTTGTTGCAGGGTTCCTGGGGGCTTCGTCTACCCAGTACTTTGTTCCGTTGCCGTAGGGCAGAATTCCCCTGTTCCTTCAGTGCCTGGCACATATGACATTGCCCCTTCCACAGGGGTTACGGAAATCAGACAGCTTGACATGGTCAGTGCCTGAGTTTCTTCTCGACTACCCCTTCTTTTCCCCTCCACTGGGGGGAACTATTCTGCGGAGCGCTTTCTATTGCCAAGATGGAGCCATCTCTCTCTTCCCACCTTATTGGTGGGGTATCTGGCCGGGCCCTGCTTTTTGCTGCGAGCAGAAGAAGAGCTTTTAGCAGTCTATGCTTGTGTGCTTACTGAACGCTATTGCAGCCTGGCTCTTTTCCTGTTTCTTGGTTATCTACTGCTGCTCATGCAGCCATGGCACTCTCCTCTGTTGGAGGTGTTTATGTGATCATGCGTGGATCAGCGACAGCCGGTCTAGCCACCGTCTGTTGTTTGGGTCGTACCATTGCTTTCCTCCTCCCTCGGCACAATCTCCTTGGAGGGTGTGTTCATCCTTCCCTTTTACAGTGTCACTGGTGCTGCACTGACACCACAGTCTTCTGGGGTAACCTTCCTGTGCCCAGAACCTGGGAGTCCCAGCTGGGTTCCTTTTTGTCCCCCCTCCATTCCCGTTTGGACAGCATGTTGCTTCGCAGTGCTCTGGTCCGCTCAGACCGCTGGGGTCCAAGACCAGTTAGTCTCCTTGTCTTGGACACTATCCTGGGAGACTGTGGCATGCCTTCTCTTCTGGGTCGGTTCTGGGTCGGCCCTCCGAAATCTTGGGCTTTAGTGGTGGTTGAGGTCTCGACCATGTGTAGTGATCCTGCCCAGACTTCTCTGCAATCCCATTTGTGGGGCGGTCTCACCATACCGCACTTCTACTTGTCTCGACACGGAAGTTTATCACCCGGAGCGTTTTGCGGACGTTGCATTTTATTACCCTTCAGGTACGGCGGGTATATCCTGCCAGGGAGGAGTGGTCTTTTTTTCCTAGTGTCAGCGCCTCCTAGTGGCAAGAGCATATACCCATCAGTATCAGTGTCCCCCAGTGAAGACTATGAGAAAGAGATCTTACGGTGAGTACAAAAAAAAATCCTCCTTTTTTTTCCCCAAGTACTCACAAGTGCCAGTAACCAATCCTTTTTTTTTTTTGAGTGACAAGTCAAGTGACAACAGAGGTGGTGCTAGACTTCTTGATCCCTTATCCAAAAATAAACATACCATAAACAAGATCACGGGGGTCCCCAGCAGCGGGACTCCCGCGATCAGGCATCTTATCCCCTATCCTTTGGATAGGAGATAAGATATCTAAGCACCGGAGTACCCCTTTAAGGCAGAAACTAAATCATGGGCCTGATCTTCAGTCCCTGTCCATAAAAAGAACAAATCATCGATATATCGATGAAAATAAAATATGTATGGTGAATAGGTCAGGGACTGTGCTATGTGGAGGGCTTCAAACGCCCCCATAATGATGAAGCTGCCTCTGCAGTGAAACGTGTTGCATTCTGGGAAGATTAAAAAAACCTTGCTTTTATCCACCTTTGGCTGTCCGTGTCCAGCGCCACGTTGAACCGGCGTTCCTGCTGAAACCGCTCCTTCTCACATTTGTGGCTTGCTGGAGGTCATTTTGCAGGGCTCTGGCAGTGCTCCTCCTGCTGCTTGGTTGTTGCCCTCCTATTGCCTCCTCCACATCTCCTGATGTACTGGCCTGTCTCCTGGTAGCACCTCCATGCTCTGGACAGTACGCTGACAGACACAGCAAACCTTCTTGCCACACCTCGCATTGATGTGCCATCCTGGATGAGCTGCACTACACAAGCTGCACTACTTTTGTCGGTTGTAGACTCCGTCTCATGCTACCACTAGAGTGAAAGCACTGCCAGCATTCAAAAGTGACAAAAACATCAGCCAGGAAGCATAGGAACTGAGAAGTGGTCTGTTGCCACCACCTAAAGAACCACTCCTTTATTGGGGGTGTCTTGCTAATTGCCTATAATTTCCTTCTGTTGTCTGTTCCGTTTGCACAACAGCATGTGAAATTGATTGTCAATCAGTGTTGCTTCCTCAGTGGACAGTGTGATTTCACAGAAGTGTGATTGACTTGGAGTTACATTGTGCTGTTTAAATGTTCCCTTTATTTTTTTGAGCAGTGTATTTCCTTTATGTAGTTTCCCCCAATAAGTCCCATCCAAAAGAAAATAATAAAAATCCCTCTCACCTTCCATCCGCTCTTGCCCTGAGGCCTCTGCATCCTCCGCTCTGGTAGTGGTGCAGGACCTTTTTCTGCACCCCACACGATGATGTAATTTCATCACACAGCAGTGCCTGCACCACTCTGAATTATGGAGCGAACTATTAAGAGACTTCAGCTGAGGGAAGGTGAGAGGGATTTTTTATGGTCTGCAGGTATCTGAATGGGTATCAGTATCAGGTCATCCCCAATTATGGGAGAGCATTCTTGCATTTATTGGACTGCACCCATATGCAGCTTAAAAAGTACCTGTCACCAAATAAACTATCTGGATGCAGCTTAAAAAGTACCTGTCACCAAATAAACTGTTCTCAGCTACCTCAGGCTATGTTCCTTAACTATTCAGAACACCCCTCCTGTGTATCTTACCTTTCTTCTTGCTCGCATTGTGCTATTTCTCAGCAGGAGAAAGTGGGTGTTTTCCAGCAGGCATGACATCACTGAAGCCTTCTGGGGGACAACTTCTGCCCTCACATTGTTGCAGCATTGTGATGAATAGAAGTCCTCAGGCTCTGTGCATGTTTCAGTCTGTGTTGCTATCAGTGAGGCTCCCCTTCAGCTGTCAGTCTGTGTGGTTTTCAGTGAGAATCTGTGGAGCTTTCACTTTCTGTGCATCTGTAAATCAAGCTCAGTGCGGAGAAACACTTCCTGAGTTCGGACTCCTGCCAGGCTAGAAGAGACTGAACTCACTGTATTAATTGCGTCAGGGAACAGAACAGAGCCACCTAGTGGCCGTTTTTTATATCACATTTTAAACATATTTATGTTGATAATTTTAAAAGCAAGTGAATGGGAAAGTGTCTGCTAATTACACAAGGAGCACTATATTAAAAGTATTATTTGGTGACAGGTACTCTTTAACCTCTTTCCGCAAAACGCCGTTTATAAACGGCACTGCGGCACGGCAGGGTTATGAAGTGAGCTCAGGAGCTGAGCTCGCATCATACCCGCACGGTCCCGGCTGCTATCAGCAGCCACGACCCGTGGCTAACGCCAGACATCGCCGTTCAGGCAGATGTCTGGCATTAACTCTTTAGACGCAGCAATTAAAGTTGATTGCCTTGTCGAAAGTGAATGCTTCCCGGTAGCTCAGTCGGGCTGATCGGGACCATCACGGTAAAATTGGGATGTCCCGATCAGCTAGGACTGCCTCCTGCGCCTCCGATCGGCAATTGATTGCCTGAAATCCAGGCCTGAGCAATCGACCACCGATAACACTGATCAAGTTTATTGAATCAATGTTCTGCATGTTATAGTCCAACATTGCAAAAAGAAAAAAAATTAATAAAGATGCTTTAACCCCTTCCCTGATAAAAGTCTGAATCATCCCCCTTTTCCCAATAAAAAAAAAACCTGTGTAAATAAAAATAAACATGTGGTATTACCACGTGCGTAAATGTCCAAACTATAACAATATATCTTTAATTAAACCGCATGGTCAATGGCGTATGCGCAAGCAAAAAAATTCCAAATCCAAAATAGCGTATTTTTCACTTTTTATACCATAAAAAATGAAAAAAAAAAAAAGCGATCAAAAAGTCCGATCAAAACAAAAATGATACCGATAAAAACTTCAGATCACGGCGTAAAAAATTAGCCATCACATCACCCCGTATGCAGAAACATTAAAAAGTTATAGAGGTCAGAAGATGACAATTTTAAACGTAAATGTAGTTATGATTTTTTCCAGAAGTGCGACAAAATCAAACCTATATAAGTAGGGTATCATTTTAATTGTATGGACCTACAGAATAAAGATAAGGTGTCATTTCTACTAAAAAATGTACTGTGTAGAAATGGAAGCCCCCAAAAATTACAATATTGCATTTTTTCTTACATTTTGTTGCACAATGTTTTTTTTTTGTTTCGCTGTAGATTTTTGGGTAAAATGGCTGATGTCATTACAAAGTAGAATTGGTGGCGCAAAAAATAAGCCATCAAATGGGTGAAAGGGTTGTGATTTTTAAAAGGGAAGGAGGAAAAACGAAAGTGGAAAAACGCTATGTCCTTAAGGGGTTAAGAGTACAGTTGTAGTGATTATTACAGAATTGTTCTGGTTATTGACATCTCATTGGATCTTGTACTTTGTACTTAATGCATCTATGTATAATATAACCCAGTATTTCTATTGCAGTAGAGAGTGAGGCTAAAGTGAGGACCAAGAGCCGTTTTGATGAAGTCTTCCAGAGTTATGTTGCCCTTGCAGAGGCAAAGAAGACAAGAAAGAAGAAAACTCCTAAAGAAGAACATGTTGTAGTATGTATCTCATGTGTACAGCGATATGTGGCCATTTATTTGAAGGTAGTGCATCCATAGTGCTCAGCTCTGAAAGATTTTTTTGTGAATTGTTACTTTGTAGTTCACAGTCTCTACTCATTTTCTGGGAGACTTATTAAAGGGGTTGTCCCAATATTAAATGTTATTTTTATGTGTTAGTTCAGTTAAATTAGAACTATTTTTTAACCGGGCACATAAGATGAATGTTCTGGGGAGGAATCAAAAGAACAGCAAGGGGCAACATTGCAAGAATGTAACAGGAATATCTAACTACAAGAGCATTGTGTGATCTGATACTTTAATAGTTTTAGTGTAATAATCCCCCAGAGTAAAAGTCAGTAGGTAACTGAACAGAGTAATGGGCAGAAATGCTAGTGTAAATCTATATTGTATACGTAAAAATGAGATTTCCTCATAATGTTTATGTGAGAATACCATTGCAAGTGGAGGTCAACATCTGTTGTAATTGTATAGCATTTTTCTGATTTTTTTCATGTTATCATTGAAGCTTGAAACATTCAGACATCCACTCCCCCCTGCCATTGATCACGTGCAAGAAACATTAGAAAGTGGTTCATACATCGTAGAAGATGATCATCCAAGTATTACAAGGAAAAAAGCCAGAGAATTGCTGTGGGAAAGTGAAGAAGGTGGCAATGAAGTTACCAAAGAGCTCAAGCATGTAAAATCTGTAAAGAAGAAAAAAAAGAAAGCTGGTGTGGTAGACAAAAGCAGTCCTAGTGACCAAATGGGAAAACCAGACTTAGTAGAGGAAGTCAATGCTAGTAACATCTCAAACCTCAAGGGACAACAATTTATACATTCTGAGATAATGGTGGAGACCACTTCAGAACATCTTAGCGCTACTGAGTTTCAGGATGAGAATCAACTTCTGGAGGATTACAGACTTAAAGTTTCCCAGAAGGAGACCGATGAAATCAAAGAGAAGATAAAGAAGAAACTAAGCACTCATCTTTTCAGCAGCGACGACCAACAACATCTTCTACCAAATGGGACTGAAAGGAAAAAGAGGAGGAAGAAGAGAGACTTGGTGGAAACGGAGCCAGAAACCAGGTATTGAGTTTGTCATGGGTAGTTAAATGTAAGGGGACCTGCAGTGGGTTTTTTTGAGCCACATGTGGCTTGCAGGCCTCCTCATGCCCATAACAAACAAGTGGTATTCAGTGAGGCAGGTCCTGATGCCATGGACTGTCCCATACCATCAGAAATTGTCCCTTTCATAGAACAGAGTGCTTATTCTGACCTCTATAACTTATTTTTTAACTTTATTTTTTCATATACGTGGCTGTATGAGGGTTCATTTTTATTGCTGTAATTGTTTTCATTGTTACAACTTTTGCCTTTATATGACTTTTTGATTACTTTTCATTTCATTTTTTTCTGGGATGGGATGTGACCAACAATGAGCAATTTTGGACGTTGGTGTTTTTTTTAGTTTTACGCCATTCACTATATAGAATCATTAACATCATGTTTTAATAGTTTGCACATTTCCAAACGCGGAAATACAAAATTGTGTTTTTTATTAGAAAAATGGAAAAGGTGGGTGATTTTAGTTTTCGTCAGGGGAGGGGCTTATTTTCAGTATAAAAAATATTGCATATATATATATATGCATTCATTATATGCAATCATTAGATTGCTAACACTGAATAATTGCTACGTCATTGCATACCATTACTCAGTGTTACTGATCATCTACTGATAGAGCCTACCTTAGCCGGCTCTATCAGCAGATTGGATCCGGGACTCGCATAGGGCAGGTGAGTGGATCTCCTGCATGCATTAAAACCAATCAACCAATCAAACCTGCATACATGTTGCTGGGGTGCCAATCAGTTACAGGGACTGTTATTGTGGTGCTTAAGTTCCGTGATCGCTATTGATCAGTGCGGTTAAGGGGTTATAGACGGACATCGACAGGATCGTCTTTGGTTGTCAAAAACAGTGAGTGCATGACTGCTGAAAACAGCCATCGTTCACAGTCTATAAAGCGAGCACAGGTGTATGTTGTCTCGTGATAAATTCATTTATAGGCCCCCAATGACCTCTATGTCAGGGTTTCCATCTTGTGCTGTATGAATTAGTACAGCAAACGGCCCTGTTTTATGCAGATGCTTCCAGAAAAAGTAAAAACTATCACATGGAAATAAGAAAATTCCGAGGCAGATTCCACTTACAGCAGCCTCCTCCAGAATCGGCGCGTCCACGTGGAACTTCAGCGCGTAAATTCCACAGTGTCACAGTGGGGCTACCCAACAGTGTCTGCAGCGAAGAGAGCTGACAGATTTCCTTCAAAGCATCTTAGTTCAGGCTATTTCTTAATTTCTAAGTGTAAAATGAACTGCAGATAAACTCATGATATCTATTGTTTTTACACAGTGTTATGTCCCTATTGGAATTGCAAGCCACACCAGCAGAAATACATGATCAGCCTCAGTCAGACGCATCTCCATCTAACGCTGATGTACATGAAGAGGTTCCTAAAATAGAAGGCAGGAAATCTAAGAAGTCAAAGACAGGTTGGTACTGAACAGTGTCTTTTTTTTTCTTGGGCCGCTATAAAAGCTGTAGGTTCAAGCAGGGCCCCTTTCATCGTTCAACTACCGGGATGTAGTCATCTCAAGCATTCACTGCCTGATATATCAAAACATTTATATATCCAGAAAACACCTTTTAAAGGGCTTATCAAGCTTTTTTTTAAATGGCCCAAAACATGGCAGGACAAAGCAATAGATACTCACTTATCTGATCCTGCGGCGATCCTAGAACAAGCTTCGGTGGGTGTCACAGTGGCCTCAGTGGTCATCTTCTGTACTCGTGCCATCACTTCTCAGTAATAAGAGCCATGATGCCAGAAGTATCTGTTCATTTAGGAGCCCACATGTATATTCTGTCAGAAAGGGCTGTTTAACTAAGCTTTATAATCCAAAGTCTGGGTAACTTTCCACATTTCATAGAATTGTTTACTAAAATATCTGTTAAATAATTTTTTTTTTAAATTTATTATATTGAAATCCAACTTCTTCACATTTCGAGAATTCCCATAATTCAAGTCCCTTTTTATTCCTTATTCTCTTTTTACCCTCAGCCATATGCCCTATAGATGATGTTATTTGCATTAGGGATCGACCGATTATCAGTTTGGCCGATATTATCGGCCGATAGTCACGATTTTGGACATTATCGGTATCGGCAATTACCTTGCCGATATCCCGATAATGCCCCGCCCCCCGGCCCGCCTCCCTGGCCAGAGACCGCCGCCGTTGTCCCATTGCCTCCCCCATCCCAGGTTTTATAATTACCTGTTCCCGGGCCCGGGGTCCGTGCTACTTCTGGCTCCTGCGAAGTCCTGCTGCGTCCTTCGCGCTGAGCAGCGCAATGACGAGTGACGTCCTCAACGCGACATCACCGTCAGTGCGCACAGTGACAGCTCAGGACACTGCCGGAGCCAGAAGTAGCATGGACCCCGGGCCCCGGGAACAGGTAATTATAAAACCGGGGATGGGGGAGGCAATGGGGCAGCAGCGGCGGTGGTGGTTGGACTAGGGAGGACCCCAGGACAGGCAGGGGAAGAGAAGCGGGCGGCGGTCTCTGACCCCGCGAAAGCCACTGCAGTTCATTCATTTAAAGCGCCCGCTTCTGCTGGGCCGGGGGTGGGGGGGAAATGGCCGATAACTTATACCGGAATATCGGTATAAGTTATCGATCCCTAATTTGAATGTACTAACTAATTTTTTTATTGCCCTTTTCAGATGAATACTGTGACACATCTATAACAAAATCAATCACACATAGTGCACCGTACCTTTTGTAGATTTTCTTTGCATAATCCAGCCAATGCCAGTTCTGGATGTAACCTTAAGATGTAATGTAGTCCACATACAAGTTTTCATATTTTTTTGCTCAGGAAACACTTTGCTTATGTTAATAGGTATCCAAAGACTTGACCCAAGAGAAGACAATGTAGATAAAAGCAGCCCTAGACACATGTATGATGACAGCCTGGTGTTGGGACTACATATTCATCGCTCTGACAAACTCAAAACTGATCTCATGGTATCTCGGCCCTTGGTGAAGGTTCATGTCATTGATCAAAGAACAGGCGAATATGTCAAGAAAGAGACAAGGTGAAATTTTAGGATGATTTTTTGCTTGTATCTCATAAAAAAGCTGATACCGTTGGATAGCTGTTAAGAGTATAAAACAGACTGTACCTTTTCTGGAGTTGATGGTGGTTGCCAAGTCTATAAAATGGCCTTTTTACTATTCAACTCAATTGCCACTGCCTAGCACATCCCCTCACTTCCCTGTACCTCTCAGTCCCTTTTTGATTAATATACAGGGCCCTGTACACCAGCCAAAATGGGACTGGGAGGTGAGGACAGGCAAGGAAGTATGTCAGGCTGTGGCAACGGAACAGCTTAGCTCTACATCCTTGACACACTGAGTATTCATTCCCTCCCTATGCCTCTCCCCGCCTACCCGCTCTGTAGGCGCTTCTACTGCCCATGTGCCGCTCCCTGGGTACACACGGAATCGGCTTTAGCGCAGCTTTATTACAGCGGAGGCCATCTTTGTGAGTGTATCCAGGAAGTGGCACATGCGCAGTAGAAGCGCTTACAGACTGGGGAGAGGCGAAGGGAGGGAATTAATACTCATTACCCGGGCCGAGTGCTGAATGAACAGCGCTGACATCACAGTGCCAGAGGCTCAGCTCGTAACCCCGTCCGTGCCACTTGTGCCTCATTAGAAGAAGAGGACAGGCGAACGCAGGGACGGATCCAGGCATGGTAGGCATCATTTAAATCAACGTAACCCGCACTACCAGACAGTACCACTGGTTAATGGGAGTGACTTTGCTGACAGTTTACCTTTAAATAACCTGATCCAGTTCACAACTTGTGTTGTAATTGTGGTGCTTTATTTTCAGCTCTGATGCAGTTTCATCATTTGATGACCAAGAAAGAAATGAGTATGTTCTTCCCAAGTTTACACAGCCATATGACTACAAGCGGATGAAAACATTGGTTCCTGAGTGGGATGAACAAATCATATTTATGGAGAGTTTCACACATTTTTTGCATATGAAGGAAGACCACCCTAATGTTGTCATATTCTTTGAGGTAAAGGAAATGGTTTATAAATTAATGTACAGCTTGATAGTAACCTCTTACAGGGGCACTCCGGGTGGAAAACACATTTTTTTTTTTTAAATCAACAGGTGCCAGAAAGTTAGAGCACCTGTCTTCAAACCATATTTTCTAAACTAACTCAGATTATATTCACTAACTACTCCTAAAATTTCTGAGCTTTAAAAAGCTCTGTATCATACCTTCCCCCTTGTTCATACTATGTAAGCTCCCGGCAGGAGAAAGTGCACATTCCCCAGCAGGTGTGACATCACTGAAGCCTGCGAGAGCTGTGACTTGCCATGTCCGGAATGTACTTCCAGAGTTTTGACTTCTGCAAGTCCGGGTGGAGACCAAATTAACTGTTTGGGAACAGATCAGATCCACCTAGTGGCCTTTTTTTCAATCACATTAAAACATATAAAGGTTGAGAATTTTAACAGCAAGTAAATATCAACGCGTCTTATAATAACATAAGGAACAATATATTAAAAGTTTAGTTTGGTGACAGGTACTCTTTAAACAGATTTGTAAATAACTTCTATTTAGAAATCTTAACCCTCCAAGTACTTATCAGCTGCTGTATGCTCCACAGGAAGTTGTGTATTTCTTTTCAGTTTGACCACACTGCTCTCTGCTGCCACATTTGTCCCTGTCGTTTAAAAAATAAGAAAAAAAAAAGTAAACATTTACGTTAGATTGGCCTAGTTATGCATTTCCTCTCTGTCATGCCTCCATATGCCATTCAGGAGTCATGGAAAGTTTAGTGACAACCATTATAGGTGACCCAATATCCGTAAAAGTCCAAGAGCTCAAGCCAACCTCCTGGGGGGGGGGTTGAGAAGGTTGGTAGGCACAGGGAGAGAGGAGAAGGAGATGAGGGAAGGAGGAAAAGGAAGGGTCGAGATCACTGAGTCTAATTCGGCAGGTGAGAACGGAGCCTCAAGTTCTTGGATGGTCGCAGCAAAAGGGGGGTGGGGGGGGGGGGAGGGTAAAGCCGTAGAGGAAACGTATTCCAGAAGGGAAGGAGGAGGAGGAGTGGAAGCAGATGGGGAACTCTGTTTCGGTAAGTTGTAAAGGGAGGAGTAGTAGGAGTGGAATGCTTCTGCAATTTTGTTAGGGAGATAAGTGAGAGAGCCCGAGGAATTGCGGATAGAGGGGACAAACAACGAAGATCATTTAGCTCGTAGGGCCCTGGCTAGGATCAGACCTGCTTTCTTCCCCCATTCGTAGAACACCTTACCTGTCAGTTGTTTATAATATTTGCATTGCTTGTTCATGTGGGCTAGTAACTCATGTCTGGTTTTGATCAGGTCTAGAAGCACCGATTCAGAGCGGCTTTGCTTATGAAGGTCGCAAAGTTGGACTCACTGTTTCGAAGCTCTTGGAGGCAAAGTTGATCCAGTATCAAAGACTCTAGAATTTAATTTCCAGGTCGCATGGGGCTTGGTCAAAGCGGGAAGGGAGAAGGTGAACATTACTGGTGTGTGGTCTGACAATGTAGTGACACCAATGGCCGCTGAATGTACAGATGGCAAAAGGTGATGGGGGCAGAAAATGTAGTCTATTCTAGAGTAGGATCTTCAAGAATGGGAAAATTGAAGTGTAGTCAGGATGGAGGGCCCGCTAGACATCACTCAACTGCATTAGGTGCAGTTTCTTCTTCAGGGCGCGTAGTTTGCGATAAGACACATAAGCGTGTCCCGCAGAGGTATCTAACAGTGGGAAAAGCGAAAGGTTTAGGTCGCCACAGAAAATAATAGGACCTGTGTCAAACAAGCGTTCTGAGAAGAAGCGGCACCTTAGCATGGTTGGGGGCATAGATTGTCGCTATCGTCAATTTCTGACCCGCTAACTCACAGTTAGTGAAAATGTATCAGGCCTGAGGATGTGTTAGGAAACAACTATGGGAAGGGATTTGTGAAAAGGCTATGGAAACACCCTTTGTCCTGTATCTGGGTTGGTGCTGTTCAACCAGGTAGAATTATATCTAGTGGAGACGGGGCAAAGATTCGTTCGTAAAATGGGTTTCTTGCAGACACAAAATATGCATCTTCTGCTTATGAAATGTGTAAAGAAGTTGTGCTCTTTTCTCCGGAGTATTAAAATGAAAATTTGAGGTGTGAGAAATAGAACAAAGGAGAAGATGACCAGAGAGCTAAAAGAGAGCAACCGTAAGAGGACAGTCACAAGAGGTCTACAAGAGGAGGCCATAAGGGCTACTGTCGACACCGGAACCAGTCCAGGCAATAACCTAGTGGGAAACACTAGGAAGGCAGCAAGAGGGTTGAGAACATTAAGGCTGAGAATTCAGGGACAAATACCCAGCTGACTCAGCAATCAGTGGGTAGCTTAATAGGGCACCAGTAATAATATAGACTGTATATATAATGTAAGGAAAGACAGGAACAAACACTGTGAACAATGTAATTAAGGGTGGAAGAAAAGCAAATAAAGGGGCATCAACACATTAGTGCAAAATTCAGGGAAGTCCAGTAGGATTCGAGATGAAGCATTTTTGTAAAAGGTACCATCAAAAGAGAGAAAAGGCAGTAACATAAATATCACAAGGCAGGAGAATCTCAGGTCTTACGTTTCTGGCGGGTGACATCCAGAGGTCCAGCTTGCGGAGGTGGAACAGTCGGAGGTCGTGAACGCTGTGGCGAATCAAGATGGTGAGAACCTGGCGGTGGAAGAGGAACTGAAGCCAGGTAGAGTTGTTCCCAATCCGGCAGAGGAACAGTTTGATTGTCTCTAGAAAAGCTCTCAGTTCTCCAGGGTGTCGTAGGGATGCAACAGTTGAGCCATGCCTGGCAATGAGGGCAAAGGGAAATCCTCAGTGGTAGATTATTTTAGCATTCTGCGCATAGATAGGAGGGGCCGTAATGCTGCCCTAGGACGTAGGGTTCTCTGTGAGAGAGACGGACTCCGATCCGTTATAGGTGAGATGTTGTAAAGTATAAGCCTGTCGCATAATTTCTTTGATAGTGATGAACCCTGCAGATAACATCTCTAGGCTTTTTGGGATCTGGGCTTTCCGCCAGCTCTAGAGGGGAATATGCGAACAAAAAAAGAGGACTGTGCCTCGTATAGATGTCCCGTATGCCCAGAAATATTGCTCACCTTAGGTGACACTTGGTTTCTTGCATTGAACCCCTGATTAGGGGGGTGGTTGGAGAGATCCTTGGCTGCAGCCTGCAGCGATAACCGGGCTCTTTGCGGAAGTCGGTGGAGGTCCAGACGACGGTAGGAAGAAAATGCTGTAGTGGCGCTGCCCAGGTTGAAATTAGGGCTGGGCGGTATACCGGTTCATACTGAATACCGAAATTTTTGTGCTGCACAATATGAATTTTTCCCCATACCACAATACCGGTTTGGCCCCTCCCCCTCGGGAATGAATGAATTATCAGCCCGCTGTGCTGTCCCCACATCGGGGAACTAGTCACATGTCACCTGCCAGCGCTATTCTGCTCCCCGTCCCCCCCCCCAAAATCATGTTACCCGCCAGCGCTGTTCTGCTCCCCCCCAATAAATTATCAGCCCAGCGGGGTACTACTCACATATGTCACCCGCAAGCACTGCCCTCCTCCTCTTTGTTGCTGGAACTCTTTTACTGTACGCCAGTGGTCTCCAACCTGTGGACCTCCAGATGTTACAAAGCTACAACTCCCAGTATGGAAAAGGGGGGTGATATGAACTTTTAGGTACGTTCACATGGGCAGATTTATTTGCGGGTTTCCCGCTGCGTATTTGAAAGGGGGCAGGCTCTTCTCAGCTGTCCGCAGCAGATTTTCTGAGGCGGAATTTACGCTGTGGAAAATCGGCCGCAAGCCCCATTGAAGTCAGAAGGGTCTGCGGCGGATTTTCCGCAGCGGAAATTCCACTGCGGAAAATCTGTGGACAGCAGAGAAGAGACCCTTTCAAATACGCAGCGGGAAACCTGCAAATAAATCCGCCCGTGTGAACGTACCTCTAATATGGAAGGGATTAATGGGTATTTTTAAACTTTTATTAAACTTTTTTTTTTTATACACTTTTTTTTTTAGGAGGAATCATTTAGATTCCTCACACAGTTCAATGCAGTTCTATTGAACTCCATTTGATCTGTGTTCATTTGATTGAAACTGCTCAAGGCCGGCTCAATCAAATTCAGATCTATGGGGGCAGCCACAGATGCAGAGGTAAGCCCTCCGGCTACCTCCACAGGGGATCGCCCCCACACGATCGCGCTGCGGGGGGGGGGGGGGGGGTTTCGATCCACCCCACTAGACCACCAGGGATGGTTAAAAGATCCATTTAGACACCGCTGTCAACTTTGACAGCGGTGATCTAAAGGGTTAATAGCCTGCCGCAGCAATCGCCGCATGCCGGGCTATTAGCGGCGGCCCCCGGCATCTGAAATGCCGAGGACCGCCGAGTATGGAGCGGGCAGGAATCAGGAGCCCAATCCATACACCCTGAGTGCCGTCTGAGGTGCAGACTTGCGTCCCATGCAAGTCTACATCCGCTCCCACACCTCACACCGGCGTTATGAAAAAAAAAGGGGGGGAAGTCGGTCCGGCCCTGCTAGCCCGATACAGGGCAAAATCTATGAAAAATTCACCTGCCCAGCGCCCGGAACTACATGTCCTGGGTGTCGGGCGATAGGATTTCCACATCCCTGTGTTTCAGGTCACGGACTTGTAGTTTCAATTTTGTGACATCTAAGTGAACAGGCTCCAGGTCTGCCTCCCAGGCTGATTTAAGATCTGTAGCTAGAGTGAGTAAGTCCTTTTTTGTGGGAAGTAAGGCCAAGAGTGCTTAGAGTTCTGGATGGCTTTTTAGCGTATGTGCTGCCATCTCAGGAGATGGTTATGGTGGGTCTGACGCATTCAGCTGGATACGTGGATCAGGTGGCAGAACAGTGGTAGGCGTACTGGTGAGCGAGCACCTGCGAGAGCTTGAAGCTCTCTGTCTGGAATCATCTGGAGAATAGTCAGATCCCTGTCTCTCAGTAGGAGCATTTTTCAGTGGTGTTTTGAAAAGTTTTTTTTTTTTGCCAGTGGGCTGGCACCCCAATATTCCGGTGGGCTAGTGTAGTCAGTAGATTCCTCACTAGATGCCGAGGCACCTGAGTCCATATCAACCATAGAGATAGGAGCTGCTCCACCGGGAGAATAAAGGGATGGAGACATGGAATGAGTTAACTGGGGTGCTGGAACAGAAGGCAAGGTTAATTGCTGGTTTAAAGAACCATATGGGACAGGAGAGGCTTGTGAGACTTGATGCCATGTGAGTCCAGAAGTGTCCCTATCATGAGGGGGAAGGGGCTGCTGCACAGTAGAGATGTAGACTGCTTTCTCATTGGTGGCAAGGTGGCTGTCACAGGCAGCCTGGGACTTGTGTGGCGCTGATTTTATCAGGACCTCTCTGCAGCTCTAAGCTATTGCGTTGCAATAGAGAAGATGGAAGCTGAGGAGATGCCTCTCTCCCACCCCTCTGTGGTAGTGGAAGCAGCGCCTGCAAGCCACTCTGAGCAGGAGCAGCTGAGGAGGTAAGAGTGGAGAGCTGCTGATCAAGCTGTGGGGCCGGGGCTAGGTGTGTACCTGGATCATGGGGTGCGCTGATTTTCTCCGTCGGGGCTGCAGAGTCGGCCGCCCGACCACTCTGCAGATCACAATGTAAGGCGGACGCTTCCGCCATTATTGAGCGCGGAGCACGCGCAGCGCTGCTCACTGCCGGCATCTCTGAGGAGGATGACTGGGAGGAGGCCTGCTGCATCTGAGCCCCGTTCTTCTCTTCTCTGGGGGTGGAAGAATGCTGCAGTGGTATGGGTGGACTCCTGGACTTCCAAAGTAGCTTCAGGCTTCTTTTTATGTTTATGCCTGCCTCCCATAGCCTTCTTGCTGCCCTGAGAGAGATGGCCCGGCCAGAGCTCTCAAGGTCTGCTGCCGTCCGCCAGCATGCCAAGCCACGCCCCCCAGGGTTCCAATGATCTGCCACTTCTTAGTCTCTGCAAACCTTGCTTAGTGCATTAAAACAAAATGTCCTTTACAAATTGAAAATATAAATGTCATAATCTAACCAGAGTTATTCTGTAATACAGTCAACTTTCTAGATAAAAAAAAAAGTAGACCCCCTACTGATTGCGAGATAAAGCCATGTAGGGCAGTAGCACGCTTCAGATGGGTGGAGCCAGAAGCTGAAATGTTGCCATGGAAACAGTTCCAAATTGCAAGCTAAATTGTTGTGAGATCTGCTTTTTCTTTGTATTGTTATCTATTGGTGGTTGAAGGGCCCAGCATTTTGGATGCATTGCATGTATTGGGATTACTGTGCAGTTCATTTGTTATGTAAACTTGCAATCCTATTTAGGTTCTTTTTGTCGTCGCCATCATTTCTGATTTTATAGGTAAATCTTGAATTTTTGATTTGTTGCCCTCCGTTGTTGTTTTTCCATTGAACAGACTATACCGTATGTATTGTTATTCCTAATAAAGGTACACATTTTTACTTTTGGAGTTTTTTGAATTTGAATACATTGTGTTACAGATCCTTGATTTATCACACGAAGAAGGTTTTAACTCCAACTCGGATATTGAAATAAAGGAGAAAGGATTCCAAAAAATTGCGTGGGCTTTCCTAAAGGTATTTTACATTTCCTGTTTTTCCTGGTATTTTACATCTTTCTTCAAACCTTCCATCTTCAAGCAAATATTATATACTTTGACCCTGGTTTTCCAAGAATGGAGTGTTGTTTTCTTTGTGGGTTTTGTTTCCCCACAAGTATTTTTCCATGGTATTTACTAATATTTCCCTACGTTTTGCACTTTTCCCTACATTTTGCTTTTTTTACACATGCTCTGATCTGTGGGGTTTTCCAGAGCTCAAATCCACCACATTTTTGGGGAAATCTTAGTAAATATGTTGGGATTTTTTGAAAATGTCGGGACACGCCCCTTTCAGTGGCTACGGCCCTTTTCCGAACAGCCACGCCCCTTTTTGGGGTTTTCTAAGTAAAATGGATGGTTGGTTTTTTGAAATTTTGTTCAGGCACAATTTGTGGCGCAATGCGCCTGAATTTGGCACACAACCTGACAAAACAGGTAGGGTTTACAATTGTAAATCAGGGCCATTGTCTAAGAAGACTGTGCCCTGTTAGGATGGGGTTGCCTTCAGATTATTGTTGTGTTACTTTTCTGTACAACTATTCCCTAACTTGTTCATAACACTTTTCAATAGAAACGGTTTCACTTGAATAAGGCAAAATTGTAGTTTCCTAGAGCAGGGATCCTTGGCCTCTTCATTTCCGTGATCAGTGGCAGTACGATTTGGAGGACCCCCATGCATCAGATAGTCAGCCAACCTATTTGTTATCTTGTGAATTAAAAATCATAACTATTCTAAAAACAAAAACAAAAAAACTATTGTATATTTTTTGCCTTACATCCTTTTTTTTCCCATTCACTTTTAGATTGTTGGTGCCAATGAAGTTCTCAATGTAGATAAAAAATTACGCCTTCAACTTTATTACCCTCCTTCCAGAGCTAGGGTAGCTTCCAGCACTCATGTCTACGAATGGTGGCTAAAATATCCCAGAAACCGTTACCCATCTACTCTTTATGTATCTGTTAAAGGCCTAAAGCTACCTGATCATGTAAGTAATCTTTTTTTTATCTTGTACAACTTTAAAGTGAACACACTGTTACAATTGAAAGTTTTCTTTTTAATGTTTTGTATTTAAGGTAAACCAAAATTACAGTATGGCTGCCCAACAGGAAAACCTAAACTCTGACCTTCAGAATGACAGTGCTATGACGGAAAATAATTCAGCCGACTCTAGACAGAAAAAGGAACCTTTCAAGTGGACTCGACTGCCTGGTCAGGTACATGTAAAATCTTCTGCTTGCAAAGTAACCTATAGATTATTAAGTGTTGCTAAAATGTTTGTAAAAAAATATCACTATTTACTACTTTTTGATATTTTTCCAAAGTCCTGTACTATAAAGAAACAGGGGTTAAAATCAAGAATGATACCGTGTGTAAGTTTCCTAAAACGCTAAGTTTATATAGCACAAATGTGCAGTTTAAAGGGGTACTCTCCTGGAAAACATTTTTTTTTATTTTTTTTTTATCAACTAGTCCCAGAAAGTTCAACAGATTTGTAAATTACTTCTATTTAAAAATCTTAATCCTTTCAGTATTTATCAGCTGCTATATGTGCCACAGGAAGTTCTTCTCTTTTTCAATTTCCTTTCTGTCTGACCACAGTGCTCTCGGCTGACATCTCTGTCCATTTTAGGAACTGTCTGGAACAAGATAGGTTTGCTATGGGGATTTTTTCCTATTTTGAACAGTTCCTAAAATGGACAGAGGTGTCAGCAGAGATCATTGTGGTCAGACAGAAAGGAAATTCAAAAAGAAAAGAACTTCCTCTGGAACATACAGCAACTGATAAGTACTGGAAGGATTAAGATTTTTAAATAGAAGTAATTTACAAATCTGTTTAACTTTCTGGCACCAGTTGATTTAAAACAAATGTTTTCCAGTGTAGTACCACTTTAAAGTGCTTTTAATGTGCATCTGTTTGCTTTTCTGTCTAGAATCTCCAAGTATGCAACTTTTACAGATTTATACGCAAAAATGTTTTCTATGCAGTTGCGGAAACCGCATTCTCATGCACAGTATGCAGAATATCATTAGACTTTGGCGTTGATTTTCCATTTCTGCTTGTATAGGTATTTCAGCCTTAGGGCCCTTTTATTCTTACTAGCAGGTTGGACATTTATTATTTGTCATTTCTGTATTTGGTAACATCTTGTGCCTTTTGTGTTTATTTTTGATAGGCTTGCCGTATTCCCAACAAACATTTTTTGTCACTTCGAGGTGGACACATGGGGTGTTTCTCATTGTGTTTTTCTCATGTTGGTAGAACATTGGCTGCAGCGTGTGCTAACAGAGATGGTTATCCGATATACTGTAAGTACACTAACTTATCATATTGTTTAAAGCTTTACTGTGTTACTATGTAGGCTTTGATTTGTTGGGTATCAGTGCTGACACCACCACCGATCTCCAGATGTAGCCAGGAGAAGTGTGTGTGCGTGCTTCACTTGCTGGCTCGCATATCTGATTCTACTCATTGCAGGAGAGTGACTTTATAGACTTAAAATGGAGCCCATCTCCTGGTTATTATTGGGATCAGGTGGCGAGCCGGGGTGTTAAGCACATGGCCTACGCTTCTCCCGGTTATATCTAGAGCTTGGTGGGAGTTTGAACACTAGGACCGGACCGTTCAAAACATTTTACATGTCTGTTTCACATGTCAACATTTCTATAAATGACAGTAACACTTTCAATTCTAGTTTATACATAGTTAAAGTTGTGATCAGGCTGTAATAAAAAGAAAGCCCTTTAATCAGAACCAAATTAGTAGTAGATGTGGTTAACACTAACTGTGTTTTAACTTTGAAGTTAACATGTCTGATGAATTTGCACGAGATTGGGTAAAAGAAACAGCATTTTGGTGACACAAACTCTTTAATATCAGAGCTGTCTGGCCATTTTTACAGTAAGGCTTCACTTTAAAGAGGTTATCCAGGGAGCAGAAAATGTCATACCTGTTCTGCTCCCCAGCATTCACTTCCACCATGCACATCTCGGAAGAATGCCTTTAAAGATAAGAGAGGTTGGGTGCCAGTCACGATCAACGCATGTGGGCGAAACCACGCCCACACATGATGTTTATGACTTCGGAAAGTATACTACTGAAATGTGCAAAGGGCGAAAATGAGCACAGGGGAGCAAAAAAAGTAAGATCTTTTCTGCCTTTTCGACAACCCCTAATCCCATGCAGGAGTTAAAAGCCCCTTCGTAGGCATAGCTTTATCTTTGTGACCTTCCGCTTGTGAACAAAGCAATTTGCGTTTTTTTATATATATGCAAATGAGAAGAAAGTGCCCACAGGCAAGGCCAGTCGCTTCAAATGCCAAGCATTTCTACCCCCAAGCACCGTGTCAAATGCAGGTGGAGGAGGCAAGCAGCCATAGGGGATGGAAATGCTAGGAGATGATCTGCCCGGCTGTACTTGCATATATAGGTATATATAAAAACAATTTGCAAATTTTTCCAGCAAAAGTTCTAAAAGTCATACCTACCTTGGTTCCTTACCTTAGCTTCCATTCCAGCACCTTCCGGACCCCAGCTGGTCAGTGCTGTTTCCAAGACGAGATGTCTGAGCTGGACCTGCTTGATCAGACAGTAACTGCCAACAGTGGACTCCAGTCAGTAATTGGCTGATTAGCCAGGTCCTGTTAAGAAGGCTCACCTTGGAAGCAGGAAGAGATAGAGGCCAGTAAAAGACTGTAGCAGGGGCTGCAACAGGAGTAGTTTTTTTTATTTTACCTTGTCCCAAGCAATATATGATTTTTTTTTTCTGACACTGGAAAACCCCTTAACGACCAAGGACGTATATTTACATCCTTGGCCGGCTCCCGCGATATAACGCCGGGTAACACGTTGACCCCGTGTCATATCGGGTCGGTCCCGTCATGTAACTCATGCCAAGACCCAGGGCTAATAGCGCGTGGCAGTGATCACGGTGTGGCGTGCTATTAACCCTTTAGATGTGGCGTTCAAAGTTGAACGCCGCCTCTAAAACGAAAGTAAAAGCTTCCCGGCTGCTCAGTGGGGCTGATCGGGACCACCGCAGTGAAAATGCGGTGTCCCGATCAGCTAGAACGCGAGCGGAGGTCCTCTTACCTTCCTCCGGCGCGTCCGTTCGGCGATTGATTGCTCCAAGCCTGAGATGCAGGCTTAAGCAATCGACCGCCAATAACACTGATCAATGCAAAGCTATGGCTTTGCAGTGATCAGTGTAAAAGATCAGTGCATGCAGTGTTATAGCCCCCTATGGGAGCTATAACACTGCAAAAAAAGTGTAAAAATAAAGTTAATAAATGTGATTTAACCCTTTAACCAATAAAAGTCCAAATCACCCCCCTTTTCCCATAAAAAAAAAAACATGTAAATAAAAAAGTCCGATTAATACAAAAATGGTACCGCTAAAAACTTCAGATCAATGCGCAAAAATTAGCCCTCATACCGCCCCATACACGCTAAAATAAAAAAGTTATAGGGGTCAGAAGATGACAATTTTAAATGTATAAATTTTCCTTCATGTTGTTATGATTTTTTTCAGAAGTACGACAAAAATCAAACCTATATAAGTAGGATATCATTTTGATCGTATGGACCTACAGTATAAAGAGGTGGTGTCATTTTTACCGAAAAATGTACTGCGTAGAAACGGAAGCCCCCAAGATTTACAAAATTTTTTCTTCAATTTCGTGTCAGACCACTAAAACCACTTCAATTTTTTTCCCCGTTTCGCCGTAGATTTTTGGGTAAAATGACTGATGTCACTGCAAAGTAGAATTGGTGGCGCAAAACAAAAAGCCCTTATATGGATTTTTAGGTGCAAAATTGAAAGGGTTATAATTTTTAAAAGGTGAGGAGGAAAAAACGAAAGTGCAAAAACGGAAAAACCCTGCGTCCATAACGGGTTATTAAACTCCTACCCACTATGTGAAACAGTCTGACAGATTCCCTTCAAATGAGTTATCCGGGTGAATATAATTAACCTCTTTAAGGACGGACCCATTTTTTTTTTACCTTAACCCCTTAAGGACCCAGCCCATTTTCACCTTAAGGACCCGAACATTTTTAGCACATCTGACCACTGTCACTTTAAGCATTAATAACTCTGAGATGCTTTTACTTTTCATTCTGATTGCGAGATTGTTTTTTTGTGACATATTCTACTTTATTTTAGTGGTAAAATTTTGTCGATACTTGCATCATTTATTGGTGAAAAATTTGAAAATTTTATGAAAAATTTGAAAATTTCCAACTTTTCTAACTTTGAAGCTCTCTGCTTATAAGGAAAACGGACATCCCAAATAAATGATATATTGATTCACATATACAATATGTCTACTTTATATTTGCATCATAAAGTTGACATGTTTTTACTTTTGAAAGACATCAGAGGGCTTCAAAGTTCAGCAGCAATTTTCAAATTTTTCACAAAATTTTAAAAATCTGAATTTTTCAGGGACCAGTTCAGTTTTGAAGTGGATTTGAACGGCCTTCATATTAGAAATACCCCATGAATGACCCCATTATAAAAACTGCACTCCTCAAAGTATTCAAAGTGTGTTAACCCTTTAGGTGTTTCACAGGAATAACAGCAAAGTGAAGGAGAAAATTCAAAATCTTCATTTTTTACACTGGCATGTTCTTGTAGACCCAGTTTTAGAATTTTTGCAAGTGGTAAAAGGAGAGAAATCACCCTAAAATTTGTTACCCAATTTCTCTTGAGTAAGGAAATACCTCATGTGTATGTGAAGTGCTCGGCGAGCGCAGTAGAGGGCTCAGAAGGGAAGGAGCAAAAATTGGATTTTGGTGTGAGTTTTTCTGAAATGGTTTTTGGGGGGCATGTCACATTTAGGAAGCCCCTGTGGTGCCAGAACAGCAAAAAAAACAAAAACACATGGAATACTATTTTGGAAACTACACCCCTTAAGGAACGTAATAAGGGGTACAGTGAGCCTTAATACCCCACAGGTGTTTGACGACTTTTCGTTAAAGTTGGATGTGTAAATGAAAAAAAAAATGTTTTTTTCACTAAAATGTTTTTCCCCAAATTTTACATTTTTACAAGGGGTAATAGGAGAAAATGCCCCCCAAAATTTGTAACCCCATTTCTTCTGAATATGGAAACACACCATGTGTGAACATCAAGTGCTCTGCTGGCGAACTACAATGCTCAGAAGAGAAGGAGTGCTATTGAGCTTTTGGAGAGAGAATTTGGTTGGAATAGAAGCATTTACAAAGCCCTCTGTGGGGGCAAAACAATGGACCCCTCCACATGTGACACCATTTTGGAAACTACACCCCCCACAGAATGTAATAAGGGGTACAGTGAACATTTACAACCCACTGGCGTTTGACAGGTCTTTGGAACAATGGGCTGAGCAAATGAAAAATGTAATTTTTCTTTTTCACGGAGCACTGTTCCAAAAATCTGTCAGACACCTGTGTGGCGTAAATGCTCACTGTACCCCTTATAAGTTTTCAAAATGGGGTCACATGTGGGGGGGGGGGGGTCAATTGTTCTGGCACTATGGGGGCTTTATAAACACACGTGGCCTTCAATTCCGGAAAAATTTTCTCGCCAAAAGCCCAATGGCGCTACTTCTCCTCTGAGCATTGTAGTGCACCCGCAGAGCACTTTACATCCACATATGGGGTATGTTCTTACTCAGAAGAAATGGGGTTACAAGTTTTGGGGGGCTTTTTTTTTTCATTTTTTCCCTTGTATAAATAAAAAATTTAGGGTAACACCAGCATTTTAGGGTTTTTCCATTTTTGGGTCCTTAAAGGGGTACTGCGGTGGTCAACGTGTTTTTCCGTTTTTGACTTACCCTATTTGTTTTGTTTAATTTCTATTCTTGTTGTTTAGCCTACTCTATTTCCGTTCTTTGTTGTCTTTTTATCCCCCACTTTGTTTTCCTATCTTTGCTTCTATTTCCTGTTTCTTGCTGTGCTGAAAACTACAAATCCCAGCATGCCACATGCCTTGCTGGTTTGGGGCGGCTCCTTTTTTTTTTGTTTGTTTGTTCCGCCCTTTACCCATCCTACTATTTTCCCGGGTCAGCCCCCTTATACACTGCACACTAATATAATCAGCCTTGGTTGGGATACACTGTCATACACACACAAAAGGGACTACAACTCCCAGCATGTGTCATTCAGGAGTCTTCAGTCTGTGGTATAACACCAGCATGCTGCCTCTGTAGTCTCCTGGGGGTTGTAGTTCACCACACCTCTGTAGGGCATACACCAGTGTTTCCCAACCAGGGTGCCTCCAGGTGTTGCAAAACTATAACTCCCGGCATGCCCTGACAGCCTTTGGGCATGCTAGGAGTTGTAGTTTTACAACAGCTGGAGGCACACTGGTTGGGAAACACTGGTGTAACATGATGTGTATGCTGAATAGGCTAGAACAGTGTTTCCCAACCAGTGTACCTCCAGCTGTTGCAAATCTACAACTCCCAGCATGCCCAAAGTCTGTCAGGGCATGCTGGGAGTTGTAGTTTTGCAACAGCTGGAGGCACACTGGTTTGTAAACACAAGCATACACACACACACACACAACAGGGACTACAACTCCCAGCATGTGTCATTCAGAAGTCCCTCCCCCCCCCCCCCCCCCCTCCCCCTTCACATATAGGGGGAGATTTATCAAAACCTGTGTAGAGGAAAACTTGCCCAGTTGCCCATAGCAACCAATCAGCTTGCTGCCTTCATTTTTATGAAGGCCTGTGAAAAATGAAAGAAGGGATCTGATTGGTTGCTATGGGCAACTGGACAAGTTTTCCTCTGCACAGGTTTTGATAAATCTCCCCCATAGAGATCATTCCCAGTATGAGATTTATTCCCCTGCAGTCCATACATCCCCAGCCCGTGCACCTTCTCATCCTCCCCTTCAGATAACACTTATCTGTGAGGTTCTTCTACTGTGCAGACCTGTGTCCATAGAATACAGACCAGGGGGGAGGGGAGGGGCTGTGTACTCAGCTGAATGAGATGAGGGGGCGTGGCTTATTCCTCTCATGCAGACAGAGAGAAAAAAAAAGCTATGACATCTTGTCCACAACAGACTCAGAACTGTGAACAACAGTAAAAGAAAACCCTCTGAACTACAGAACTTCCTGCCCAACAAACAGGTAAGAAAAACACATACATGCTGCCAAAACATATAACACATGTATATTGCAAAAAAACTTGCGAAGAAGATGCCATATAGTCAAAAGAATTAACCACCGGAGTACCCCTTAACCCCTTAAGGACTCAGGGTTTTTCCGTTTTTGCACTTTCGTTTTTTCCTCCTTACCTTTTAAAAATCATAACCCTTTCAATTTTCCACCTAAAAATCCATATTATGGCTTATTTTTTGCGTCCCCAATTCTACTTTGCAGTAACATTAGTCATTTTACCCAAAAATGCACGGCGAAACGGAAAAAAAAATCATTGTGCGACAAAATCGAAAAAAAAAACGCCATTTTGTAACTTTTGGGGGCTTCCGTTTCTACGCAGTGCATATTTCAGTAAAAATTACACCTTATCATTATTCTGTAGGTCCATACGGTTAAAATGATACCCTACTTATATAGGTTTGATTTTGTCGCACTTCTGGAAAAAATCATAACTACATGCAGGAAAATTTATACGTTTAAAAATGTCATCTTCTGACCCCTATAACTTTTTTATTTTTCCATGTATGGGGTGGTATGAGGACTCATTTTTTGCGCCGTGATCTGAAGTTTTTATCGGTATGATTTTTGTTTTGATCGGACTTTTTGATCACTTTTTATTCATTTTTTTATGATATAAAAAGTGACCAAAATACGCTTTTTTGGACTTTGGAATTTTTTTGCGCGTACGCCATTGACCGTACGGCTTAATTAATGATATATTTTTATAGTTCGGACATTTACGCACGCGGCGATACCACATATGTTTATTTTTTATTTTTTTTACACTGTTTTATTTTTTTTATGGGAAAAGGGGGGTGATTCAAACTTTTATTAGGGAAGGGGTTAAATGACCTTTATTAACACTTTTTTTTTACATTTTTTTTGCAGTGTTATAGGTCCCATAGGGACCTATAACACTGCACACACTGATCTCTAATGCTGATCACTGGCGTGCATTAACACGCCTGTGATCAGCATTATCGGCGCTTGACTGCTCCTGCCTGGATCTCAGGCACGGAGCAGTCATTCGTCGATCGGACACCGGGGAGGCAGGTAAGAGCCCTCCCGGTGTCCGATCAGCTGTTCGGGACGCCGCGATTTCACCGCGGCGGTCCCGAACAGCCCGACTGAGCAGCCGGGTCACTTTCACTTTCACTTTAGAAGCGGCGGTCAGCTTTGACCGCCGCTTCTAAAGGGTTAATACCGCACATCGCCGCGATCGGCGATGTGTGGTATTAGCCGCGGGTCCCGGCCGTTGATTAGCGCCGGGACCGACGCGATATGATGCGGGATCGCGGCGCGATCCCGCTTCATATCGCGGGAGCCGGCGCAGGACGTAAATATACGTCCTGCGTCGTTAAGGGGTTAAAGTACCAGGGCATCAAGGCGTACCTGTACGCCCAGGGTCCTTAAGTGGTTAAAGAGGTTATCCAGGGAAAAAACATTTTTTATATATCAACTGGATCCAGAAAGTTATACAGATTTTTAATTACTTTTATTAAAAAATCTTAATCCTTTCAGTACTTATGAGCTGCTGAAGTTGAGTTGTTGTTTTCTGTCTAAGTGCTCTCTGATGACACGTGTCTCGGGAACTGTCCAGAGTAGAACCAAATTCCCATAGCAAACCTATCCTGCTCTGTGCAGTTCCTGAGATGTCAGCAGAGAGCACTTTTGCCAGACAGAAAAGAACAACTCAATTTCAGCAGCTGATAATTATTGGAAGGCTTAAGATTTTTTAATAGAAGTAATTTACAAATCTGTTTAACTTTCTGGAGCCAGTTGATTTAAAAAAAAAAAGTTTTTTCCTGGAATACCCCTTTAATGACCAGGCTCTTTTTTTAAAAAAATTTAAAAATTTTTTATTTGACATGTTTAAATGGTAATAGCTTTTTCTGAGCCGAGCGATTCTGAGATTGTTTTTTCGGGACCTATTGTACTTTATAAGTGGTGCATTTTTTGTTGATGCATGAAGCATTTTTCACAAATGTTGTGAAAAACTGGAAAATTTCTGGCTTTTAAAAAAAAAAAAATTTTTTTATGATGTTCACTGGATGATAAAAGTGATGTTATATTTATTCTGTGGGTCGGTACGATTATGGTGATACCCATTTTATTGTACACAAAAGCATCTGAGCACTTACTACTGATACTAAAATATGTTTTTATTTTAAATCCAAACACATAACACATATAGGGAACACCAAAGAGTTAATTAAAATACAATCAGATGGGACTGGATGTCAATGATACATATAATGGTCAAGAGAAAGTGCAAAAATCATATATACTAACATGAGGTGGGAGACAGAGGTAGGTAGTGTATTGCACAATCAATGTTAACCCCAAGGTGGGATGCACTATATCAGGCTTGTAAACTTCCTACCACTCTCCTAATGTGCTAATGTAATATACCATACTATGATTCTAAGATATTGCACTCACCCATGTTACACCCAGGCACCACACGTTCTGACGTACGTTTTGTCAGATAGACTTTTTCAAGGAACATGAAAAACCCATTTTATATAGCTTTTTATGTTCTTTTTCTGAACAAAATAAATTTTTTCCCTTTTTGTGTTATGTTCCGACAGCCTTAACTTTTTTATTTCTCGTCCGACGCCATTGAGTGAGGGCTTATTTTTTGCGGGACAAGCTTTACTTTTTATTGATATCTTTTTTGCGATACATGCTACCTTTTGATCTTTTTTATTCCGCTATTTGTATTTATAATTGGCAAATGTTGCGTTTTTTTTTATTTAAAAAAATTTTTTTATGGCGTTTACCGTGCAGGATAATTTACATTATAGCTTTATAGTACACCTCATTACGGTTGTGGCAATACCTAATATCTATATAATTTGTGTGTTTTTTTTATTTTTTTTATTTCATTTATGATACTACCGGGCTTTTCTTGGCAAAGGGGCATTTTATTTATTTTTTTACTTTTATTCCCAAACTGAAGGGGTTAAAGGGGTATTCCGGTGGAAAACATTTTTTTTTTTAAATCAACTGGTGCCAGAAAGTTAAACAGATTTGTAAATTACTTCTATTTAAAAAATCTTTACCCTTCCAGTACTTTTTAGCAGCTGTATGCTACAGAGGAAATTCTCTTCTTTTTGAATTTCTTTTTTGACTTGTCCACAGTGCTCTCTGCTGACATCTAATGCCCGTATCAGGAACTGTGCAGAGCAGGAGAAAATCTGCATTGCAAACCTATTCTGCTCTGGAGGGTTCCTGACACGGACAGAGGTGTCAGCGGAGAGCACTGTGTGTTAGCAGAGAGCGCTGTGAACAAGACAAAAAAGAAATTCTAAAAGAAAAGAATTTCCTCTGTAGCATACAGCTGCTAAAGAGTACTGGAAGGGTAAAGATTTTTTAATAGATGTCATTTACAAATCTGTTTAACTTTCTGGCACCAATTGATTTAAAAAAAAAAAAAAAGTTTTCCATCAGAGTACCCCTTTAACTGTCAGGATCAGAGCCCCGCTCATGACAGCTGCGTCGGGTTCCCGGCGATATGCGATTGCCGGCCCCAGCCCACGCTTGCAGCACCGTGATCGGGAATGGACGTATATATACGTCTATTTGCGTTTAGTCACAGGAAAAATGGACGTATATATATATATATATATATGTCCATTTGTGGCAAGGGGTTAAAGTGAATTTTATTTACCAGTGAGCAATATACAGTGCATGTATTAGTGCTTCTGAATGGCCAAACCGTTTGTTTTCCAGCAACTGTTGGATAATCCCTTTAGGCTACGTTCACATGCACACAGATTTGATGCGCAGGATTTTCTGCTTTTAGATTTCAATGAAAACTAAATGACTGAGCACAGCTACTAATCGGCAGTTACAAATCCTGTGCATCAAACCTGCGTGCCTAACGTACCCTTAAAGTATTGTTCAATTTTTCCACGTATAAGAAATGATGGCACATTGCAAGAATATGCCAGTACTTCTTCACTTCGCTCAGCTTAAACTCGCGATCGCAGCAGGTTTCAGGACTGAGCTCAATCTAAACTTTTGACATGTCTGTTTGACATGTCAAAAGTTGTTTTAAATGGCAGTGACACTTAAATGATATTTCATAACAATATAACATTCTGAAGGGTAGGGTCAGACCTCCATCCTGTGATTTGGGACATTTTGCTATCTCTCACGGAGTATAGATCAGCTGCCAAGACCCACCCGATGACTAGATACCCAGGTCACGGCAACATTTAACTGTGATTTTGCTTAAATGAAAATGAAAGCTAAATTCTCCATATGTGTAATATGTACAATAGCAGCAGATACAAAAAAAAATTCTTAGCAGGGATGTGGCATATGCCTGGAAATGTTGCAGCATGTAAGTGAAGATTAAGATTAAGTAAGTGAAGCCCAAAAAAAGCCTGAAAAACGACGCCACTGCATTTTCCTGCGTTTGGTGTTTTTTCTTGCGTTTTTTCTTGCGTTTTTGCCTTTGAGTGGAAATGGCATTTTTGGCCCTCTTGGTGTTTTTTTTCAAAATTTGTTGAGTACCAAGCCCCCCCCCCCCCAAAAAATAAATAAATAAAAATAAATAAAAGAAACTAAAAAAAGAAGGAATAGTTAGGGCTGGGTGGTATACCGGTTGATACCGAAAACCGAATTTTTCGGGCTACACGATATGAATTTTCCCCTATACCGCAATACCGGTTGGGCCCCTCTCCCTCGGGAATGTATTATCAGCCCAGCCCAGCGCTGTCCCCACATCGGGAAACTAATCCTATGTTACCCGCCAGCACTGTTCTGCCCCCCCCCCCCCCCCCCCCCCCAATTGATTATCAGCCCAGCGGGGTACTACTCACATATGTCACCCGCAAGCATTGCCCTCCTCCTCTTTGTTGCGGCCCGCCGGGAGCTGGAACTCTATACTGTACGCCAGTGGTCTCCAACCTGCAGACCTCCAGAAGTTGCAAAACTACAACTCCCAGTATGGTGGGAGTTGCAGTTTTGCAACAGCTGGAGGTCCGCAGGTTTGAGACCACTGCTGTATGCTGTATCACTATGCCCGGGCTGCAAAAGATAAAGAAAATAAACTGTAACTCACCTACGTCGGCCTCACGTTGGGGACGGGAACGTCGGACAGCCATCAGCCTATCACCGGCCGGAGCGATGTCCCGCCCCGGCCAGTGATAGGCTGAGCCCACTATCATGTGAGGAGCTCTGGCCGGCTTCTTACATGATAGTGTGCTCAGACTCAGTTGAAAATACCGTTATATGCCGTGATACACATATTTGGTCATACCGCCCAGCCTTAGGAATAGTGAGGGATGGAAATTTTTTTATTTAACAACATTTATATTTTTTATAACAAATTTTTTATTTTTTAAACAGGGACCAATTTATGTGGGCGGGAAGGGACCTAAAAATGTAGCCAACAATAATAAAAATGTATAAAGGTGCCATTTAATTGTAAAAATAATATTTTTTATAATTACCGTATTTATCGGGGTATACCACGCACCGGCCTATAACACGCACCCTCATTTTACCAAGGATATTTGGGTAAAAAAAGTTTTTTACCCAAATATCCATGGTAAAATGAGGGTGCGTGTGTGCGCGTGTATACCCCGATATACCCCCAGGGAAGGCAGGGGGAGAGAGGCCATCGCTGTCCGCTTCTCTCCCTCTGCCTTTCCTGGGGTCTAGAGCGCTGCTGTCGGCCCTTCTCACCCCCTGGCTATCGGCGCCGCTGCCCGTTCTGTCCCTCTGACTATCGGTGCCGGCGCCCCATTACCGGCGCCGATAGCCAGGGGGAGAGAAGCGGCGCCGACAGCCAGGGGGAGAGAAGGGGCAGCGGCACCCATTGCCGGCGCCGCTGCCCCGTTGCCTCCCCCCATCCCCGGTGGCATAATTACCTGAGTCGAGTCCGCGCTGCTGCAGGCCTCCGGCGTGCGTCCCCTGCGTCGTTGCTATGCACGGCGCATGACGTCAGTGCGCCGCGCCGTGCATAGCAACGACGCAGGGGACGCACGCCGGAGGCCTGCAGCAGCGCGGACCCGACTCAGGTAATTATGCCACCGGGGATGGGGGAGGCAACGGGGCAGCGGCGCCAGCAATGGGTGCCGCTGCCCCTTCTCTCCCCCTGGCTGTCGGCGCCGCTTCTCTCCCCCTGGCTATCGGCGCCGGCAATGGGGCGCCCCCACCGATAGTCAGGGGGACAGAACGGGCAGCGGCGCCGATAGCCAGGGGGTGAGAAGGGCCGACAGCAGCGCTCTAGACCCCAGGAAAGGCAGGGGGAGAGAAGCGGGCAGAGACGGCCTCTCTCCCCCTGCCTTTCCTGGGGGTGTATCGGCGTATAACACGCACACAGACTTTAGGCTAAAAATTTTAGCCTAAGAAGTGCGTGTTATACGCCGATAAATACGGTAATTTTGTTACCCTTAAATTTGTAATGTATTTTAATAATGTGTTAAAGTGTGTATGACTTTTTTTTCTTGATTTTTTTACATTTCTTAGGTAGTACTACTACTGCTAGCATGAAACAGATTGTTCCATGATGGGAGTAGTAGTACCTGTACTAATAGACAGATCGCTCCGGCTGTCACTTCTGACACCCAATGCGATTGTCCTTTATATTGCAGAGATGCGGAGCTGCTCTCCACAGCACTTTCATATCTGCTCTGAACTCCGGGCTGGCCAGTGATGGTTCCAGCCAATCACCACTCTCAGCGGGAAATATGAATCAGTGATGTAAATTTGTATCTATATACTGGCTGGCCGGAGTATAGTGCAAAGATCCGAAGGGCAGGAGAAAGCCGCTCCGCATCTCAAAAGGATGAAGGACGTTCGCAGCAGGTGTCAGGAGTGACACCAGCTGTGATCTCAACTTAACTGCAGGTACTACTGCTCCCAACATGGAGAACACTCTGCTCCATGCTGGGAGCTGTAGTACCTGCATTATTAGACAGATCGAAGTGGGTGTCACCTCTGACACCTGTCGCAATCTGTCTATTAATGCAGGTGCTAAAGCTCCCAGCATGGAGCAGAAGGGAGCAGTAGTACCTGCAGTTAAGTTAGATCACAGCTGGTGTCACTCCTGACACCCGCTGCGATTGTCCTGTATAATGTATAGATGCGGGGGGCACGGCCGCACTTCTCTGGTCCCCTGCACTGTATTATGTGCTGTATATATACCAAAAAACACCTTTCACCCTGGAAGACCCAGGGTCACTGATACCCTTATTAAATCCCACCCCTAAAACTTAACTTTTATTTATATTTAGATTAGAATTATTAAATAATAAGTATATAATAAATGATGAGTGTGTTCACTTAAAATCACGGGTTGGTGTGCTTTGAGGGGGCATTTTCAGCATTTTAATTAGCGGTAGTTGGTGTGCAATCCATGGTGGTACTGCAGCCCACCTGCGATATTGAATACATATACAGTGGTTAACTGGATACAATTGAAATACTATTACAAAGCACACCAACCCGTGATTTTAAGTGAACACACTCATCATTCATTATATACTTATTATTTAATAATTCTAATCTAAATATAAATAAAAGTTAAGTTTTAGGGGTGGGATTTAATAAGGGTATCAGTGACCCTGGGTCTTCCAGGGTCAAAGGTGTTTTTTGGTTATTATTACCCTAACCCACCCTGGGGTCTCTTTGTTGTTGATCTGTATATATACCTATTCGTATATGCTGCTGAGAGTTGTGATTCGCTGGAACCATCCGGCCTATCACAGCTCTCTGCGGGAAATCTGAATCTGTGATGTGAAGATAATGTCACATCGCAGAATGCATTGCAGAGGAGTGGAGAAGCAGCCATGCCGCCCGCTTCTATACATTATATAGGAGGATCGCAACTGGTGTCAGAAGTGACACCCGGGGTGATCTGTCTATTAGCACAGTCTGTTCCATGCTGGGAGTAGTAGTACTACCTAAAAAATTTGAAAAATAAAGAAAATAAAGTGAAAAAAGTTAGACACACACTTTAGTAAACACATTATTAAAATACATTACTAATAAAACGTTTAACAAAATTATAAAAAATATTATTTTTACATTTAAATGGCCACATTTTTATTATTGTCGGCTACATTTTTAGTTCACTGCCGGCCCACATAAATTGGTCACTCTTAAAAAATTTATAAAATTTTCGTAATAAAAATTATAATTTTCGTTAAATACAATTTTTTCCATCCCTACTGTATCATTTATTTATAAATTTTTTAATGGTACCCTATGAAATTTTAATTAAAAAAAGGTATCTCCATCACTTTTTTGGATCGCTAAAGTCCAAAAAAAGAATAAAAACTGCCTGCAAAAACGCCAAAGTTAAAACCCACATGGCGTTTTTCCTGGCGTTTTTTCACTTCTATGGGAGAAAAACACCATGATTTCAGGGAAATCAACGCCATAGTCTCAACATGCTGCGATTTTGAAAAAAACTGCCAAGGAGCAGGAAAACGCCAAAAAGGAGTGGAAAAAACACCAAAAGGATTTAAAAAACGCCAAGCTGAACAACACCAAGTGGAAAAGGAATTTTGTGATTTCTCCTTGATTTACAGCTAACATCTGGCCGCAGCGTTTTTTCACAGAAAAAAATTACATGGGACTCTTTTGGATTTTTTTTTTTTTTTTGGGGGGGGGGGGGGGGGGGGGCAAAATGAACACTTAGGAAAGTGGAAACTTAGCCTTTAAGAGCTAAACTCGTCTTTCTTATTATTTCCAATGTCATAATGAAGTTATTATAAAAGGCACAACACAAATAGAGAAACATAGCCGCACATCCACCATTTGTATTTTCATCTACTTGCTTCTCAGCATAATTTAAAAAACTAACTGGTTGTTAGTATACATTTTGATCAAAAAGTACAAGCCCACTCGCCACGTCAAGGCCACCTAGTCAGAGTGAGTTTAACCTAACACTGCTGTAGCCCCGAGCGGGGATCCACTGCCTCCGAGACAGTGAGCCCACAGGAGGAAAGACCCAGTGGCCAGGCAGCCCCACTGCTGACCAACCAAGCCCCTGGCTCTGGGCCGCACCATCCCACAGACAAAGCATCACAGAAACACTGGCTACCACAGAGAACCACATCAGTGTAAACACTTACCATGTGCTCCCTACCAGAGGGCTGGGAGAGTGTAAGGAGGAAACCATCATACAGTGTCCTACTAACGCCTGGGCCGAATGGGTGGAGTGGAGCGCTGGCCATGGAAGAAGGGAGAGATTACACATGTAAAACTCAAATAGAGAAACATAGCCGCACATCCACCATTTGTATTTTGATCTACTTTCTTCTCAGAAAATAGATCAAGTAGAAACTAACAGCTTTATATACATTTTGATCAAAAAGTTAGCAGGAGATTGCAAATGGTTTCCTCCTTACACTCTCCCAGCCCTCTGGTAGGGAACACATGGTAAGTGTTTACACTGGTGTGGTTCTCTGTGGCGGCCATCCCCCTATGGGCTTGGTGTCTCGGAGGCTGTGGTCACCGCCTGGTGCTACGCCAGTGTTGGGTTAAGGACCCACTCTGAACAGGTGGCCTTGACGTGGCGATTGGGCTTGTACTTTTTGATCAAAATGTATACTAACTACCTGTTAGTTTTTGAAATTATGCTGAGAAGCAATCAGATACAAATGGTGGATGTGCGGCTGTGTTTCTCTATGTGTGTTGTATTATTATAAAAGGCTATGCTTCCTACTTGTTATTATGGAGCAGTATTTTGTATGTATACTTGATTGGCATGGTAAAATATGAGCTCCTTTTATGTTTATCCTGACCAACTGGAAATTCTTGAGGTTCTAGGCAGAGTTCCAATGTTTGCTGTATAACTTATTTGACTATTGCAGAACACAAGAGAAATTAACCCCTTAACGAGCACCAGCACACCTTTGTTTCTGCAGTCACTGCAGCTTTTTACTGTGGCATAGTCAGAACTTTGCATGGGAGTCCTGTACCAGCTGGACTATGTGGTTGGCTTTCTATTGTGACTGAGGCATTGACGTGGCTTACAGAGGGAGCGAATTCCCTCTTTAAAGGAGAAGTCCTTTTCGTGAAGATTCATCCCCTATGCTTTGGATAGGGGATAAGTGTGTGAATGCGGGTTCCCCCACGATCTCCTGCCTGGCACTGCGGCTCTCCTCGCGTGCCCTCAATTCTTCTCTATGGGAGAGACTGAGATACTCTCTGGAACTGTCTCCTGTCAGTATCGTTGGAGCTCAGCCAGAGTACGGTTGGGTTCTTGGTCATCTCTTTTGCTAAAGCCCTTCCCCCCAATTACTTAGTTTAATGGGGCGGCCAGCTCTTGGAGCGGTCAACATGTGTGAGTGCCTTTGTATTTCTCTGTATACAGAGGCCCTATGACTCTTGCTGTGTATGATGGACCTATATGTTATGTTTACATATTCATTAAATATAGAGATTAACTATGAAGAATTTCTTATTATACTGACCACTACTTCTCCTTTTCAAACCTCTGCTGCATTGAGAAACATTAGCATTGAGTATTTAGTATCTAACGGTAACATTCTTAGGGAATAGCTATGATGTGGAGCAGCAGAATTATTTGAAGAACCAAAAATATTGATAGCCAATCATTATCTTACCCATCAAAATACAGGTTCCCCTTCTGCAACCTCTCTTTAGATCATCAGCTTCTTAAAAGCTGAAGAAAATCCCATTATACATTAATCCTCTTTCTTTCAGGATACGAGGTCCAGCCAGTACATCCAGATTTGGCGTCATGACTAAGATTTCTTTGGCACTGCAATATGTATTGCTATTTTTTTGTTATATAACTAGATGGGAGTTGGTTATAGGACATATAATAAGTAGATTGGTAATATTTAGTGGTAATGCCCATATCAAACATTAGGAGAAGAACTTATTGTAAATGTGTAAGCAGTGAGGTGCTACTTCACACATTAGCCTTGCACTAGTTTTGTTTATGTCCCTACTATGGTAAACTAGCAAAAGCAAATAATCCTTTTCATGACCATTAGATGGCGATCTATTGCCAGTTATACAATAATCTACTTGAGGGAGAACGCAAAAATTGGTTTTGTTGGAGTCAAAGTATCTTAATCTGGTAGAAAAATGATGACGCTTTATATTTAGAAGGGTTTTAGCTTGTCGTAGCAACACTAAACAAGTAAATGAAGAAGGAATATATACATGGAGGGGAAAAGACTAGCTTCACACCAGCATTGTCTTTTCCATTGTTTCCACCTCATTAAAGCACAGCAATTAAAAAACAGTGAATCCGTTGCATAACAGACTTTGCATTGCCTGATGGACCCTATTTACTTTAATGGGATCTGCCGTGTTTCTGGTATGGTGTGCAGCATTTTTACCAACAAATAGCGCAGCATGCTGTTATATTTTTTTTCTTGCTTTATAGAATACAATTATACAATACAATGCTTGGGGAGAAGATGGCCAGAAGGGTGGAGGAGGGTTTAAACTAGGGACTGGGGGGGAGGGAACCTACAACATAGAGGGGGCAGATGAGGGAGCGGCTAGAATAGGCTTCATAGGAAGAAAAACATGCACCATTGTATTGCGTGATGACTAATGCCAGAAGTCTGACCAATAAAACTGATGAACTGGAGTGGTTGATTTTATGTAAAGTCCAGTCTGAAGGCCGCACTGCAGGAGGATATACGGGAGGGAAACAATAATGTGGAGTCATTATGGGTAGAATTTATATATATATATATATATATATATATATATATATATATATATAAAACTCAATGGGGGAGATTTATCAAAACCTGTGCAAAGGAAAATTTTCCCAGTTTCCCATAGCAACCAATCAAATCATTTCTTTCATTTTTGAAAAGGCCTGTGAAAAATGAAAGAAGTGATCTGATTGGTTGCTATGGGCAACTCAGCAACTTTTCCTCTGGACAGGTTTTGATAAATCTTTCCCAATGTGTGTGTGTGTGTGTGTATGTTCCAGCATCACGTCCGGCTAAAGCTATTAACATGAAACTTGGCACACATGTTACCTTTATGTCAACAACAAACATAGGATAGGTGATTTAACCCTTACTCGCCCCCATTTGCCAGGACCAAGGTTTTTGTTTAAAGTCCCATACAAGTCAATGGGAAATATATGTTACTGCATAATTTCCAGGAGATATTTCGATATTGTCCACTTAAATTTATATTTCCACTTAAAGTTAATTAAACCCTTAACTACCCCCATTTATGAGGGTCGGGGTTTTTGTTTAACCCCTTAACGACGCAGGACGTATATTTACGTCCTGCGCCGGCTCCCCCGATATGAAGCGGGATCGCGCCGCGATCCCGCATCATATCGCGTCGGTCCCGGCGCTCATCAACGGCCGGGACCCGCGGCTAATACCACACATCGCCGATCGCGGCGATGTGCGGTATTAACCCTTTAGAAGCGGCGGTCAAAGCTGACTGCCGCTTCGAAAGCGAAAGTGAAAGTGACACGGCTGCTCAGTCGGGCTGTTCTGGACCGCCGCGGCGTCCCGAACAGCTGACCGGACACCGGGAGGGCCCTTACCTGCCTCCTCAGTGTCCGATCGGCGAATGACTGCTCCGTGCCTGAGATCCAGGCAGGAGCAGTCAAGCGCCGATAACACTGATCACAGGCGTGTTAATACACGCCTGTGATCTGTGTAAAAGATCAGTGTGTGCAGTGTTATAGGTCCCTATAGGACCTATAACACTGCAAAATAAAGTGTTAATAAAGGTCATTTAACCCCTTCCCTAATAAAAGTTTGAATCACCCCCCTTTTCCCATAAAAAAAATAAAAGTGTAAAAAAAATAAAAAATAAACATGTAGTATCGCCGCGTGCATGAATGTCCGAACTATAAAAATATATCATTAATTAAACCGCATGGTCAATGGCGTACGTGCAAAAAATTCCAAAGTCCAAAAAAGCGTATTTTGGTCACTTTTTATACCATTAAAAAATGAATAAAAAGTGATCAAAAAGTCCGATCAAAACAAAAATGGTACCGATAAAAACTTCAGATCACGGCGCAAAAAATAAGTCCTCAAACCGCCCTATACGTGAAAAAATAAAAAAGTAATAGGGGTCAGAAGACAACATTTTTAAGCGTATAAATTTTCCTGCATGTAGTTATGATTTTTTCCAGAAGTGCGACAAAATCAAACCTATGTAAGTAGGGTATCATTTTAACCGTATGGACCTACAGAAAAATGATAAGGTGTAATTTTTACTGAAATATGCACTGCGTAGAAACGGAAGCCCCCAAAAGTTACAAAATGGGGTTTTTTCTTCGATTTTGTCGCACAATGATTTTTTTTTCCGTTTCGTCGTGCATTTTTGGGTAAAATGACTAATGTCACTGCAAAGTAGAATTGGCGACGCAAAAAATAAGCCATAATATGGATTTTTAGGTGGAAAATTGAAAGGGTTATGATTTTTAAAAGGTAAGGAGGTAAAAACGAAAGTGCAAAAACGGAAAAACCCTGAGTCCTTAAGGGGTTAAAGTCCCATGCAAATCTATGGGAAATGTATGTTCCCACAAAACTTCCGTACGGCTGGAGATACTTCAATAATCCTGGTACACATATTACTTATATGTCAAATAAAAATATGATCGTTAAATTAACCCTTACCTACACCCTTATATAAAAGATGGGTTTTTGTTTCAAGTCTCATGCAAGTATATGGGACTTTCAGTACCTTACAAGCTCCGCTCTGCATGTCCTGGTGAATGTGTCAGCCCGGCTTGCAAGCCACACCCCATCTCACAAAGACTGGTTAAGCCCCATCCCTTTTATTATCTACCCTTTTTGTGCATCGGTCTGGCTTGCAAATCAGGCCCAGTCCCATAAAGTCACATCCCCTTCTATTTTCAGCTTACAATATCTTCATCACAAATTAGTCCCACCTGAGGACAGGATATGAGGATGGGACATAAGGAAGGGATATGAGTACAGCATATAAAGATGGAACATGAGAATAGGATATGAGGTCGAGGTAGGATGACGGGATATGAGGTCGGGATATGAGGTCGGGATAGGAGGTCGGGATAGGAGGTCGGGATATGAGGACGGGATATGAGGTTGGGATATGAGGATGGGATATGAGGTTGAGATATGATGACGGGATATGGGGACGGGATATGGCAACACTATATGATGATTGGATATGAATTCAGAAGCTTCCTCCTTTGTTGATTTTCCTCCCCAACAAGGATTAGGAAGGAAAAACTGGGCAACGCCGGGTACTCAGCTAGTATGGAGATAAAAATAAAAACATTCTGATAGGGGTTTGCTATAAGCCACCAAATATAATGGAAGAGCCAGAAGATCAATTTCTGAGGCAAATAGACAAGGCAGCAAATCAGAATGACGTGATAATAATGTGGGACTTTAACCCATTAAAGACAGACCCATTTATTACCCTAATGACCAGGCTTTTTTATTTATTTTTTTATTTGACATGTGTCTCTTTAAATGGTAATACATTTAGAACGCTTTTTCTGAGCCGAGCTATTCTGAGATAGTTTTTTCGTGACATATTGTACTTTATGTAAGTGGTGCATTTTTGTTGACACATGCACCACTTATATAAAGTGCAATATGTCACGAAAAAACTATGGAAAATTTCTGGCATTTTTTTTTTATTATTTTTTTTAATGGTGTTCTCTGTATGGTAAAAGTAATGTTATATTTTTTCTGTGAGTCGGTACTATTATGGCGATACCCATTTTATATAGCTTTGTTCTTTTTTCCTTTTCTGAGAAAAATTATTTTTTTCCCTTTTTTGTGTTATCATTTTCCGACAGCCGTAACTTTTTAATTTTCTTCGTCCGACGCCATTGAGTGAGGGCTTATTTTTTGCGGGACAAGCTGTACTTTTTATTGGTATCATTTTTGCAATATGTCTACCTTTTGATCTTTTTTATTCCGCTATTTGCACCAAAATTGGCGAATTTTGTGCTTTTTTGTTTTATTTTTACAGTGGGATAATTTACATTATAGCTGTATAGTACACGTCATTTTGGATGTGGCAATACCTAGTATGGGGTGCGACCAGAGAGGGCGCCCTACTAGACTTAATATTAACCAACAGACCTGACAGAGTAACTAATGTGCAAGTAGAAGGACACCTAGGAAATAGTGATCATAATATAATACATTATAACTTGTTCTTCAATAAGGGAATCTCTCGAGGGGCCACAAAAACAATGAACTTTAGGAAGGCAAAGTTTGATCAACTCAGAGAAGCCCTTAACAATATAAAATGGGATAATGTCCTCAAAAATATGAATACTGACACTAAATTGGAGGCTTTTAAAAATATCTTAAATTCTCACTGTAAGAGGGATATACCTTAAGGGAATAGCTGATAACTTATACCGGAATATCGGTATAAGTTATCTGCTATCGGCCTGAAAGGTCGGCCCTAAAAAATCAATATCGGTCGATCCCTACTGTGCACTGTTATTAATGGATCTGGATAGGTTGGAGGTTTGGGCTGGGAAAGGTAATGTACATGGGGAGGAAAAATCCGTGCTGGGATTATGTATTAAATGGGAGAACACTTGGGATGACTGATGTGGAACTTAGGAGTCTTAGTTAATAGTAAATTAAGCTGTAGTGACCAGTGTCGGGCAGCTGCTGCCAAGGCAAATAAAATCATGGGGGGCATCAATAGATGCCCACGACAAGGAAATAATTCTACCGCTGTGCAAATCACTAGTCAGACCTCACATAGAATACTGTGTACAGTACTGGGCGCCAGTGTACAAGAAAGATATAGTGGAGCTGGAGAGGGTTCAAAGATGGGCAACCAGAGTAATACGGGGAATGGGAGGACTACAGTACCCAGAAAGATTATCAGAAATTAGGGTTATTTAGTTTAGAAAAAAGAAGGCTTAGGGGCGACCTAATAACTATGTATAAATATATCAGGGGACCTTACAGAGATCTCTCCCATGATCTATTTATACTCAGGACTGGATTTATAACAAGGGGGCATCCTCTACGTCTAGAGGAAAGAAGGTTTCTACACCAGCACAGATTCTTTACTGTAAGAGCAGTGAGACTGTGGAACTCTATCCCAGAGGAGGTGGTCATGGTGAACTCAGTTAAAGAGTTCAGAAAGGGTCTGGATGCATTTTTGTAAAATAATAACATTACAGGTTATGGATAATAGATTTATAGGGACAGAACATTGATCCAGGGATCTATTCTGATGCCATATTTGGAGTCGGGAAGGAATTTTTACCTCTAGTATGAGTTTTTTTTTTGCCTTCCTCTTGATCAACTCAGTAGGGACTCATTAGGGGTATAGGTTGAACTTGATGGACTATGTTACTTTCTTCATAAGTCTGTATTAAATATTTTTTTTTTTTTTTTTTTTTTTTTTTTTTTTTTTACAAGCAAAGTCCATCAGGAAAGCTAGTTTAGCCTTTCTAACCCCTCCTGATCCAACTTCTAAGCCATTGTTTCCCAACCTTTTTCGGCTCAGGAAATCCCTCAGAAATTTGCGCCTGTAACTCACTCACTGCGCCGCAGGGGGAGGGGGACGCTGTGTGCACAGTGCGCTCGTACACGCAATGCGCACACAGGCTGTGATTCACAGGTGCGCTGGCCGGGGCAGGAGTTTAAAAAAAAAATTGCCCCGCTGGAGCCCGCGAAACCCTGCTTGGGAATCACTGTTCTAAGCTCATGGGAAAAGAGGTCAACTTTGAGGTGGTCAGAAATCAGCTGAAAGTGTCTTCAGGAGAGGAGAGAAGGGCTGACAACAAACCAAACAGAGAATAACTGTGATGGACTTCACTGATAACAGGATTCTGCAGAGGCTGTAGAACAGAGAGTAGACAAAATGCAGTGAAGATAGAGAATCCTAGCAGGAGATCCAGACTTCACTGCCAAAACCTTTATTGTTGGGATATATAATACAGAGTCAGACTGCTGTTACATAAAGAGGTTTAGACTACATAGCCAAACGTTTGAGTATACAGTGTCATCATAATATAAAAAAATAAGACAGTTTCCTGAAAGCTTAGAGTGTGAATCTTTGTCTGCTCTTTTGACTGCCTGGGTCTCACCAAGCAAGAAATGTCCTGACCTGCCTTAACCAGTGGTTGGCTGAATGAGCATTTTCTTGTGTCAAGACTAGAAAAGACCAGACCAGAAAGTGCTAATAGGTCCCAGGAACAGTTTGGACCACAGTGGCAGGGGATTGGGGATCAGAATATCCCTTATTTAGGTAATATCCCTTAGTTAGTTATTTTTTAGCTAGCCTGAGCACTTAAACTTATTTTTTATTGCTAACACCCCCTTGGAAGGCTATTTTTAATTATATTTTTAAAAGCATAAAATCCATAAGTGTATTTAATTAAAAGAGTTAATAGTTGTTTTTCATTTCTGTCTTGCAGTATATGAAATTCCTTCAGGTCAGTATCTCATAGAGCTTCATGGTCACCTTAATGTTGTCTATGACCTTTGCTGGTCCAAAGATGATCAGCATTTGCTATCTGCTTCTTCTGATGGTACAGTAAGGTGAGTTAGATTTTTGACCTTTTTGTGATTTGCAGTTTATATGATGTTGTGATGTTTCTGTACACCAAGCTACAATGCTTTCAAGGGGGACTACTTCTCCAATAGTGCTCAAAGAGTGGGGGATTTAAAAATTGAGAATGCAATTTTTTACTCCCATCCGAAAAATGGACAAGTGAAGTAATATGAGCGACTTTAACTAGTGTGCAATTCAGATGGGCTGACAACTGGGTCAGAGCATCTTCAAAAAAAAGGCAAGTCTACTGGGTTCTTTCCAGTATGCAATGGTTAAACCATACCAAAGGTGCTTTAAGAATGGACAACCATTGATACATTTGAAGGAGAAGTTTGTGAAAAAAAAAAACCCTTTGGAGATGGCGCTGCGGCTTCCTTGGAAATGAAGGAGATGGACTGGATGCATATTTTAAACGGTTCGCAGTGGAACCACTTTATTAAATCAAGAAAATAAAAAAAGTGGAGATGACGCGTTTTGGGAGGTGCCCTCCCTTCCTCAGATCAGGATGCTTACAGTCAGATCAGTGCACTTATATATACACCAAAAAAACACCAAAGTACACGTAAAGGGGATGTGGCTACATGACATCATACAGGTAGATATACAAACTAAATTATATACACAATATAAATGCTTATTCCACGTGTTCTGTATATATTTAATGAATTATATTACTATATACATGTCTATGTAAGTGTCCTCTTTAAAGATGTACAGAACACGTGGAATAAGCATTTATATTGTATATATAATTTAGTTTGTATATCTACCTGTATGATGTCATGTAGCCACGCCCCTTTACCTGTACTTTGGCGTTTTCTTGGTGTATATATAAGTGCACTGATCTGACTGTAAGCATCCTGATCTGAGGAAGGGAGGGCACCTCCCGAAACGCGTCATCTCCACTTTTTTAATTTTCTTGATTTAATAAAGTAGTTCCACTGCGAACCTTTTAAAATATACATCCAGTCCATCGCCTTCATTTCCAAGGAAGCCGCAGCGCCATCTCCAAAGGTTTTTTTTTTTCAAAAACTTCTCCTCTATCGCAACAGGACAGCAGTGCAGCTGTTCCCTGCAACCTAGAAGGCCAGCAGAGACTCCACGTACATTGAGTACCCCATTATCACTGGGGTGATAGGCTTGCATTTATCTGACTCAAGGTGAGCGGCCATCTATATGGTCTCCTCTGTTAACCCTTGAATTCACTACTCTTGTTACCAAGGGTAATGCGCTAGGCGCGGTATCGATCTCTTGTTTTTATTGATACATTTGGGGAGTGAAGGCTAGCTTGTCTGGTGGAATCCCACAGAACAGCTTCTGTAGCAAAGATTGATTAAAAGAAGGTAATCCCATCAATGAAAGTCAGAACGCACAGTGCTGTATATGAGCTTGTGTAGCTGCAGATCAGTCAAAGTGCCCTCGCTGACCCCTCTCCAATGCCAATGGTATCTGCAATGTGCACATGACAGTCAGATGTGGACTATGGAGAAATAGCTGATGATGATGGCCTGATGAATGACACTTTCTTACATTATGGGAACAGCCCAGTTAATTTGTGCTGTTTACCTGGGAAAGAGTTAGCACTAGGATGTACGGTAAGAAGAAGACAACCTAGCAGAGCTAATGTAATGCTCTGGATAATGTTCTTCTAGGAAATTTGGGGTCCTGACATATGGATATTACTTTGATTTGTGCAACCTACCTATAAATTGTACATAACAATGGTATTCCATAATGGCAGTGGGATGCTGTACCCTGCAAAAAAATTTGAGACTAGATTGAGGGGCATGATCATCTTTTTCTTTGAGTCCAAGTAAATGCTCAATATGAAGGGCTATTCATAACTACTAGCTGGAACAGCTGAAAAACATATTTATAGTTAAGATAATAGGTGTTAAATCACTGCTGTACCTAACATTAATCTACTAAATGATGTTACATTGCTCCAGTGATAAAAATTGACATTCTGAATTCATTGCAGCCAATCACTAATACTGCATTATGTTGGAAATGTCTCAGAGGCAGAAGAGAACCTCTTTAAATGAAATGAATTAGCAACAATATAGAAGTAGCTTTTTAACATGAAGTCAAGTACAATCCTTTAACATTTATTTCATCTTTGTTTTTTTACAGACTTTGGAAAATTACAAATGAGGCTTCATCTGCCACAAAAGTATTACCTCACCCTTCCTTTGTATACACAGCTAAGTTTCACCCCATGTCCGATCAGCTAGCTGTGACTGGATGCTATGATGCAGTCATAAGAGTGTGGAATGTAAAGGTTAAGGAGATCTATGGTCATCTACTACAGGAGTTTGATGGCCATAAAAGTTTTATTAATTCGCTTTGTTTTGATGCAGAAGGTAAGTTTTTTGTTTAAAGATCAACTTCCTCCCAGAGTTCTTTGCAATCCTATATAAATACACTATCATGGAATTCATAACCAGTGTTAGCAGGTCTTTATATTTCTCAATCAGGACTGTCATTCCCAAGTCTCCTACAATGTCTGTGCCAGAAAAGAACCATTGCTGCTATATTTCATTCCTGTGGCTCATACTGGGCAGTATGGAAATTTAGATCAGGTCCAGACCATGGCAGATTGTGCAGGCTGAATGGGGTGTTGAAAGGCCCAACCACATGTACCTGAAATATTATGTGCTGGTGATTTTGAAATGCATAGCATGCCCATTCTGTTGTGGAGAAGCAGCACATTTCTTCAGTGTATTTCTTACTTCACAATGTAACACTTGGCACTTGGCAAGATCTGTAACGTAATAAAAATGTAACACATGCAGATTTTGCCAAAGAATAATGCCTGATGTGATTTGCCTCCTCCTCTTGACTTGGCCTTACACTTACATAGAGGCTATGCAAGGAGTTAAACTATATAAGAAAATTTACACTGCTCCAAAAAATAAAGGGAACACTAAAATAACACATCCTAGATCTGAATGAATGAACTAATCATCTGAAATACTTTCGTCTTTACATAGTTGAATGTGCTGACAACAAAATCACACAAAAATTATCAATGGAAATCAAATTAACCCATGGAGGTCTGGATATGGAGTCACACTCAAAATCAAAGTGGAAAACCACACTACAAGCTTATCCAACTTTAATGTAATGTCCTTAAAACGAGTCAAAATGAGGCTCAGTAGTGTGTGTGGCCTCCACGTGCCCATATGACCTCCCTACAACGCCTAGGCATGCTCCTGATGAGGTGGTGTGTGGTCTCCTGAGGGATGTCCTCCCAGACCTGGACTAAAGCATCCACCAACTCCTGGACAGTCTGTGGTGCAATGTGGCATTGGTGGATGGAGCGAGACATGATGTCCCAGATGTGCTCAATCGGATTCAGGTCTGGGGAACGGGCGGGCCAGTCCATAGCATCAATACCTTCCTCTTGCAGGAACTGCTGACACACTCCAGCCACATGAGGTCTAGCATTGTCTTGCATTAGGAGGAACACAGGGCCAACCGCACCAGCATATGATCTCACAAGGGGTCTGAGGATCTCATCTCAATACCTAATGGCAGTCAGGCTACCTCTGGCAAGCAAATGGAGGGCTGTGTGGCCCCCCAAAGAAATACCACCCCACACAATTACTGACCCACCGCCTAACCGGTCATGCTAGAGGATGTTGCAGGCAGCAGAATGTTCTCCACGTGTCTCCAGACTCTATCACGTCTGTCACATGTGCTCAGTGTGAACCTGCTTTCATCTGTGAAGAGCACAGGGCGTCAATGGCAAATTTGCCAATCTTGGTGTTCTCTGGCAAATGCCAAACGTCCTGCATGGTGTTAGGCTGTAAGCACAACCCCCACCTGTGGATGTCGCCCTCATACCACCCTCATGGAGTCTGTTTCTGACCATTTGAGTGGACACATGCACATTTGTGGCCTGCTGGAGGTCATTTTGCAGGACTCTGGCAGTGCTCCTGCTCCTCCTTGCACAAAGGCAGAGGTAGCGGTCTTGCTGCTGGGTTGTTGCCCTCCTACAACCTCCTCCACATCTGAGGTACTGGCCAGTCTCCTGGTAGCACCTCCATGCTCTGGACACTACGCTGACCGACAGCAAACCTTTTGCCACAGCTTGCTTTGATGTACCATCATGGATGAGCTGCACTACCTGAGCCACTTGTGTGGGTTGTAGACTCCATCTCATGCTACCACTAAAATGAAAGCACCGCTAGCATTCAGAAGTGACCAAAACATCAGCCAGGAAGCACAGGAACTGAGAAGTGGTCTGTGGTCACCACCTGAGTGGACAGTGTGATTTCACACAAGTGCAATTGACTTGGAGATACATTGTGTTGTTTAAGTGTTCCCTTTTTTTTTGAGCAGAGTATGTTTCCAAAATGTTTTTTCTTTCTGGTATTTTTTTTAAATTGAGAGGTTTTAAACATAAGATAAAAATGTGACTCCTTACAAATAGTGTCCTCGTCTGAAAAGAAAAGTTATTTTATTGACCAATATTGTGGTAAATCAGGACTTAATGCATGCCTACACTGACCTACAAATTTCTTAAAGTGGAACTCTGTCCCTAGACATCTTATCCCCTATCCAAAGGATAGGGAATAAGATGTCTGATTGCGAGGGTCCCTTCGCTGGAGACCCCCGCAATCTCCCTGCTGCACCTAGCATTCGTTTAGAGCGTCGGGTGCAGCGCCGGAGGCTCGTTACATCACGGCCGTCATGCCCCCTCCCATAGACTTGCATTAAGTGGGCATGGCCGTGACGTCACGAGCGGGGCATGTCCTTGGGGCGGAGGCTTGTGGCGTCAAGGCCATGCCCTGCTTGTGACGTCACGAGCCTACGCCCCACATCGCCGGTCATCCGGCACAAAGCGAAGTTCGCTCCATGCACCGTATGTCTGGGGAACCGCAGCAGAGATTGCGGGGGTCCCCAGCGGTCAGACATCTTGTCTCATATCCTTTGGATAGGGGCTAAGATATCTGGGGCAGAGTACCCATTCACACTATGGAATTTCTGCACTGAATTTCCACAAGGAAACTAAGCGTGGATTCCATGTGCAGCAGTCTCCTCTAGAGTTTGAGCTTACTGTCCACACAGACATTAAGTGTTGTCCTGTAGACCAAATTGCCATTCTGGGAAGATTGGGCCAAAAGAGTGAACATGTTTGTTCTTTTGGCAAAATCAGTTCCTCATCAGAAGTTCCGTAGTGTGCATAAAGCAAATCAATGAAAAGTGGGTTAGCAAACAAAACAGTGACATTTTGATACACTTCAAACAGTGACTAGGCAAGAATGGGTTGTCATGAGGATTTGAGCAGAAAGCTGATATCCAGCATGTCAGACTGAATTGCAGAAGTCTGGACAAAGAAGCACTGTAAATATTGTAAACATAAAATATTTGTCAATGAAAGTTTATAAACTTATTAAATGCTTATATTGTACTTCAGTCAATGTAAAAAAACAAAAATACAAAACATAAACCAGCATGATGAATCCATGCCCAGACCGATGGGGAGCTCTCCTGCCACAAAAATGTCAATCTTCTTTATTTGTAGTACATTAAAAACGCATAACCAGCAGGACAAAAACAGTATAGCATTAGCTTGATGCGTTTCATTCTGACTGAAAGATCTTGATGCACTGAAGCCGCAAACTGTGTGAATACCAAAATTTATACCAGTCTCCAATCTTTTACCTGTGACTGTATACCAACTAGTCAGTTTTCACGACATGTTGGCATGTTTTCTTTAAAGGGGTACTCCACCTGGACATCTTATCCCCTATCCAAAGGAATAGGGGATAAGATGTCTGATCGCGGGGGTCCGGCCGCTGGGGACCCCCACAATATAGCCCGCAGCTCCCACCTGTTACTGCTCCGGAAGCGCTGGAGGGTCTGGCTTCCGACCACTGGGACGGAAGATCGTGACGTGACGATTCTATCCCCATGTGACGTCACGCCCCGCCCCCTCAATGCAAGTCTATGGGAGGGGGCGTCACGCCCCCTCCCATAGACTTGCATTGAGGGGGCGGGGCATGATATGGGCACAGGTACCCTCACTGTCATGCAATATAATTTAATCATCATTGTTGCTGCTTTTCATAGAAGTTACAGATGAGCCACAAATCAGGCATACAGTAAAGTAGGCTGCTGTCAAATTAGATTTCTCTAAAACTCCACAACTTTTCGATTAAATCTAGGTGCATTGTAGTGAGCGCACACATGGTTCAGGTAGTATGAAACAACTAAGGCTGGGTTCACACTACGTTTTTGCCATACTGTTTTCAATCCGTTTTTCTAAAGAAAACAGTATGGGAAAAAAACGGATGGAACAGTATGGAAAAAAGTAAACCGTATGTGTTTTTAAACAGTATACTGTTACTAAAAGTGCATACAGTTCCGTCAGTTTTTATAGAAAAAAAAACCATACGTTTTTTAAAATTTTGTCCATTTTTAATGGGAGGGGTCTTGGGTGGGGACTTTAGGATTCAAATGTGCATGTGCAAAGTAAAAACGTATACGTTTTTCCCGTATGGAACCGTATACATGTGCGTTTCCCATTGACGTCCATGTTAAAAAAAAACGTATGCGGTTGCAGTACGGTTTTTAAACCGGAGACAAAATTGTGGTCAACCACGGTTTTGACTCCGGTTTAAAAACCGTACTGCAACCGCATACGTTTTTTTTTAACATGGACGTCAGTGGGAAACGCACATGTATACGGTTCCATACGGGAAAAACGTATACCTTTTTACTTTGCACATGCACATTTGAATCCTAAAGTCCCCACCCAAGACCCCTCCCATTAAAAATGGACAAAATTTTCAAAAACGTATGGTTTTTTTTTAAAATAAAAACTGACGGAACTGTATGCACTTTTAATAATAGTATACTGTTTAAAAACGCATACGGTTTACTTTTGTCCATACTGTTCCATCCGTTTTTTTGCCATACGGTTTTCTTTAGAAAAACGGATTGAAAACAGTATGGCAAAAACGTAGTGTGAACCCAGCCTAAGGCTTACATCAGTGTTGTGGGGCTCCATTCGAGAGCTCTATTACTGCCACTGATAACAGAACATGGACACAAAGCGGATCCTGACAGGTCCTATTCACTTTAAATGTTGTCCAACGGGGTTCTGTTAGATGTCCGTTATTTTTCAGCATTTTAGCAGAGGAAAAAAAATCTGACATGCAGGATTTTTCTTCTCTGCTTAAGTCTTGTCTTTTTAACTAAATCAAGTTCATGTGAACATAGCCTAAAAGGTTCCATTTAAAGGGGTACTCTGGTAGAAAGCTATTTTTTTTTTATATTAACTGACTGATTAAAGCTAACCAGATATGTAAATTACTTCTATTAAAAAATCTTAATCCTTCCAGTACTTATCAGATGCTATATGCTCTAGAGGAAGTGGAGTTGTTCTTTTCTGTCTGACCACAGTGCTCTCTGCTGACACCTCTGTCCATGTCAGGAACTGTCCAGAGTAGGAGCAACTGTCCAGGTGTCAGCAGAGAGCACTGTGGTCAGACTGAAAAGAAGCACACAACTTCCCCTGTAGTATACAGCAGCTGATAAGTACTTGAAGGATAAAGATTTTTTAATAGAAGTAATTTGCAAATCTGTTCAACTTTTCTTGCAACAGTTGATTTAAAAAAAAAAAAAAAAATATATATATATATATATATATATATATATATATATATATATGTGTGTGTGTGTGTGTGTATATAAATTCTACTGAAATAATATGCTTTGTAATTGTCCTCCTCTCCCTCACAGCTTACTTCAGATAAAAAGCACAGGTATAATGCTATGTTCTGTAGTCCCAGGAAATTTATCCATGGGTACATAGCTTAACAGAGTATAATTAAGTCTGCTTTAGACAGGTGCCCATATTTAAACATGAATAAAATAACCCTAAGGTCATATTCAGTAAACCTCTCCCTTTGTTGATTTTGGCTTTTTCACTAGTGAATCTGCCTTTCAGTTCAGGATGCTGTATATATGCAAAAAGTTACAACAGGATATAGTGTAATGGGAAAAATATTTGCATAATACATACATAAAAAGGAATAAAGTAAATGTAATTTTTGTGTAAATTGCATAACAATGAAAGAGCGGCTGTTCACAAAACTTAACCCCTTAAGGACCAGGCCATTTTACACCTTAAGGACCAGAGCATTTTTTGCACATCTGACCACTGTCACTTTAAACATTAATAACTCTGGAATGCTTTTAGTTATCATTCTGATTCCGAGATTGTTTTTTCGTGACATATTCTACTTTAACATAGTGGTAAAATTTTATGGTAGCTTGCATCCTTTCTTGGTGAAAAATCCCAAAATTTGATGAAAAAATTGAAAATTTTGCATTTTTCTAACTTTGAAGCTCTCTGCTTGTAAGGAAAATGGATATTCAAAATAATCTTTTTTTGGTTCACATATACAATATGTTTACTTTATGTTTGCATCATAAAATTGACATGTTTTTACTTTTGGAGGACACCAGAGGGCTTCAAAGTTCAGCAGCAATTTTCCAAATTTAAAAAAAAAATTCAAACTCGATATTTTTCAGGGACCAGTTCAGTTTTGAAGTGGATTTGAAGGGTCTTCATATTAGAAATACCCCATGAATGACCCCATTATGAAAACTACACCCCGCAAAATATTCAAAATGACATTCAGTAAGTGTGTTAACCCTTTAGGTGTTTCACAGGAATAGCAGCAAAGTGAAGTAGAAAATTCACAATCTTCATTTTTTACACTCGCATGTTCTTGTAGACCCAATATTTGAATTTTTGCAAGGGGTAAAAGGAGAAAATTTTTACTTGTATTTGTAGCCCAATTTCTCTCGAGTAAGCACCTACCTCATATGTCTATGTAAATTGTTCGGCGGGCGCAGTAGAGGGCTCAGAAGGGAAGGACCGACAAGGGGATTTTGGAGAGAACATTTTTCTGAAATGGTTTTTGTGGGGCATGATGCCTTTAGGAAGCCCCTAGGGCGCCAAAACAGCAAAAAAAAAAAAAAAAACACATGGCATACCATTTTGGAAACTAGACCCCTTGAGGAACGTAACAAGGAATTAAGTGAGCCTTAATTCCCCACAGGTGTTTCATGACTTTTGCAAATGTAAAAAAAAAAAAAAAATGTTATCTAAAATGCTTGTTTTCCCCCAAATTTTACATTTTTAAAAAGGGTAATAGCAGAAAATACCCCCCAAAATTTGAAGCCCAATTTCTCCCGATTCAGAAAACATCCCATATGGAGGTGAAAAGTGCTCTGCTGGCGCACTACAGGTCTCAGAAGAGAAGGAGTCACATTTGGCTTTTTTGAAGCAAATTTTGCTCTGAGAGCATGTCTCATTTAGGAAGCCCCTATGGTGCCAGGACAGCAAAAAAAAAAACAAAAAAAAACACATGGCATACTATTTTGAAAACTAGGCCCCTTGGGGAACGTAACAAGGGGTAAATGAATCTTAATACCCCACAGGGTTTTCACGAATTTTGCATATGTAAAAAAATATATATATTTTTACTTAAAATGCTAGGTTTCCCCAAAAATTTACATTTTTACAAAGTGTTAAAGCAGAAAATACCCCCCAAAATTTGAAGCCCAATTTCTCCCGATACAGAAAACACCCCATATGGGGGTGAAAAGTGCTCTGCTGGCACACTACAGGTCCCAAAAGGGAAGGAGTCACATTTTGGCTGTTTGGAAGCAAATTTTGCTCTGGGGGCATGCCGCATTTAGGAAGCCCCTATGGTGCCAGGACAGCAAAAAAAAACCACATGGCATACCATTTTGGAAACTAGGGTTACACGTAATGGATCCGCAGCATATTTTACACTGTGGGACTGCCGGTGACCCGACCCATAGTGTGCCTCCAGCTGTTGACCCTCCCACCCCGCCACTCCCCGCCCCCTGGCCTGCTCGCAGCGGATTAGCAACAGCTGGAGGCACACTATGGGTTGGGTCACCGGTGGATCTGCAGCTTAAAATACGCTACGGATCCGTTACGTGGGACCCTACCCTCAAGGTGGAAAACATTGATAATCTTGTGACAATAGCTCCTGCCATGTATAGTGTAGGACAGTGGTCTTAAACTGTGGCCCTCCAGATGTTGCAAAACTTCAGCTTTCAACATGCCCGGACAGACAATGGCTGTCCGGGCATGCTGGGAGTTGAAGTTTTGCAACATCTGGAGGGCCACAGTTTGAGACTACTGGTGTAGGATATATATAATTATGTGAACCGTTAATTCTCAAAATCGATGTGTTGGCAGCAGATAAATGGGCAAGCGTAAGAATCTGAGCTACTTTCGACATGGGCCAAATTGTAATGTGTAGATGATTGGGTCAGACGATTTCCAAAAAGGGAGGTCTTGTAGTGATAAGCACCAAATAAAAGAGGTCAGAGGTTGGGCAGCTGGTAAAATGTGACAGGGTCATGAGTGCCAAATGCTCACTCATGTGGATGGGAAGTGAAGTCTTGCTTGTCAAGTCCTGTCTCATAGAAGAACTACAAAACCACAACTAGCTGGAATGAAGGAAATTCAATCTGTGATGTAAAGGTGTCAGAATATACAGTACATCACAGCTTGACGACAGACCGATCAGTGTGCCCATTCATCCAGTGGGCATGTAAACATCAGAACTGCTTAATGCTTTAATTTACATCATGATGACAACTAAATGCATTTCTGTCATTAATCTGGGGGCTGTATACTACAGAGGAAATTCTTTTCTTTTTGGATTTCTTTACTGTCAAGGCCACGGTGCTCTTTGCTGACACCTCTGTCCGTGTCAGAAACTGTCCAGAGCAGGAGAAAATCCCCATAGCAAAAATATGCCGCTCTGGACAGTTCCTAAAATGGACAGAGGTGTCAGCATAGAGCACTGTGGTCGTAAATAAGTACTGGAAGGCCACTAATAAGTACTGGAAGGATTAAAGGGGTACTCCAGTGGAAAACTTTTTTTTTTTTAATCAATTTGTGCCAGAAAGTTAAACAGATTAGTAAATGACTTCTATTAAAAAATCTTAATCCTTCCAGTACTTATTAGCTGCTGAATAGTACAGAGGAAATTATTTTCTTTTTGGAACACAGAGCTCTCTGCTGACATCACGAGCACAGTGCTCTCTGTCCATTTTAGGAACTGACCAGAGCAGCATATGTTTTCTATGGGGATATTCTTCTACTCTAGACAGTTCTTAAAAGGGACAGAGATGTCAGCAGAGAGCACTGTGGTCATGATGTCAGCAGTGAACTCTGTGTTCCAAAAAGAAAAACATTTCCTCTGTAGTATTCAGCAGCTAATAAGTACTAGAAGGACAGGGGTGTGGAAATTTAAAAAAAACTACTTGTCCAAGGGACTAAAGCGGAACACAATCTACTTGTCCCTAAAGAAAATCCACTTGTCCTGGCAGATAAAATAATTTCCACCAAAATAGTCTGATCCCCCCCCCACTAGACCACCAGGGATGGATATAAGATCCCTTTAGACACTGCTGACAGCAGTGATCTAATGGTTAATAGGCGATCGCAACATGTCCGGATATTAGCGGCGGGAGAGCTGTAGCTCCTCTTACACCCCAGATAAGCCCAGAAAAGTCTAGATGTAACTTTTTGATCACCTTATAAAAAATTTCTCATATGAAGTGACCAAAAATGAGCAATTCTGGACTATTATTTACATTTACACCGTTCACCGTACGGTTTAATTAACATTATATTTTAATAGTCTGGACATTTCCACATGCAGCGATACCACTTATGTTTATTTTTGTACATTATTTTTATTTAAAGAAAATTGGAAACTTTTATTAGGAAAGGGGCTTATTCACATGTATACGCACTTTTTAAAATATTTTAATCACCTTTTTTCAGTCTTCATAGGGTCTTATGTTACTGGGGGGGCGGGGGGTTCTGCTTCTCCAGTTTATATGGTGCATTTTGTGTCAGAAAATGCTGGAAGTTGCATTTAGTTACTAGATAACTACAACTCCCAGTATGCCCTGATACAGCCTATGGTTGTGTGGGTGTTGCAGCATGTTGCACTGTATAGTAGGACAGTTCAGGTTATTGTGTAACATGCTGGGAGTTGTAGTTTTGGTTTGTGTCAGCTGCAGAGCCATAGTCTGTGTCAGGGAATACTGGGAATTACAGTTAGTAACTACAACACCCAGCATGCCCTGATGCAGCCTATAGATCTGCAGCTGACCTGAACCAAAACTACAACTCCCAGCATGTTACACTTTATTGTTCTACAGTTTAGGTTATGGTCCAACATGTTGGGAGTTGTAGTTTTGGTTCGGGCGTGTTTGCGTGCATCCGTGGGGCTCTTGGTCGTCAGGTGAGTATGAAGGGGGTGGGATTCCGGGGGTGCGATTTAGTGCGGGTGCCACAAAAATAAATAAAATTAGATGGTACAACTGCCCTAATGCCCGTCTGCTCCTGTACAAAACATTTATGCATACACATATCATGCATACACACCCCCCCGCCACTGCCCCCCCCCCCACATCATACATTACATACACATAAACACTCACACCATACATATACACCATACATATGCACACATCATACATTACATTCACACACATCACACTTAGACATTATACACACATTATACATTACATACACATCACACACAGACACTCACACCATACATATCCACCAGTGTTTCCCAACCAGGGTGCCTCCAGCTGTTGCAAAACTACAACTCCCAGCATGCCCAGGGCATGCTGGGAGTTGTAGTTTTGCAACAGCTGGAGGCACCCTGGTTGGGAAACACTGATATACACCATACATATGCACACATCATACATACACCTGCCGCTGCCCCCCCGTCATACATTACATACACATCATACATACACTCACACCATACATATACAACCACCCTTCCTGCTGCCGCCTGTATTCTCGGTCTCCTCACCTGAGCCGCCATGAGTGGACATCAGAGCTGTAGTCCCGGCGGGTGTGAGGTGAGATTTCCGTCCTTCCCCTCCCCCTCCTCTATGTTTTCCCGGTGCAAACAAGCAACCTCCCCGTGGTGGATTAGGTCCTGTCTAGACAGAGCAGGGGGAGGGGGAGGGATAGAGCTGTGTGTGGGGGATGGAGCTGTGCACAGAGCTGTCTACATCCTCTCTCCCCCTGCTGTGTCTTCTGAGCTGCGTCCATCCTCCGGGAGGGGAGATAAGGGGGCTCTGCAGTCAGCTGGAGGCCGACGCCCCCTCCATACACTCAGAGGCGGTGTGAGGTGGAGACTTCCATCGGCTCCTGCGCCTCACACCGACATTAAAGAAAAATAAGGGAGAAGTCTGTCTGTCCCTGCTAGCCCGATACAGGGCTAAATCTATAAACAATTCACCTGCCCGGTGCCCAAAACTACTTGTCCCGGGCGTCGGGCTATAGGATTTCCACATCCCTGAAGGATTAAGATTTTTTAATAGAAGTAATTTACAAATCTGTTTAACTTTCTGGCACCAGTTGATTTAAAAAAAAAATTGTTTTCCACCGGAGTACCCCTTTAACCCGTTCAGGACCCATGACGTAACGTTACGTCCCAACACGTCATGGGCAGTTCCGGTCCCCGCCGTGCGCCGGGCGGGGATCGGAGCGGGATGCCTGCTGAAATCATTCAGCAGGCATCCCGTGCAAATGCCCAGGGGGGTCATCAGACCACACCATGTCGGCGATCGCGGCAAATCGCAAGTGAATTCACACTTGCGATTTGCGCGATTACGGGTCTATAGTGACCCGGTGACCCGGAATGTAAGGGGGATCGCGGGTGTCTAAGACACCCAGGATCCCCCTGAACTGATAGGAGTGAGGTGGCACGGGTGCCACCCCTCCTATCCCTGCTATTGGTGGTCTAGACGCGACCACCAATAGCAGATCGGGGGCGGGGGGGTTTACTTTCGTTTTCCCCGTCCTGCCCTCCCACAATAGGCGGGGCAGGACGGGGAAACGACAGGGACCGGCGCCGAAGATCCACTTACCGATCCGGGCGGGCGACGGAGGATGCAGGCGACGGAGATCGGCGGGCGGCGATGACGTGCGGCTGGATCCGACAGAAGCCGGTGAGTTGCCTATAAACATCTGGAAGGTACAGTTTGAGACCATTATACAGTGGTCTCTAACTTTAGCCCTCCAGATGTTGCAAAACTACAACTCCCAGCATGCCCAGACAGCTGTTTGGGAATGCTGGAATATGTAGTTTTGGAACAGCTGGAGGGCTACAGTTTGAGACCACTATATAGTGGTCCCTAAACTGTAGCCCTCCAGATCTTGCAAAACTACAACTTCTAGCATGCCCAAACAACTGTTTGCTGTCAGGGCATGCTGGGAATTGTAGTTTTGCAACAGCTGGAGGACCACAGTTTGGAGATTACTGCAGTGTTCTCTAAAACTGTAGCCCTCCAGATGTTGCAAAACTGCAAATCCCAGCATGTCCAAACAGCAATCAGCTGTCTCGGCATGCTGGGAGTTGTAGTTGCATACCTCCAGCTATTGCATAACTACTTCTCCCAGCATGCCTGTCGGCGATCAGTACATGCTGGGAGTTGTAGTTTTGCAACAGCCGGAGGCACACTGATTAGAAAATACTGAGTTAGGTAACAGAACCTAACTGAAGGTTTTCCAACCAGTGTGCCTCCAGCTGTTGCAAAACTACAACTCCCAGCATGCACGGTCTGTCAGTACATGCTGGGAGTTGTAGTTTTGAAACAGCTGGAGGTTTGCCCCCCCCCCCCCCATGTGAACGTACAGGGTACATTCACACGGGCAGGCTTACAGTAAGTTTCCTGCTTAGTTTGGGCTGCGGCAAATTTTTCGCCGCAGCTCAAACTCCTAGCGAGAAACTCACCGTAACACGTCAGTGTGAATGTACCCTAAAAACACTACACTACACTAACACCTAATAAAGAGTAAAACATTACATATACACCCCCTTACACTGTCCCCCCCAATAAAAATTAAAACCGTATTGTATGGCAGTGTTTCCAAAACGGAGCCTCCAGCTGTTGCAAAACAACAACTCCCAGCATTTCCAGACAGACACTGACTGTCCAGGCATGCTGGAAATTTAGCAAAAGCTGGAGTCACCCTGTTTGGGAATCACTGGCGTAGAATACCCCTATGTCCACCCCTATGCGATCCCTAATTTAGTCCTCAAATGCGCATAGCGCTCTCTCACTTCGGAGCCCTGTCGTATTTCAAGGAAACAATTTAGGGCCACATATGGGGTATCTCCAAACTCGGGAGAAATTGCACTACAAATTTTGGGGGGCTTTTTCTCCTTTTACCCCTTATGAAAAGGAAAAGTTGGGGCTACACCAGCTTGTTAGTGTAAAAAAATTAAAATAAAAATTACACTAACATGCTGGTGTTGCCCTATACTTTTTATTTTCACAAGCGTTAAAAGGAAAAAAAGACCCCCAAAATTTGTAACGCAATTTCTCCTGAGAACAGAAATACCCCATATGTGGGCATAAAATGTTCTGCGGACGCACAACAAGGCTCAGGAGTGAGAGCGCACCATGTACATTTGAGGCCTAAATTGGTGATTTGCACAGGGGTGGCTGATTTTACAGCGGTTCTGACATAAAGGCAAAAATATAAATACCCACATGTGACCCCATTTTGGAAACTACACCCCTCACGTAATGTAATAAGGGGTACAGTGAGTAATTACGCCCCACAGGTGTCTGACAGATTTTTGGAACAGTGGTCCGTGAAAATGAAAAATTTAATTTTTCATTTGCACAGCCCACTGTTCCAAAAATCTGTCAAACGCCAGTGGGGTGTAAATACTCACTGCACCCCTTATTAAATTCTGTGAGTGGTGTAGTTTCCAAAATAGGGTCACATGTGGGAGGGGGGGGTCCACTGTTCTGGCACCACTGGGGGCTTTGTAAACGCACATGGCCCCTGACTTCCATTCCAAAAATGTTTTTCCCAAAAGCTCAATGGCGCTCCTTCTCTGCTGAGCATTGTAGTGCACCAGCAGAGCACTTGACGTCCACACATGGGGTATTTCCATACTCAGAAGAGATGGGGTTACAAATTTTGGGGGGTATTTTCTGCTATTAACCCTTGCAAAAATGTGAAATTTGGGGGGAGGCGCACATTTTAGTGAAACATTTTTTTTTTTTTAACATATGCAAAAGTCGTGAAACCCCTGTGGGGTATTAAGGCTCACTTTATTCCTTGTTACGTTCCTCAAGGGGTCTAGTTTCCAAAATGGTATGCCATGTGTTTTTTTTTTTGCTGTTCTGGCACCATAGGGGCTTCCTAAATGCGACATGCCCCCCGAGCAAAATTTGCTCTCAAAAAGCCAAATATCACTCCTTCTCTTCTGAGCATTGTAGTTCGCCCGTAGTGCACTTCAGGTCAACTTATGGGGTACCTCCATACTCAGAAGAGATGGGGTTACAAATTTTGGGGGTCATTTCTGCTATTAACCCTTGCAAAAATGTGAAATTTGGGGGGAAACACACATTTCAGTGCAAAAAAAATTTTTTTTTTACATATGCAAAAGTCGTGAAACACCTGTGGGGTATTAAGGCTCACTTTATTCCTTGTTACGTTCCTCAAGGGGTCTAGTTTCCAAAATGGTATGGCATGTGTTTTTTTTTTTGCTGTTCTGGCACGATAGGGGCTTCCTAAAGGCAACATGCCCCCCAAAAACCATTTCAGAAAAACGTACTCTCCAAAATCCCCTTGTCGCTCCTTGGCTTCTGAGCCCTCTACTGCGCCCGCAGAACACTTTACATAGACATATGAGGTATGTGCTTACTCGAGAGAAATTGGGCTACAAATATAAGTATAAATTTTCTCCTTTTACCCCTTGTAAAAATTCAAAAATTGGGTCTACAAGAACATGCAAGTGTAAAAAAGATTGTGAATTTTCTCCTTCACTTTGCTGCTATTCCTGTGAAATACCTAAAAGGTTAAAACACTGACTGAATGTCATTATGAATACTTTAGGGGGTGCAGTTTTTATAATGGGGTCTTTGTGGGGTATTTCTAATATGAAGACCCTTCAAATCCACTTCAAACCTGAACTGGTCCCTGAAAAATTGTGAGTTTGAAAATGTTGTGAAAATTTGGAAAATTGCTGCCCTCTGGTGTCTTCCAAAAGTAAAAACTTGTCAATTTTATGATGCAAACATAAAGTAGACATATTGTATATGTGAATCAAAAAAGCTTCAAAGTTAGAAAAATGCAAAATTTTCATATTTTTCATCAAATTTTGGGATTTTTCACCAAAAAATTATGCAAGTTACCACAAAATTTTAACACTATGTTAAAGTAGAATATGTCACGAAAAAACATTCTCGGAATCAGGATGATAACTAAAAGCATTCCAGAGTTATTAATGTTTAAAGTGACAGATGTTCAAAAAATGGCCGGGTCCTACAGTGAAAATTGGCTGGGTCCTTAAAGGGTTAAAATGATTTTTAAAGAGGCTTATTTCCACTGCATCTTTCCGGGCCTAATAACCACGGATTCTGGGCAGTGTAGAACTGCTGGGAAAAAAAATCTGAATAATGGTCAGACTACATGGGCCAAATGGTTCTCATCTGCCGACACATTTTTTGTTTTCTAATTCTTGTCCCTAATTATATATTTTAGTGGGTTTCACCTGTAAAAAATGCACAGACATAAACCTCCTCGCCAAACTGTAATAGACCATGTGCAATTCTTCACCAAGCAGCACACTACTGGCCTATATGAATACTTTGTAAGTGGTTTAGTAACCTGTTGTTATCTTTCACTTAGGACTTCACATGTTTTCTGGAGACAGCTCAGGACTTATAATCATGTGGAATACAAGCATCAGCCGAGGTCCTAAACAGAACCCTGTTGAGCTCTGGGGAATATTAAAGGTAAGCTTTTCAAGTTGTGGGAATCTCTGGAAGTTTAGTATATATAGTTTAAATCTAGTTAAGTGAAGACATCTATGTATAAAATGTCCATGTATTCGTATTATGTTGGGCACTGTGTATGGACTTCTAGTCCCTAAACGGATAGTTATCCAAGTTGGAGACTCCGCTCCAGGACCTGACATTACATCCCAAAATGTAATACAAAAATCCAAAGAAGGAAGCACTCCAAAATGTCCTAAAAAAAAAATTGGATATAGCAAAATGTCTTTTTTCTTTTTTTTTTTTTTTGCTTGGACATTTTGGAGTGCCGCTTCCTTCTTTGGATTTTTGTGTTTATGTATAAAATGTATTTCTTTTTTCATTTATATAACATTACATGGCTATTACAATGGCCACCATGGCAAAATATCTGGCTGGCATAGGCTCCACTGGGAAACTCAGCTAAGTAATGTAAGGCTAAGTTTCTACTTGTTTTTTTTTTTGGGGGGGGGGGGAGAGAAACGTCAATTGTGGCGCATGGTGTTTTTTCGGCCAAAAAACGCTGCGTCCAGATGTTAGCTGTAAATCGATGAGAAATCGCAAAATTCTTTTTCCACTTGGTGTTTTTCAGTTTGGCGTTTTTTTTTTTTTTTTTTTAATCCTTTTTAGCGTTTTTTTCACTCTTTTTTTGCGTTTTTCAGCTCCTTGACGGTTTTGCAAAATCGCAGCATGTTGAGCCACTGGCGTCTTTTTCCCTGAAATCGTGGTGTGTTTCTCCCATAGAAGTCTATGGGAGTAAAAAAATGCCAACAAAAACGCCATGTGGGTTTTAACTTTGGCCTTTTTTTTTAGGCGGTTTTTATTCTCTTTTGAACTTTAGCGATCCAAAAAAGTGAGGGAGATACCCTTTAAATAAAATTTTGTAGGGTACCATTAAAAAAATATAATAAAAAGGATACAGTAGTGATGGAAAAAATTGTATTTAACAAAACTTATCTTTTTTATAACCAAATTTTTATAAATTTTTAAACAGGGATCAATTTATGTGGGCGGGCAGGGCACTAAAAATGTAGCCGACAATAATAAAAACTTAGTGTGTGTGTGTTTTTTACTTTTATTTATTTATTTTTTTTTTTTTTTTAGGTGGTACTACTACTCCCAGCATGGAGCACACACTGTTCCATGATAGGAGTAGTAATACCTGTACTAATTGACAGATCGCCCTGAGTTCCGTTGCGATCCTTCTGTATAATGTATCACTACTGCATCCTTCAAAGGGGCCAAAAATGCAATTTCCATACAAATGAAAAAACGCCAGAGAAAACGCCAGACGCAGGAAATTGCACTGGTTTTTTTCTTGCGTTTTTTTCAAACCAAAAAACGCAGGACAGAAAAACAAGTATAAACTTAGCCTAATAGCTCTAAACTGAAAGTTGTTTCTGAGGAGAGAACCCAGTATTGATTGTACTGTTAGAAAATCATCCATTGTTTAAATCAAACTTTTAAGTTAAAAATATTTTTTTGAAAGTTTTGGTGTCTTTTTTCATGTTTTTGATTTCACTATCTACGTAAATAACCCTAAAATATAAAATTTTTCCATGCTTACCACTTAGGCTCATAATAGGCTTACACCTTCTGTTTTGTAGCAATGACTTTTCCGTTGTCATCCAATTATCAAAGGTAGTGTTATCAACTGGAGGCAAACATAAAAGGATGACACCATGGTCAATAGGTGATGGGAAAAGCATACCTTTTCCATACCACAGAATTTTTCATCATATACAGAAAATAAAAAAGGAACCTGTTTATCTAGTTCTAATATACATGTAGGTTATATATTTCTTTTAAATAGCACTAGGTTTTTGGAAAATATTTACGCCATCGTACCCTGTGTTGTAAGAATCTGTAAATGAATTTGTTCTTTTTTGTGATGCCTCTTTAGGAAATAAAAGAAACTGAAATGAAAGGAATAGCTGTGAATCACTTACAAGTCCATCCAAATGGAAGGCGTTTGTTAATTCATACAAAAGACAGCACCGTTCGAATTATGGATCTTAGAATGTAAGAATTTTGTAAAATCTATACAGGGGTTATCTATCCAGGGCCGTGCCTGGTGCAGACTGGAATGCAAAAACCCCAGTCGGCGCAGGCTTGCTAAGTGGAGGGAAAGGGGTGCCCCGCTTCCCATGCACCTCATTTATTACAATTTACATTTAAAACATGCATACAGTGTAGTTAAAATCTATGCCAGTTTCATGCTAACATGAAGCACAGGATTTACTGAAAGGCGTGCACCTCTCCGTAAATCCACCATAGCAAACATGGGTAAAGTTTTACATGAAACCAGTGTATGAAAAGCCGTTCTTAGAAAATCTTTTCCATAGTGTTTTTGTTTGTTTTTTAAACATATGGTTAGTACAGTTAGCTTATATTTGATTCTCTTTGTAAGACTCTTTAGAAAATCTAGTACATTTTTTTGTATGTGTAATTTTTATTGCCATTTATTTCTATCTAGACTAGCTGCAAAAAAATATATCGGAGCTACAAATTACAGAGAAAAACTTCACAGTGCCTTTACACCATGTGGAACATTTGTCATAGCAGGTAGTGAAGATGGGGCTGCATATGTGTGGAATGCTGAAACAGGTGAGACATGGTAGAAATCCATTGCACTGTAACATTTAGTTATTTTATATTAAATCAGAGTTATTATGACCCATAGACGGGTAGACGTCAGCTATTTTATGCCTTTAATTTCTATACTGCCTATAAACGTTGTTACATGGTTGTTTCTTTTATCCTAGGAGATCAAGTAGCAAAGTATACAGAGCTCTCATATACAGCCCCACTTCGAGATGTGGCCTTTCATCCTCATGAACACATGGTAGCATTTTGTGCCTTTGGGCTTAGCCAGCCAATTATTGTATACATTTATGACTACAAGGGTGAGCATGCTTACGGATTCAATATTGCTTCTGCTAACATAGCTTTCTGTCTTGCCTTTAACTGAAAATGTGTGTTGTCATATTTAACGCGTTTAATCTATCATATCACTGAACAAAATAAAGCTTATATATGTTAATAATGTGTCTAGCATTTGTATTTGGCTAACAAACCCTTCTGATCTTTGCTCACTCGTTCTGATATTTGCTGCTCAGGAAGGGCGTGTCCGAGGCAAGCACTGAGCCTGCCATCACTCACCTTGCATTCACTTCCCTCCTGAGTCTGCTGTGCTATGCTTGTTCTCTTCATCCCCCTTCTCTCTGTTTTCATGCTGCAGTCTGATAGACAGGACAGGAGTGAGCACAGATGAGTGCTAGTCCTACCCTCACTTCCTGGACTTTGTCTCAGCCTGTGCTTCAGCTTGGACAAAGATAATGCTGCAGCTGAACAGGATTATGTATGGAACCCCCTATTGGTCTTTTTATTATATAAGCCTTGATTTCTATAAAAAGGAGTAAAAAATGTTTATGAAATGTAATGTTTTGTCAAGATGTACCACATATAAAAAGTTTTTGATTCTGACAGTGCACATTTGAATTTTGTAACTATTCTAAACTGCAAACTGCAGAAAACAATTACAAAAAGTAATATAGTGATATTTTTTTTAATCCTGCCTGGGTCCTACTAGTTATTCCGTTTTTTTTCCCATGGTTTTCATTATTGTATCTTGTATTTGCCGTTTTTTTTTGTTTTACTTTTTTAACACATGCTCTTAACTGTTGGATTTTCCAGAGCTCAAATATACCACATTTTATGTGGAAACATGCCCCTTTTCCCTGATGGCCATGCCTCTTTTTGGGGTTTTCTGTGCAAAGTGGAGAGTTAGCAGGGTTTTTTGGCATTGTTGTTGGAAATTCTGCCACATAACACGTGCAACACAAAAACCCTACAAAATTTACTCGGAAAAGCTTTAGTAAATGAGGCCTTTTATTTTCACATACTGGGATCCTATTGATTTAGTCCCAACCTGGTGAACTAAGGCAGTGCAGAGAAGATTCTCAGCATAGTAAAGGCTTCAGATCCACTGCAGAGACCATACCACAGGGCACATGTTTCATTTTTCTGCATTCTAATTTATTCACTATATAAACTATTATGGATTATGAAATAGAAACTATCCCAAGTTTTACAAAGACTTCAAAGTAGAGAAGAGTTTTCTCAAAGTCCAGCAGGGGTTAAGTCTTAATTTTTATTCCTCTATATAATGCTCTGCAAAAGGCTGTATTAACTGTCTTAGACTATGATATTAAACGCAAACCTTTATATAAATTGTATATGTCTATAATATGTGGGTATATGGATTTAGAGAAAAAAATGTCTTAAAGCACTTGTTTTTATATTATTTATCATAGTTGCCCAACTTGAAGCTGAATCAGTGCAAACTTCTATTGATGCAAATGGAAAAAATAGGTCAGATACTTTTACATTTCAAGATTCTGTAATTGCTGCAAAATCCTCAATGCGAATGATGAAAGTGAAGCAGAAATTGGATTCTGTTTTGGTATGTGCATTCCTTACTATCTTATGTTTTCATTTTTAACTACTAAGTTATGTCATTCGGTACATTCTGGGGATAACCTGTGCACACCATGACACTTCTCCACAGCTCACTTCTGTCTATACATACACATAAGCCGCGGGCAGCACACAGGACTTTTATTGGTGCTCAGCTGATAACATAAAGACAGTCGGAGTACAGTCTTTCTTTATTCATTTTCCGTATAGTTTTACCGGTCTGAGAGGACTGGTGTATCTATATGGCATATGAACAAAGGATGACATTTTATGAATGGTGGTGCTGCTGACATTTTTCTATTTGAATTTACCATGACAAAGCATGCCTTGCAAATGCGGTACCTGTATAGAAATAGAAAAAAGAAACAACCGATGCCGGTGCCTCGTCTATTACCCTTGGAGTGCTTTGACAGTAATGCAGGGGCAACCTGCAAGAATTGTCAGGTGGCCACTCACCTTTATTAAGCAGAAAAAGTGCATATCACTCCACCACTGGGGTTAGTGTGTCCTGAAGCTGCTGCTATGCCTGTGGGTAGCAGGAAACAAGGAGCCCTTGTCCAATAGAGTCTGGGAAGCAGTGGAGAAGAATACCCATGTAGAAACCGGTGCTGCAGGTATTAGGACATTAATAGGATTTTGGAGGCAGAAGTATAGTTTGAAGATCCTTGGCAGGACCGTTTATTGAGTAATACACATAAATTAACAAACAATAAGGTGGATGATGCGTTTCGGGAGGAACTCTCCCTTCCTCAGATCAGAATACCAACATACAGTGCAGAGGGTCAATAAATAATGCAGTAAATGACACCAAAAATCAGGGGAGGAGCCATGGTAAAAAACACACACACAGTGGAGAATTTCCATAAAAGTAGCATAATAAACATAAAAACATCAATAATAAATGTTTACATAGTAAAACAAATGTTCACCGATAAATAAACTTCATTATATCTAAAATAGTATATAGCGTCCTGTCCGTGCGCCGAATGTTTACTTCCGGTCAGTGCGGACACTCAGTGACTGAAACTGTGTGAACAAGCGCCTGAGGCTTTCTTCGCATCTAGCGCAGGGTTGCTATGACAGGTTGCTATGTAGGCAGTGACATGTCCAGCTCATAGCCAATCAGGAGCGGGGATAACATCCTGTGTGCTTTGGGTGTCGGGCGGCGCTGTAAGTACGGGGCCGCTGTCAGTGCAATTCACAGTGAATATAAAGTACATCACAGTAACACTAAAAAGGAGGATATTGGGAAAACATTTCTGAGGGTCTAACATTTCGGGGGCGCTACTTAAGGTATAGGTTGTGCATATAGGCGGCACCGGGAAGTGCTGTGGATGACAGCTGTCAGTGTAAACAGGCACACAAGGGAACACTGTGGACTGTTTGACAGCTGTCATTGGGAACATATAGCAGGAGTCTGCGCATATAAGGCTCGTAACAGATTAAGGCAATCTGGGCTGAAAAATTTAGGGGACACAATTAGGTTTAGTGTGATAGCATATTAAGTATTAGCCATATTAGCAATAGAGACATATGGGGCATAATAGCAATATACATAAATATGTTTGTTATTTTATGTGTATTACTCAATAATCGGTCCTGCCAAGGATCTTCAAACTATACTTCTGTCTCCAAACTTCTATTGATGTCCTAAAACCTGCAGCGCCGGTTTCTACAAGGGTATTCTCCACTACTTGGCAAATGCGGTAACGTTTCCATCTGAGCGGGTGGTGTTTTAAAAAATTTTTTTATTACTGCATATATGGGCACTTTCCTTTTACGTAGGGTGTGTTTTGTCGTGGCACCTTGAACATTGACAGTAGCAATTCAAGGATGTTTTTTTTTAAATATCTTTCTGGTGTTCTGTAGCTTTAATCTGTGTTCTATATAATGGGAAATATCAATCATTTTGGTACATTGACACTTCATCCAATGCTTACCCTATTAATAAAATTGACAACATTGTATAATGTTCTCAGTGTAAGTCATACAGAGTTTAGGTACCTCATTACGGCCCTATGATAAAGGCTGAGGAAGGCTTATTTTATTTTTACTAACAGTGCCACATGGCACACAACTTCTTCTGGAAGTGTGTGTGAGGCACTTGAATATTGGGCTAGTGGTTTAAAAATTATCCAGGTAGATGTGGTAACCCTGGTCAAGCAGAAAGGTGCATTATCTTTCAAGTTTTCCTTCTAGTAATTACCAGGAACACCAGTTCTGATGTCCTTCCTTTCATGTAACCTAAACCCGTGTACCCTGATTCACATTACCTTACTGAGGTAATCTTATGGTGTAGGAAAGGATTGCTTTAAATCGTGTCCTAACCATGGTGGATTATTGGAGTGTGGTGCAGGATACACACATGCTCAAATGCCTGGCTTCTACATTAAAGGGGTATTCCAGGCAAAAACTTTTTTTTATATATCAACTGGCTCCGGAAAGTTAAACAGATTTGTAAATTACTTCTATTGACCCCTTAAGGACCCAGCCATTTTACACCTTAGGACCCGGCCATTTTTTGCAAATCTGACCACTGTCACTTTAAACATTAATAACTCTGGAATGCTTTTAGTTATCATTCTGATTCCGAGATTGTTTTTTCGTGACATATTCTACTTTAACACAGTGGTAAAATTTTGTGGTAACTTGCATCCTTTCTTGGTGAAAAATCCCAAAATTTGATTAAAAATGTGAAAATTTAGCATTTTTCTAACTTTGAAGCTCTCTGATTGTAAGGAAAATGGATATTCCAAATAATTATTTTTTTTATTCACATATACAATATGTCTACTTTATGTTTGCACCATAAAATGTATGAGTTTTTACTTTTGGAAGTCACCAGAGGGCTTCAAAGTTCAGCAGCAATTTTCCAATTTTTCACAAAATTTCCAAAATCACAATTTTTCAGGGACCAGGTTTGAAGAGGATTTGAGGGGCCTTCATATTAGAAATACCCCACAAATGACCCCATTATAAAAACTGCACCCCCCAAAGTATTCAAAATTACATTAAGTCAGCATTTTAACCCTTTAGGTGTTTCACAGGAATAGCAGCAAAGTGAAGGAGAAAATTCACAATCTTCATTTTTTACACTTGCATGTTCTTGTAGACCAAATTTTTTCATTTTTACAAGGGGTAAAAGGAGAAAATGGATTGTTATTTTTGTAGCCCAATTTCTCTCGAGTAAGCACATACCTCATATGTCTATGTAAAGTGTTCGGTGAGTGCAGTAGAGGGCTTAGAAGCGAAGGAGCGACAAGGGGATTTTGCAGAGTACGTTTTTCTGAAATTGTTTTTGGGGGGCATGTTGCATTTAGGAAGCCCCTATGGTGCCAGAACAGCAAAATAACCCCCCCATGGCATACCATTTTGGAAACTAGACCCCTTGAGGAACGTAACAAGGGGTACAGTGAGCATTTACAACCCACTGGTGTCTGTCAGATCTTTGAAACAGTGAGCTGTACAAAATTTTTTATTTGCACAGCCCACTGTTCCAAAGCTCTGTCAGACACCAGTGGGGTGTAAATTCTCACTGCACCCCTCATTACATTCCGTGAGGGGTGTAGTTTCCGAAATGGGGTCACATGTGTTTTTTTGTTTTTTTTTTGCGTTTGTCAAAACAGCTGTAACAATCAGCCACCCCTGTGCAAATCACCTCAAATGTACATGGCGCACTCTCCCTTCTGGGCCTTATTGTGCGCCCCCAGAGCACTTTGCGCCCACATATGGGGTATCTCCGTACTCGGGAGAAATTGCATTACAAATTTTGGGGGGATTTTTTCCCTTTTACCTCTTGTCAAAATGAAAAGTATAGGGCAACACCAGCATGTTAGTGTAAAAAATTTATTTTTTTACACTAACATGCTGGTGTAGACCCCAACTTCACCTTTTCATATGGGGTGAAAGGAGAAAAAGCCCCCCAAAACTTGTTAGGCAATTTCTCCAGAGTACGGCGATACCCCATATGTGGCCCTAAACTGTTGCCTTGAAATACGACAGGGCTCCGAAGTGAGAGCGCCATGCGCATTTGAGGCCTGAATTAGGGATTTGCATAGGGGTGGACATAGGGGTATTCTATGCCAGTGATTCCCAAACAGGGTGCCTCCAGCTGTTGCAAAACTCCCAGCATGCTTGGACAGTCAACGGCTGTCCAGCAATACTGGGAGTTGATGTTTTGCAACAGCTGGAGGCTCCATTTTGGAAACAGTGGCATATCAGACATTTTTTATTGGGGAGGGGAGGGGGGCTGTGTAGGGGTATGTGTATATGTAGTGTTTTTTACTTTTTATTTTATTTTGTGTTAGTGTAGTGTAGTGTAGTGTTTTTAGGGTACAGTCACACGGGCGTGAGATTACAGCGAGTTTCCCGCTGCGAGTTTGAGCTGCCGCACAAAATTTGCTGCATCGCAAACTTGCAGCCTGATACTCACTGTAAGCCCCTGCCCATGTGAATGTACCCTGTACATTCACAGCGGGGGATCTCCAGCTGTTGCAAAACTACAACTCCCAGCATGTACAGTCCATCAGTGAATGCTGGTAGCTATAGTTTTGCAACAGGTGGAGGCACACGGGTTGGGAAACACTGAGTTAGGAAACAGACAATGTTTCCCAACCAGTGTGCCTCCAGTTGTTGCAAAACCACTACTCCCAAACATTCTCAGGCATGCTGGAAGTAGTAGTTTGGCAACATCTTTAGAGCCAGATGTTGCCGAACTACAACTCCCAGCATGCTTGGAGTTGTAGTTTTGCAACATCTGGAGGACTACAGTTTGCAGACCAGTAATACAGTGGTTCCCAATCTGTGCCCTTCCAGATGTTGCAAAACTACAACTCCCAGTATGCCAAAACTGTCCAGGCATGCTGGGAGTTGTAGTTCTGCAACATCTGAAGGGCCAGATGTTACAGAACTACAACTCCCAGCATGCCTGGACAGTAAGGGCATGCTGAGAATGTGTAGTTTTGCAACATCTGGAAGGGCACAGTGGTATCAAAACTGTGGACCTCCAGATGTTGCAAAACTGCAAGTCCCAGCATGCCCAGACGCCAAGGGCTGTCTGGGCATGCTGGGAGTTGTAATATACAGGGTCCCATTACAGCAATGCATGTCACTTTACGGCGACATGCATTGCTGTAAAGGGCCCGACTGCGGCTGAAGATCCACTCACCTGTCGCCGCTGCCACCATTTTCATCGCCGGGATCCGGGACGTGCTAAGTATCGGGGACGGTCCCAAGCACTCCCCCGTCCCCCGCCGCGTCCTCCGGTCTTCCTCCCGTCCTCTCCTGACTTTCAGGGGACGGGCAGGGTGGGAGGAAGTAACCGCCCCCCCCTGCGATTGGTCGGTTAACTAACCGACGGATCTCAGGGGATCGGAGGAGGTGGCAGGCTTGCCACCTCGCTCCTAGCCTTCAGCATGGTCCTGGCTGTCTGTGACAGCCGGGATCATGCTAAATTACCGGGCGGTCTGGTCCCAGAGACCTGATCAGCCCGGTATCGCCGCAGATCGCAAGGGCGATTTCCCCTACATGGCCCCCCTCGGCGTTTGCCCTGGATGCCTTGGGTCCTGAACAGGTTAAAAAATCTTAATCCTTCCACTAGTTATTAGCTTCTGAAGTTTTCGGTCTAACTGCTCAATGATGATGTCACATCCCGGGAGCTGTGCATGATGGGAGAATATCCCCATAGGAACAGCACAGCTCCCGGGACATGAGTCATCAGAGAGCAGTTAGACAGAAAACAACAACTCAACTTCAGAAGCTAATAACTATTGGAAGGATTAAGATTTTTTAATAGAAGTAATTTACAAATCTGTTTAACTTTCCGGAGCCAGTTGATTTATAAAAAAAAGTTTTGGCCTGGAATACCCCTTTAACCTCATATTCAAGTCCCCAAGATTTAAAGCATGCCTCTAAAGATCAATTCCCCTCTGTTTTTCAGATCAGGCGTGGAGTGACTTAGTGCATGCTGGGTGGTACAGTTGCAGACGAAGCCTTATGACACCCACTGAGTTCTGTCGACAAACCAATTTCTGATTACTAGGACTTGTACATAGAACTCATTGGCTGTCACACAGTTACCCCAGCAGCTACTGCCCAGCGTAGACTGTGTCACTTCACGCCCACACTGAAGAAAAGGCAGAAGTTGAACCTTGGAGGTATGCCTTAAGCATCATGGTCATGGGTTCCCTTATCATTAGTGGGGGTCCCAGCAGTTTGCCCTCCACTGATCAGGCACTTATTGCATTTCTTGCATAGAAGTGATGATTGTGGGAAACCCCTTTAAGCAGCATCATAATTATGAGTGAAAAAGCCTTCTCACGTTAATGCCATCAACACCTTGTAAGAAGTTGTGTTTTCTTTGCCATGTGACTTCTTTGTAGTTGTGATAGAACAAAGAAATAGTCTTAATATTACTGTAATGCCGATGTTTGTTTTAGCACATAATTATTAAAACAACAGTGATCATGCATATGTAGTATCAAGCCCTGCAGATCTGTGTTACATCATCAATGCTGCTGGCTATCCAGGTGGTTATCTCAGTTTCCCTTACTCAATCTTCCTATCAACCAAGCAGTGAAAGAGATAATTCACGTTGACAACATCTCCTATGTGTAAGCGGCATATGTGAATTATTTCTGAAGCCTGCAGTTATATTAAGGCTGTTCAACCCAAGGCATATTTAATCTAACATACAACAGGGCCTGTATATGTGATGTTAAAAGGTGTATAGTGTTTGATTTAAATGTACTTGGTATAGGATTATTCAATTGGCCCACCAGCCATAATATGGTGATATCTGAGCCTCTTTCAAAGCGCATACCAAAAATATTAAAAGTTTTCCTCAATATATAAATTCTCTCCTGATTCTAGTACAACATTAAACCTGTCACATTGAAAATGCAGATTGATATATGGTTTTGTGGGAAAAGTTCTAGATTAACTTGTCATTTATTGATGTAAATCTTTGCTCTTTATTGGCTAAGTAATCAAGTGGGTGGTCATTGTAGAGAACAATGGAAAATATAGTACCAAATGTGACACAGAGGGAGATGCGTGGACAATAATGACTTTAAAACATGGAGAGATGAGGGGACAGTAATAACTGTGACACAGGAGGAGATGAAGGGATAGTAATGACTGTAACACGGGGAGATGTGGAGACTGTAATGGCTGTAACACATGGAGAGTTGAGGGGACACTTATGACTGTGACTTGGAAAGATATGAAGGGACACTAATGACCGATTTATATAATGTTATGTGATGTGTAGCGGCCTCGCTCCTTTACTTTTTTGCTGGCTCCTAAAATCTTAACAAATTTGTCAAGTGCTGTACTAAATAGTAGGTCAGACATCGTATCCAAAGTAGAGGTAGAGGGTCATCTTAGTAATATTGATCACAACATAATAAGTTTTTATTATTTTTATTTATTTATTTTTTAATTTATACATTTTTATTAACTAATTGCTACAAAAACATTAAACTTTAGGAAGGCCAATTTTTACCAACTAAGAGAGCAACTTAGTCACATAGATTGGGTCTTTGCCCTCAGTGATAAAAGTAGACACACTAAATGGGATACAATAACCCCCCGACATGCGATGGCCCCGACATATGATCAAATCGACATACGATGGCCTCTCAGAGGCCATCGCAAGTCGATGTCAGCATCGACATGCGATGCTTTTATATATCGGGGCTATCCGACAGCGCAAAATGCTTAAGCTGCTGTCTGATAGCAGTTTAAGCATCCCGGACAGGTTCGCTTACCTATCCCGGCTGCTCCGGGTCCACTTCGGGATCCTCCAGCGTCTTCTGCATCTTGTCCAGGGTCCGGGCCTCGCTTTCCGGCGTCGTTATTACGTCGCTACGCACGCCATGCCGGCGCAGCAGCTTAATAACGTCACCAGAAAGCGAGGCCCGGACCCTGGAGAAGATGCGGAAGACACCGGAGGATCCCGAAGAAGACGCGGGACAGCATCAGAAGCCCCTGGGACAGCGTGAGGACACGGTCCGGAGCGGCGGGGACAGGTGAGTATAACTTCCTATTCTTTACATTGCATGAATCCCTCAACATACGATTGATTCGACAAACGATGGGTCGTTTGGAACGAATTACCATCGTATGTTGAGGGACCTCTGTATTTTTAAGGGCCTCCTGAATAGATCTGGTGAACAACATATACCCTATGGGAATAAATTTGTTAGACATAGCAGAAGAACAATGTGGTTAAGCAAAACAGGTAGGGATGCAATAAATGATAAGAGGAATTCATTTGGACTACTGAAACAAGATGGTAGTGGGGAGATGTTAAAAAAGGAAGAGAATAAATTCTGTAAAAAACTAATAATATTGGCATACATTGCAACAGGGAGAATGATTGCCATAGAAAGTAAAAATAATTGAAAAATATTCTTTACCTACATAAATTATAAGATACTTAAAACTGAAAATGTTGGCCCCCTAAGAAATAATCTGGGTGTAATAGCAGAGGAGGATGAGGGGAAAGGCCAATGTACTAAATATCTTCTTCTCTACTGTGTTTACACAGGAAAATCAGAGGACATAAAAAGCAATAATGTAAATTTTGCAGCAAATCCCACCTGTTTAACCCAACAAGAAGTGTGCCTCCAGCTTATAACATTAAAACACACAAATCACTGGGCCCAGATGGCATCCATCTGCAGGAATTAGGTACCATGCTAGACAGACCTTTATTCCTTGTATTTAAAGATTCTATAATGTCGGGGATTGTTCAACAGGACTGTAGCATATGTGGTACCAAAATTCAAAAAGAGTCAAACAGGAATCCTGGGAACTACGGTAAATGCAAAAAGGAATCCTGGTAGCTAAATGCCTGTAATTTTCATCATAGGTATACCTCATCATCTCAATACTTTGTTATATACCCTTTGTTAGCAATGACAGAGGTCAGACATTTTCAGTAAGTCTTCACAAGATTTTCACACACTGTTGCTGGTATTTTGGCCCATTCCTCTATGCAGATCTCCTCTAGAGCAGTGATGTTTTGGGGCTGTCGCTGGGCAACACGGACTTTCAACTCCCTCCAAAGGTTTTCTATGGGGTTGAGATCTGGAGACTGGCTAGGCCACTCCAGGAACCTACAAAGCCACTCCTTTGTTGCCTGGGTGGTGTGTTTGGGATCATTGTCATGGTGAAAGACCCAGCCATGTTTCATCTTCAATGCCCTTGCTGATGGAAGGGGGTTTTCACTCAAAATCTCACGATACATGGCCCCATTCATTCTTTCCTTTACATGGATCAGTCATCCTGGTCCCTAAGCAGAAATACAGCCCCAAAGCATGATGTTTCCACCCCCATGCTTCACAGTAGGTATGGTGTTCTTTGGATGCAACTCAGCATTCTTTCTCCTCCAAACACGACGAGTTGAGTTTTTACCAAAAAGTTCTACTTTGGTTTCATCTTACCATATGACATTCTCCCAATCTTCTTCTGGATCATCCAAATGCTCTCTAGCAAACTTCAGACGGGCCCGGGCATGTACTGGCTTAAGCAGGGGGTCACGTCTGGCACTGCATGATTTGAGTCCCTGGCGGCGGGGTGTGTTACTTATGGTAGCCTTTGTTACTTTACTCCCAGCTCTCTGCAGGTCATTCACTAGGTCCCCCCGTGTGGTTCTGGGATTTTTGCTCACCGTTCCTGTGATCATTTTGACACCACGGGGTGAGATCTTGCGTGGAGCCCCAGATCAAGGGAGAGTATCAGTGTTCTTGTATGTCTTCCATTTTCAAGTAATTGCTCCCACAGTTGATTTCTTCACACCAAGCTGCTTGCCTGTTGCAGATTCAGTCTTCCCAGCCTGATACAGGTCTACAATTTTGTTTCTGGTGTCCTTCGACAGCTCTTTGGTCTTGGCCATAGTGGAGTTTGGACTCTGACTGTTTGAGGTTGTGGACAGGTGTCTTTTATACTTATAACAAGTTAAAACAGGTGCCATAAATACAGGTAACGAGTGAAGGACAGAAGAGACTCTTAAAAAAGAAGTTACAGGTCTGTGAGAGCCAGAAATCTTGCTTGTCTGTTGGTGACCAAATACTTATATGTGATTTAATGGATTTTTTTTTTCTCAATATGTCTCTCATAGTTGAGGTATGACCTATGATGAAAATTAAAGGCCTCTAATACAACTAAAATGTGAATTATAAAAAAAAAAAAAAAAGCTGACAAAATATAGTAGACATATGAAATTATAATTTTTTATAGGAAAAATGCACAGTATGTATAAATATATGCAATCTATTAGCATCAATAAAATCGTCTTTTTTTTTAAATTTCACGATTTCTTGCGTTGTAAATAAAAAAATACAAATTGTATCGAATAACTTTTACTATTTACATGTAGTACAACTTGTGACAAAAAAACAATGTCACCAGAGTTATTCTCTAATAAAGACAGACATCCCAGATTTGAAAAAAACAGACCTGGTCTTCGCGGGGCGTACAGGCTTAATTAGCTCGGTCCTTAAGGTGTTAAAGGGTACTCCGCCCCTAGACATCTTATCCCCTATCCGTCATGCCCCCTCCCATAGACTTGCATTTAGGGGGCGGGCGTGACGTCTCGCGGGGGCGGAGTCGTGACGTCACGATCTTCCGTCCCCGTGGTCGGGAGGAATTAGCCTGAGAGCCTCCAGCGCTTCCGGAAGCAGTCACAGGTGGGTGCTGCGTGCTATATTGCGGGGGTCCCCAGCGGCGGGACCCCAGCGATCTGACATCTTATCCCCTATCCTTTGGATAGGGGCAGAGTACCCCTTTAAGTTTGTCTGCTATTGACGTTCAAACTTTTTAAAGAGAAAATGAACACATCTTTACTGAGGTTTCATTTCCTACACATAAGGCTGCTTTCACACTGTGAAATAGTTCCGTTTAGGAACCTCCGCCAGAAGTTCCGTCACTATATCGGCGAAACCTGGCCGTTACAAAACCCCTGACGGCCGTGACTAAATTGCATTGCAGCCTATGGGGTTTTGTAACTGCCCGTTTGCACCTGCAGATGCCCGTAATTCATGCAGTAATTTTTCCGCCACGATGTCCCGTCACTATATAACGCCCGTAATGAATTACGGGCATCTGCAGATGCAAACGGGCAGTTACAAAACCCCATAGGCCTGAATGCAATTTAATCACTGCCGTCAGGGGTTTTGTAACGGCCAGGTTTCGCCGATATAGTGATGGAACTTCTGGCGGAAGTTCCTAAACAGAACTATTTTACAGTGTGAAAGCAGCCTAAATTGATTATAGGAAATAGTACTTTTACAGTGCTTCAGGCTACTAAAGAATAATAAATAATAATAATAAATCACTGTTGCACAAACATATAACTAAACCATGCAACAAAAACCCTAAGCTGGCTATAAGCATACCAATAGCTATCTTTCTTGATCCCCTCATACACATGCATGCTAGGCTTGATTGAGTTTTGGATGTTTTCTCAATGAGGAGAGGAAGGACAGCTGCTGCCAGACTCCTATGGCGGCAGTTAATAACCCCTCAACAACCAAAAGATTGGGCAATTAAAATAGAGCAGAGTTCATCAAACACTGAAGACCAGATTTATCAATCTGTCTTGGAATATTGGTGGACAGTAAGCTCAACTTTAGTGATCAGTACCAGGCAGCTGCTGTCAAGGTTAACAAAGTCATGAGTTATATCAAGAGAGGCATAAAGACTTGAGACAGGAACATAGTGCAGAGGAGGGCGACAATGATAATTAACCTCTTGGGGATGCAAGGCGTATGCATATGCCCTACATCCCTGATCCTTAAGGACTCAGGGCATGCTAGGAGTTGTTGTTATGCAATAGCAGAAGGAACAACTACAACTCCCTTTGGTAGTTTGTGCATGCTGTGGGTTGTAGTTATGCAACAGCTGGAGGCACATTTTTGTGCCTCCAGCTGTTGCATAACTACAACCCCCAGCATGCACGGACAGCCAAAGGGCATGCTGGGAGTTGCAGTAGTGTGCCTCCAGCTGTTTCATAACTACAAGTCCCAGCATGCCCTTCGGCTTTAAGTGTATGCTCAGAGTTGTAGTTTTGCAACAGCTGAAGGTACACTGGTTGCGAAACACAGAGTATGTTACCCAACTCAGTGTTTTGCAACCAGTGTGCTTCAAGCTGTTGCAGACTACTACTCCCAGCATGCATAGACCGTACATGCTGGGAGTTGTAGTTTTGCAACAGCTGGAGGCATACTGGTTGCGAAACACTGAGTGCCTCCAGTTTTTGCATAACTACAACCCCCATCTTGCACGGGCAGCCAAAGGGCATGCTGGGAGTTTTAGTAGTATGCCTCCAGCTCTTGCATAACTACAAGTCCTAGCTTGCCCTTTGGCTGTCCGGGCATGCTGAGACTTGTAGCTTTTTGCAACAGCTGAAGGCACACTGGTTGCAAAACACTGAATTTGTTACCTAAATCAGTGTTTAGCAACCAGTGTCCCTCCAGCTGTTGCAAACTACAACTCCCAACATGCTGCGACTTGTAGTTTTGCAACAGCTGGACGCACACTGGTTGCGAAACAGAGTTAAAGGGGTATTCCAGGGAAAACCTTTTTTTTTATATATCAACTGGCTCCAGAAAGTTAAACAGATTTGTAACAGGGTACAACCACACGGGCGGGGGTTTACAGTGATCTTCTCGCTGCAAGTTTGAGATGGAGCAAATCTTCCGCTGCAGCTCAAACTCCCAGCGGGAAACTCGCTGTAAACCCATGCCTGTGTGAATGTACACTGAAAACATTACACTAACCCATACGCCCCCCCCCCCCCCCCCCCTATGCAAATCGCTAATTTAGGCCTCAAATGCGCATGGTGCTCTCTCACTTCGGAGACGTGTCATATTTTAAGGCAACAGTTTAGGGCCACATATGGGGTATTTCTCTACTCGGGAGAAATTGCAACAAATTTTGATGTGCTTTTTCTCCTTTTACCCCTTATGAAAAGGTAAAGTTAGGGTCTACACTTGCCTGTTATTGTAAAAAAAAAAAAAAAACATTTTTTACACTAACATGCTGGTGTTGCCCCATACTTTTCATTTTCATAAAAGGAAAAAAAGACTGAGTCCGAAAATACCCATTATGTAGGTGTAAAATGCTCTATGTAAATTTGAGGCCTAAATTGGTGATTTGCACAGGGGTGGCTGATTTTACAGCAGTTCTGACATAAATGCAAAATAATTAATACCCACATGTGACCACATTTTGGAAACTACACCCCTCACGGAACGTAACAAGGGGTATAGTGAGTTTTAACACCCCACAGGTGTTTGGCGAATTTCTTTAAACCCTTAAGGACATGCGCCGCATAGCACCTCTTAGCGCACAACGGCGTACATTTACGGCATGGCTGTGATACGAGCGTAGGAGATGCGCTCGCTTCATTCCCGGCGGGTTCCGGTGGCTGTCAGCAGCCGCGGACCCGCCGGTAATGGTGGACATCAGCGATCGCGCTGATGTCTGCCATTAACCCCTCAGGTGCCGTGATCAATACATATCATGGCATCTGCGGCAGTGCAGCACTTATAATGGCTGATCTGATCGCCTGCGGCACTGCCGCGGGGATAAGATCAGCCAAGATGGCGGACGGAGGTCCCCACACCTGCCTTCATCTGTCTCCCGGGGTCTTCTGCACTGATCTACCTTCCAGCAGACCAGAGCAGAAGATCGCCGATAATACTGATCTTTGCTATACCCTATGCATAGCACTGAGCAGTATTAGCAATCTGATGATTGCTATAAATAGTCCCCTATGGGGACTAAATAAGTTGTTTAATAATGTGAAAAATCCCCTCCCCCAATAAAGTTTTTAATCACCCTTTTTCCCATATTAATACATAAAAGTGTAAAATAACAATAAATAATAAACATATTTGGTATTGTTGCATGCTATGAAAATATAATGTTAATGATCCCCTACGGCGAACGGCGTAAACGTTAAAAAAAAAAAAAAAAAAAAAAAAAAGTAAAAAATGTCTGCTTTTTTGTCACATCAAACTGCAATTTTTTTAAAAATAAAAAGCGATCAAAAAGGCACAATAATGCAAATCTGGTACCAAAACAATCTACAGATCATGGCGCAAAAAATGAGCCCTCACAAATCCCTGAATACGGTAAAATAAGAAAGTTAGACATGGTCAAAATAGGGCAGTTTTAAACATACTGATTTTGTAAAAAAAAGTTTGAGATTTTTTAAAAGCAGTACAATAATAGAAAAGTATGTAACCATGGGTATCATTTTAATCGTATTGACCCAAGGAATAAAGAAAACATGTATTTTTACTGGAAAGTGTGCAGCGCAAAAACGAAGCCCCCCCAATTTGCTAAATTATTATTTTTGTTTAAATTTCCTTACATAAAAAATTATTTTTTGTGTTTACCATAAATTTAAGGGTAAAATGAGTGATGTCATTGCAAAGTACAACTGGTCACGCAAAAAACAAGCCCTCATATGGGTCTGGGAATGGAAATATAAAAGAGATGAATTTTAGAAGGTGAGGAGGAAAAAACAAAAACGCTAAAATAAAATTGGCTGCGTCCTTAAGGTGAAAATGGGCTGAGTCCTCAAGGGGTTAAAGTTGGTTGGGAAAATGAAAAAAATATATATTTTTCACTAAAATGCTGGTGTTACCCTGAATTTTTCATTTTTACAAGGGAAAATAGGAAAAAAAAAGCCCCCTAAAAAGTGTAACCCCATTTCTTCTGAGTGAGAACATGGCCCATATGTGGATGAAAAGTGCTCCGGAATTGAAGGCCATGTGTGTTCACAAAGCCGCCATGGTGCCAGAACAATGGACCCCCCCATGTGACCCCATCTACACCCCACAAGTGTCTGACAGATTTTTGGAACAGTGGTCTGTGAAAATGAAAAATGTACCGTATTTATCGGGGTATACCACGCACCGGCCTATAACACGCACCCTCATTTTACCAAGGATATATGGGTAAAAAATGTTTTTTACCCAAATATCCATGGTAAAATGAGGGTGCGTGTGTGCGCGTGTATACCCCGATACACCCCCAGGAAAGGCAGGGGGAGAGAGGCTGTCGCTGCCCGCTTCTCTCCCCCTGCCTTCCCTGGGGTCTAGAGCCCTGCTGCCGCCACTTCTCTCCCCCTGCTGTCGGCGCCGCTGCCCGTTCTCTCCCCCTGACTATCGGTGCCGGGGGAGAAAAGCGGCGCCGACAGCCAGGGGGAGAGAAGGGTCAGCGGCACCCATTGCCAGCGCCGCTGCCCCGTTGCCTCCCCCCATCCCCGGTTGCATAATTACCTGTTGCCGGGGTCGGGTCCGTGCTGCTTCAGGCCTCCGGTCTGCGTCCCCTGCGTCGTTGCTATGCACTGCACGGCGCGGCGCACTGACGTGGTCCCTCAACATACGATGGTAATTCGTTCCAAATAAGCCATCGTTTGTCGAATCCATTGTATGTTGAGGGATTCGTGCAATGTAAAGTATAGGAAGCTGTACTCACCTGTCCCCGCCGCTCGCGATGGTGTCCCTGCCGCTCCCGATGGTGACCCCGGGCCTCCGCTGGGCTCTCTTGGTCATCTCCGGACCTCCGCTGTTTTCTCCGGTCCTCTGCTGTCTTCCGCAAGGCCTTACTGGGCCTGTGTAGCGACATCATTACGCCGCTGCGTACGCCATTCCTATTGCCGCCTCCGGACCGGCGGAGGCGGCATCAGGAACCAGCGGCGCGAGCAGGAGGAGCGGCGGCCGGAAAGTGCGGCTGAGAAGGCTGCAGTGAAGACCGCGATTAGTGATCTTCACTGTGGCCTTCTAAAAGCTGCAAAACTACAACTCCCAGCATGCCCAGACAGCCAAAGGCTGTCTGGGCATGCTGGGAGTTGTAGTTTTGCAACATCTGGAGGGTCACAGTTTGGAGACCACTGTGCAGTGGTCTCTAAACTGTGGTCCTCCAGATGTTGCTAAACTACAACTTTCAGCATGCCCAGACAGTCAGGGATGCTGGGCGTGTTGTTCTGCAATATCTGGCCCTTCAGATGTTGCAGAACTACAACTCCCAGCATGCCTGGACAGTCTGAGCATGCTTGGAGTTGTAGTTTTGCAACATCTGGAGGGCTACAGTTTGGAGGCCACTGTTTTTCCCCAGTTGTTGCATGACTACAACTCCTAGCATGCCCAGACAGTCCAGGCATGCTGGGAGTTGTAGTTCTGCAACATCTGAAGGGCCAGATATTGCAGAACTACACGCCCAGCATCCGTGACTGTCTGGCTGTGCTGACAATTGTAGTTTTGCAACAGCTGTAGGCACACTGGTTGGGAAACACTGAGCTAGAGTCTGTTTCCTAACTCAGTGATTCCAACCCGTGTGCCTCCAGCTGTTGCAAAACTACAACTCCCAGAGAGCACTGACAGACTACATGCTTGGAGTTGTAGTCTTGCAACAGCTGGAGGCACATGGGTTGGAATCACTGAGCTAGAATCTGTTTTCTAACTCAGTGGTTCCCCACCAGTGTGCCTACAGCTGTTGTAAAACTACAACTCCCAGCATGTACGGTCCATCAGTGCCTTCTGGGAGTTGTCATTTTGCCACAGCTGAAGGTTTGGGGCGCCCCCCCCCCCCCATGTGAATGTACAGGGTACATTCACACGGGCGGGTTTACAGTGGGTTTCCTTCAAGATAACTTACTGTGAACCCCTGCCTGTGTGAATGTACCCTAAAAACACTACACTACACTAACAAATAATAGAAAGTAAAACACTACACATACACCCCCTTACACGTCGCCCCCCCCACCCCCAATAAAAATCTAAAACGTCTCATACAGCAGTGTTTCCTAAACGGCGCCTCCAGCTGTTCCAAAACCACAACTCCCAGTGTTGCCGGACAGCCATAGACTGTCCTGGCAGGCTGGGAGTCTTGCAACAGCTGGAGGCACCCTGTGGGAGACACTGCTGTAGGGTTTTGGTGGAGACAAGCCCCATCCTTGTAACCGGGTCCACCCCTATTGCAAATTCCTTATTCAGGCCTCAAATGCACATGGCGCTCTCTCACTTCAGAGCCCTGTCGTATTTCAAGGCAACAGTTTAGTGCCACATATGGGGTATCTCTGTACTCGGGAGAAATTGCATTACAAATTTTGGGGGGATTTTTCTCCCATTACCCTTTGTAGAAATGGTAAATTTTGGGAAAAAAAACCTGCACTTTAGTGAAAAATTTTTTTTTTCATTTACACATCCAAATTTAACGAAAAGTCGTCAAACACCTGTGGGGTGTTAAGGCTCACCAGACCCCTTGTTACGTGCCTTGAGGGGTGTAGTTTCCAAAATAGTATGCCATGTGTTTTTTTTTTGCTGTTCTGGCACCATAGGGGCTTCCTAAATGCGACATGCCCCCAAAAACCATTTCAGCAAAACTCACTCTCCAAAATCCCATTGTCGCTCCTTCCCTTCTGAGCCCTCTACTGCGCCCGCCGTACACTTGACATACACATATGAGGTATTTCCATACTCGAGAGAAATTGGGTTACAAATTTTGGGGGCTTTTTCTTCCATTACCCCTTGTTAAATTTCAAAAACTGGGTCTACAAGAACATGCGAGTGTAAAAAAATGAAGATTTAGAATTTTTTCCTTCACTTTGCTGCTATTCCTGTGAAACACCTAAAGGGTTAACAAACTTACTGAATGTCATTTTGAATACTTTGAGGGGTGCAGTTTTTATAATGGGGTAATTTATGGGGTATTTCTAATATGAAGGCCCTTTAAATCCACTTCAAAACTGAACTGGCCCCTGAAAAATTCCGATTTTGTGAAAAATTGGAAAATTGCTTCTGAACTTTGAAGCCCTCCGATGTCTTCCAAAAGTAAAAACATGTCAACTTTATGATGCAAATATAAAGTAGACATATTGTATATGTGAATCAAAATATTATTTATTTGGAATGTTTATTTTCCTTACAAGCAGAGAGCTTCAAAGTTAGAAAAATGCTAAATTTTCAATTTTTTCATCAAATTTTGGAATTTTTCACCAAGAAATGATGCAAGTATCGACAAAAATTTACCACTAACATAAAGTAGAATATGTCACGAAAAACAATCTCGGAATCAGAATGAAAAGTAAAAGCATCCCAGAGTTATTAATGCTTAAAGTGACAGTGGTCAGAATTTCAAAAATTGGTCCCGTCCTTAGGGTTATAATGGGCTCCGTCCCCAAGGAGTTAAACATTATTGGAGTCTTATCTATATGTATAACCCAACTGACAGCTGTTAGTTTTGGTGTTTAGAAACACTGTTGTGCCAGGACTTATAATATGGTCGAAAACATGTGGCCATATTAATCCTCTATGAAATTGGCCTCGAGGATCTGAAATTGACAGAGAAAGAGTAAAATCTATAAACTTTATTAAAATGTTTTAGTGGATTACGGTCACAGACCTGTTTGTCTCTGTGTTTTATTAGTACATGCCTCCTTGTGGTCACTGATTTGTCTCCTTACTTCACCACCACCTTTTTAATATATTTATAGAATTATTTGGCCAGGATTTGGCTGTTAGGTCTACATCTAGTGCTCAAATCACAGATATATCCATTGCAAGGAAGGTGTTAAAACATAGGTTAAAGGCTGAGTAACTTTGCAAATAAATTGCATCACTTGTTGTGCTCGTTCTGTAAAGCCTGTAATACGTTCCCTTACCTTCCATAGCTGCATGTACAATTATCTAAATGGCCGAGCTTTATTTCCTAACCATTCTTTACAAGTCTAGTGTCTGTATGGAGAGCGCAATGGTGATTTGCATTTTAGGAGGCGTAGACTAAATGACGTTTCCAGTAACTCTGGTTGTATATATGAGCTCTGTTTTGTATGTGCCTGTCTGCATGTGTTTATATATTTGGACATCTGCTGCAGCCATGGTCTATAGGCAGTATATACTGTATTTCAGGATTAGCGCTAAGTAATAGGTGGTGTGCACACTTATTTTAGTATACCAGACAAACCATTTCATTTCATCCTTTTTTTTTTTTTCTTCAGAATTATAATATACTGTAGAAAAGCATGAAACCTGCTAGTTTTTTTGTGAGTGCACACATTTAATACTGAAAATAATGTAGGTGTGGACCTCTTTATGCATCCTGTTTCGCATATCTCGCAATTTTACTTCCACATTTTGACTCCTGAGTGTGGGGGCTGATTTTTATGTGTAAGGCTTTGTTATATTATGTTATGGAATTGTCCCAGGCAGTCCCTGTGACAGGTGTTCTCGATCAGCAGTCTTTGCACAGGTGTATTCTCGGTGTGGGCGTGATATTGGGAATCCTGCCAAGCACAGCCATTTCTATAGAAATCCACAAACAGTCATGTACAGTGGGATGTACTATGTAAACCAATACAATAGGGCAGCTAGCAGAAGTCAGTACTTATTAGAGGAAGGGGAATAACAAGGTGGATAATTGTTTCCTTCCCCTGAAAGTCCTATTGGTGTATATGTCTTCAACCATTTCATTCACTTCTTCTTCTTTGTCCCTTAGTCTATATCATCAAGTATTTCATAGGAACAGGCACATATTGTAATGTTCGTTTATTTGTTTTTGCATTTTTCTGTTTAGGTGTGTATTCACACACTAGTTTGTTCTGACCAGTTTGCTATTCTCCCTGGATTGGGAATGGCTAATGCTCAGAACCACTTAGATCTTGGGTGTATCTATTTTAACCAAAGTTCTCCTGCATTCTTGTGCTGGTAATGTGCAATAATGCTACAATGATGTCTGGTTATTGTGCAATACACTTCCAAATCTGCTTAAGCATGCACCTTGTACTTATCCTGTTATATATCTGAGTTTTAGCCACGGTTAAATAGTCTTGTTTATTGTAGATTTTAGTCTGTTACATTTGTCGGTTTTAGGATTAGTATGTCTGTTCTGCTTAGTCTGTGTTCACACTGTGAGAATCCTGTTCTATTCCTCCACATAGTGAAGTTTTGGTTTTGAATTTATCCTGTCTTGATATATATATATATATATATATATATATATATATATATATATCCTGTTTTTAATCTTGAGAAATGTCTTGTCTAGTATCCTGACCAGTGTTCCTCTACATTGTAGAGTTTGGTTTTCTTGGATCTGTTTTCATGAAGTTCATGTTTGTTATCTGTGTCCAGTGTGAACAGTGTCCTATGTTACCTGATCAGTTTAGTGTTTTAGCTTTCAGTTTTCCGTCCATCCTCTGCATCTGTTGGATTCTGCTGTATTCTTGTTGCATACCTAGTCTTGTTCATTTTATCATGTCTGACGTTTATCTGATATCTAGTTTATGAACTGTTTGTTAATACACTATATTCTGCCCTGTTAGTATTTGTAGCCTGTCTGGTTTATGTGACAGACTATGTATATTATTTGTTTTTACGCCACTGCACTGTAGCACAGGGAGGGACCGGCTCCAAGTTGCCGATTCACCGCTAAGGGTATATGGACAAGTAGGCAGTGAGTGTATATATAGGGAAAGCCTAGGGCTCACTCTCCCTGTCCCCCCATTTGGTCATGACACATATAGGGGTTGGATAAAATAACTAGAACAAATCCATTTTTACATAGTGAATTTGAACTCATGCTGACACACTTGCTCTTACTAGTATCCCCCAACCCCCCCCCCCCCCCCACACACACACAAGTGTTTTCGTCACGTAATATATTGCAGTTGATAAACCTTACCTCATTCTAAGTGGGAATGATTGTTGGTGTGTGCCAGTTGGGGAGGCTTTAACTCAGGCTTGATGGGTGTGTCAAAATCTACAGTTTTTTAAATTTTCTTTTATGACATTTTGTTATGCAGTGCGTAAAAACATCCACAGACAGAAGTAGCTGTGGTCGAATGCCAGAGTTTCACAGGAGGGACAGAAGAGCACTTTGTGTAATTAAAGCCCACAAAACTTCTACCCCTCAAATTAATGCAAGTTTATGGGCACTAGTATCAGTGAAAACTGCAGATTATAATTAAGACCTGTGCAAAGGAAGGGTGGTGCGTACTACTTTAATTTTTTTTTTTTTAATGGCCTTAAAAAATTTACAAAAATGAAAGTGCTCTGATTGGTTGCTATGGGCAACTGCTCCACTTTTCCTCTGCACAGGTTTTGATAAATCTTCCCCAATATCCGTGGCAGCTGCAATATCTAAACCTTTGTTGATACCACAAAACATCAATGTGTTCAGTGGGGCAACAACCACAAAATATGAACACTGGAGTCATGGGAACTTGTAATTTGGTCTGATGGGTCTGGTTTTACTCCCTAATGGTCATAAAAATGGCTGGAATGACTGTGGGAAGGCTGTAATGTTAATTGTCTTGCACCCACTGTCAAGTATGTCAGGGATTCCTGCATGTTTGTGATGAATTATTATTGCACTAGTTGGGTCTGATAGTTTCCCTCAAAGGTAAAGTAACAGCCCAGAAGTATCTATGTACTCAAAGTGACCAATTCCATTCCATAGTCCAGACTTTGTTTCCAGATGGGGATGCAATCTGCCAATGCTTGCATCCACACTACTCAGCGTATTGGATCTTGGTTCAGGGAGCATTAAAATTCAGTTACAGTGTACCAATATTTCAAAAGGGTTACACCATGTATGGTTTTGTTACAATACCCATTCAGAATGGTGACAAATATGGACATTTATCAACGGGTTTAGTCAGGTTTTCTTTACTATAATTGTCGCAAAATTGTCTCAACTGCGACTACTCGATTTTTCGTGCGACATTTTGACTGGAAAGCGAGAAAAGCAAGTTTTCCTAAAATTTACTATGTAGTAATAATTTTAAAATGGACTACGGGTAGCCAGGTATTTATTAACTGCGACAGTCGCAACTGCGTAAAAAAAAGTCGCAACAGCATAAAAAATTGACTAAATTTACTCCAGCTCAAACATGGAGCAGAAAAAGCTACTACCAAAGTAAAAAAGGAAAAATTGCTTACGTGAAAGAAAATTATCAACAGGCTGAAACCAGTTGATAAATACGTCACACATAAGCAAAAAAAATGTAAGGAAAAAATTACAAAAAAAAAAGAATACATAAGCAAACATTGATAAATGTCCCTCATAGTGATTTCCATGCTCTTACTGGAGTTATTGAGCCCCTGATAGCCCCCTACTTGTGCATAAAAATTTCTCATTCTTACATAGTAGTATAGTTCATAAGGTTGACAAAAGACCAGAGTCCACCACATTCAACCTATAACCCTAATGAGTCCCTACTGAGTTGATCCAGAGGAAGGCAAAAAAACCCTCATACTAGAGGTAAAAATTCCTACCCGACTCCAAATATGGCATCAGAATAAATCCCTGGATCAACCTTCTGTCCCTATAAATCTAGAATCCATAACCTGTAATGTTGTTATTCTCCAAAAATGCATCCAGACCCATTAAACATTATTTTAGTGAGTTAACTGTGACCACCTCCTCAGGCAGAGAATTCCACAGTCTTACTGCTCTTAAAGTAAAGAACCCCCATCTGTGCTGGTGTAGAAACCTTCTTTCCTCTAAATGTAGAGGATGCCCCCTTGTTATAGATACAATTCTGGGTATAAAAAGATCATGGGAGAGATCTCTGTACTGCCCCCGATATATTTATACATAGCTACCGTATTTTTCACCGTATAAGACGCACTTTTTCTTCCTCAAAACTGGGGGGGGGGGGGGGGGAGTTGGTGCGTCTTATACGGCGAATACACACCTATCGCTGCGGTCCCTGCGGCCGGGACCCTCGGCTAATACAGGACATCACCGACGTGATGCCCTGTATTAACCCTTTAGACGCGGCGATCAAAGCTGACCGCCGTGTCTGAAGGGAAAATGACACTAACCCGGCTCAGTCGGGCTGTTCGGGACCGCCGCGGTGAAATCGCGGCGTCCCGAACTGCTTACAGGACACCGGGAGGGACCTTACCTGCCTCCTCGGTGTCTGCTCCGTGCCGGGATTCCCTGCATGGCTGGTGCTCTCCTTCGACGTCATCACGTCGTCGCGCACGCCGTCCCGTCATCCAATAGGAGCGGCGTGCGTAGCGCCGTGATGACGGCGACGGAGAGCGTGGATCCCGGGGAAGAAGACGTCCGGAGCATTGGGGACACCACGGGGACGCGGTGACAGCGATGGAGCAACATCCAGGGCAGCGGTGACGAGCGATGATGGGTCCGGAGCGGCGGGGACACGTGAGTATTACCTCCTATACCAGTGGTCTTCAACCTGCGGACCTCCAGATGTTGCAAAACTACAACTCCCAGCATGCCAACACATCCGTTGGCTGTCCGGGCATGCTGGGGGTTGAAGTTTTGCAACATCTGGAGGTCCGCAGGTTGGAGATCACTGTTGGGGTCAGAATCTTTTTTTTCCTAGATTTACACCATTAAAATTGGGTGCATCTTATATGCCGGTGCGTCCTATAGGGCGAAAAATACGATATTAGGTCGTGCCAAGCCTCCTTTTTTCTAAACTAAATAACCCTAATTTCTGATAATCTTTCTGGGTGCTGTAGTCCTCCCATTCCCCGCATTACTCTGGTTGTCCGTCTTTGAACCCTCTCCTGCTCCACTATATCTTTCTTGTACACTGGTGCCCAGTACTTTACACAGTATTCTATGTGTGGTCTGACAAGTGATTTGTACAGCAGTAGAATTATTTCCTTATCGTGGGCATCTATGCCCCTATTGATGCGCCCCATGATTTTATTTGCCTTGGCAGCAGCTGCCCGACACTGGTCACTACAGCTAAATTTACTGTTAAAGGGGTAGTCCAGTGGTGAAAAACGTATCCCCTATCCTAAGGATAGGGGATAAGTTTGAGATCACGGGAGGTCCGACCGCTGGGGCCCCCCGCGATCTCTCTGTACGGGGCCCCGGCTCTCCGCCGAGATAGCGGGTGTCGACCCCCGCACGAGGCGGCGGCCGACACGCCCCCTCAATACATCTCTATGGCAGAGCCGGAGATTGCCGAAGGCAGCGCTTCGGCTCTGCCATAGAGTTGTATTGAGGGGGCGTGTCGGCCGCCGCTTGGTGCGGAGGTCGACACGCCCCCTTCCCGCGGGCTGTCGGGGCTCCGTACAGGAGATGGGGGGGGGGCCCAGGGGTCGGACCCCCCGCGATCTGCAAATTATCCCCTATCCTTAAGATAGGGGATAAGTTGTAAACCACTGTGTCACCACTGGACTACTCCTTTAACTAAGACTCCTAAGTCCTTTTCCATGTCAGTTGTCCCAAGTGTGCTCCCATTTAATACATAATCCCAGCCCCGATTTTTCTTCCCCATGTGCATAACCTTACATTTATCAGTGTTAAACCTCATCTGCCACTTCCCAGCTCAAACTTCCAACCTATCCAGGTCCATTTGTAACAGTGCACTGTCCTCTATTGTGTTTACCACTTTACAGAGTTTAGTATCATCTGCAAAGATTGCTACTTTACTATTCAACCCCTCTACAAGATCATTAATGAATATATTAAATAGAATAGGACCCAAGACTGACCCCTGTGGTACCCCACTAGTAACAGTCACCCAATCAGAATAAGTACCATTAATAACCACCCTTTGTTTCCTATCACTGAGCCAGTTACTTACCCACTTGCACACAATTTCCCCCAGCCCCATCCTTCTCATTTTATGCACCAACCTTTTATGAGGCACCGTATCAAATGCTTTGGAAAAATCCAGATATACGACATCCAGCGATTGCCCCTGGTCCAGTCTGGATCTCACCTCCTCATAAAAGCTGATCAGGTTAGTTTGACTTGACCAATCCCTCATAAAGCCATGCCGATAGGGAGTCATACATTTGTTTCTATCAAGATATTCCAAAATAGCATTTCTTAGAAAACCCTCAAACAGTTTACATACCACAGAGGTTAAATTAACAGGCCTATAATTCCCGGGTTCACTTTTTGACCCCTTTTTAAATATTGGCACCACATTTGCCATGCGCCAGTCCTGGGGAACAGTCCCTGTTACTAGAGTGTCCCTGAATATTAAAAATAGGGGTCTGTCTATTACATTACTTAATTCCTTTAGAACACGGGGGTAAATGCCATCTGGACCTGGTGATTTGTCTATTTAGATTTTTTGTAGGCGGCACTGTACTTCTTCTTGGTTAGACAGGTGACCTGTACTGAGGAATTTACCTTAACCCCTTAAGGACCAAGCCCTTTTTCACCTTAAGGGGAACGGGGAACGTAACAAGGGGTAATGTGAACCTTAATACCCTACAGGTGTTTCACGACTTTTGCATATGTGAACATTTTTTATTTTTTTTTACCTAAAATGCTTGGTTTCCCAAAATTTTTACATTTTTAAAAAGGGTAATAGCAGAAAACACCCCCCAAAATTTGAAGCCCAATTTCTCCCGATTCAGAAAACACCCCATATGGGGGTGAAAAGTGCTCTGCTGGCGCACTACAGGTCTCAGAAGAGAAGGAGTCACGTTTGGCTTTTTGAAAGTAAATTTTGCTCTGGGGGCATGCCGCATTTAGGAAGCCCCTATGGTGCCAGGACAGCAAAAAAAAAAAACACATGGCATACCATTTTGGAAACTAGACCCCTCGGGGAACGTAACAAGGGGTTAAGTGAACCTTTATACCCCACAGGTGTTTTATGACTTTTGTATATGTAAAAAAAAAAAATTTTTTTAACCTAAAATGCTTGTTTTCCCAAAATTTTTACATTTTTAAAAAGGGTAAAAGCAGAAAATACCCCCCATAATTTGTAACACAATTTCTCCCGAGTACGGCGATACCCCATATGTGGCCCTAAACTGTTGCCTTGAAATACGACAGGGCTCCAAAGTGAGAGCGCCATGCGCATTTGAGGCCTAAATTAGGGACTTGCATAGGGGTGGACATAGGGGCATTCTACGCCAGTGATTCCCAAACAGGGGGCCTCCAGCTGTTGTAAAACTCCCAGCATGCCTGGACAGTCAGTGGCTATCTGGCAATACTGGGAGTAGTTGTTTTGCAACAGCTGGAGGCTCCGTTCTGGAAACAGTGGCGTACCAGACGTTTTTCATTTTTATTGGGGAGGGGAGGGGGGCTGTGTAGGGGTATGTGTATATGTAGTGTTTTTTACTTTTTATTTTATTTTGTGTTAGTGTAGTGTAGTGTTTTTAGGGTACAGTCACACGAGCGGGGGTTCACAGTAGTTTCTCGCTGGCAGTTTGAGCTGCGGCAGAAAATTTGACGCAGCTCAAACTTGCAGCCGGATACTTACTGTAATCCTCCGCCCATGTGAGTGTACCCTGTACGTTCACATTGGGGGGGGGAAACATCCAGCTGTTGCAAAACTACAACTCCCAGCATGGACGGTCTATCAGTGCATGCTGGGAGTTGTAGTTTTGCAACAGCTGGAGACACACAGGTTGTGAAACACCGAGTTTGGTAACAAACTCAGTGTTTTGCAACCAGTGTGCCTTCAGCTGTTGCAAAAGCTACAACCCCCAGCATGTACGGACAGCGGAAGGGCATGCTGGGTCTTGTAGTTATGCAACAGCCGGAGGCATACTACATTGGCTGGGGATGCTGGGGATTGTAGTTATGCAACAGCTGGAGACACACTGGTTTACTACTTAACTCAGTGTGCCTTCAGCTGTTGCAAAACTACAACTCTCAGCAGTCACCGACAGCCAACGGGCATGCTGGGAGTTGTAGTTATGCAACCACCAGATGCACCACTACAACTCCCAGCATGCACTTTAGCTGATTGTGCAAGCTGGGAGTTGTAGTTACACAACAGCTGAAGGTACACTTTTCCATAGAAAGAATGTGCCTCCAGCTGTTGCAAAACTACAAGTCCCAGCATGCCCATAAGGGCATGCTGGGAGTTGTGGTGGTCTGCCTCCTGCTGTTGCATAACTACAGCTCCCAGCATGCCCTTGTTGCATGCTGGGAGCTGTTGCTAAGCAACAACAGGAGGCTGTCACTCACCTCCAACGATCCAGCAGCACAGGTCAGTCCCTCGTCGTCTCCACCGCCGCAGCTGCTCCTGGGGCCCCGATCCCAACAGGGGCGCCGGGGATCGGGGTCCCCAGCACCGGGGGTCGTCTTCCCGCATCCGCTCACGTCCTCCGGAAGAGGGGCGGAGCGGGTTGCGGGAGTGACACCCGCAGCAGGCGCCCTGATTGGTCGGCCGGTAATCCGGCCGACGAATCAGGGCGATCGTGAGGTGGCACCAGTGCCACCTCACCCCTGCAGGCTCTGGCTGTTCAGCCAGTAATTCCGGGTCATCGGGACACTGGAGACCCGATTGACCCGGAATCTGCCGCAGATCGCTGGACTGAATTGTCCAGCGATCTGCGGCAATCGCCGACATGGGGGGACATAATGACCCCCCTGGGCGATATGCCGGGATGCCTGCTGAACGATTTCAGCAGGCATCCGGCCCCGGCTCCCCTCCGGCTAGCGGTGGGGGCCGGAAATGCTCAGGGCGTATCCATACGCCCTCGGTCCTTAAGGACTTGGAAACGGGGGCATATGGATACGCCCTATGTCCTTAAGGGGTTAAAGGGGTACTCCGGTGGTCAACGTGTTTTTCCGTTTTTGACTTACCCTATTTTGTTTCATTTCTATTCTTGTTGTTTTGGCAACTCTATTTCCGTTCTTTGTTGTCTTTTTATCTCCCACTTTGTTTTCCTATCTTTGCTTCTATTTCCTTTTTCTTACTGTGCTGAAAACTACAAATCCCAGCATGCCACATGGCTTGCTGTTTTTTTTGTTTGTTCCGCCCTTTACCCACCCTACTATTTTCCCGGGTTAGCCCCCTTATACACAGCACACTAATATAATAAGCCCTGGTTGGGATACACTGGCATACACACACAAAAGGGACTACAACTCCCAGCATGTGTCATTCAGGAGTCTTCAGTCTGTGGTATAACACCAGCATGCTGCCTCTGTAGTCTCCTGGAGGTTGTAGTTAACCACACCTCTATAGGGCATACACCAGTGTTTCCCAACCAGGGCGCCTCCATGTGTTGCAAAACTACTACTACCAGCATGCCCGGACAGCCAAAAGCTAGGAGTTGTAGTTGTGATACAGCTAAAGACACCCTGGTTGGGAAACAATGCCCTTTTTTGTAATATACTGAATAGGCTAGGCCTGTGTTCCCAATCAGTGTGCCTCCAGCTGTTGCAAAACTACAACTCCCAGCATGCCCAAAGTCTGTCCAAGCATGCTGGGAGTTGTAGTTTTGCAACAGCTGGAGGCACACTGGTTTGTAAACCCTAGCATACACACACATAACAGGGACCACAACTCCCAGCTTGTGTCATTCAGGAGTCCCCCCCCCCCCCCTCTTCACACACAGAAATCACCCCCAGTCCGAGATTTATTCTCCTGCAGTCTATACATCCCCAGCCCGTGCACCTTGTTATCCTCCCCTTCAGATAACACTCTAATCTTCTTTGTCTTCTTTCAGTGCAGACCTGCATCCTCAGAAGACAAAGCAGGGGGAGGGGTGATGAGGAGCTGTGTATGTCCTCTCTCTCCCCCTGCTCTGGCTTCTCTCTCTCATGCAGAACTGCGTCCTCCAGAAGGGGGAGATAAGGGGCGTGGCTTATTTCTCTCATGCAGTTCTGAAAGAACAGAGAAAAAAAAAGCCATGACATGTTGTCCACAGCCTATTCCTAACCTGTGGACAACAGTAGGAGATCCAACACAGAACTACCGAACTTCCTGGCCCACAAACAGGTAAGAAAAAAAGACACATGCTACACAAATATATAATACATGCCAATTGCAAAAAACATGAACATTAAAAGAAGGTGCAATATAGCCAAAATCTTAACCACCGGAGTACCCCTTTAACTCGCTGTAATTCACCTGGCATTTCATTTTTGTCTGTAAATACAGTGGAGAAGAATGTGTTTTAATATATTAGCTTTTTCCTGATCCCCGTTTATAATTTATTCCTCATAATTTTTTAAAGGGCCAACACTTTTATTTTAACCTTTTTATTATTTATATAGTTAAAAAACATTTTGGGGTTAGTTTTTCTCTCTTTGGAAACGAGTCTTTCTGTCTCTATTTTTTGCGGCTTTTATCTGTTTTATTCCACATTTTTTTCTATAGCTTTTTAATGCTTCTTCGCTGCCGTCATCAGGGATGTGGAATTCCTATCGCCCGACGCCCGGGACATGCAGTTCCGGGCGACGGGCAGGTGAATTTTTCCGGCCCTTAGCCCAGCTTCGGGCAAGCAGGGCCGGACCTGACAAGCGCTGCGGTGCTCTGCAGACTGTATGGAGCGGGCTCTCTCCTACTCTGCCTTCTTTATGCCATGCAGACGTGCGGGGGGAGATGAGGCGGCATGGCTTCTTGCTCCCCGTGCAGACCTGCATCCTCTGCCTTCTCTTCCCCCAGCTCTAGCTTCGGAGAGCTGAGGGGAGGAGCGGTCTGCACGGGGCGCAAGTTTCACACCGCCACTAATAACTAGCATGCGGCGCTCAGCAGTCGGACTCAGCAACCAGACTCCTGCCCGCTCCATACTCTGCAGCCCCAGGCTGTTCGCAGTAGCCGGGGGCCGCCGCTAATAGCCAGCATGCGGCGATCGCCACGGCTGGCTATTAGCCCTTTAGATCGCCGCTGTCAAAGCTGACAGTGGCATCTAAAGGGACATGTGTATGCTCCCTGGTGGGCTAGTGGGGTGGATCGCCCCCCGCAGCTTGATCGCGAGGGGGGCGATCCACTTTGGAGGTAGTCGGAGGGCTTACCTCTGTTCCCTACCATCCCGTGGCTCTGTCATTGATAGATCCTGGCTGGACCAGGCTCTATCAATAGATCACAGAGCACACAGATCAATTGAGTTCAATAGAACTCAATTCATCTGTATGAGGAATCTAATGATTCCTCCTATAAGTCTAAATAATAAGTCTCTTATAAAGTGTAAAAAAAAAAAAAAAGGTTTATTAAAAGTTTAAAAAAAAAACTCACATTAACCCTTCCATGTTAAAAGTTCAAATCACCCCCTTTTCCTATATAAGAACATGCAAACATAATAAAAATAAACATATTTGGTATCGCTTTGTGCGTAATTGTACGACCTATTAAAATATAACAATATGTATCCCGTACGGTAAATGTAAAAAAAAATACCAAACCACAGAATTGCAATTTTTATAATGTCCCAGAAAAAAAAAGTTAAAAAGTGATTAAAAAGTCAGATCAATACCAAAATGGTACCGATACAAAAAGCTGATTATGGAGCAAAAAATGAGCCATCATACAGCCTGGTGTGGAAAAAAATAAGGCTAAAGGGGTTAAAAAATGGCAGTTAAAAAAATTCTAAAAAGTTCAGAATTTTTTTAAACTTTGTAAAACATGACGTAAACCATACAAATCTGGTATTGCTGTAATAAGGCCGGCATAATGTATGAAACTAACATGTTATCTCATCCACAAGGTAAATGGCGTAGAAAAGAAAACCACCAAAGCTGCTAAATTATGTTTTACTATTTCAATTTCCATTCACCTAATATATTTTTGGGTTCAGAGAATATGTTATTGAAAAATTAAAAGGTATCATTATAGTAGTTAGTTATGGCTATTATAGGGCGAGGAGGAAAAAATGAGAGCGTAAAAGCGAAAATTGGCCCGGATAAGTGGATAGTCATGAGGGACAAGTAGATTTTGCTCCATTTTAGTCCCGTGGACAAGTAGTTTTTTTTATAAAATTTCCACACTCCTGCGTCATGTTTTAGTAGTTTAAATGCTTTATTTTTGTCATTGATTGCCCCCGTAACATTTGTATTCATCCATATTGGTTTTCTTTTATTTCTGACCCTTTTCTTCCCATAAGGTATAGACATCTTACAGTGAGAATTTAAGATATTTTTAAAAGTCTCTCATTTAGTGTCAGTATTCTTGTTTTTGAGGACATTATCCCATTTTATATTGTTAAGAGTTGATCAAACTTTGCCTTCCTAAAGTTCATTGTTTTTCTAACCCCTCCCTCCGCTCCACCCCCAGGTATATTAAAGGGGTAGTCCAGTGGTGAAAAACTTATCCCTTATCCTAAGGATAGGGGATAAGTTTGAGATCGCAGGGGGTCCGACCGCTGGGGCCCCCTGCGAGCTCTCTGTACGGGGGCCAGGCTCTCCGGACAGATAGCGGGTGTCGACCCCCGCACGAAGCGGCGGCTGACACGCCCCCTCAATACATCGCTATGGCAGAGCCGGAGATTGCCGAAGGCAGCACTCCGGCTCTGCCATAGAGTTGTATTGAGGGGGCGTGTCGGCCACCGCTTCGTGCGGGGGTCGACACGCCACCTTCGCTCGGGCTGTCGGGGCCCCGTACAGGAGATCGCGGGGGGCCCCAGCGGTCGGACCCCCGCGATCTGCAACTTATCCCCTATCCTTAGGATAGGGGATAAGTTGTTCACCACTTGTTCACTACTGGACTACTCCTTTAATAAGTCCCCCCTCTCTATCTACACTATCTTCCCCCTCTACGTTGTAGGTTACAGGCATGAGCAGTCAAGCGGCAGAATCATTGATCAATTTTATCCTATGAGATAATAAAGATCGATGTAAAAGATCAGCGTATGCAGTCCCCTATGGGGTTAAAAAAAAAGTTAAGGACCAGGGGTTTTTCCATTTTTGCACTTTCGTTTTTTCCTCCTTACCTTTAAAAAATCATAATTCTTTAAATTTTGCAACTTAAAATCCAATTGATTGCTAATTTATTGCGCCACCAATTCTACTTTGTAATGACATCAGTCATTTTACCCAAAAATCTACAGCAAAACGGAGAAAAAAAATCATTGTGAGACAAAATTGAAAAAAACGCCATTTTGTAACTTTTGGGGGCTTCTGTTTCTACGCAGTAAATTTTTCGGTAAAAATGACAACTTATCTTTATTCTGTAGGTCCATACAATTAAATTGATACCCTACTTATATAGGTTTGATTTTGTCGTACTTCTGAAAAAAATCATAACTACATGCACGGAAATGTTTACGTTTAAAATTGTCATCTTCTGACCCCTATAACTTTTTTAGCGGTACCATTTTTGTATTGATCGGACTTGTTGATCACTTTTTATTCGTTTTTTCATGATATAAAAAGTGACCAAAAATACACTATTTTGGACTTTGGAATTTTCTTGCGCGTACGCCATATACGGTGCGGTTTAATTAACAATATATTTTTATAATTCGGACATTTCCGCATGCGGCAATACAACATATTTTTATTTTTATTTACACTGTTTGTTTGTTTTTTTAATGGGAAAAGGGGGGTGATTCAAACTTTTATTAGGGAAGGGGTTAAATGATCTTTATTCACTTTTTTTTTGCAGTGTTATAGCACCCATAGGGACCTATAACACTGCACACACTGATCTTTTACATTGATCACTGGTTTCTCATAGGAAACCAGTGATCGATGATTCTGCCGCTTGATTGCTCATGCCTGGATCTCAGGCACTGAGCAGTCATTTGGCGATCGGACACCAGGAGGCAAGGTAGGAGACCCTCCTCGTGTCCTGCAGCTGTTCAGGATGCCGCGATTTTGCCGCGGCTATCCCGAACAGCTCCCTGAGCTAACTGGCATGGTTTCACTTTTACTTTAGAACGCCGGGTCTAAAGGGTTAATAGCGCGCGGCACCGCGATCACTGCCGCGCGCTATTAGCCACAGGTCCTGGCCGTTGTTAGAGGCCGGGCCCGACCCGCTATGACGCGGGGCCACGTCCTTGGTCCTTGAGGGGTTAAGAATGCTTCAATAAAGATTGTAAACTTTATCTTTACCTGGATGAGTGCTACCTACTTTTTCTTATATTGTTACTTATTTTTGAGACTGCATATTCCAGGTTCTGCACCCCCAGGTATTTGTCTGTGATACCTACCTGCGGACCTAAAACATTTTTTCATTGATATATTATTCCTCGCGATTGTGCCTACCATAGCTTCTCTTAGCCTAGTGCACAATGGGGGACATGTATCATTATTTGTGTATGGTAGAAGCAGTTTAACCCTTTTTCCGAATTCTAAATTATGCTCAGAAGCGCTAAATTTATCAGTCAAGCACAATGAGTTTCATAAATTGTGGGCAAATATAGTAGTCTCCTCAATTAACTCTTTGAAAAATAGAATCGATGATTTAGAGCATCTTGCTACGTCAAGTCCAAGATGGCTTTAAAAAAAAAATAAAAATAAAAAAAAAATAAGGTACCGTATATACTCGAGTATAAGCAGAGTTTTTCAGCAAGATTTTTCGTGCTGAAAACGCCCTCTCGGCTTATACTCGAGTGAACTCTCCGCCTGTCAATCCCTTCTCAGTAGTCTTCAACCTGCGGACCTCCAAATGTTGCAAAACTACAACTCCCAGCATTCCCGGACAGCCATCGGCTGTCCGGGAATGCTGAGAGTAGTAGTTTTGAAACATCTGGAGGTCCGCAGGTTGAAGACCACTGTGGCCTTGTCATCATCCAGACCCCCCCTTTAGTTTTCTACTCCCCTCCCCTCGATGGGAAGGAAGGGTGAGCTGGTCCGGGACATCTAGGCTGCAGGGACCGTCCGGTGGGGAGGATTAATCGTTCCAGGCTGTCCATCTTCACCGGGTGGCCCTCTTCTCCGCTCCGGGCCCGGTCCCAGGCTAGTGACGTTGCCTTGACAATGACGCACAGGGATGTCCGTGAGCAGCAGCGTGACGTCCCCGCGTGTCATCGTCAAGGCAACGTCACTAGTCCGGGGCCGGGCCCGGAGAAGAGGGCCTCCCGGTGAAAATGGACAGCCCGGAACGACTAACCCTCCCCACTGGACGGTCCCTGCAGCATAGATGGCCCGGACCAGCTCACCCTTCCTTCCCACCGAGGGGAGGTGAGTAGAAAACTAAAGGGGGGGTCTGGATGATGACGAAGGCCACAGTGGTCTTCAACCTGTGGACCTCCGGATGGTTCAAAACTACTAGTCCCAGCATATGCCCGGACAGCCGATGGCTGTCCAAGCATGCTGGGAGTTGTAGTTTTGCAACATCTGGAGGTCCCCAGGTTGAAGACCACTGAGGGATTTACAGGCGGTGATGATGAAGGGGGGGGAATGATGACGGGGTGATGATGAAGGGGGGGGGGGGTGACGACAGGGTGATGATGAAGGGGGGGATGATGACGGGTTGATGATGAAGGGGGGATGATGAAGGGGGATGATGACAGGGTGATGATGACAGGGGTGTTAATGACAGGGGGGTCTGGATGATGACAGGGGCAGATGATGCATTTCCCACCCTAGGCTTATAGTCGAGTCAATAACTTTTCCTGGGTTTTTGGGGTGAAATTAGGGGCCTCTGCTTATATTCGGGTCGGCTTATACTCGAGTATATATATATATATATATATATATATATATATATATATATATATATATATATATATATATATATATATAATATGGTACTTGCGGACATTTTTTGGGTGTAAAGGAAAAGGACGCAGTTAATAAATCCGTGTGTACTATAGATGTCACTCCAAGGTCCCCCGTATCGCGACATCAGGAGGAAATGCTCTATCAGAATGTATGCAAAAAAAGCCGCAAAAAAAAGCTTGCCAAATTTTTGCGCAAGAGTTTACACACACAAATGGTGTAAATTATTTGATACATGTCCCCTATTGTGCATATCAGTGTTTTAATAATTTAATTACACTGCTGGGGTATCACTTATCTTGCCCTTAACCAGACTCTTTTTATTGGCCTCCAGAAATGATGTCTGCCAATTACAGGCTGCAGTGGGTCTGGTTACATCATTGCTGGAGCCAGAAGAAAAGAGACCAGTGGGGGGCCATGAATGCCTCGCTATGGAGCCAATCTGTGGGCATTTCGAAGCCATAACAAACTAAAATCTGCAACAGAAAACTAAAGTTATGCTTTTGATTTCTGCCAAAAAAAATTGCAAGATTTTTCAGGCAGATAGAGGGCCGTCCTACATAGTGGTTAGCACATTCAAAATCAAACCCATATGCCTACAATTTTGCCAACAGCTCACAGTTTACCTGAAAGTTTGTGTGCCAATTCAATTCCTCATTTGGGTGTAGTTTTCAGCTGAGTTTTTTCTTTAAATAAGCTAAAAACTCGTAGAGGCCGGGCTGAGCTGCAGCATGTATACCTCCCTTATCCCTCCCTAGATGTACAGGGCTCAGTGTTGAAAGACAAACCCTGTGCATCAGACATGCCAAGCATGGAGGAGGGTGTATATGCTTTAGTTCAGCCCAGCCCCAACGACTCTTAAGCTTATAGGTAAAACATGATCTTATAACCTTGCAGACAATCATCTGCTATGAGACAGGTATAATTTCCTGCTACTTGTGTTCGACTTGTCACACTGCGGCTCAATTAATCACTGGCCGCAGCAATGTCCCACCTTGTCCAATGATTTTGACATTGGGCCCTGGCAACAGGAAGAACGGGGTCGGGGCTTAATAGTCACACCGCGGCACAGCCTATCAGTGTCCAAGTCAGGACATCGCTGCGGACGGCAATTAGCTGAGCTGCAGTGTGACGAGTTGACCACAAGAAGCAGGAAGGCCGGGGGATTCCAGAGGCACCAGGGGAGATGTGGGAGGTAAGGCCATTTTTTTTTTCTTGCTGGCATTCAGGGCAGTTAAAAAATAAAAGTTTAATCTAGATTTGCTCTCAGCACATTTTGCAAAATTGTGACTTATACGAAATGTATAAGACATTTTGCATAATAGGTGTACAGCTAAAGCAGTCTACCATGAATTAATGTGTTTTTAGCTGATTTGTTTGTCATTTGCATTTCAGCTATTTAATTCTGTTTCGTACCAATTCCAGGTGTCTTTAATGAAAGCCAAAAACTAGGACTTATAACACTAGCCCCCATGTAATCATTACTGAGCCTCATGTTTTCCCTCAAGAATGTATTTTACATAATTAGAATTATCTGTTTTTACTAGTGTGCGAAATTCCCGTCATTGTGCTTACGTGATGTAAATTAACACTTTTATATTTCTTATTCTTATGTTTGTGATATAAGATAAATTGCAGACTAAAGCCACCATTCACCAACCATAATTGATGCTATCATCATATACTTGTCTCTCTGCCGTCTCAGACATCATGTCCTTTTCATATCTAAAACTAAATCTTTCTAAAACAGAACTTCTTGTCTTTTCTCCATCAACTGATACTGTACCAAACCCTGACATTTCCATCTTGTTATGTGGTGCTACCATAACTCCCGGGCAGCAGGCTCGCTGTCTTGGAGTTATACTTGACTCTGATCTGTCTTTCACTCCCCATATTCAGTCCCTTTCACATTCTTGTCACCTGTATCTCAAAAACATTTCAAGAATCCGCCCGTTTCTCACTACTGAAACTGCTAAACTCTCATTAATGCTTTGACCTTTGTTAACTTTTTTTTCCACTTTTTTTTTTGCAGTGTTATAGCTCCCATAGGGAGCTATAACACTGCACACACTGATCTCTTATGCTGATCCCTGCAAAGCCATAGCTTTGCACGGATCATCGAGATAGGGGCTCGATTGCTCAAGCCTGTAGCTCAGGCTTGGAGCAATCAATCGACGATCGGACGCCGCGGAGACAGGTAAGGAGACCTCCGCCTGCGTCCCAGCTGATCGTAACATTGCGATTTTATAGCGATGTCCCGATCAGCCCGACTGAGCTGCCGGAAGCATTTACTTTCGCTTTCAGACACGGCGGTCAACTTTGATTGCCGCGTCTGAAGGGTTAATAGCGAGCAGCGCAACGATCAATGCCGCACGCTGTTAGCCCAGGGTCCCGGGTGTAGGACGTACAGGTACGCCCTACGTCCTTAAGAGGTTAAAATTTCCTATTCTGACCCATATAACTTTTTTCATGAGCTGAAGTTTTCATCGGTACAATTTTTGTTTTGATGGAACTTTTTGATCGGTTTTTATAAAAAAAAATTACAGTATACAAAGTGACCAAAAATACGCAATTTTGGACTTTTGTATGTTTTTTACGTATATGCCATTGACCATGCGGTTTAATTAACATTATATTTTCATAGTCCGGACATTTATGCACGCGGCGATACCACATATGTTTTTGTTTTTTAATTATTTTATTATGTTTTTATATTTTCTTAATTATAATTTCTTGGTCTGTGTAATTCTTTTTTTTTCATTTCTCAAACAAAGCTTATACATCCAGTGGGGTCAGAATCAAGGCGGCTTGGGGGTGAAAGGGACATTGTGGTAGACTCCAAATCTGGGTTTTCACAGTTAAAAGTAATTTGCAGCAGGATCTGTTCTACAGCACTTGGTTTTTTACCCCGTGCAACGTAATTATTACTTTTGTGCGACTTTTTGATCAAAATGTCGCACAAAGGCAAGTGTGAAAAAAATGAAAGGAAAAATCCAGAAGCAAGTAAGGAAGCAATGAGAGAGGTAAGTAAACAAAATAAATACGACCACCCGGCCGCCTAGAACATCTGCCAGCTATGTTGTGCAACTACAACTCGCAGCATGTCTGCACTGGATGGGCATGCTTTGAGTTTTACTTACAAAAAATAGCAGCATGGTGATGAGGTCGGGTATACCTTCACCAGAGCTGGCCTGCGTACAAAAAAGTTTAAAGTAGGGGTTTGGACTTTACTAATTCATTGCCCAGATTTGACAGTGAGCCATCTCCAAAGCCTGACTGTACTCAGTAAAAATTTATTTACAGAGCTATATTTTAGAAAACATAAGTGAGAGCCGTCAAATACCTGGCTACCAGTTAACAAAAGAGAGATACTGATTCATGATTTGAAATCTTACACTAAGCCCTGGCTTAAGAATGCACTTCATCTATAAAAATGTGAAAGTACACCCCCCCATAAAAAAAAACACTAACAAAAAATATATGGATATATTTATATATATATATAGATGTTGTCACGATCACACCCTATCGGTCCAGCTACGACGCTAGAGAGAGTGTGATGGTACAAGGGTTAAGGCCACCAGACCTCTGGGTATCCACTACAAGTCCCAGCAAGTCACCAAATTAATCCTTAGATAAACGTGTTTCCACCAGAGCTGCCTTCAGAAAGGTGAGCTCATATATGTAGAGATAAAAGACCAGAGCTGATTAATTAAACATTTAATCTGAAAAAAGGTATCACAGTGCTGACTATATAAAAATACAGAAACAAATGACATAAAGGTATAACAATATATGAAAGAGTTTAGCAAGGCAAGTTCAGAAAACAAAAGATGGAGTTCTTACAGCATGGTGGTATCTGCCCATGAGAGTGAGAGTCCAGCTGTTCTTAAGATGGTCTTGTCAGCTTGTTGCACAGCATTGAACACCCTGAGTCTAGCATTGTTTTAAACATCATATCTGCTTTCTTGGGAGGGAGACTCCATTCCCCCCTCCCCTCTGATCCCACCAGGGGGTCTTCCCTCTTCCTGGCCCCTTATCTGTTTGATTATAGGATGGGACCACAGTGCATGACTTCAAAAAAGCCTTTGACTTCAAAAGAGATGTAAACAAACAGCCAGACTCCCCAATAAAATGCAATACACAAACCCACAGTCTGAATGACCTCTCACCCATGGCTTGGATAATACATCACACAGTTATAATTATAATACACATATAGGATTTTAATAATCAGGCCTTGGGCCTGACACCTCCCCGTGTCTTTCTTGTACTGCCTAGGAACTACCAACTGCCTTTCTCTCTCCTGGGCCCCTAGCATGCCTTTGGAAAGGGACTCCCAGTACAAGATATCATTTTCCCAATATACCCGATGCCCCTCTGTGTCAACATCTGTATGCTCAGCACGTTGTCTCAGCCCTTCAAGGGAAGGGTCACTGCGCAGAGCTTCCCGGAAATGGTCATTTCCCTCCCCCCATCTTGGGGCATCAGGGAGCACATTTCCCCCAGTTGAACAAGCATCTCCACCTTCCTCTCCCCAGTTCCAGACATAACAATACAGGCATCATACACAGAGCTATCGCTCCTTCCCTCCTCCTCCTTAGGCTCACAGGATTGGGACATATCACTCACTGCTGGTCCCTCATCCTTACATGTCACCAGGGGCACACCAACCCCTCCCCCTAGCCCATCTCCACTAGGTTTTGGCATTGGCAATGCATTGTCACCACATTTTACAATACACCCCATTCAGCTTTTGGAAAACATTACTGGTTCAGTCACAGGTAAACAATTATCAATCCCCTGCACCCCCTCCCAGTTACCACATTTCGCAGTGTCTCCCAAAGTCTCACACAGTACCTCAGAATGAACAGGGCTCTCTCCTAGCCCTTCCAATGTGCAGGTAGTGTCCTCTGGAGCATAATGACAGAGCATCCGACCCAAATCATTCCCCAGCAGAACATTAACAGGGATGTCCTCAAAGACCCCCACCTCCCGCAAACCTTTGCCTGTACCCCAATCCAGGTACACACGGGCCATGGGCACAGCAGGCCGCACACCTCCAATTCCTTTTAAGGCCATGGTTCTTCCAGGCATGATGTTCTCTGTATCCACCACTTCAGGCCGCATCAAGGTAAATGAGGCTCCAGAATCTCGTAACCCCACTGTCACCCGGTCACCCACAGTTACACTCTGTAGGTTATCCCCTCTTTTCTCCACCGCTCCAGACACCAGAAGAACGGCTGTGTGCCCTCCAGCTGCCGGTGGAGAATTCTTCTTGTTGGGGAAAGTGGCACTCAGGTGCCCAATATTGTTGCATCTGTAACATCGGCGGGTGCCCCCTGACCCAATGTGGCTCCTGTTGCTTTTGGGGATGATGGCAAGAATTTCCTGGCTGACCTGGTGGTGCTCTGTGGGTGTGTGGCTCGCCTCCAGGTACTTACTCCAGCTTGTGCAGATCCATGCTTTTGCTGCTGGCACCCGGTTATTGGCAAAGTCATCTCCTAGTTCTGCTGCTTCCATTGCTGTCTTGGGCTTGCGGTCCAAAATCCACTCTCTGGCTTCGAAGCTCCGTGTTTGGAGAAACTGATCCAGGACCATCAAGTCCTCCAGGGCCTCATAGGTAGTGACTTGTAGGCCCCCAGTCCATTGCCTGAATGCAGTCCTTAGCTGACCTGCATGTTCAATGCAGCTTTCTGTGGCGCTTTGTTGCAAAGTCCTAAATCTTTTCCTATAAGCCTCTGGAGTCAGATTAAAACTTTTTAGCAGGGCAGATTTTATTGCCTCATAGTCCTGGTCACTTTCAGAGGGAAGAGAAGCAAACACATCCAGAGCTTTCCCTCGCAGCCGTGGGGTTAGATATCGTCCCGACTGTTCCTTAGGTAGATGGAACTTCCGGCAGACCTTTTCAAATCCCCTCAGGAACACATCCAGATCACCACCTTTGTCCAACATGGGGAAATGTTCCAGGCGAGGTTTGTGGTTTCCTTGATCCTGCACATCACTGCATGTGGATAAAGCATCCACTCTCAGCCTCAGAACCTCCAGTTCATGCCTTCGCTGGGCTTCTCTTTCTGCAGCCTCTCTCTCTGCAGCTCGTATCTGGGCCTCTCTCTCTGCAGCTCGTATCTGTGCCTCTCTCTCTGCAGTTTGGTACTGGAGAAGCAGTTGGAGTGTCTTATTGGCATCCACATTCCCAAGGTGTTGTAAGGCAGTCCGCATATAAGAGTCCAAGGCCTCATGTGGAGTACTGTCCTGATGGGGAGTAATGTTGTATTCCCCAGGAGATATCAGTCCTTGGATGGCAGTTCCAGCTGTAGGACTTTGTCTCATGTCACTCAGCTCTTCTGCACGGGCATCATACTCCACAAGATCAGCAATAAGTTGTTCCTTGTTCTTTCCTGCAGTAGGGATGTCCTTTTCTCGGCACATTAGCTCCAGTGCAGGCTTGGACTGCTTGCGATATGCCTCCATATTTCCGTGATGAGACAGAGGAGGTAAAACAAGAGATGGGGAGGACAGAACTGTCTTGCACTCTTTTTGTATGTCTTTTAAACCAGCACTGAGCTCTGTCTTTGGAATTTACACACAAGAATATGTATGCAATTTCTTTTTTAGTGCTAAGATTTCCTTACAGGTAAAATCCAGCAAACACTAAAAATCTCTAAATATATCCCACCGCTGCCACCAGTTGTCACGATCACACCCTATCAGTCCACCTACGACGCTAGAGAAAGTGTGATGGTGCAAGGGTTAAGGCCACCAGACCTCTGGGTATCCACTACAAGTCCCAGAAAGTCACCAAATTAACCCTTAGATAAACGTGTTTCCACCAGAGCTGCCTTCAGAAAGGTGAGCTCATGTATTTAGAGATCAAAGACCAGAGCTGATTAATTAAACATTTAATCTGATAAAAGGTATCACAGTGCTGACTATATAAAAATACAGAAATAAATGACATACAGGTATAACAATATATAAAAGAGTTTAGCAAGGCAAGTTCAGAAAACAAAAGATGAAGTTCTTACAGCATGATGGTATCAGCCCATGAGAGTGAGAGTGCAGCTGTGTTAGGATGGTCTTGTCAGCTTGTTGCACAGCATTGAACACCCTGAGTCTAGCATTGTTTTAAATATCATATCTGCTTTCTTGGGAGGGAGACTCCATTCCCCCCTCCCCTCTGATCCCACCAGGGGTTTTTCTCTCTTCCTGGCCCCTCAATAGAAAATGTCCGGCACTCAGGGAGTTGCAGGTAAAACTTGTGGATGGCTTTATTCAAACGCTGTAGGCAGGACAAGATCTTGTCCTGCCTACAGCGTTTGAATAAAGCCATCCACAAGTTTTACCTGCAACTCCCTGAGTGCCGGACGTTTTCTTTTGTGATATATATATATGGGGTAAGTATTCTCCTAGGGAGAAGCTCCGCTTCCGGTGTAGAACGGAGATTCTACACCAGAAGCGGTGCTCCTCCCTAAGGAGAATACTTACCTCTTTTAGCTAGTCACAGGCCTCTCACCTCAGCCAAGCCAGAACACCCTGTACTGATGAGGGGCAAGCACCCTGAAACAGCTGTCTGCTGATGGGTATTCTTCCCTTCTTGGGAGAATTCTGGCTTGGCATAAATCCCAATCAGTTTCTGAGACTTCGTAACAGGAGTCAGAGCTGATCTTAGGGCATGCTACCTGAGAAGGTGGTGTCATGAGCTGCTTGGCATATATATATATATATATATATATATATATAGTCATGGCCGTAAATGTTTGCACCCCTGAAATTTTTCAAGAAAATGCAGTATTTCTCACAGAAAAGGATTGCAGTAATACATGTTTTGCTATACACATGTTTATTCAATTTGTGTGTATTGGAACTAAACCAAAAATGGGAGGAGAAAATCAAATTGGACATAATGTCACACCAAACTCTAAAAATGGGCTGGACAAAATTATTGGCACCCTTTCAAAATGGTGGAAAAATAAGATTGTTTTAAGCATGTGATGCTCCTTTAAACTCACCTGGGGCAAGTAACAGGTGTGGGCAATATAAAATTCCCACCTGAAAGCGGATATAAAAGAGAGAAGTTCACTTAGTCTTTGCATTGTGTGTCTGTGTGCCACACTAAGCATGGACAACAGAAAGAGGAAAAGAGAACTGTCTGAGGACTTACAATTCCATCTCCAGAGATCTAGATTTCCCTTTGTCCACAGTACCCAACATTATCAAGAAATTTGCAACCTATGGAACTGTAGCTAATCTCCCTGGGTGTGGACAGAAGAGAAAAATTGTAGAAAGGTGTCAACTGGTTGGACTTGATGGACGTATGTCTTTTTTCAACCATACTAACTATGTAACTAACTATGTAACGCAGGATAGTCCGTATGGTGGATAAGCAACTCCAAACAAATTCCAAAGATATTCAAGCTGTCCTGCAGGCTCAGGGAACATCAGTGTCAGCGCGAACTATCAGTCGACATTTAAATGAAATGAAACGCTATGGCATGAGATCCAGGAGGACCCCACTGCTGACACAGAGACATAAAAAAGCAAGACTACATTTTGCAAAAATGAACTTGAGTAAGCCAAAATCCTTCTGGGAAAATGTCTTGTGGACAGATGAGACCAAGATAGAGCTTTTTGGTAAAGTACATCATTCTACTGTTTACCGAAAATGGAATGAGGCCTACAAAGAAAAGAACACGGTACCTACAGTGAAATATGGTGGAGGTGCAATGATGTTTTGGGGTTGTTTTGCTGCCTCTGGCATCATGAAATCTGAGGATTACCAATGGCCCAGTGTCAGAAAGCTGGGTTTGCGTCCGAGATCTTGGGTCTTCCAGCAGGACAACGACCCCAAACATACGTCAAAAAACACCCAGAAATGGATGGCAACAAAGCGCTGTAGAGTTCTGAAGTGGACAGCAATGAGTCCAGATCTAAATCCCATTGAACACCTGTGGAGAGATCTTAAAATTGCTGTTGGGAAAAGGCGCCCTTCCAATAAGAGAGACCTGGAGCAGTTTGCAAAGGAAGAGTGGTCCAACATTCCGGCTGAGAGGTGTAAGAAGCTTATTGATGGTTTTAGGAAGTGACTGATTTCAGTAATTTTCTCCAAAGGGTGTGCAACCAAATATTAAGTTAAGGGTGCCAATAATTTTGTCCAGACCATTTTTGGAGTTTGGTGTGACATTATGTCCAGTTTGCTTTTTTTTCCCTCCCTTTTTTTGTTTAGTTCTAATACACACAAAGGGAATAAACATGGGTATAGCAAAACATGTGTTACTGCAATCCTTTCCTGTGAGAAATACTTCATTTTCTTGAAAAATGTCAGGGATGCCAACATTTAAGGCCATGACTGTGTGTGTATATATATGTGTGTGTGTGTATATATATATATTTTTTTTCGGGTGTGTGGGGGGGGGGGGGGGGGCAATATTTATTAGCGGCCCCCCCCCCCCCCCCCAAACAAAAAAGATAGGAATAATATATATATTTAAAAGTAAAAAAATATATAATAATAATAGTAAAAATATATATGTACTCACTTAAAAATCCACAATATATATTTAAGTATAAAAACATTTTAAAGTTTTACACATGAAAAAGTCATTTTCAAACATTTAGGGCAGAATAATAACAGGTGACAAGGTGGTTTTTATAAGTGATGTTCAGAAGTCATTCTTTAAGTTTTGCTGATCTGTGAAATAAAAAATGCTATACATACATAATTTATAGATTTTTTATTATTTGTGCCAAATTTATCAAGCCCCTTGAATAGTTTGATAAATATGTAATACATAAGCAAAACTAAAGCAAAAAAAAATGCATACACATCTTGCTTACCGATGCAAACATTGATAAATGTAAGAAAAAAATGTAGTTCAGTTCACCACCCAATACGGACACTGGATAACAGGACTGCGGCTGTAGTGCGGCACTGCAGGAATGCTTGGAGCACGGACAATGCGGGCCGTATCCCGTATGGAATGGATGGAACAAAAATGGTGGGGTCCAGCTCACAAAAATAAAAATGAAAACATAACTTTTACTGAGTGGTATTAAAACATGAACAAGACAAAAAAAAAAGCTAAAGGTGAATTAAAAACAAAACACTGACGCTTTTCAAATTTCAAATGAGTTTTTAGTCATAGCAAAACAACATAAAATCGTGAAGGTTTATATACATCCATACTTGATTATTGGAGAGGTGTCGGCAGTGGATTCGGCGTGTGACGAAAGTTCCGGTTCTGCCGGCTGCAAGGATAAGGAATAATATCTGGTGTGGAACCAGACCCTGCAGACGAGTGAACAAGGGAACCGTGGTAGCCATTAGTAACTCACTGCCCGACATTTGCAAATTGGTCAAAGTGTGACACAACGTTAGAATCTCACCATCACTACATCTAGAGAAATATACTTACAGATAAATAGCAGCAACATAGTGTCATGTCGATCGATCAGTAACATTTTGGACCAAAAGAATGAGCAGTGAAAACATAAATATCGAAAAAAAAAATTAATATGGCTTATCGAGGAACTCACTAAAGATCGACATGGCTAGCACTGATATGCCAAATGCCTGCCTGCCTAGCAACGACAGTGCACCATGTATTAAGTGATGAACAGTGGTTGCTAAGGGAGACCACATGTCTTAACATATAAACAGAGCAATTTAAGTAGACAAAAACCGCAATAGACATAAACTATGTCTATTAAAAAAAGATATTAAAAAGATATTAACGATAATTAAAAGATATTAACGATGACAATATTATTATTAAAACCTGAGACCTAAATCGCACATGGTAGTTACTGTGTATTACAGTACACATTTAGGTTATCAAAAGTCATTATACTGATATACTAGTAGATATACATGAGGTTGTTACAATAATTAAACCCACTTGGTACACGGGAGTCAAGAGACAATATCCAGAATTCCTCCTGTGTAAACACAAGATGGGCCCAATCCTCTCCCCGATGGGTTTGTTGAACCTTTTCTATCCCAGTGATCATAATGCAGGATGTATCACCTGCATGTACCTCACGAATATGTTTAGTAAAACCAGAAGAAGGTCTGTTACCGGAGGTCATATTGGAGGGCAGGGTGTGTCTCATATGTTCCGCTATTCGAAGCTTTGGTTTTCTAGTGTGCATCCTACATATTGCAACGAACAGTCTCTGCAGGTGGCTAGATACATGACATGATCAGTGTTGCAGTTTCAGACTTTTGATACAGTAAGTTTGATTTATGATGCAAGATGTATATTGTTTTGTACTAGACATGAATTTGCACATAGAACATCTCGGTTGGTTACACTTGTAGCATCCGATAGTGGAATCCAAGTGTTACTACCTTGTGGAGAACAATATTCCCTGGGTGATAATCTGTCTCTAAGTGACTGCACTCTTCTAGCAATAACTCTGACTCCATCTTCTAAACCTCTCCGATACTCAAGTATAGAACCTTCACGATTTTATGTTATTTTGCCATGACTTAGAACTCGTTTGAAGTTCGAAACGCATCAGCATTTTATTTTTAATGTACCTTTAGGTTTTTTGTTGCTCTTGATCGTGTTTTAATACCACTCAGTAAAAGTTTTGTTTAAATTTTTATATTTGTTAGCTGGACCCCACCATTTTTATTCCATTGATAAATGTCCCCCCTAGTGACTACTTTTGGATTATATTTGATTTTTTTGGCTTGGACTGAAAAGTATGGTCTGTTGCGCCTTTCAGTCCGTGCTAAAACTCCTGAAGAGAGTCGGCGCTCCATACAAAAGATCTTGGGGTGTCCCAGCGGTCGGACCCCCCGTGATCTAAAATGTAATCCTCCTTTAACATTCCTGTGGCATTGTGCAGGGTAATTGAACACTTGCTGCCAGGTTCCCTAGCATATTGTTACCACCTTAATGTGAGATGCCCTAGCACCACTACAACCTGTGATCATTGCTGCTAACAAAACTGCTTTGTCAAGAGCTGTTGACCTTTTTAAAATAAATTATTTATATTCTTTATTTTGGGGAAAAAGAACTTCAAACAGTAGAACTTGAAAACTATTTGACTTGCAAGCTCATGTGCAAATAATTGGTAATCTCATGGGTCATACACTTGAGCATTCACAAAACAAAGATGAATTGCTTTTACATTTTTTACTTAACTATTTTTAAAGGAGCACAATCGCCCCATTTTGCATGAAAATTAGGAACCACTGTACATTTATTATTCACATAATTTGCATTGTGTTGCCAAGAGGCAAAACAGGTACCCTGAACTTGGATAAAGTATTTTATTATGAAGCCAAACATGCTTTACATAAATGGCTTTCCTATTGAAGTTTTATCTCTGTCTAGCAAAAGCTGTAGTAAACAATCATTTTGACAGGATTGTGGTTTCTTTCATTAGGCAAGCTTAACCAACACCACTACTTGTTGTCGTAAAGGTGTTAAGCAATTCTCTTCACAACCTGTATTTCTTAAATGAGTTGCCTCATAGTAGAAAAGTGTATTTTCTTTCTAATCAGAAACTACCTACTATCTTATTTATTCCTTTATAGCAAAGAATATTGCAACAAAAAGACGTTACAAGCAAGGGTAAGCCCACCAGAATATGCTATTAAAGGGGTTCTATGCCCCTATATATCTTACATAGGATAGGGTCGCTGGGACCCCCAAGACCAGACATCTTATCCCCAATCCTTTGGATTCGGGATAAGATGTCTCAGGGCCGAGTACCTATTTAATGACAGGCTCGGGATAGACAGAGTCTTCTGTGCCACTCTGGTTTTTGACACTCCATTGTGTAACTAACAAATGTTATGAGACATTGAGAGTAATGATTTTAAGGTATAATCAATGTCATCATTTTGGACATGGTCTGAGTAGCCTCTGAGACATCCCTACCTTATAATGATTGGAGCTTTACTGTATGCAAATTAGACACATTGGGGGAGATTTACTATCATTGTCTATTCTCCGCAGTTCTTAGATGAGAAAAATCTCTACGCATGGGTCTATTGTCCGTTAAATTTATCAAACGTCGCACAGTGTTTAGTAAATTTTTCTATTGGACATTATTGTCTAATCTCCACAGCACTTCAGGTGAGAAAAGTCACATACAATTCTCAGAGCCTGAGACAATAAGACTAGAAAAGTCTCATAAAAGTCTCAGAGCCAGAGACAAATATATCGTAGAACAGTAACTTATTCAAACGGACTTCCCTCCACACAGAAGGTATACTCTAAAGCGAACACCTCGTACGTCTTCTGTGAGGTAGTTACACTTGCTTTCGTTCTTAGGGTCTGATGTGTTCAAAAATTAGGGATTAATGGGATTAAATTGTATTAATTTAGAATTTTTTATATTATTATATTAGATTACCCCTAAGATTCAAGCTAAAATGTCAATTGAAACATAAACAGCACTGTGTGGCATTGTACGTCCTAAAAAATTGATAAAAAGCTTTCTACTAACTATCTAGATTGGATTTCTGCTGGGTCTAACATGGTCTGACATTTCTGCGTTTTTTCCGTTGACTCAACTTTTTTGAGACTTTCCAGTAAAAGTCTCAGTTGATAAATTCCTGACCACTGCATTTTAAGCTCTATTGTAGACCACTATACTATTTCTGCGGAGAAAAGCTCTAAAGCAAAAGTCGCATAAAAGTCTAAACTAAAAAGACTGAGACTTTCTGAGAGACAAATATAGACCATCTAAACTGTTCTAAACAGTATACTAAATGTCCCCCATAATCTGGGAGTGCGGCATAAAATCAAGCGAGAAAGTCTTCTGTGGATAAGTTTCAGTGTGTATCCACATAGGGTAGGGTCACATGTAGCATATATGCTGCCTATTTGCTGCTGCATATTTTCCTACCCATTGAAGTCACTAGGGAGCAAAATCAGCTGCAGAAAATACACGTGACCCTTCCCTTGTATAAGAAAATCAAGTGATGTATAAGACTATTGTCATAGATTAGCTAGGACCACTGTTGTCATTGATAGATAAACCAGGGCCACTACACAAGCAATGTTAACCCTGTGGAGTCCTCTACACAAATGTGTCAAGAGTATATAAAAAATGATGTGATCGAGGAAAAAACATTCAGGGGATCCTGTGAATCTAAACAACTTGTAGACAAAATGGGTCTAAGAAGGATGTCAAGAATAATTTTGATGAACAGGTAGTGCACATTGAGGCAGATTTTAACAAAATACAGCGCTGTGTCCAAGTGCACAACTCATCATTCCTTAACATAGATGGGCGGGCTATAACTGTAGACTACCATTCTGAGTGCCATTGCTGTCTAAGGGAAGTAGAAATTCAAGAATCCAGTGAGCTGAAGAGTGAAACAATGAAATCATGGAGCAATGGATAAACAATGTCTGCTCAGATGAATCCAGGTTTGTGTTGCTGCTCAATGCATTGTTTAACTCTGTCAGATGTTGACAATTCAGGCGGTTAGAGATGGCGTGTAGAATATTCTCTTGAAACACTCAGGGTCTTCATATACCTGTGGATTGATGTTTGGACAGTTTGGACCTAGTGGTTGATCAAGTTAAAGGGGTTGTCCCACCTCTCTGATGGGAATAATTAAAAAGTGTTGCACTGAAATTGGAGTGTCGTTTCTGCCAAAATGTGGTGCATGTTCGCATGAAGTGGATGAGCTTAAAAGAACAGTTAAATGGCACTGCTTACCCGATTGGCAAGATTTTGCATATCAGGGTTTGCAAAACCAATAAAGCTAATACCTTATAAATAAAAGCATGACAACACCTTATTTTATGGGATTAGCAGTGCAAAGCACGATTCACATAAAGAACTGGTGGGTCCACTGCTCTCTGTGTGATGTGTTGTGCTCTGTCTGCAACAAACCTTTCAATACCATAATTCATATATCTGAATGATAAACATGAACTGCACAGCAATTCTCTTTCCAGACATGGAGAAGTATTAACACCGTGCAAAATCACTTATTGGTGTGCCACCTCTCCTGTTGCACATTAATACATGTGTCTAGGAGGCTTACCACTAGAGTCTGGTACCCACCTCTCCTGAATCTGTTCATTGGAGACAATGCTGCCTTTATCATCTACTCCAGCCTAAGAATAGGTAATTAATTTTAAAGGATTGCATAACCCCTACCCTTTCAGAATCATCATGAACATGTATCTTATGGAAGGGGTTCCTTTCTTGCATCCCAGTTTGAGTATATAGTGGTGATGGTGCGGGGCACCGCAGCAGTACACACATGCTTGCCTGATAGAGGATGGCTTTGGTAGATGGTCTCCCTTCAGCAGTAATAAATTGCATTGGAGTAAATCCCAACCTTTTAACCCCTTAAGCACTTTGATTATTGCTGGCCATGGTGCAATCAAAATGAAGGGGTCCCCCTTCCCTCTGATCCTGTTAGTCCCAGCAATGTGAACACTTGGACTTATTGGGTTACTGGACCGCCCTGGGCTCAGTAGAGACCCCCAAAGGTGTCTGTTTGGATTTTGGAGAATAAAAATAATGAAAATAAAAAGTCCCTTAAAGGGGTATACCGGCCTTATACATCTTATCCCTTATCCTTAAGATGTGTGATCGCAGGGGTCCCACCGCTGGGACCCCTGCGATCTCTGTGCAGCCCCCTGAATTGATGTGAATGGAGAGGGTGTGGTGTGACGTCACAAGGGGGCGTGGCCGTGACGTCATATCTCTGTCTCGGAGACAGCTCCCTTCACAGTATGCCGGGGGCTGCATCGAGATTGCAGGGGTCCCAACGGCGAAAAAACTATAATGCAAAAAATACAAAAAAATATGTACCAGATCAATAGATCAATCATAACAGAAATGGCATAAACACAGTGTTGAAATGTCTTATTTCTCCATACTGAAGTGTATTTAAATGAAATGCTGCCATATATTTTCCTAAAAATTAGGGCCCAAACTACTATGTAAGTTTAAAAAATAAAAAGTTAGGAGGCAAAAACCCTATACAGTGGGGCAAAAAGGTATTTAGTCAGCCACCAATTGTGCAATTTCTCCCACTTAAAGATTTTCATCATAGGTATACCTCAACTATGAGAGATATAATGAGAAAAAAAATCCATAAAATCACATTGTCTGATTTTTAAAGAATCTATTTTCAAATTATGGTGGGAAGATAAGTATTTGGTAACCTAGAAACAAGCAAGATTTCTGGCTCTCACAGACCTGTAACTTCTTCTTTAAGAGTCTCCTCTGTCCTCCACTCGTTGCCTGTATTAAAGGGGTATTCCAGGAAAAAGCTTCTTTTTTTTATATCAACTAGCTCCAGAAAGTTAAACAGATTTGTAAATTACTTCTATTAAAAACTCCCGTGGAAACCTTTTTTATTTTTATTTTTTTTAAATAAACTGTGTCAGAAAGTTAAACAGATTTGTAAATCACTTCTATTAAAAAAAATAAAAAAAAAATCTTAATCCTTCCAGTACTTTTTAGGGGCTGTATACTAAAGAGAAATCGAACAAAGAAATGCATTTCCTCTGATGTCATGACCACAGTGCTCTCTGTTGATTTCTGCTGTCCCTTTTAGGAACTGTCCAGAGCTGGAGAAAATCCCCATAGCAAACATATGCTGCTCTGGACAGTTCCTAAAATGGACAGCAGAGGTCAGCACTGTGGTCATGACATCAGAGGAAATGCATTTCTTTTTTGGATTTCTCTTTAGTATACAGCCCCTAAAAAGTACTGGAAGGATTAAGATTTTTTAATAGAAGTGATTAACAAATCTGTTAAACTTTCTGGCACCAGTTGATTTAAAAAAATAAAAATAAAAAAGTTTTCCACGGGAGTACCCCTTTAATCCTTCCAATAATTATCAGCTGCTGAAGTTGCATTGTCCTTTTCTGTCTGGCAACAATGCTCTCTGCTTATCTCAGGAACTGCACAAAGTAGAAGAGGTTTGCTATGGGGATTTGCTTCTACCAGGCTGGGAAGACTGAATCTGCAATAGGCAAGCAGCTTGGTGTGAAGAAATCAACTGTGGGAACAATTATTAGAAATTGGAAGACATACAAAACCACTGATAATCTCCCTCGATCTGGGGCTCCACGCAAGATCTCACCCCATCGTGTCAAAATGATCACAAGAACGGTAAACAAAAATTCCAGAACCACACGAGGGGACCTAGTGAATGACCTGCAGAGAGATGGGACCAAAATAACAAAGGCTACCATCAGTAACACACTATGCCGCTAGGGATTTAAATCATACAGACGTTTCTCCCTGCTTAAGCCAGTACATGTCCAGGCCTGTCTGAGGTTTGCTAGAGAGCATTTGGATGATCCAGAAGAGGATTGGGTGAATGGTTCGATGAAACCAAAGTAGAACTTTTTTGGTAAAAACTCAACTCATCGTGTTTGGAGGAAAAAGAATGCTGAGTTGCATCCAAAGAACACCATACCTACTGTGAAGCATGGGGGGTGGAAACATCATGCTTTGGGGCTGTTTTTCTGCTAAGGGACCAGGACAACTGATCCATGTAAAGAAAGGGCATTGAAGATGAAATGTGGCTGGCCTTTCAGCATGACTATGATCCCAAACACACCGCCCGGGCAACGAAGGAGTGGTTTCTTAAGAAGCATTTCAAGGTCCTGGAGTGGCCTAGCCAGGCTCCAGATCTCAACCCCATAGAAAACCTTTTGGAGGGAGTTGAAAGTCCGTGTTTCTCAACGTCCCCCCCAAAACATCACTCTGCATGGAGATCTGTATGGAGGAATGGGCCAGGAATGGTATAGCAACAGTGTGTGAAAACCTTGTGAAGACTTACAGAAAACATTTGACCTCTGTCATTGCCAACAAAGGGTATATATAACAAAGTATTGAGATGAACTTTTGTTATTGACCAAATACTTATTTTCCACCATAATTTGCAAATACATTCTTTAAAAATCAAACAATGTGATTTTATGGATTTTTTTCTCATTATGTTTCTCATAGTTGAGGTATATCTATGATGAAAATTACAGGCCTCTCTCATCTTTTTAAAGGAGATGTCGGTACGGACTATTCCATCCTGCCCGGGCTACAAAAAAGAGAAAACTTTCACTTACCTTCCTACATTCCCCCGGAGCTCCGCAACAGCTGATCGGTCGGCCGGGCTGTCTACCTCCTACTTCCCTTAGCCCGGAACGTCACATGGCGCTTCAGCCTATCAGCAGCCACAGCGATGTCCCGCCTTGGCTGGTGATAGGCTGAAGCATCGTCTGACTTCCCGGGCTAAGGAAAGTAGATGACCCGGCCAACCGATCAGCTGTTGCGGACCTCCGGGGGAACATAGGAAGGTAAATGAAAGTTTGTTTTCTCTTTTCTTTTTTTGCAGCCCGGGCAGGATGGAATAGGAATAGTCCGTACCGGACATCTCCTTTAAGTGAGAGAACTTGCACAATTGGTGGTTGACTAAATACTTTTTTGCCCCACGGTATAAGTTTATTATTTTGTACTTTTCCCAAATACAGTCTCATTTATAGATCATGAAAATATATTTAAAAGAAGGTGTTTTGAATAGGTATGACCATTTTGACATGAAAGTAAGCCGTGTATTCTTTTATTTACTGTATATACTCGAGTATAAGCCGACCCGAGTATAAGCCGAGACCCTTAATTTCAACCCAAAATCCCAGGAAAATTGACTATTGACTCGAGTATAAGCCTAGGGTGGGAAATACATCATCCCCCCCTGTCATCATCCAGACCCGTCATTAACATCCTCATCATCATCCCCTTGTCATCATCCCACACATCCCCCCTTCATCATCCCCTTATCATCCCACACATCCCCCCTTCATCATCCCCTTATCATCCCACACATCCCCCCTTCATCATCCCCTTATCATCCCACACATCCCCCCTTCATCATCCCCTTATCATCCCACACATCCCCCCTTCATCATCCCCTTATCATCCCGCACATCCCCCCTTCATCATCCCCTTATCATCCCACACATCCCCCCTTCATCATCCCCTTATCATCCCACACATCCCCCCTTCATCATCCCCTTATCATCCCACACATCCCCCCTTCATCATCCCCTTGTCATCATTCGCCCTCAGTGGTCTTCAACCTGCGGACCTCCAGAGGTTTCAAAACTACAACTCCCAGCAAGCCCGGGCAGCCATCGGCTGTCCGGGCTTGCTGGGAGTTGTAGTTTTGAAACCTCCGGAGGTCCGCAGGTTGAAGACCACTGCGGCCTTCGACATCATCCAGCCCCCTCTCACCCCCCTTTAGTTCTGAGTACTCACCTCCGCTCGGCGCTGGTCCGGTCCTGCAGGGCTGTCCGGTGAGGAGGTGGTCCGGGCTGCTATCTTCACCGGGGGCGCCTCTTCTCCGCGCTTCCGGCCCGGAATAGAGGCGTTGCCTTGACAACGACGCAGAAGTACGTTGGCAATGAACGCACCTCTGCGTCGTTGTCAAGGCAACGTAACTATTCTGAGGCCGGGCCCGAAGCGCTTAGAAGAGGCCTCCCCGGTGAAGATAGCAGCCCGGAACCACTATCCCACCGGACCACCTCCTCTCCGGACAGTCCTGCAGCACCGGACCAGCGCCGAGCGGAGGTGAGTAGTCAGAACTAAAGGGGGGTGAGAGGGGGCTGGATGATGTCGAAGGCCGCAGTGGTCTTCAACCTGCGGACCTCCGGAGGTTTCAAAACTACAACTCCCAGCAAGCCCGGACAGCCGATGGCTGGCCGGGCTTGCTGGGAGTTGTAGTTTTGAAACCTCTGGAGGTCCGCAGGTTGAAGACCACTGCGGGTGGGGGAGTTCACTCGAGTATAAGCCGAGGGGGGTGTTTTCAGCACGAAAAATCGTGCTGAAAAACTCGGCTTATACTCGAGTATATACGGTACCTTAGGTGTTTCCATTCTGCTGATATTTTGAAAATACTAGTGAAAAGTTAGCATTTTCTATTGCATTTTCTATATGCAAAAGCTTCAAATGACTGAGATTAAAACATGTTCCATGCAGAGAGGGGGGTTAGCAGATGCTCAGCATGCCTTTGGAGTGACAGTGAGTGTATGTAAAATGTCGTTTTTATCAAGATTTGGTCATTTAAAACACTGCTGAAGCATGCCAGTAATATTGTAAGGCTGGGATTCCCCTTGGCAGTTTTTGAGCCAAAGCCAGATGTGGATTTAAAAGGAATGGGAAATAGAAGAGAAGAACTTAAAGGGGTATTCCAGGATTTTTTTTTTATTTGACAATGCTACAAGAGCTGAAATGTTAGTGTACTTCATAATATAGTCTGTGCCTGTGTGTGATGGTGGTCTCGCAATTCTTCTGTGATTATCGCCCCAATATTTATTTTTAACAGCATGCTAAATTACTCAGGTCTTAAGGTTTCCCAGGTTGCAGTGCGACAGACAGTAGTCAGGTGTGCAAAGGGAGCCTGTCCTGCTTTAATGGGTGGAGCGACCGCTGGGTGGGAGAGAGATCGTTTTGCAACAGCTGGAGGCACCCTATTTAGAAAACACTTGTCTTTTGAATGGAATGCAACTCATTTGGAAAGGATCACAGATGTGTTTCAATGGGTGGGTGTGGCTGATGTGTGGGAGGCAGGAAAGTGACCTCAAACTTACAAACAAGGAATTATAGGATTTGTAGTTTGAGAGAACGGAAATCCAACAGGAGATACCCAGTTCACAAAAAGATAGCTTCAGCATTATAGTAATCTCACAACATAGCCATTTACCCCCAAGACAAGCGCAGATCCTTCCTAAGCATGTACATTTCTGTCTGGCAGGTATGTACTAAAATCACCTTATGGTGGATTACCCCTTTAAACTTCTCCTTCCTCATAAAACCACTTTGGCTTAAAAATTGCAGTGGTAGTATTCCAAAAAACTGTCAAGTGGAATCACAGCCCTACTGCTGGTAATAAATCAAGAAGCACTCCCATGAAATTTTTGTTTTCTTCTATAGTGTAGCATAGGCTGTTACAAAAGAATAATGTAGAGGTTCTTGTGTATGCCTGTGCTTACCTGTTTAGGCTGATGTGGCAGGCAGGGATTAGGCTCCATTTTGGATGATAATTCATCATAGAAATAGTTCTGTAATGCAGCCAACATTTCCCATGAATCCTCTATCTGAGGGTGTGGCATTTGATCACTGCACCTGGTCAACTAATCAGGCTTCTAGCGCTGGAATTACCCAGGTGAACTGCAGTGTGACTGCAGCACTGATCGGGATGACAGAGGCAGGGAGCCCCCTTTGTACTCCATCAAGACTCTACAATGTGATCACAGGGTCTCAATGGTAGCCATGGCAACCAGAGACCTCAGAACGGTGTCTGGGTACCTGGCTCTGGAAGCCGATCAAATTCTAATCTGCTATGCGTGTCAGTGCAAGGCTATGTTTAAACGGCACTGTTCGCACAGAAAATCTCTGTTTGAACATTGCTCCTGACACGTCTATTCTTTCTGCGGACACCGGAATTTGAATTCTGCTATGTGAACAGCACAGCAGAATCCCATTGATTTCAATTCCACACGGAAATTCTGCTGTGTGAACATTGCCTAAAATTGATAGGTGTCAGTGTAAGGCTATGCTCACATAGCACAATTTCCGTGCGGAATTCCGCATTGGAATATATATAAATATATATATATATATATATATATATATGTGTGTGTATAAAAATGTAAAAAAAAATTATGGATCTCAGAAAATGGTGATGCACAAACATGACTTTTTAAATCAAAAATAGCTTTTATAGTGTAAATATAATAAACTACAAAATAAAGTACATAAATGAGGTATCACTTTATTCAAACTGACCAGCAAAATAAAATTACCATGTAATTTATACAAAATAAATAAATAAACTTGCTAAAATTCCAGTATTTTGGTAATCCTGCCACCAAAAAAAAATTATTTAAATGTGTGACGCATATGTCACATGTACCTCAAAATGGTACCAATGAAAACATCAATTTGTCTCACAAAAATATTTTGGGACCCCAAGGCCTCTGCATCTTGATATGATGCCAATAAAATATCCTTAATAAAAGCAAGACACAAAATCCACACTGCACTCGGTCATGTCTGAGGCCTGTGTATGAGTTATGTAGTGCACAAGGGCCACATATTGAATATTTCCAAATACGTCGGAATTAGGGGAGAAAATATTGAGAGGCCTTTCTCTAACAGCACCTGCTGTGTTACAGAAAAAATGGAGCAAAATGACAATCTGCACTTCCACTTGGCTTTAATTTTTGTGAAACACCTAAGGGTCTATTCACTCGGTGGAATTTCCGCCTGAAATGAAAGCCCAATACACTTCTATGGGATTCCGCACTCCCGTTGACACTTCGGAAATCCCGCTTGCGGAATAGCGGGATTTCCGAAGTGTTAACGGGAGTGTGTAATCCCATAAAAGTGTATTGGGCTTTCATTTCAGGCGGAATTCTGACGTGTGAATAGACCCTAAAGGGTTAATAAACTTCCCAAATGTCATATTGATTATATTGAGAGGTGCAGTTTTTATAATGGGGTGATTTACAGGGGGTCCTAACATACAGTCCCCTCAAATCCACTTTGAGGGGACTGTATGTTAGAACTGAACTGGTCCCTAAAAAATATCTGATTTTGAAATTTTCTCAAAAATGTTGGGAATTGCTGCCAAACTTCTAAGTTGTATAACATTGTAAAAAATTAAAAGAACATTTAACAAATTATGCCAACATAAAGTAGACATATTGTAAATGCGACGTCACTAAGCTCGGCCCGTGCCCCAAGTCGGGCCGGAGCTAAAGTTTAATGGCCAAGATTTCCGGAGATTCCCGCCACGAAACCGGACAAGGTGAGTACCATTGTCAACACAAAAAGAGAGAAACACAGCCGCACATCCACCATTTGTAATTTGATCTACTTGCTTCTCAGCATAATTTCAAAAACTAACAGGTTGTTAGTATACATTTTGATCAAAAAGTACAAGCCCACTTGCCACGTCAAGGCCACCTCGTGGGTCCCTAACCCAACACTGGCGTAGCCCCCGGCGGTGACCACTGCCTCCGAGACCCCATGCCCAATAGGGGGAGCGACCCAGTGGCCAGGCAGCCCCACTGCTGCACGACCAAGCCCCTGGCTCTGGGCCACTCCACCCCACAGACAAAGCATCACAGAAACGTCCCACAGTGCTGAACCCTCACCGTTTCACAACAGAAAACCAGACTGCAGAATTTTTTGCATTTTCGGGAGAGACACATGATCCAGTTGGGTGCACAAATGTAAAAGCACAGTGGCCCAGGCTACAACAGTCAATTCCTTAGACTACAATATTTAAAGGAGTAGTGCAGTGAAAAATAATTTATAGATCGTGGGGTGTCCGACTGCTGGGATCCCCCGCGATCTCCTGAACGGGACCCCGGCAGTCTGCCAGAAGTGGCCGTTCCGACCCCCGCAGGAAGCCGCGGCCGACACAACACCTCCATGTATCTCTAGAAATCGGGTTCATTTGCTATAGTAAATTTGCCCCAGTATTGGTTATTAATAAATTTCCCCTGAATGGAGACCTTGGCACCTGCCTACTTATCGTAGCCAGTAACTACTATTACTTACTTAATTTTGAGCTGTTTATTATTAGTGCATAGTATTATTAGTAATACATTTACATAGCAAGTCATATTTGTCTACCCCTTTTGTAATGTTGGGCTTCCACACTTATTTATGGAGCCTCTCTGGTATAAAAGCCCTGCTAATACTGAAGTTTCAGCATCATGGATTTAGTTTTTATTTCTCAAAGTGACCTTTTTAAATTGAAATGAAAAAAGTTTTAAATTACACTGTAGATATCACATTCCTTATTGTTATTGTTTACAGAGTGGATCCAATGGCTTCCAACCAGCCCCTTCTTTGTTGTCACCTCATTCTAAATTGAGGCTTACGGGCACATCCAGCACACAGTTACAACCTCTTGGTACCAATACATATGGTAAGAATTTTAATTCTATAACATTGTTTCTATTACCAGGAAATAGTCTGTCTCTTTAGTCTGTGGAATTTTGACTGTTGTGTCAGAAAATATAATTTTTATATTAACATTTATCAAGGTTTAGTGTTACTTTTTTAAGGCAACCTGTCATCACTTTCATGTTTCCAGAAGCGTCAGTCATCCGGGTGATCCCCAGCAGCTTAATTGATCTATTCCATTTGGACTATAATGGAGAAGCCACCAGGGATTGCCTCTATGACTGGTGGTCTGGACAACACAAAGGTTTCCCATAAGGCTTTCACTTCCATTCTGGTTGTGATTCTTAAAATTTACATGTTACAGGGACATGTGAAAAGTCAATGTCTGGGTGTTTAGATCCCCATTAACCTTTAGATCTGGGGGAAGTGCATCATTAAGCACTGATTTCTTCAAAAAACAGCACCACATGTGTCTTCAGGTTGTGTGTGGTATTGCAGCTCAGTTCCATTAAAGTCAATGGAGCCAAATTGTAATAGCGCACACAATGACAGGTGTGGTTCTGTTGTTGAGTGAAAATAACTCTGTTTTTCTATTTCTGGAAAACCCCCTTAACTCACTGGGTTCCTTTAATCTCTGTCTTGCTGCATAAGACAAGTCCCTTAGTGGGACAAATCTCTTGCACATATAATGGTGCTCGTCTCGCTTGATATAGATAACACCCAGACCCCAACCGATCAAAATTTTGGTCGTGTCCCTGTGACATATCAAAAGTTTTTTTTATAGTGACTGAGATATTGGCCCTCATTTACTAAGAGTGGAGTTTTGGTTACTTTGTGGGTTTTAATTCCCTACAATTTATTTTCCACTTTCCCTACACTTTGCTTTTTTTTATACATGCTCTGATCTGTCTGGTTTTCCTCAGCTCAAATCCACCACATTTTCTGTGGAAACCTTAGTAAATTTGTTGTTTTTTTGTGAAAATGTTGGGAAAACGCCCCTTTTCGGAGACCACGCCCATTTCCCTGGCAGCCACACCCCTTTTCGGATTTTCTTAGCAAAATGGAGAGTTAGTCTGGGTTTTTTAAATTCTGGCGCAAATTCTGGCGCAGAGAGAATTTCTGGCGCAATGCAACAGAATCTGGTGCACAACCCGACAAAACATGTCGGGTTTGCAATAGTAAATGAGGGCCATTGTGTGACTGAAATGGCAATTCAGTGTAACCTACATTATATAAAAAAAAAATAAAAAAAAATATAGTTTTTATTTCTCAATATAAAACTATTTTTCATAAAAGTTATTAATGGTCAATGATCTGACTGCACAGTGCTTAATAAGTTTAGGCTGTGTTCACACATTTGGGTTTTTAATTCCAATGACTGAATACAAAGCCAGGAATGGCTCTGAAAAAAGTTTCGATCTTCCCTTTATACTTATCCTTGTTTTGTATTCAAAAATTGCAATAAAAAATCTGCACATGTGAACACACCCTTAGAGCTCTAGTTCAGTGGTATTTTACTAAGCTTCCTAAGCTACCTTTTATGCAAATTTTTTTTCCCTCTGTCCAAAATTGATGGACTCTCCTTGTTCAATTGACTTGTCCATCTAGTTTTTCACTGTCAACCAAGCTTAGGAAATGTAAACAACTATGTAAAGCTGGTACACCCTTCAGGATAAATCAAAAATATATAAGTCAGGGAACCTGAAAATCAGGATTTTTGGAAAATAGATTTCTTAAAACAATCTAGAACACAAAATGAAACACATTTTCCCATGTGAAAATATCTATAATGTTTGACCTGTTACTGTGATGTCACTTAAAAGGCAAAATGTGAGCCTGGGGCGTCTAATAATTTTCCAAATGAAAATATTCAGTAAGTGGTAGGAACGTCTCTTTAACCCCTTAACGACATAGGACGTAAATGTACATCCTAGTGCCCTGGTACTTACCTCACCCAGACGTACATTTATGTCCTGTACATGACGCAAGCACCGGACCGATGCTCGCTTCATGCACTGCAGGTCCTGGCTGCTATCAGCAGCCAGGGATCAGCTGGTAATGGAGGACATCAGCAATCAAGCGGATATCTGCCAATAACCCCAGCATCTGCAGGAATGTGGTCGTTTAAATGGATGATCGGATCACCCGTGTCGCTGCTACGGGGATCTGATCATCCAACATGGTGGCCGGAGGTACCCTTACCTTCTCCGGCCATCATCCTGGGGTCTTCTCCTCTGGCCTGAGCAGACAAGAGACGATTGCCAATAATAATGCGCATATTTCATGCACAGGATTTTATGCTGCAGAGCTCAGTGTAAACGAAATGACTGAACACAGCATTAAATCTGGAGCTTTAAATCCTGCGCATCAAATATGGGCAAGATACTGTACATGTTCATATAATAGCCCCTAAAACTCAAAAAAGTTACAGGATAGGAAATAACCACTGGGACCCCCACCCATCATGAGAACAGAGGTAAAGAGTGGTATACATATTTGTTTATAACATTGCCACCACATTAAACCATTAAAAACATTTTATATGTACAAAAATTAAGTTTGTAATACCCCTTGAAATAAATGTGATGTTCCTCCAGAATATAATTTTTTTTATTAAAAGTGCTCCAATTTCTAGGATACACTGCACTATAAAGTATGCTTCACTTTTTGTTCAAAACACAAACACCTAAAAACATTTTCATAACCTGAATTGTTCCTTTCCTAAAAATATTTCACAATATTGTCATGTCAGAACGTTATGTTAATATTAACTGAGGTAAACATAGAATTCATCCTGGAGGACTAGGACTTGAGTTGTGTGTGCTCTGCCCTTCCATTCTTTGTCTGTAGAGCTACCAGAGTTAGATTTACTTGTATCTCCGGCAGCTCCCTAGACAAATAATGGAATGGCTTCAATCATGTGCAACTGGCCGCTCCAATCAGAAGTGAGAACTTTGGTCACTGTTCTTGAGATCACGGTGTTCTGAACATCAATGCTCAGAATGCCAGGGTGCTGGGTCAGAGATCATGGGAGGTCCCAGCGACCAGCCCCCCTGCGATCAGACATCTTATCACCTATCATTTAGATAGGGAAAACAATGTCTAGGGGTGGAGTACCTCTTTTAGGATAGACATTCCCAGCTGCTTCAGACTATAAACACTGAATTACCGTACTCTGAAACATGGAATAACTTCAAAACAAAAGTTACTATTTGATATTTAATATTGTGGCATTCTTTGTGCTTCATATGGTGAAATGGAAATTGTCACATTGTCATAATACATGTGTATAGCAATGCCTGAACTTTTTACACATGGGCTCTGGAGTATAGTCCTACAGCTGTGCATGTTACCCATTTGCTGAAGATCATTTAAGTTCAGTATTCATATTGGAATTTCCTAATGCTTCTCTAACAGGGACGAGCTACATAGTTCAGATCAGCAAGAATAAGCATGTGCTGAAATAGACTTGGCAGGACAGGAGAATAATTACATTTCTCCATGTTATTACCTCAGATGATTCTAGAAGGGGAATTTCCACTAAGGATTAGATAGAGCTTTTTGCTTTGAGCACTTGCCCATTCTGCTACTATATCAGAGATCTCAACACTTAGTTTTCACACAACAAACCCATGTGTATATTAAACCAAATGTTGACATCTATCTTTTGAGATGAAGATATAGTCATTCAGGAATACACTATAAAAAAGAGCATTTGTGTCTAATGGCTTCAAACAGTTCTTAGAAACTAAATATTTCCACCAAAGAATATTTATGTTATTAAAAATTTTTCATTGAGGCGTTTTACCCTTTTGGACCCTATTAGTATCTTGAACTACTCCTACCTAAAAGTAACCTTTCTGCATTGTCTATACAATACAGTAAGGATTTATGTTAATGCGACAGTACCAGATACATTAAAAGGAAAAAAAAAGAAAAATTGTAAAGATACATAAAACATTATTATAATAGTAGAGCTCCAGTAGCGATGAAGCGTGTCGGCACTGCTATCCCTGATTCTGTCTCCCTTCGTCTGTCTATGTGTTATTTCCAGCTAGCAATTCGTTAATCTTGTGTGGTGGTGCTCATGTACATGGAAAATCAGAGTAATTATAAATCCGGTAGTACAGAAAGAAGTACGGGCAACTCACCACCTAGTAGATTTTCACTCTGTGTTTATTGCTGGGACATGCAGGCAAAGCGTCTCCACGCCGCACCGGGATGCTGAGCGCTAGTGCGTATACGATGACAGCTGTTTCTTTCCACTTAGGAACTTCAACAGATCGTCTCTGTTGAAGTTCCTAAGTGGAAAGAAACAGCTGTCATCGTATACGCACTAGCGCTCGGTATCCCGGTGCGGCGTGGAGCCGCTTTGCCTGCATGTCCCAGCAATAAACACAGAGTAAGAATCTACTAAGTGGTGAGTTGCCTGTACTTCTTTCTGTACTACCGGATTTATTATTATAATAGTCCCTGTCTACATACAGTGGGGCAAAAAAGTATTTGTCAGCCACCAATTGTGCAAGTTCTCCCACTTAAAACGATGAGAGAGGCCTGTAATTTTTCATCATAGATATACCTCAACTATGAGAGACATAATGAGAAAAAAATCTATAAAATCACATTGTCTGATTTTTAAAGAATTTATTTGCAAATTTTGGTGGAAAATAAGTATTTGGTCAATAACAAAAGTTCATCTCAATACTTTGTTATATACCCTTTGTTGGCAATGACAGAGGTCAAACATTTTCTGTAAGTCTTCACAAGGTTTTCGCACATTGTTGCTGGTATTTTGGCCCATTCCTCCATGCAAATCTCCTCTAGAGCAGTGATGTTTTGGGGCCATCGCTGGGCAACACAGACTTTCAACTCCCTTCAAAGGTTTTCTATGGGGTTTAGATCTGGAGAGTGGCTAGGCCACTCCAGGACCTTGAAATGCTTCTTACGAAGCCATTCCTTCGTTGCCCGGACGGTGTGTTTGGGATCATTGTCATGCTGAAAGACCCAGCCACGTTTCATCTTCAATGCCCTTGCTGATGAAGGAGGTTTTCACTCAAAATCTCACGATACATGGCCCCATTCATTCTTTTCTTTACACGGATCAGTCTTCCTGGTCCCTTAGCAGAAATACAGCCCCAAAGTATGATGTTTCCACCCCCATGCTTCACAGTAGGTATGGTGTTCTTGGATGCAACTCAGTATTCTTTCTCCTCCAAACACCACGAGTTGAGTTTTTACCAAAAAGTTCTACTTTGGTTTGGATCTGACCATATGACATTCTCCTACCCTTCTTCTGGATCATCCAAATGCTCTCATCCAAACTTCAGACGGGCCCAGACATGTACTGGCTTAAGCAGGGGGACACGTCTGGCACTGCATGATTTGAGTCCCTGGCCGCGTAGTGTGTTACAGATGGTAGCCTTTCTTACTTTGGTTCCAGCACTCTGCAGGTCATTCACTAGGTTTCCCTGTGTGGTTCTGGGATTTTTGCTCACCGTTCTTGTGATCATTTGACACCACAGGGTGAGATCTTGCGTGGAGCCCCAGATCGAGGGAGATTATCAGTGGTCTTGTATGTCTTCCATTTTCTAATAATTGCTTCCACAGTTGATTTTGTTACACCAAGCTGTTTGCCTATTGCAAATTTTGTGCAATTTTTGGTGCAGGTCTACATTTTTGTTTCTGGTGTCCTTCGACAGCTCTTTGGTCTTGGCCATAGTGCAGTTTGCAGTGTGACTGCTTCAGGTTGTGGACAGGTGTCTTCTATACTGATAACAAGTTCAATACAGGTAACGAGTGGAGGACAGAGGAGACTCTTAAAGAAGTTGTTACAGGTCTGTGAGAGCCAGAAATCTTGCTTGTTTGTAGGTGACCAAATACTTATTGTACCGAGGAATTTACCAATTAATTCATTAGAAATTCTACAATGTGATTTCCTGTATTCTTTCCCCCCATTCTGTCTCTCATAGTTGAAGTATACCTATGATGAAAATGACAGGCCTCTCTTATCTTTTAAAGTGGGAGAACTTGCACAATTGGTGGCTGACAAAATACTTTTTTGCCCCACTGTACTAATACTTATGAAATACAGTTGACTAGTGACATGGTGGCGCAGTATGGTGGACATACTGTAGTAAGGGGAAATTTTGTTATTGTCTTTAGACTGACTTTTTGCCAATAATTAGCACATGAAATGTCACCTTTGTACAACTGCACATTTTTTGTGACTTTACACAATAAGCAAAAGGCCCTCCTAAACACCGTAAATCTGAACCAGACTGCCTTTGTGAAGCTCTTTTAAAAAGTTACAAATTTTTTGCCAACTGCTTTTTTTGTACAGAGCAAATTGTGATTTATAATTTTTTGCTTGTGCGTGCCAATTTTTTCAACACCCCCTGCAATAGTGTGATAAATATGTTGCACATAAGCAGAACCAAAGCAAAAATAAATGACTTTAGACACTTTCTTAATACACGATAAATGTCCCACTTAGTGATAATGGAAAAAGGGGCCTGTGAGAGTAATGACAATTATTGCACAGCACTGTGGAATAACACGTTAGACCAGTGGTTCCCAACCTTTTTCGGCTCGGGGCACCCCTCGCCAAAATAATATTCGACGCGCGAGAAAAAATGGCTAAAAAGAATCAATACACATCACATATATATCGGATAGCTATCAGGGGTGTGGAAATAAATAAAAAAAATACTTGTCCAAGGGACTAAAGTGGAACACAATCTACTTGTCCCTTAAGAAAATCCACTTGTCCTTGTAGATAAAATTATTTCAACCAAAATAGTATGATCCACCCCACTAGACCACCAGGGATGGATATAAGATTCCTTTAGACACTGCTGTCAACTTAGACAGCGGTGATGTAATGGTCTAATAGCGGCCAAGGTGATCGCAGCATGCCAGGCTATTAGCGGCGGGAGAGTTGTAGCTAGCTCCTTCTACGCCAGAGGCAAGCCCAGAAAATTGCCCCCCCCCCCCCATCTGACCACTATAACTCCAATTTTTCCATATACAGGGATGAGGGCAATCTTGTGTGACATGATCTGTAGTTTTTATCTGAACTTTTATTAGGAAAGGGGCTTATTCACATAGATACGCACTTCTTAAAATATTTTAATCACTATTTTTCAGTCTTCATAGGGACTTCTATATGGAGTCTTTTGATTGGGTAACAGTGAACAGGCTGTGTTACTGGGAGGGGGGGTTCTGCTTCTCCAGTTTGTGGTGCATTTTATTTACTCTAATTATGTGTCAGAAAATGCTTGAAGTTGCATTTAGTTACTAGATAACTACAACATCCAGCATGCCCTGATACAGCTTATGGTTGTGTGGGTATTGCAGCATGTTGCACTGTATAGTAGGACAGTTAAAGGAGTACTCCGGCGCGCACTTTTTTCCTTTTATCCCGTCCGGGCTGCAAAATAAAAGAAAACACACTTTCTCTTACCTGCCAACGAGCCCCCGGAGCTCCGGTACACTCCGGTACAGTTGTTCGGTCCCCGGGCTGTATTCTTCCTACTTCCTGTTAGCCCGGCACGTCACACGGAGCTTCAGCCTATCACCGGCCGCAGCGATGTCCCGCCTCGGCCGGTGATAGGCTGAAGCTCCGTGTGACGTGTCGGGCTAACAGGAAGTAAGAAGAATACAGCCCAGGGACCGAACACCTGTACCGGAGCTTCAGGGGCTCGTTGGCAGGTAAGAGAAAGTGTGTTTTCTTTTATTTTGCAGCCCGGACAGGATAAAAGGAAAAAAGTGCGCGCCGGAGTACTCCTTTAAGGTTATTGTGTAACATGCTGGGAGTTGTAGTTTTGGTGTGTCAGCTGCAGAGCCATAGTCTGTGTCAAGGAATACTGGGAATTACAGTTAGTAACTACAACACCCAGCATGCCCTGATGCAGCCTATGGCTTTGCAGCTGACCCGAACCAAAACTACAACTCCCAGCATGTTACACTTTATAGTTCTACAGTTTAGGTTACGGTTTGCGTGCATCCGTGGGGCTCTTGGTCGGCGGGTGAGTATGAAGGGGATGGGATTCTGGGGGTGCAATATAGTGCGGGTGGCCAGAAGACAGTAAAAATAAGTAAAATTATATAGCACAACTGGCAGCAGTGCTTGTCAGTCCGCCCCTGAACAAAACATACATGCATACACATATCATACATACACATATACATACACCGGCCACTGCCCCATTACATTATACATTACATACATACATAATACATAGACACATCATACATACATACACCCGCCGCTGCCCCCCATCATACATTACATACACACATCACACATCATATATACACATACACTCACCATAAATTTACACCATACATATGCACACATCATACATACACCCGCCACTGATACACCCCCCCCAATCACACATTACATACATATACAACCACCCTTCCCGCCGCCTGCATGCTCAGCCTCCTCACCTGAGCCGGTGTGAGGTGAAATCCCCAGCCCGTGCAGTGCAGTCTCCTCACACACGTCCTCTCCCCGCTCTATATTTCCCCCGTGAATACTTGAAACCTCCCCGTGATAAATTAGGTCCTGTGTAGACAGAGCAGGGGGGAGGGAGAGGCTGTGTGTGGGGGAGGGAGGAGCTGTGTACATCCTCATTCTCCCCCTGTCTTCTTGTATTATGCAGAGCTGCGCTCTCCATCCTCCTGGAGGGGGGAGGAGGTGGCGTGGCTTAACCATCTCCTGCAGACGTGTGACCTCGGGCTCTGCCCTCGCTCCTGAGATCCCCTCACATCGGCTGGGGGGGCTCTGAGCAGTGGGCCCCGGCTACTGAAATCAGCTGGGGGCCGCCACTGCCCCCTCCATACACCCTGAGCGCCGGTGTGAGGTGCAGACTTGCATCGGCTCCTGCACCTCACACCGGCATTAAAGAAAAAATAGGGGGAAGTTGGTCTGTCCCTGCTAGCCCGATACAGGGCTAAATCTATAAACAATTCACCTGCCCGGCACCCAAAACTACTTGTCCCGGGCATCGGGCAATAGGATTTCCACATCCCTGAGCTATGTAGATTACAGTGCTGCTATATGCAGGACTCACAGGTGATGTCTTCACCACAGAACCTTTAAAAAAAAAAAAATATTAGGCTCTGTACTTTTCCAGCATCACCCTATCTTTTTTCCCCACAAATACCTTCAGTTTCACACACACAGTGCCCCCAGCATCCTCACACATGCACAATGTCCCCAGTAGCCTCACACATGCACATAATGCCTCCAGCAGCCACACACACACACAGTGCCCCCGCAGCCTCACACATGCACAGTGCCCCCAGCAGCCTCACACATGCACAATGTCCCCAGTAGCCTCACACATGCACATAATGCCTCCAGCAGCCACACACACACACAGTGCCCCCGCAGCCTCACACATGCACAGTGCCCCCAGCAGCCTCACACACACACACAGTGCCCCCAGCAGTCTCACACATGCACACAATGCCTCCAGCAGTCTCACACACACACAGTGCCCCCGGCAGCCTCACACATGCACACAGTGCCCCCAGCAGCCTCACACACACACAGTGCCCCCAGCAGTTTCACACATGCACACAATGCCTCCAGCAGTCTCACAAACACACACAGTGCCCAAAGCAGCCTCACACACACACACACACACACACACAATGCCCCCAGCAGCCTCACACACACACAATGCCCCCCAGCAGCCTCACACACACACAGTGCCCCCCCAGCAGCCTCACACATGCACATGGTCCCCAGTAGCCTCACACATGCACACAATGCCCCCAGCAGCGTCACACATGCACACAATAGCCCCAGCAGCCTCACACACACAATGACCCTAGCAGCCGCACACAATGCCCTAGGAGCCTGACACACACACACACACAGTGCCCCCAGCAGTCTGACACACACGCACAGTGCCCCCAGAAGCCTGACACATGCACAATGTCCCCACCAGCCTCACACATGCACACATTACCCCCAGCAGTCTGACACACACACAATGTCCCCCAGCAGCCTGACACATGCACACAGTGCCCCCAGCAGCCTGACACATACACACACACACACACACAATGCCCCCCAGCAGCCTCACACATGCACACAGTGCCCCCAGAAGCCTGACACATGCACACACACACAATGCCCCCCAGCAGCCTCACACATGCACACAGTGCCCCCAGCAGCCTCTCACACAATGCCCCCCAGCAGCCTCACACATGCACACAGTGCCCCCCCAGCAGCCTCACACACAATGCCCCCCAGCAGCCTCACACATGCACACAGTGCCCCCAGCAGCCTCACACACAATGCCCCCCAGCAGCCTCACACATGCACACAGTGCCCCCAGCAGCCTCACACACAATATCCCCCGGCAGCCTCACACATGCACACAGTGCCCCCCTCAGCAGCCTCACACACACACAATGCCCCCCAGCAGCCTCACACATGCACACAGTGCCCCCAGCAGCCTCACACATGCACACAGTGCCCCCAGCAGCCTCACACATGCACACAGTACCCCCAGCAGCCTCACACATGCACACAATGCCCCCAGCAGCCTCACACACACACAGTGCCCCAGCAGCTTCACACACACGCACACACACACAATGCCCCCCAGCAGCCTCACACATGCACACAGTGCCCCCAGCAGCCTGACACATGCACATAATGCCCCCAGCAGCCTGACACATGCACACAATGCCCCAGGAGCCTCACACATGTACACAATGGCCCCAGCAGCCTCACACACAGAATGACCCCAGCAGCCGCACACAATGCCCTAGGAGCCTGACACACGCACAGTGCCCCCAGCAGCCTGACACATACACAATGTCCCCAGCAGCCTCACACATGCACACAATGCCCCCAGCAGCCTCACACACACACACACATAGTGCCCCCAGCAGCCTGACACATGCACACAATGTCCCCAGCAGCCTCACACACACACACAGTGCCCCCAGCAGCCTGACACATGCACACAATGCCCCCAGCAGCCTCACACTTGCACACAATGTCCCCAGCAGCCTCACACACACACACAATACCCCAGCAGCCTGACACATGCACACAGTGCCCCCAACAGCCTGACACATGCACACAATGCCCCCAGCAGCCTCACACTTGCACACAATGCCCCCAGCAGCCTAACACTTGCACACAAGGCCCCCAGCAGCCTCACACACACACACACAATGACCCCAGCAGCCGCACACAATGCCCCAGGAGCCTGACACACACACACACAGTGCCCCCAGCAGCCTGACACACAGGCACAGTGCCCCCAGCAGCCTGACACACAGGCACAGTGCCCCCAGCAGCCTGACACATGCACAATGTCCCCAGCAGTCTCACACATGCACATAATGCCCCCAGCAGTCACACACACAGTACCCCCAGCAGCCTGACACATGCACACAGTGACCCCAGCAGCCTCACATATGCACACAATGCCCCCAGCAGCCTCACACACACACAGTGCCTCCAGCAGCCTCACACACACACACACAGTGCCCCCAGCAGCCTGACATATGCACACAATTGCCCCAGCATAGTTACATAGTTAGTACGGTCGAAAAAAGACATATGTCCATCAAGTTCAACCAGGGAATTAAGGGGTAGGGGTGTGGCGCGATATTGGGGAAGGGATGGGATTTTATATTTCTTCATAAGCATTAATGTTATTTTGTTCCAGGAATGTATCTAATCCTGTTTTAAAGCTGCTAATTTTTCCTGCTGTGACCAGTTCCTGAGGTAGACTGTTCCATAAGTTCACAGTTCTCATGGTAAAGAAGGCGTGTCGCCCCTTGAGACTAAAATTTTTCTTCTCCAGACGGAGGGAGTGCCCCCTCGTCCTTTGGGGGGGTTTAACCTGGAACAGTTTTTCTCCATATTTTTTGTATGGGCCATTAATATACTTATATACGTTTATTATATCCCCCCTTAAACGTCTCTTCTCAAGACTAAACAATTGTAACTCCTTTAATCGCTCCTCATAGCTAAGATGTTCCATGCCCCATATTAGTTTAGTCGCGCGTCTCTGCACCCTTTCCAGCTCCACAGTGTCCCTTTTATGGACAGGCGACCAAAACTGAACAGCATATTCCAGGTGAGGCCGTACCAATGCTTTATAAAGGGGGAGTATTATGTCCCGGTCCCTTGAGTCCATGCCTCTTTTTATACATGACAATATCCTGCCGGCTTTGGAAGCAGCAGCCTGACATTGCATGCTATTCTGTAGTCTGTGATCTACAAGTACACCCAGATCCTTCTCTACCAGTGACTCTGCCAGTTTAATCCCCCCTAAGACATACGATGCATGCAGGTTATTAGTACCCAGATGCATAACTTTACATTTATCCACATTGAACCTCATTTGCCAAGTGGATGCCCAGACACTTAGTCTATCCAAGTCATCTTGTAACTTATGCACATCCTCTATAGACTGTACCGTGCTACAAAGCTTGGTGTCATCTGCAAAGATAGAAACAGAGCTGTTAATACCATCTTCTATATCATTGATAAATAAATTAAACAACAGCGGGCCCAGTACTGAACCTTGGGGTACACCACTAATTACTGGGGACCAATCAGAGTACGAATCATTGACCACCACTCTCTGGGTACAATCCATGAGCCAGTGTTCAATCCAGTTACAAACTAAAATTTCCAAACCCAAATACCTTAACTTACCTGTCAGACGTCTATGAGGGACAGTATCAAATGCTTTAGCAAAATCCAGAAACACTATATCCACAGCCATTCCTCTGTCAAGGCTTCTACTCACCTCTTCATAAAAGCAAATTAGATTGGTTTGACAACTTCTATCCTTAGTAAACCCATGCTTGCTATCACTTATAATACAATTATCCCCTATGTATTCCTGTATGTAATCCCTTATAAGTCCTTCAAACAATTTACCCACAGTGCATGTTAAACTTACCGGTCTATAGTTTCCTGGGGAAGACCTAGAGCCCTTTTTGAAGATTGGCACCACATTCGCCTTGAGCCAGTCCCTTGGCACAATACCAGACACCAGAGAATCTCTAAATATCATGAACAGGGGTACAGATATTACTGAACTTACCTCTCTAAGAACTCTTGGGTGCAATCCATCTGGCCCTGGAGATTTGCTTACATTTATATTACTTAACTTACCTTGTATCATCTCTACATTAAGCCAGTTCAGTACATGATGTGTTACCAGCACTGACCTGTCCAATGTCAGCTCCTTCTTCTTTAGTATATACAGAACTAAACCCATTCAGTAGCTCTGCCTTCTCTTGATCGCCCGTGACAACCTCCCCATTATCATTATTAAGGGGTCCTACATGATCTGTCCTTGGTTTTTTTGCATTTATATATCTAAAAAAATATTTAGGATTAGTTTTGCTTTCTTTGGCCACCTGTCTCTCGTTTTGAATTTTTGCGGTTTTTATTAAATTTTTACAGATTTTATTAAGCTCCTTGTACTGTGTAAATGTTGTAGCTGACCCATCAGATTAGAATTTTTTGAAGGCTATTTTTTTGTTGTTTATTGCTCTTGTTTATTTGAAGCCTGATACATGCACGCAATGCCCCCAGCAGCCTCACACACACACAAAATGCCTCCAGCAGCCTCACACACACAGTGCCCCCAGCAGCCTGACATACACGCACAGTGCCCCCAGCAGCCTGACACATGCACAATGTCCGCCGCAGCCTCACATATGCACATACACAGTGCCCCCAGCAGCCCGACACATGCACACAATGTCCCCAGCAGCCTCACGCACAGTGCCCCCAGCAGCCTGACACATGCACAATGTCCCCAGCAGCCTCACACATGCACACACACACAGTGCCCCCAGCAGCCTCACACATGCACACAATGTCCCCAGCAGCCTCACACAGTGCCCCCAGCAGCCTGACACATGCACACAGTGCCCCCAGCAGCCTCACACATGCACACAGTGCCCCCAGCAGCCTTACACTTGCACATAATGCCTCCAGCAGCCTCACACACACACACAGTGCCCCCAGCAGCCTCACACACACACAGTGCCCCCAGCAGCCTGACATATGCACACAATTCCCCCAGCAGCCTCATACATACACACAATGCCCCCAGCAGCCTCACACACACAGTGCCCCAGCATCCTGACATATGCACACAATTCCCCCAGGCAGCCTCACACATGCACACAATGTCCCTAGGAGCCTCACACACACAATGCCCCCAGCAGCCTCACACACACACAATGCCCCCAGCAGCCTTACACATGCAGACAATGGGGGAGATTTATCATTAGGTGTCTATTGTAGACACAGATCTACCCCTTTACACTGCTTGTCTAATTTACACTCTTGCTCAAGATTTACAAAAGTTGTGCACTCCTTTGCATACATTTGTGCAAAAATATAAACACCCCTCCCCCCGCAAATATGGAAACACCCCCTCTCACTCTACCGAACACTCCTTCTCTACCCCACACACTTCACAGGACTGTGGCATTTTCCCGCGGTACTTCTTACATAGCTAGAAGTGCTGGAGCAGCAGTGTGTGCCGAACAAAACTCTGCACAATAGTAAAATCATAAGTACACAGAGGGGGAGATTCTTAAAGAATGTGGCGCGAAAAGTATCGACCACATTTTCAAAGAGCTTTGTGCCGCGGTTTACACAGTTTTTTTGTAAAAGTGGGAGTGTTCATGTATATTGTCTGCTTTACATGATATTTTCAAAGGGGTGAGAGTCCAGTTTACATCCAAAATTTCACACCAGCTTTTTGATAGAAATCACAGAAATGGTTGTAGTTTTATTGTTTTTGTTTTCTTCTCATTTTAGATACGTGAATGCAGAGCATTACGTCAGATTTGGCGGATTGCGATGATGAACAGCGTTTTTTTAAATGTCAATAAAAGGGTTAAAGAGGGCTGTGGGGGAGTGTGTTTTTTAAATAAAAAATATTTTTTAAAGTGTTGTGTTTTTTATCATTGAATTTTCAGGCTTAGTAGTGGAAGCCATCTTGTAGACATAATGCATTACTAAGCTGGGGCTTAGCGTTAGCCCCAAAATCAGTTAGCGCTAACCCCCAATTATTGCTCCCCGTTACCCACCGCCACAGGGGTGCCAGTAAGAGCCGGTACCAACAGGCCTGGAGCGTCAAAAATGTTGCTCTTGAGCCTAGGTGGTAACAGGCTGGCGTTATTTAGGCTGGGAGGGCCAGTAACAATCGTCCTCGCCCACCCTGGTAATGTCAGGCTGTTGCTGCTTGGTTGGTATCTGGCTGAAAATGAAAAAAATGGGGAAACCGCACTCATTTTTTATTTTATTTATTGATTTGAAAAGAAAAAAAAACGCATAGGGTTCCCCCTATTTTCAGTATCAGCCAGATACCAACCGAGCAGTAACAGCCTGACGTTACCAGGGTGGGCGAGGACCATTGTTACTGGTCCTCCCCAGCCTAAATAACGCCAGCCTGTTACCGCCTATGCCCAGGAGTGCCATTTTTGACACTCTGGGCCTATTGGTACCGACTCTTCCCGACACCCCTGTGGTAGTGGGTACTGGGGTAATAATTGGAGGTTAGCGTTAGCTGATTTTTGGGTTAACGCTAAGCCCTGGCTTAGTGATGGATTTCGTCTATAAGACAGCTTCCTCTACTAAGCCTGAAAATTAAATTATAAAAACACAACACATTGAAAAAAAAATGTTATAAAAAAAAAAATCCTCCACAGCCCTCGTTAACCATTTTATTGAAATTAAAAAAACGCTGTTCATCGTCGCAGTCCACCGAATCTGACGTAGTTCAGGTATCTGAAATGAGAAGAAAAGAAAAACAAGAAATATAGGTTAGTACATGTTTTACGCTCTCCCCTTGGGATAGCACACATAATGCAGTGTGTTCCTAAACAGGAAGCCTCCAGTTGTTGCTAAACTACAACTCCCATCATGGGGGCTGTAGTTAAGCAACAGCTGGAGTCTCCCTGTTTGGGAACACACTGCTAGAAAGGCTCTGTTCCCATTATGCAAAACGCATAATGAGAACAGAGTCAGGCCTGGACTGTGTAGCTCGTTCTGTCCCTCTGCCCTTGGACTACTACTCCCATCACGGGACAGAGTCTGTCCCATGATGGGAGTAGTTGTAGTACCGCAGCGCTGAGGGATGGCACTTACACATCCCCCAGCTGCGACACTTTTAGGACTACTACTCCGTCCATGATGGGAGTTATAGTCCAGGGGCTCAGGTGCAGATCGCAGCACGTCATTCTGCTAAGACCCACTGCGAGCCGCATTTATTAAGTTAACAAGCCGGCGGCAGGCTCCTGTATAGATCTCTCACAATTCATAATCGCCGCCACTCCCACCCCTGCTTCCATTCACCCCCATCCACCCTGCCACTGCTTCCATTCACCCCTCAGCCACCCACTGCTTCCATTCACCCTGCAGCCACCCATCCACCCCTGCCACTGATTCCATTCACCCACAGCCACCAAACCACCCACCCCCTACTTCCATTCACCCCCCCCCTCTCTGCTTCTACCCCTGCTCACATTCAAACCCCTTCTGCATTCCCTTGTGCCCAGTGTCATAAAAAATCCTGCTTCCATTCACCCCCCTGCTCCTGCCCCTGCTTCCTTTCACCCCACCATTCCTGCCCCTGCTTCCTTTCACCCCACCATTCCTGCCCCTGCTTCCATTCACCCCACCGCTCCTGCCACTGCTTCCATTCACCCCACCACTCCTGCCACTGCTTCCATTCACCCCACCGCTCCTGCCCCATCTTCTATTCACCCCACTGCTCCTGCTTCCATTCACCCCACCATTCCTGCTTCCGTTCACCCCAGCGCTCCTGCTCTCATTCACCCCACCACTCCTGCTTCCATTCACTCCACCGCTCCTGCTTCCCTTCACCCCACCGCTCCTGCTTCCATTCAACACCCCTCCCCTTCTGTCCCTGCTTTTCTTTAAACTCCCCCCCGCTTCTGCCCCTGCTTTCATTCAATCCCCTCCCTGCTTCTGCCCCTGCTTGCATTCAGCCCCCCTCCTGCTTCTGCCCCTGCTTTCATACAACCCCCCCCCCCCCCCCCCCCGTTTCTCCCCTGGTTACATTCAAACCCCCTGCTTTCCACCAGGAGATGATATTGGTGGGGAGATATTGTTCTGGGAGGGATAAGCTGGCACCAAAGCAGTCTGGCTGCAGCTTACCCATTCTGTTCCTGTATGGAGAGATTGGTAGCAATAATTGGCCGAACAAATATTTGGCAGACAGTTATTGACAATGTATGGCACCTGTTAGTCTAATTGTCTACGATCTACTTGAGACAAGGAAATCATTTTTCCTATTTCTTATACTCTTCATGGTTTAAACACCCAAATGACACAGTCCTATATTTAATACAAATATATGTGGTTCTCAGGTCTATCAATCGGTTAACCAAATTTAAATGCAGCATTTTAACTGGTTTGTATAAAACATGTTAGGTTCCTTTTAAGGGGTTGTTCATCAGGTATGGAGAGATTCTGCTACGTTCTGGATTTTATAAGATAAGTCAAATTTATTTATTTAATAAATTTGGTACAATTTGGTACATTTTACTCTAGGCTGAAGTAAGAAACACCAGTATTAATAAATCTGCCATATGGCATAGGGCTAGGTTTGGCAGTCCGCTGTAGTTGACATCTGATATGGTTGAGCAGATTATTAAAAACATTGCATTGAGCATTTTTTAATCAAGCACAACCATTCTAGAAGGCAACTATGTTGGATGGTCTGTAGATTTAAAGAGTACCTGTCATCAAACCATATTTTCTAAACTAACTCAGATTATATTCACTAACTACTCCTAACACCTCTCCTGCCCTAAAAAAAAATTCCGTGCTTTAAAAACCTCTGTATCATACCTCTCCCCTTGCTCCCATTGTCTGAGCTCCTGGCAGGAGAAAGCAGGCATTCCCCAGCAGCCGCAACGTCCCTGAAGCCTACAAGAGCTGTGACTCGCCATTCCCGACACGCACTTCCTGAGTTTGGACTTCTGCAAGTCCGGGTGAAGACTAAATTAATTATTTGGGAATAGAACAGAGCCACCTAGTGGCCGTTTTTTCAATCACATTAAAAACATAAAAGTTGAGAATTTTAACAGCAAGTAAATAGCAAATTGTCTTATAATAACATAAGGAACAATATATTAAAAGTTTAGTTTGGTGGCAGGTACTCTTTAATGCTTTGTCCATTTTTCTTATATGGGCTTCTGATTGGACTCCTCTTGTAAAGGATCCATTCTGTTGCATCCAGTGTTCCCATCTGGACATTTGAGTGGTACAGAAAAGTTGAACATTTTCCCTACTCAACAGAGGAGAACTGTGTAACTGAATGGTCAGTCAGAAATATTGTTTAACACCATATGCCACTTGATAAAAACCTATTTATAAACCCTCACTGGCCACTTTATTAGATACACCTTGCTAGTACCATGTTGGACCCCCTTTTGCCTTTCGAACTGCATTCATTCTTCGTGGGATACTTTCTAAGATTTTTGTCCATATGGACTTGATGGCATCACACAGTTGCTGCAGATTTGTTGGCTACACATCCATGATAAGATTCTCCTATCAACCACATCACAAAAAGTGGCTTAAAGGGTTGAGATCTGGTGACTGTGTAGGTCATTGCAGTACAGTAAACTTATTGTCATGTTCAAGATACCAGTTTGAGATGATGTAGGCTTTATGAAATAGTGCATTACCCTGCTGGAAGTAGCCATCAGAGGATGGGTACACTGTGGTAATACACCCTGTTCCAAATTATTATGCATTTGATATTTTTCTCATTTAAGTAAATAATTCATGTCAATAACTGTCAGTATAATTCTCATGTCATCAACTATTAAGAGTACAATTCAAATTTTATTGAACAAACCTTCTAATGATAAAAGTATTTTTTTAGACATAAAAAACTTACAATGCACTGTTCCAAATTATTACGCACAATAAGTTTCAAAACTGTTTATAGGTTGTAAAGAACTGAAAATTGTCATTTGTAGTGTTTGCAGAATATTTACTGAAATCTAAATTTCAATCAAACCTTTAACTTTTTAAACATTTTAACAGGTCACGTTACATTTTAACATAGGACCCCTTATTTCACAGCAGCTTCACAAATCTTGCATTCATTGAACTTCTGAGTTTTGTGACCGTTTCTGTTGAATTTGTTTGCAAGATGTCAGAATAGCCTCCCAGAGCTGCTGTTTGGATGTAAACGGCCTCCCGCCCTCATCGATCTTTTTCTTGAGGATGCTCCAAAGGTTCTCAATAGGTTTGAGGTCAGGGGACGATGGAGGCCACACCATGACTTTCTCTCCTTTTAACCCCATAGCAGGCATTGATGCAGAGGTATTATTTGCTGCATGAGATGGTGCATTGTCATGCATGAAGATGATTTTATTACGGAAAGCATAGTTTTTCCTTCTGGTCAGTCAGAAACTCCACATACTTTGCAGAGGTCATCTTTACACTTTCGGGGACCCTAAAGGGCCCGACCAGCTCTCTTCCCATGATTCCGGCCCGAACCATGACTCCACCACCGCCTTGCTGACATCACAGCCTTGTTGGAACAGGTTGGCCGTCCACCAACCATCCGCTACTCCATCCATCTGGACCATCCAGGGTTGCACTGCACTCATCAGTGAACAGGACTGTTTGAAAATGAGTCTTTATGTATTTTTCTGCCCAATGCAGCCGTTTCTGCTTGTGAGCATTGGTTAGTGGTGGCCGAATAGAAGGTTTATGCACAGTTGCAAGACTCTGGAGGACTCTACACCTTGATGTCCGTGGGACTCCAGAGGCACCAGCAGCTTCAAATATTTGTTTGCTGCTATGTAATGGTATTTTAGCAGCTGCTCTCTTGATCCGATGCATGGATCTGGCAGAAATCTTTCTCAATGTGCCTTTATCTGCACAAACCCGTCTGTGCTCTGAATCAGCCACAAATCTCTTAATAGTGTGATGATCATGCTTAAGTTTTCGTGAAATGTCTAAAGTTTTCATACCTCGTCCAAGGCATTGAACTATTTAACTCTTTTCAGCAGCAGAGAGATCCTTTTTCTTCCAATATTGTTTGAAAATGGTGCTCTGCTTAATAATGTGGAACACCCACCTTCAGTAGCTTTCCTTAAATTGGGCTTACCTGGCAATCTAATTATCACAGGTGTCCAAGATTGTTTTCAGTGATCAAAAGAGCCCTGAGACACAATGACATCCATGAGTTAAACTAAAAAACAAAATATTTAATCTTTGTGACACTTAAATATAATTTGCATAATAATTTTGTACAGGGTGTAAAGGGATGGACATGGTCAGCAACAAAACTTAGGTAGGCTGTCACAAATAAATGATGCTCAATTGGTACAATGGGGCCCATAGTGTGCCAAGAAAATGGCCCCCACACCATTACACCACCACCAGCAGGAACTATTAAAGGGGTACTCCGCCCCTAGACATCTTATCCCCTATCCAAAGGATAGGGGATAAGATGTCAGATCGCCGGGGTCCCACTGCTGGGGACCCCCGGGATCGCTGCTGCAGCACCCTGCTATCATTACTGCGCTGAATGAGATCGCTCTGCACGTAATGATGGGCAATACAGGGGCCGGAGCATCGTTACGTCACGACTCCGCCCCTCAATACAATACAAGTCTATGGGAGGGGGCGTGGCGGTCGTCACGCCCCCTGCCATAGACTTGCATTAAGGGGACGGGCCATGATGTCATGAGGGGCGAAGCCATGACGTCACGCGGCTCTGGCCCCTGTATCGCCCATCATTACGCACAGAGCGAACTCGCCCTGTGCAGTAATGATGGCGGGGTGCCGCAGCGGCGATCCCCGGGGTCCCCAGCAGGGGGACCGCGGCGATCTAACATCTTATCCCCTATCCTTTGGATAGGGAATAAGATGCCAGGGGCGGAGTACCCCTTTAAGATTCAGTCTAAAAAATTATATTCTGGTTGTTTAGAATGGTTACTTGTCCGATGTGCACTCCAACCGCTGATAACACTGATCATTGCAGGGACTGTCGCAGCTTAGTCTTTGCGAAAGTCATAACTTAACCAGGAATCGGAAAGAATCAAGGTAGCACCCCCTAACATTTGCTTAGCAGGAATCCCATCCCTGGGGTCAGCAGGCCTATGAGATGGTTCGCTACATTTTATCACTGTGATAATGTCAACTGATCCATGTTAATATGTTATGTTAATATTGCATGCACTGTGTTAGTATGAGCACGATTATGTAGAGTCATGGCAATTTCTATTGGTGATACTTCATAAAGAGGGAGGTCATGTCAATGCCCATGGGCATCTTGATTGGTAAGGGGTGATATGTTCCTCAAAAAGAATAGCAGGTCAGAACAGTTTAAAGTGTTGCCGTTAGTTTGGAAGCTCAGCCTAGTGGCCCCTTCATCCATCACCCAACTGCTAATGCCATAAGGCGCTGCGCAAACCAATAAGACACATAAAAGCACAAAAATACAAATGATTTATTTTCAAATAAGGAGACCACTGAAACCACCAGAGTTTATGGTCAATACTGATAATCCCCTCGCTCATCTGTGTAATCTGATTAACAATATTATATACTAATCTGCCGAATCAACCACAAACTCCAAGCACTCAGAAGCTGCCTACAACAAAACTGACCACTAGATGGCACTAAGAACCATTTTTCTGATTACTTCACCTCTTTTTTTATTACTAGCTCAAACATTTATTTTACTCAAGTTAATAATATTAAAGGGATTCTATAGCATAATAAAGAGATGATAAAATAATGTATTCTTGTGGTCTGGCTTAGTAATATATCTTTATATTTTTTAGTATTGTGTATTTTGTGTACATATTTGCATACAGTGTGCAACAAAATCCACTGTACCACTAAAGAGCTTTATTTCACAGCAAAGAGGATAAAGACAGATGTTTTGCCATGCAGGCCTTCATAATACACCACTGCCACTTTATAATCCCTGTCTTAGTACCGTATATGTTCACAGGTTATAGGTCTGCTGCAGATCTTGTTTTTACTATTAAAGTTAGTTAGGAAAATATACAACAGATCCAGATCTGTGATCATATCTTTAAGGTGCTAGCCCTACCCCCTACCCTCATGACCTCACAGGTCACGATAGCCTAACCACATAAATGAATCATAGGGCAAACAATTAAGATATATTATTCTTGTATGGTCAGCGATATTATGTGACTATGTTGGGATGTTGTAAATGCAGGGGGCAGGGCAAACATCTTTAGGGCCCTTATATACTATGGAAGTTCAGTTAGGAATTTCCTTGCTGAATTCTGGATCCATGCTGCCTGGAATCAGGGTTAATCTTGTGCTGTAAACTTTTTTTTTTTTTTTTTCAAAACAACTGGAACTGGTTCCAGAAAGTTAAACATATTTGTAAATGACTTCTATTAAAAATCTTAATCCTTCCAATACTTATCAGCTGCTCTATGCTCCAGTGGAAGTTCTTTTCTTTTTGAATTTATTTTCTGTCTGACCACAGTGCTCTCTGTTGACACCTCTGTCTTTGTCAGGAACTGTCTAGAGTAGGAGCAAATCCTCATAGAAAATCTCTTCTGCTTTGGACAGTTCCTGACATGGACATGGAGGTGACAGCAGAGAGCACTGTGGTCAGACTGAAAAGAAGTACTCAACTTCCTCTGGAGCATATGGCAGCTGATAAGTACTGGAAGGATTAATATTTTTTAATAGAAGTCATCTACAAATCTGTATAACTTTCTGGAACCAATTGATTGAAAAAATATTGTTATGTTAAGCTATGTTCAGACGTCAGAATTTCTGTGTGGAATTCCGCTAGGAATTCTGCATGGAGATTCCGCTACAGTGGAGTCTAGTTGAATTAAACAGGATTCTGATTCTGGGTACTAATAACCTGCATGCATCGTATGTCTTAGGGGGGATTAAACTGGCAGAGTCACTGGTAGAGAAGGATCTGGGTGTACTTGTAGATCACAGACTACAGAATAGCATGCAATGTCAGGCCGCTGCTTCCAAAGCCGGCAGGATATTGTCATGTATCAAAAGAGGCATGGACTCAAGGGACAGGGACATAATACTCCCCCTTTATAAAGCATTGGTACGGCCTCACCTGGAATATGCTGTTCAGTTTTGGGCACCTGTTCATAAAAGGGACACTGCGGAGTTGGAAAGGGTGCAGAGACGCGCGACTAAACTAATATGGGGCATGGAACATCTTAGCTATGAGGAGCGATTAAAGGAGTTACAATTGTTTAGTCTTGAGAAGAGACGTTTAAGGGGGGATATGATAAATGTATATAAGTATATAAATGGCCCATACAAAAAATATGGAGAAAAACTGTTCCAGGTTAAACCCCCCCAAAGGACGAGGGGGCACTCCCTCCGTCTGGAGAAGAAAAAGTTTAGTCTCAAGGGGCGACACGCCTTCTTTACCATGAGGACTGTGAAGTTATGGAACGGTCTACCTCAGGAACTGGTCACAGCAGGAACAATTAACAGCTTTAAAAAAGGGTTAGATACATTCCTGGAACAAAATAACATTAATGCTTATGAAGAAATATAAAATCCCATCCCTTCCCCAATATCGCGCCACACCCCTACCCTTCAATCCCCTGGTTGAACTTGATGGACATATGTCTTTTTTCGACCGTACTAACTATGTATCTATGTGTTTCCGTATGGAGATTTTCCGTGCAGACATTCCGATGTGTGAACATAGCCTTAGTGTGTAATATTGTTATGTCTCATACTTGTCTGTATTTGTACCCTCAAAATTTGTAAAGTGCTGCATAACTTGTTGGCTCTATATAAATACATATTCATTATTATTATATGTACAATAAAAATACATTTGTAAAATACATTTGTAATGTTACAGCAACAAATAACAGCAACAAATAACATTATGTAATAACAAAAAAAAAAAAAAAATCTTTTTAGATGGCATGGGATTTCCCTGAATTTGAAGGCTATAGGCCTGTGTGAATTGCCGCAAGAAATACTCCCCATCATTTCAATGTAAACACTGAAAATAATGTTTATGTACTTAACTCTTATACCTTGAAGCCTGGGATGATGGCAAACAACCCCTAATGATAGCATGAGATTAACCACAGTGTATGCGTCTGTGTCTCTCATTGCTACTTCTCTCATCAGCTCATGTTCTCTCTATAAATATTAGGGCTATTATATTAAAAGTAAAAAAGCAATATTGTTCAAGGGTGTTAAAAAGGGGATGTTGACAGAATTCACAATCAGTAGGACTTAAGCTTGTTTGGCTTATAAGCAGGATCTATTTCACATGATCTCTATACATTGTCCAGAAAGCAAATTATTCTGTACAGAGATTTTTTTTCTTACTTTTTGAAAATATTAAAAATGAATGTAACTAGACAAGAATATGTTCCATGACAGACCCACATGTTCATTCACTAACTCCTACTCTGGGGACTTTTGTTTGTCTATATATATATATATATATATATATATATATAGCATTGATGCTACATTGAGTAACTATCCACAATTGAATATGCTAGTTAAGGGGGTACTCCGATGGAAAACTTTTTTTTTTTTTTAAATCAACTGGTGCCAGAAAGTTAAACAGATTTGTAACTTACTTCTGTAAAAAAAATATTTGTCCTTCCAGTACTTATTAAGAGCTGTATGCTACAGAGGAAATTCTTTTATTTTTTTATTTCTTTTTTGTCTTGTCCACAGTGCTCTCTGCTGACACCTGATGCCCATATCAAGAACTGTCCAGAGCAGGAGAAAATCCCCATAGGAAACCTATGCTGCTCTGGACAGTTCCTGAGACGGACAGAGATGTCAGCAGAGAGCACTGTGGTCAAGACAAAAAAGAAATTAAAAAATAAAATAATTTCCTCTGTAGCACACGGCTGCAAATAAGTACTGGAAGGATTAAGATTTTCAAATCGGAGTAATTTACAAATCTGTTTAACCTTCTGGCACCAGCTCATTAAAAAAAAAAAAAGGTTTCCACCGGAGTACCCCTTTAAAGGTAATGTGTTGCATACATTCCTTTTTTGTTATCTGTTTTTATTTTGTAATTGTATTTTTTATACATTGATATAGGGGCAGGCATCTTGTCTAAACTGTTTATAACAGCATTTAGAGATATGTTTTACTGAAAGCACCATGGACATAGGCAACAGTAGCTGTCTCATTGATATGAAGGTGTCTGAGGATGTTCAGTGACCTTTGCAGAGGTTATTCTAGAGAAATGGGGAGGCTGATCTGTGAGCAACACGTATTGTGTGTACCTCTTTTATTTATATAATGGTGTCACCTTTCACTTTACTCCTGTCTATGTTGAAAAAAAGCCAAGTGATCTGTACTGAACAGGACATATGAGTTTAGTTTGGGGACTATTAGCCAAAATAGAAACTGCAAGAATTCAGGATTATTTAAAATGATAGTTAAACCAAAAATTTGAAAGACATATATGTTTAACATAAAAACTTTACTGAAACAATAGGTAATTTTCTGATAACACAGGAAATGCTCCTTATTTTCACACATCTGCTTGACACTCAAGTAGATTTGGCATTGTCACTTCAAATCTATAGAAACCAAGTAGCAGATAAGAATAAAAAAAATAGTTGAATGAGCAGAACTAAACGTAACTAGCCATATAATGCAGCAAAGAGAAGAAGCAAACAACCACTGAGTTGAGTTGAACAGTGGAAGGACATAAACTGTTGCTTAAATGGGCACTGTCAGATACAAAAACTTTTTATATGTTGAAAAAACATTAACTTTCTTATTTGCTTCATAAGAAAATTGTATTTTCTTTTTTTTTTATAGAACTTATGGCTTATAAAATCAAGGCTTTGTCCATGCTGAAGCTCAGGCATGGACTAAATCCAGTAAGTGAGGGCAGGCTAGCACTCCTCTGTACTCTCTTCTGTCTGATAGCACTCCTCTGTGCTCTCTCCTGTCCGATAGGACTCCTCTGTGCTCTCTCCTGTCTGATAGGACTCCTCTGTGCTCTCTCCTGTCTGATAGTACTCCTCTGTGCTCTCTCCTATCTGATAGTACTCTCCTGTGCTCTCTCCTGTCCTATCAGACGGAGGAGTGCTAGCTCACCATCACTGACTGGACTTTGTCAATGCCTGTGCTTCAGCTTGGACAATGCCATGATTTTATAAGCCATGGTTTCTATAAATAGGAAATAAAATTTTCTTATGAAGTATATTAGGTTAATGTTTTGCCAATATGTACAACATATAACATACAACATAGTTTTTGTATTTGACAGTGCACATTTAAGTTATATTTTAACCGGTTAGCAACACAAGATATACGTGTCCCTCTTGTGCATGCAAAGAAGCAAGCTCAGGAGCTATCAGCCACCAGGACGCATGTCTAATATTAACCCTTTAGATGCTGTGATCAATGTCGATCATGGCATCTGAAAGCTAGAAATAATGTTGCCGGCAGTTTCAAGTGGCTGATTGGGAGCTATGCAGCCCAGTACTGGGGTACCGATTAAAGGTCAAAGGTCTCTCTTTTACCTAAGTGCTGCTTAGAGCCTCTCCACTTATACAGTGGGGATCAAAAGTTTGGGCACCCCAGGTAAAAATTTGTATAAATGTGCATAAAGAAGCCAAGGAAAGATGGAAAATCTCCAAAAGGCATCGAATTACAGATTAGACATTTTTATAATATGTCAACAAAAGTTAGATTTTATTTCCATCATTTACCATCATTTACATTCAAAATAACAGAAAACAAAAAAATGACATCTGCAAAAGTTTGGGCACCCTGCAGAGTTAATATCTTGTACTGCCCCCTATGGCACGTATGACAGCTTGTAAACGCTTTTTGTAGCCAGCCATGAGTCTTTCAATTCTTGTTTGAGGTATCTTTGCCCATTCTTCCTTACAAAAGTCTTCCAGTTCTTTGAGATTTCTGGGCTGTCTGTCACGCACTGCTCTTTTAAGGTCTATCCATAGATTTTCAATTATGTTGAGGTCAGGAGATTGTGGCGGCCATGGCAAAACCTTCAGTTTACGCCTCTTGATGTAATCCCCCATGGATTTCGAGGTGTGTTTAGGATCATTATCCATTTATAGAAGCCATGCTCTCTTTAACGTCATCTTTTTCACAGATGGCATCAAGTTAGCATCCAAAATTTGCCGAAATTTTATTGAATCCATTTTTCCTTCTACTCGTGAGATGTTCCCAGTGCCACTGGCTGCAATACAACCCCAAAGCATGATTCATTCACCCCCCTGCTTAACAGTTGGACAGAGGTTCTTTTCATTAAATGAAGTTCCCCTTCTTCTCCAAACGTACCTTTGCTCATTCCGGCCAAAAAGTTCAATTTTAACCTCATCGGTCCACAGTTTCCAAAATGTATCAGGCTTGTCTATATGTTTATTTGCAAAGTTCAAACGCTGATTTTTGTGGTGAAGACATAGAAGAGGTTTTCTTCTGATGACTCTTCCATGAAGATCATATTTGTACAAGTATCTCTTTATAGTGTACTAGAAGTAAACAAGAAACAACAGTGGCACCGATACCTTAGGCCTCCTAAGACCACGAGATGGAGACGGCGTCCCGCTAGACTGGAAATCCACCCTGGCAGCGGAGGTGCTAGGACAATAAAGACCGTAGTCACTAAATTGTAGTAAATAAAGAAAAAAGGTGTCCTGCACTCACCGCTTCTATCCAGGTAATCCTGCTCCCATCTCGGGTCACGACTCGAACACGGAGGACATGGGTTGTGGAGCGCTCAGAGGCGACTGCCGGCGGTTTCACGCATAGGAATGCGCTTCATCCGGCCTCGTTAACGTCATCGCGCTGTGCGAATTATAAAGGTGCAGCTGGTGAGTCACATGATTCCAGGTGAACTCTCACCCCGTGTTACATTCAAAAGTGAACGGACCGAAAACGCCACATAAGGAAGCAAAAAGCAAGTTAGGTAAGTACATCAATACTAATAGACCTAAATCTGCCCTGAATAAACAAAAATTTATAAAAAAGGGGAAAAATCAAATTTATCATTTAACCCTAACGGCCCCTGTGCGTCAAGGCGCAGTATCCAACGCGCCTCGGCACGCAGGAGCAGACGACGTCTATCTCCTCCAGAAGGGTGACAAGGGATTGTTTCAAGACCTCCAAATTTTAACGTGGTGCAATTTCCACCATGTATGGATTGCATATGCTGAACAAATCTTGGGGAACCACCTCCTTTTCGAACCGAGTACATATGCTCACGCACTCGGGCCCGGAGTTGTCTCTCGGTTTTTCCAATATAAAAAAATTGGCAACTACAACATAAAAAATATACAACGAAGGTGCTCCGGCAGGTGATGAGGTGTTTTATTTCAAAAACATAACTCCCTAATTTAATAGAAATCGCATTAATGTTGTGAGGGCATTGAGGACAGAAGCCGCACTTCTTATTCCCTTTCGGGGCTATACCAGACAACCAAGTCTCCTTGGGATGTGCTTCTCTATTCAACTTCTGACCCTTCAGTAGATCAGCGATAGTCTTGTTTTTTCTGAAGGTAACTATGGGTCTATTTTGTGCTGTATTCACAATGTCTGGATCTGCCATTAGTAGATACCAGTTCTTAGTGATGGCAGATTTGATAACGTGATTCAGAGGGCTGTTTTTAAAAGCAAACGTGAATTTTGAATTTTCTTCAGTGGTGGACGGAAAATCTTTTTTCTTATTTTTTGAATCAATAAGTAAATCTTCTCTGTTTTTAATTGCAGCTCTCCTGTAAGCTCGTGCTAATACTTCATCAGGATACTGACGCTGTCTAAAGCGTGTAAGTAAGTGTCCTGCTTGTTCCTCATAATCAGACTGCTTGCTATTATTTCTTTTTAAACGTAAAAGCTGGCTATACGGAATAGAATTTTTAGTTTCAATAGGGTGGGAGCTCTTATAGTGCAAAAGAGCATTTCTTGCCACATCTTTCCTATAGCCTTGTGCCAGAAGCTGGTTGTTCTCCACATAGAGTTTAAGATCCAAAAATTCGAGACTATCTCCCCCAAACACACTCGTAAATACCATGTTCATAGCATTGACATTAAGATAGGCTACAAAATCCTCAAACACACTTGGAGGCCCGTCCCACACCACCAGGATATCATCCATATACCTCCAAAAAGCCCGAATATGCCTTGAAAAAAGATTGGAGGTACTGAAAACATACTCCTGTTCAAACGCGGCTAAAAACAAATTCGCGTATGAACAGGAGGTGGGACTCCCCATTGCGGTTCCGACTTTCTGTCGGAACCATTGATTGTCGAATTGAAAAGTATTATTGTTAAGAATAAACATGAGGGCATCACAGATAAATTGTACAAAACCGTGTGACTTGTCGGTCCTATTCAGAATGTTTTGAATGGCTTGCACACCCGTAATATGGGGAATGCGGGTGTACAACGCCTCTACATCTATAGATGCCAACGAGAAAGAGGGTTCCCAATTAAAGTCGTGAATAAACCTTAATACGTCTCCTGTATCTTTAAGATATGTTGGAATGGAGGTAAGGAGGGGTCTAAGGGACCAATCTACGTATTTAGATAAGTACTCGGTCACCGAACCCACCCCCGCAACAATAGGTCGTCCAGGGGGGTGGGTGCGGGACTTATGTACCTTAGGTAACAAATACCAATTGGGGTCACTGGGGGTCACAGGTATAAGACGTTCCGCTAATTTCAGATCCAACACTCCAACCTCTACATAGTGGCGAAGGAACGATCTCAACTTCTCTTTAATACGGCTCGTAGGATTCTCCGACAACTTTTCATAGGTATCTATCGCAGACAATTGACGCTGAGCCTCTTGGTTATAATCAACTTTAGACCAAACAACAATACTGCCTCCCTTATCTGCTCTTGAGGTGACAAGATCCTCTCTCTTAACTAACCAATTCAGACCTTCAAATTCATCGTTAGATAAGTTACTCAGTGGATGGGGGTAAATGAGTGCCTTCATGTCATTTTTTACTGCCTTCATGAACAAATCAATAGGGCCACCCGGTGCCAAGGGAGGGTTGAATATGGAGGGGACCCCCCCCAAAAAAGGGGGGGAGTCCCCTCCACATCGAACCTGTGTGGCATCATCTGATGCCAAGTCAACTAACATATTCGTAAACTCCATGTCATTAGCATCAAAACCCTTAACAGGGATAAAGCCCAAAGGGCCTATATGGCAAGGTGTATTACAATCAATTAATGCAGGAGGTTTTTTTATGGAGCTGGAAAAAAACTTATTGAGGTTAATTTTACGAACAGCCCTAAATAAATCGACTTCAAAGGAGACAAAATCAAAACCTTCAACTAATCCAAAATTCAGACCTTTAGACAAAGCAGTCAGAGTACTCTGGGGGAGGACAACATCTGTCAGGTTCTCCACCAGAGTCTCCCCTGCTAATCCCTCCAAGTGACCTCCTTGCGTTTCTGTGCCCACTTTCCTCTGAGCGTGCCTCTTTCTGCCCCCCCTTCTGGTCTTCTTTCTAAAGGGGGTTGCTGAGTATAGGAGTTTCCCTGGCTAGAATCTCTATTACCCTCATCTGAAGCGCTCGTGTCTGATTCAGTGGTCCAGAAATCTTGGCTTCTGCGACCCTTGAAGTTTCTTCTTCTAAATCTTCTACCTGCATTTCTTCTACCATTTTTGTTATTATTGGTACTCCAAGAAAAAACATTATCGTTGTCATAATCGCGCTTATCGCGCACAAATTTGTCACGTTTTACTTCTTTTATCTCAATCTGGAGGAGGGCCATCTTCTTCTCAAGATTTTTTAAGAAAGTGGTTGCTTGGATTTCAGATACTCGTTTACGAAATTCACTTTTAGACCTTTCCAAATCTTCAGTAATTTTAACATAGTCTCTCTGATGTTGTTCCAGGACTATTTCTACCAATTTCAAAGCATGTTGCATATGTGCAGATTTCCAAGCATGCATGAACTCATTACTATCCAAAAATTGGGACGGAAATTTATAATTCCTTAAACCCCTAGGAGCTCTGCCTGAGTCAACATAAGCCTGCAACGAATTAATAGACCAAAAAGATCTTGCTTCCTTTTCAGTGAGTGAAACAATTCTGTGCTCAAGTGCTCGTGTGCTAATTAGCTGCAATTCATCCTGCAAATTGCAGGATGAAAAAAACGCTCCAGCGTCCTGTCTTCCTGTGTCCGGCATTGGATTACCATCTGTGGAACTATTATCTGTCTCCATAGCTGGTACAAGGCTAGGTAGCGTGCTCAACTTAAGAACATGTGCAGAAAAAATACTAGAAGTAAACAAGAAACAACAGTGGCACCGATACCTTAGGCCTCCTAAGACCACGAGATGGAGACGGCGTCCCGCTAGACTGGAAATCCACCCTGGCAGCGGAGGTGCTAGGACAATAAAGAGTGTACCACAACTCCAGTGTCTGACAGATCTTTCTGGAGGGATTGTGCAGTTAAACATGGGTTTTGAATAGTTTTTCTCACAATCCTGTTAGCTGTTCTGTCTGATATTTTTCTTGGTGTTCCAGATCTTGCTTTATCTTCCACTGTTCCTGATGACTGCCATTTCTTAATTACATTCAGAACAGAGGATATTGACATCTGAAAACATTTTGCTATCTTCTTATAGCCTTCTCCAGCTTTGTGATTGTCAACTATTTTCAGTTCCAGATTTCTAGACAACTGCTTAGAAGAACCCATGGTGCTGATTGTTGGGGCAAGGTCAGAAGAGTCCGGGCATTTAAAACCTTTGAGACTGACATCACCTGGTCTTCCCAGATGATGATTGAAAACATTCCATGACACTGGCAGGTCTCAGCTTTGCAAAGGGGGCAGTGCATGCTATAAATTCTACAGGGTGCCCAAACTTTTGCAGATGCCATTTTTTTGTTTTCTGTTATTTTGAAAGTGTAAATGATGGAAATAAAATCTAACTTTTGTTGACATATTATAAGAATGTCTAATCTGTAATTTGATGCCTTTTGGAGATTTTTCCATCTTTCCTTGGCTTCTTTATGCACATTAATGCAAATTTTTACCTGGGTTGCCCAAACTTTTGATCCCCACTGTATGTTTTGCCTCACACAGATTGTCTAAGCACAGTGGCAATAACAATATGGAATAGCATTTTACATTGTTAGCAGTCAAAAGATTGCTTGTAATAGTCCCCTATGGGGGCTTAAATTTTTTTTATTTATTTATTATTAATTAATTAATCATTTTAGCCCCTTAACGACACAGGACGTAAATCTAAGTCCTGGTGCGTTGGTACTTAATGCACCAGGACGTACATGTACATGACTGCGCTATCAGTAGCCAGGGACCCACCGGTATTGGGGCACGTCATCGATCACGCTGGTGTGTGCCATTAACCCATCAGATGCCGTGATCAATACAGATCAAGGCATCTGCAGCAGTGCGGTCACTAAAATGGATGGTCGGATCTTCCGCAGCTCTGCTATATCTATCAAAATATAATGTTAATGGTTAACGGCGTAAACGTTAAAAAAAAAAAAGTCCAAAATTGCTGCTTTTTTTCACATCATATTAAAGAAAACATGTCATTCTTACCGTAAATTGTACAGTGTGAAAACGAAACCTTTGTTGCACCATACATTTTATGGTAAAGGACAACTGGATGAGCAAAAAACCAGCCCTCATACTTGTCTATTGATAAAAATATAAAAAAAAGTTATATTTAGAGGGCGAGGAGGAAAAAACTAAAATGCAAAAATAAAATTTGCTGAGTCCTTAAAGGATTAAAAGTGTTTTCAAATATAAATAAGCCCCTCCCCTAATAAATATTAAAATCACCCCCTTTTTCTCTTATAAATAAAAACATGTTAACAATTTATTTTTCTTTGCATATTTGGTATTGCCATGCCAGGAATTATATAAACTATTAAAGTACAGGGAATAAGATGTAAGATCGCGAGGGTCCCCCGCGATCTCCAGCCCGGCAGCGGTGGCTTCCGGAACACGGAAGCTTTCAGCCGTCATGCCTCCTCCCGTAGTCGTGAATGGTGGGGGTATGACAGCAGTCATCGGGGATTTTGCTCCGTCCACCGAATTACAGGGCTGCCACAGCGGAGGGGCCCTCGCGAACTACTATCTTATCCTTTGGATAGGGGATTAGATATTTACAGTGGAATACCCCTTTAGAGTATAATGTTTATGATCCCACATGGTGAATATGAATAGCATAAATGTAAAAAATACCATGCACCATAATTGCAGATTTTTGTTTACTTCAGATACCAGAAAAAAATGTTTAAAAAGCGATCAAAAAGTCCCATCTAAAATAAAAAAAAAATAGTACCAATAGAAACTAGAGAATACAAAAAAAGTAGCCCTCATATAGCCCTATATATGGGGAAAAAAAAAGTTTAAGAGGTTCAGAAAAGGGTACTGCATAGAAAGAAAACCCTCAAGAGTTATAAAAATTGAGGGGGAGTTTTCTATTTTGCAACACAAATAAAGATATATATATACCGTATTTATCGGCGTGTAACACACATTTTTTAGGCTAAAATTTTTAGCCTAAAGTCTATCTGCGTGTTATATGCCGATAAGCCGCTGCAGTTCAATTATTTAAAGCGGGCGCTTTAAATCAATGAACTGCAGCGGCTTTTGCAGGTGCAGAGACCTGCCGTCGCTGCCGGCTTCTCTGCCCCTGCCTGTCCTGGGGTCTAGAGCCCTGCTGCCACCGCTTCTCTCCCCCTGGCTATCGGCACCGCTGCCCCTTCTCTCCCCCTGGCTATCGGTGCCAATGGGGCGGCGGCGCCGATAGCCAGGGGGAGAGAAGGGGCAGCCGCACCCATTGCCGGCGCCGCTGCCCCGTTGCCTCCCCCATCCCCGGTTGTATAATTACCTGTTGCCGGGGTCGGGTCCACGCTGCTTCTGGTCTCCGGTGTGGGGTCCCCTGCGTCGTTGCTATGCGCTGCGCAGCGCAATGACGAGTGACGTCACTCGTCATTGCGTCTCGCAGCGCATCTGCCCCATTGCTGGCGCCGCTTCTCTCCCCCTTGCTATCGGCGCCGGCAATGGGGCAGCGGCACTGATAGCCAGGGGGAGAGAAGGGGCAGTGGCGCCGATAGCTAGGGGGAGAGAAGCGGCGGCAGCAGGGCTCTAGACCCCAGGAAAGGCAGGGGGAGAGAGGCGGGCAACGACGGCCTCTCTCCCCCTGCCTTTCCTGGGGGCCTCTGCGAGGTCAGAAACAGTGTATCGGGGTATACGCATGCACACACATGCACCCTCATTTTACCAAGGATATTTGGGTAAAAAACTTTTATTGCCCAAATATCCTTGGTAAAATGAGGGTGCGTGTTATAGGCCGGTGCGTGGTATACCCCGATAAATACGGTATGTATATATATATATAATGTTTCACTGTAAATTTTGTGGTAAAATCAGCTGGGTTATGGCTATTAAAATGCAAGGGGGGAAATGCAAATGTGCTTAATAATAATAATAAGAAAAATAATGCTTGCCCACACACAGCAAGGAATTCCCAGGAATGTCTAGATTGCAACACTTACTTGCTTACCCCGTCACCAGATTTATCACCAGGCGATCATTTGACAAGCCAGGTTCAGCAATCTATGAGTGTTGCAGGATCTTTAGGCCCATCTGCAACATTTGGGGATAAATGTACCTCATGCTTTACTAACTACCCTGTTGGGCCGCCTTTAGCCTGAATACAGAACTAGATACATTGGACGTGAATGCATACAGGCTCCATGTCCAATGTATCTAGTTCTGTATCCAGGCTAAAGGCGGCCCAACAGGGTAGTAAAGCCTACTTTCAGTTGTACAGTTTTCTCCAATAGATGTAATCTTTCCTTCTAATATTATAATCACGTGTGTCATCATTCTCACGTATAAAGTTTCATTGGAAATAACAACTCTTTCTTGATCCATAATGTTTTTTTTGTCAACATTTGTATGGTTGTGTTATGTCATTATTAATTTTTTTTTCTGTATTTCTCCATTTCCCCATCCGGCTAAGAACAGACACGACTTTTGTTTGTTGTTTGATTTGTATTTGGCCTGAAAAAAAAACATAGTTTATACTTACAAGAAGTGCCTAGAGTGTAAGATCCTACTCATTGAGATTAATGCTAACAAAGAAAGATAGGCGTATATAGATCAAAATATATAAATTTTATTGAACATAACTGCATCACAAAAACACACATTTAAAACCATTTAAGAAAACATGATAACAGAAACAAAACTGCAAAGGTACAGAATAGGAGGTCTACTTGGTAAATAAATACACATATGTACGCTGAACCAACATGCAACGTATCCTATATAAATTGTAAGCCCACTAATGCTGCAGTTAAGGGTAGAAAAAGTATACATATAATGCAGTAAAAGGGGGGGTATACAAGTATCACCTAGTGAAAGAACAGTAGGACCTCCGACACCACCCGCCGTTTCGCGTTAATAGCTTCTTCCGGGGCGTAACACCCCGGAAGAAGCTATTAACGCGAAACGTCGGGTGTATTGTATGTGTATTTGTTACGTCGAGCGCTCCGGGTCCCCGCTCCTCCCCGGAGCGCTCGCAGCATCCTCGCATTCGCAGCGCCCCGGTCAGACCTGCTGACCGGGTGCGCTGCAATATCTCTCTCAGCCGGGATGCGATGCGGGAGGCGCCCGCTCGCGATGCGCATCCCGGCTCCCGTACCTGACTCGTTCCCCGTCTGTCTTGTCCCGGCGCGCGCGGCCCCGCTCCTTAGGGCGCGCGCGCGCGCGCCGGGTCTCTGCAATTTAAAGGGCCACTGCGCCACTGATTGGCGCAGCAGGCTTAATCAGTGTGTTCACCTGTGCACTCCCTACTTATACCTCACTTCCCCTGCACTCCCTCGCCGGATCTTGTTGCCATTGTGCCAGTGAAAGCGTTCACTTGTGTGTTCCTAGCCTGTGTTCCAGACCTCCTGCCGTTGCCCCTGACTACGATCCTTGCTGCCTGCCCTGACCTTCTGCTACGTCCGACCTTGCTCTTGTCTACTCCCTTGTACCGCGCCTATCTTCAGCAGTCAGAGAGGTTGAGCCGTTGCTGGTGGATACGACCTGGTTGCTACCGCCGCTGCAAGACCATCCCGCTTTGCGGCGGGCTCTGGTGAATACCAGTAGCAACTTAGTACCGGTCCACCAACACGGTCCACGCCAATCCCTCTCTGGCACAGAGGATCCACCTCCAGCCAGCCGAGTCGTGACAGTAGATCCGGCCATGGATCCCGCTGAAGTCCCACTGCCAGTTGTCGCCGACCTCACCACGGTGGTCGCCCAGCAGTCGCAACAGATAGCGCAACAAGGCCACCAGCTGTCTCAACTGACCGTGATGCTACAGCAGCTATTACCACAGCTCCAGCAACAATCTCCTCTGCCAGCTCCTGCACCTCCTCCGCAGCGAGTGGCCGCTTCCGGCCTACGATTAAACTTGCCGGATAAATTTGATGGGGACTCTAAGTTTTGCCGTGGCTTTCTTTCGCAATGTTCCCTGCACTTGGAGATGATGTCGGACCAGTTTCCTACTGAAAGGTCTAAGGTGGCTTTCGTAGTCAGCCTTCTGTCTGGGAAAGCTCTGTCATGGGCCACACCGCTCTGGGACCGCAATGACCCTGTCACTGCCTCTGTACACTCCTTCTTCACGGAGATTCGAAGTGTCTTTGAGGAACCTGCCCGAGCCTCTTCTGCTGAGACTGCCCTGCTGAACCTGGTCCAGGGGAATTCTTCTGTTGGCGAGTACGCCATCCAATTCCGTACTCTTGCCTCCGAATTATCCTGGAATAATGAGGCCCTCTGCGCGACCTTTAAAAAAGGCCTATCCAGCAACATTAAAGATGTGCTGGCCGCACGAGAAATTCCTGCTAACCTGCATGAACTTATTCATCTTGCCACCCGCATTGACATGCGTTTTTCCGAAAGGCGTCAGGAGCTCCGCCAGGATATGGACTTTGTTCGCACGAGGCGGTTTCTCTCCCCGGATCCTCTCTCCTCTGGTCCTCTGCAATCCGTTCCTGTGCCTTCCGCCGTGGAGGCTATGCAAGTTGACCGGTCTCGCTTGACACCTCAAGAGAGGACACGACGCCGCATGGAGAATCTGTGCCTGTACTGTGCCGGTACCGAACACTTCTTGAAGGATTGTCCTATCCGTCCTCCCCGCCTGGAAAGACGTACGCTGACTCCGCACAAAAGTGAGACAGTTCTTGATGTCAACTCTGCTTCTCCACGCCTTACTGTGCCTGTGCGGATATCTTCCTCTACCTTCTCCTTCTCTGCTATGGCCTTCTTGGATTCCGGATCTGCAGGAAATTTTATTTTGGCCTCTCTCATCAACAGGTTCAACATCCCGGTGACCAGTCTCGCCAGACCCCTCTACATCAATTCTGTTAACAATGAAAGATTGGACTGTACCGTGCGTTACCGCACGGAACCTCTCCTAATGTGCATCGGACCTCATCACGAAAAAATTTAATTTTTGGTCCTCTCCAACTGCACTTCTGAAATTCTTCTTGAATTACCGTGGCTTCAACGCCATTCCCCAACCCTTGATTGGTCCACAGGAGAAATCAAGAACTGGGGTACTTCTTGTCACAAGGACTGTCTTAAACCGGTTCCCAGTACTCCCTGCCGTGACCCTGTGGTTCCCCCTGTATCCGGTCTTCCTAAGGCTTATATGAACTATGCTGACGTTTTTTGCAAAAAGCAAGCTGAGACTTTACCTCCTCACAGGCCTTATGACTGTCCTATTGACCTCCTCCCGGGTACTACTCCACCCCGGGGCAGAATCTATCCTCTGTCTGCTCCAGAGACTCTTGCCATATCAGAGTACATCCAGGAGAATTTAAAAAAGGGGTTTATCCGCAAGTCCTCCTCTCCTGCCGGAGCTGGATTTTTTTTTGCGTCCAAAAAAGATGGCTCCCTACGTCCTTGCATTGATTACCGCGGACTTAATAAAATCACGGTAAAAAAACTCTACCCCTTACCTCTTATCTCGGAACTCTTTGATCGCCTACAAGGTGCCCACATCTTTACCAAACTGGACTTAAGAGGTGCTTATAATCTCATCCGCATCAGGGAGGGGGACGAATGGAAGACTGCATTTAACACCAGAGATGGACACTTTGAGTATCTGGTCATGCCCCTTGGCCTGTGCAACGCCCCAGCTGTCTTCCAAGACTTTGTTAATGAAATTTTTCGTGATCTCCTATATTCCTGTGTTGTGGTTTATCTGGACGATATTCTGATTTTTTCTGCCAACTTAGAAGAACACCGCCAGCATGTCCGCATGGTTCTTCAGAGACTTCGGGACAATCATCTTTATGCCAAAATGGAGAAATGTCTCTTTGAATGTCAATCTCTTCCTTTCCTAGGATACTTGGTCTCTGGCCAGGGACTACAAATGGACCCAGATAAACTCTCTGCCGTCTTAGATTGGCCACGCCCCTCCGGACTCCGTGCTATCCAACGTTTTTTGGGGTTCGACAATTATTACAGACAATTTATTCCACACTTTTCCACTATTGTGGCTCCTATCGTGGCTTTAACCAAGAAAAATGCCAATCCCAAGTCCTGGTCTCCCCAAGCGGAAGACGCATTTAAACATCTCAAGTCTGCCTTTTCTTCTGCTCCCGTGCTCTCCAGACCTGACCCATCTAAACCCTTCCTATTGGAGGTAGATCCCTCTTCAGTGGGATCTGGAGCTGTCCTTCTACAAAAAAATTCTTCCGGGCATGCTGTTACTTGTGGGTTTTTTTCTAGGACCTTCTCTCCGGCGGAGAGAAACTACTCCATCGGGGATCGAGAACTACTGGCCATTAAGTTGGCGCTTGAGGAATGGAGGCACCTGCTGGAGGGATCAAAATTTCCAGTTATCATATACACTGATCACAAGAATCTCTCCTATCTCCAGTCTGCCCAACGACTGAACCTTCGCCAGGCCAGGTGGTCGTTGTTCTTTGCCCGTTTTAACTTTGAAATTCATTTTCGCCCTGCTGACAAGAACATTAGGGCCGATGCCCTCTCTCGTTCTTCTGATGCCTCTGAAGTAGAGGTCTCTCTGCAACACATCATTCCTCCTGACTGTCTGATCTCCACTTCTCCAGCCTCCATCAGGCAAACTCCTCCAGGGAAGACCTTCGTTTCTCCACGCCAGCGTCTCGGGATTCTCAAATGGGGACACTCCTCCCACCTCGCAGGCCATGCGGGCATCAAAATATCCTTGCAACTCATCTCTCGTTTTTATTGGTGGCCGACTCTGGAGACGGATGTTGTTGATTTTGTGCGGGCCTGTACTGTCTGTGCCCGGGATAAGACTCCTCGCCAGAAGCCTGCTGGCCTCCTTCATCCTCTGCCTGTCCCCGAACAGCCTTGGTCACAGATTGGTATGAACTTTATTACAGACTTGCCCTCATCCCATGGCAACACAGTTGTTTGGGTGGTCGTTGATCGATTTTCCAAGATGGCACATTTTATTACTCTTCCTGGTCTTCCTTCAGCGCCTCAGTTGGCAAAGCAATTTTTTGTACACATTTTTCGCCTTCACGGTTTGCCCACGCATATCGTCTCGGATAGAGGCGTCCAATTCGTGTCTAAATTCTGGAGGGCCCTCTGTAAACAGCTCAAGATCAAATTAAACTTATCATCCCCAATCCAATGGGCAAGTAGAAAGAATTAATCAGGTCCTGGGTGACTATTTACGGCATTTTGTTTCCTCCCGCCAGGATGACTGGGCAGATCTTCTACCATGGGCCGAATTCTCATACAACTTCAGAGTCTCCGAATATTCTGCTAAGTCCCCATTTTTCGTGGTGTACGGCCGTCACCCTCTTCCCCCCCTCCCTACTCCCTTGCCCTCTGGTTTGCCCGCTGTGGATGAAGTGACTCGTGATCTTTCCACCATATGGAAAGAGACCCAAAATTCTCTTTTACAGGCTTCATCCCGGATGAAAAGATTTGCCGATAAGAAAAGAAGAACTCCCCCCATTTTTGCTCCCGGAGACAAGGTATGGCTCTCCGCTAAATATGTCCGCTTTCGTGTCCCCAGTTACAAACTGGGACCACGCTATCTTGGTCCTTTCAAAGTCTTGTGCCAGATTAACCCTGTCTCTTACAAACTCCTTCTTCCTCCTTCTCTTCGTATTCCCAATGCCTTCCATGTCTCTCCTTAAACCACTCATCATTAACCGCTTCTCTCCCAAACTTGTTTCTCCCACTCCTGTTTCCGGTTCTTCTGACGTCTTCTCCGTGAAGGAGATTCTGGCCTCCAAGACGGTCAGAGGAAAACATTTTTTTGGGTGGATTGGGAAGGCTGTGGCCCAGAAGAGAGATCCTGGGAACCTGAGGACAACATCCTAGACAAAAGTCTTATCCTCAGGTTCTCAGGCTCCAAGAAGAGGGGGAGACCCAAGGGGGGGGGGGGGTACTGTTACGCCGAGCGCTCCGGGTCCCCGCTCCTCCCCGGAGCGCTCGCAGCATCCTCGCATTCGCAGCGCCCCGGTCAGACCTGCTGACCGGGTGCGCTGCAATATCTCTCTCAGCCGGGATGCGATTCGGGAGGCGCCCGCTCGCGATGCGCATCCCGGCTCCCGTACCTGACTCGTTCCCCGTCTGTCTTGTCCCGGCGCGCGCGGCCCCGCTCCTTAGGGCGCACGCGCGCCGGGTCTCTGCAATTTAAAGGGCCATTGCGCCACTGATTGGCGCAGCAGGCTTAATCAGTGTGTTCACCTGTGCACTCCCTACTTATACCTCACTTCCTCTGCACTCCCTCGCCGGATCTTGTTGCCATTGTGCCAGTGAAAGCATTCCCTTGTGTGTTCCTAGCCTGTGTTCCAGACCTCCTGCCGTTGCCCCTGACTACGATCCTTGCTGCCTGCCCTGACCTTCTGCTACGTCCGACCTTGCTCTTGTCTACTCCCTTGTACCGCGCCTATCTTCAGCAGTCAGAGAGGTTGAGCCGTTGCTGGTGGATACGACCTGGTTGCTACCGCCGCTGCAAGACCATCCCGCTTTGCGGCGGGCTCTGGTGAATAACAGTAGCAACTTAGAACCGGTCCACCAACACGGTCCACGCCAATCCCTCTCTGGCACAGAGGATCCACCTCCAGCCAGCCGAGTCGTGACAGTATTTATTTACCAAGTAGACATCCTATTCTGCACCTTTGCAGTTTTGTTTCTGTCATCATGTTTTCTTAAAGGAGTATTCCAGGGAAAAACTTTTTTATATATATCAACTGGCTCCAGAAAGTTAAACAGATTTGTAAATTCTGATGACACCTGTCAAGGGAAACGCCCAGTTTAGAAGAGGTTTGCTATGGGGATTTGCTTCTAAACTGGGCGTTTCCCGAGACAGGTGTCATCAGAGAGGACTTAGACAGAAAAGAACAACCTTAACTTCAGAAGCTCATAAGTACTGAAAGGATTAATATTTTTTAATAGAAGTCATTTACAAATCTGTTTAACTTTCTGGAGCCAGTTGATATATATAAAAAAGATTTTCCTGGAATACCCCTTTAAATGGTTTTAACCCCTTAAGGACTCAGGGTTTTTCAGTTTTTGCACTTTCGTTTTTTCCTCCTTACCTTTTAAAAATCATAACCCTTTAAATTTTCCACCTAAAAATCCATATTATGGCTTATTTTTTGTGTTGCCAATTCTACTTTGCAGTGACATTAGTCATTTTACCCAAAAATGCACGGCGAAACGTAAAAAAAAATCATTGTGCGACAAAATCGAAGATAAAACGCCATTTTGTAACTTTTGGGGGCTTCCGTTTCTACGCAGTGCATATTTCGGTAAAAATGACACCTTATAATTATTCTGTAGGTCCATACGGTTAAAATGTTACCCTACTTATATAGGTTGGATATTGTCGTACTTCTGGAAAAAATCATAACTACATGCAGGAAAATGTATAAGTTTAAAAATGTCATCTTCAGACCCCTATAACTTTTTTATTTTTCCAGTTACAGGGCGGTATGAGGACTCATTTTTTGCGCCGTGATCTGAAGTTTTTATCGGTATGATTTTTGTTTTGATCTGACTTTTTGATCACTTTTTATTCATTTTTTAATGGTATAAAAAGTGACCAAAAATGCTCTTTTTTTTACTTTTTGAATTTTTTTGCGCATACGCCATTGACCGTGCAGTTTAATTAATGATATATTTTTATAGTTCGGACATTTACGCACGTGGCGATACCACATATGTTTATTTTCATTTTTTTTTTACACTGTTTTATTTTTTTATGGGAAAAGGGGGGTTAAAGGGAAGGGGTTAAAGGACCTTTATTAACACTTTTTTTTTACTTTTTTTTTTTGCAGTGTTATAGGTCCCATAGGGACCTATAACACTTCACACACTGATCTTTTACACAGATCACAGGCGTGTATTAACACGCCTGTGATCAGTGTTATCGGCGCTTGACTGCTCCTGCCTGGATCTCAGGCACGGAGCAGTCATTCGCTGATCGGACACCGAGGAGGCAGGTAAGGGCCCTCCCGGTGTCCTGCAAGCTGTTTGGAACGCCGCAATTTCACCGCGGCGGTCCCGAACAGCCCGACTGAGCAGCCGGGTCACTTTCACTTTAGAAGCGGCGGTCAGGAAAGGTTTACAGGAAAGGGTTAAAACTGTTTGCTTTGTTCGGTTTTTATTGAGGGGTTTACAGTAAATATAACCATACAGACAGTTCAGATCAGGTGAGTCACTGTAACTGCTTGGATTTGAGACTAAAGACTTGACATATGCATACATGCTTTTTTTAAGAGGGTCATTTCAAAAATTTCAATTTTTTTAAACTTTTTTTTACATTTATTTTTACACTCTTATAGTCCCCATAGGAGACTATTTATAGCAACCATTGGATTGCTAATCCTGTTCAGTGCTATGTATAGAACATAGCACTGATCAGGGTTATCGGTCATCTTCTGCTCTGATCTGCGAGAAGGCAGATCAGAGCAGAAGACTCCCGGAAGGCAGCGGAGGCAGGTGAGGGGACCTCCGTCTGCCGTGCAGGATGATCGGATCGCCGCGGCAGCGCTGCGGGCGATCCGATCATCCTGTTAAGTGACCGCGATGCTGCAGATGCCGTGATCTGTATTGATCACGGCATCTGAGGGGTAAATGGCGGACATCCGCGGGATCGCGGGTGTCCGCCATTACCGGCGGGTCCCTGGCTGCGATCCACAGCCGGGACCTACCGCGCATGATGCCAGCATCGCTCCGATGCCCGCGGTTATGCTCAGGACTTAAATGTATATCCTGGTGCGTTAAGTACCACATCACCAGGACGTACATTTACGTCCTGCTTCGTTAAGGGGTTAAATGTGTGTTTTTGTGATGCCGTTATGTTCAATAAAATTTATATATTTTGATCTATATACGCCTATCTTTCTTTGTTAGCGTTACTGAAAAAAAACCTGCCACAATACCTGTCGCCTCATTTTTCAACTCCATGATGTTTTGTTTTGTTTTTTGTTTTTTTAGAAAAATTCTGTGTCTGTTATTAGACTTAGTATATAAAGCAGAATGTTGTGGGGGTTTCCTTCCGATTGGATGCTTAGCAACACACAAAAATAGATAGATATAGAATACTCTCACCTTATTACAATGTACTTTCTATCATTTTTTATAGCAAGTCTGTTTAAGATAAATACAGGCTTCAAACAATCTTCCAGGATGCATAAGTAGGGCATGTATGGTAAAACCATGAGAGAAAAGATTAACAACAAACTATGAAGCCAACACGAACAGTACTCAACTACTTTATATTTACCTTGTCTGAAATAATTTGCCAGGATAAATGGTAACTGTTTATCACTAGACATAAGGATTTAAAAATGCTTGACCCAGGTTCACTGGCCATCATGTTTGTGGGATCATATTAAATGCAGGCTATGGTAGGAAAGGGTTAAAACTGTTTGCTTTGTTCGGTTTCTATTGAGGGGTTTACAGTAAATATAACCATACAGGCAGTTCAGATCAGGTGAGTCACTGTAACTGCTTGGATTTGAGACTAAAGACTTGACATATGTATACATGCTTTGGTTAAGAGGGTCATTTCTAGAATGCTTAAAGGGGTACTCTGGTGGAAAACAAATGTTTCTGGTGCCCGAAAGTTAAACAGATTGGTAAATTACTTCTATTTTAAAAGTTGTGTAGTTCCTTCCAGTCTGACCACAGTGCTCTCTGCTGACACCTCTGTCCATGTCAGGAACTGTCATAGTAGAAGAGAATGCCCAAAGCAAACCTCTCCTGCTCTGGACAGTTCCTGACATGGACAGAGGTGTCAACAGAGAGCACTGTGGTCAGACTGGGAAGAACTACACAACTTTCACTGGAGTATGCTGGATGTACTGGAAGGCTTAAGATTTTTATATAGAAGTAATTTACAAATTTGTATAACTTTCCAGCACTAGTTGATTTGAAAATGTTTTCCCCCTAGAATACCCCTTTAGGGTACGTTCACACGTTCGCACGTACATGATGTACATTATTTGATGCACAGGATTTTCTGCTGCAGATTTCAATGTAAACTAAATGACTGAGCACAGCTTCTAATCTGCAGTTACAAATCCTGAGCATCAACTGGTGCCAGAAAGTTAAACAGATTTGTAAATTACTTCTATTAAAAAATCAAAATCCTTCCACTACTTATTAGCTGCTGAACACTACAGAGGAAATTATTTTCTCTTTGGAACACAGAGCTCTCTGCTGACATCACGAGCATAGTGCTCTCTGCTGACATCTCTGTCCATTTTAAGAACTGTCCAGAGTAGGAGAAAATCCCCATAGCAAACATATGTGGCTCTGGACAGTTCCTAAAATGGACAGAGGTGTCAGCAGAGAGCACTGTGCTTGTGATTCAGCAGAGAACCCTGTGTTCCAAAAAAGAAAAGAATTTCCTCTGTAGAATTCAGCAACTAATAAGTACTGGAAGGATTAAGATTTTTTAATAGAAGTAATTTACAAATCTGTTTAACTTTCTGGCACCAGTTGATTTATAAAAAAAAAAAAAAAAGGTTTCTACCGGAGTACCCCTTTAATCTAATAATGCATTGTTGCTATCCTCTCCTATCATGTGTTAATAGGGATTTTAGCAAATACCATATCTCCACAGAGGTAATGGATCATGTTATAGCCGTGGCAAAATTGCTAGAATAGGGGACTGGTTGAGCAACCATACTACGGCTTTATTACACTCTATTAGAAGCATGGAATTAGCTGAATGTGAACACTACTTATATTGGCCCTTGATGTCGCATAGAGATGGAAACATTGTGAAATTGTAAATACTCTTACAGTGGGTGGAGATCCCCCATTTAGCCTGCATATAATCTTACAGACTCCCTAGCACTTTCAGGTTTTACACCTTATGCAAGCAATTACAGTAAATGCACATTTAAAACAATTAAGATTATATTAGGATTATTTAATATTTTGATCCCATGGTAGATATCATTGTATGCACTCTTACATAATAACTGGTTTTTACCTTCACATTCAAAATGACCAGTTTTGTTTTTTCTTTTTTTCCTGATGCTAGAATAATTGTGTTCTTGCCTTTGGGCTCCAAGAAAGTACCTCGTGCCAAGTCATACATGGGCGTAGGATAAAAACTGTATTTCTGGCCAAAATAGGTTGTAGGTGCTAATTTCTGCTTGAAATTAAATAGTTATGTGATAAAATCAACAACTGTATGAATGGGGGTTGCCATTGGTTGTGCTAAACATGTTATTATTACAGTTATATGCCCATACACTGACCTTTAGGGTTCCTCACTGTCACCCAGTGTAACTTGTTCACTAGTTGCCATGATAATGTCTTATCCAAATGGATATTATATGAGCACTTCCTTGTTATGTCATCTGTAGAAATTCTGCACTACGATTTGTAGGCCCACTCATCTGCCTGTTTATCAGGCAGATGAGTGGGCCTAAAGGGGTTTTCTGCACAAGAAAGGTTTTTATTTTATTTTTTTAAGCCTCGGGGTGCAGTGAAAATAAAAAAGACAACATATTTACCTGCACCAATCACTGCTGCCACCATTCTGACCTGATCCTGGACCCCACTGCTCTTTTTTTCCTGCAGGAAATACATATAAAGCTTTTTCACAATAGAACAAAAAGTATATTACCGTATATACTTGAGTATAAGCCGAGGCCCCTAATTTCACCCCAAAAACCCAGGAAAAGTTATTGACTCGACTATAAGCCTAGGGTGGGAAATTCATCACCCCCCCCCATGTCATCATCCAGACCCCCTTAATTATCACCCCCGTCATCATCACCCTGTCATCATCACCCCCGTCATCATCACCGCCCCCCCCCCTTCATGATCACCGCCTTTCAATCCCTCAGTGGTCTTCAACCTGCAGACCTCCAGATGTTGCAAAACCACAACTCCCAGCATGCCCGGACAGCCATTGGCTGTCCGGGCATGCTGGGAGTTGTAGTTTTGAAACATCTGGAGGCCTTCGTCATCATCCAGACCCCCCTTTCGTTTTCTACTCCCCTCCCCTCAGTGGGAAGGAAGGGTGAGCTGGTCCAGCCGTCCATCTTTGTCCATCTATGCTGCAGGGACCGTCCGGTGGGGAGGGTTAGTCGTTCCAGGCTGTCCATCTTCACCGGGAGGTCCTCTTCTCCGGGCTGGCCCCGGACTAGTGATGCTGCCTTGACGCCACCGCGCAGTGTCTGCTGCGCACGGACATCCCTGCGCGTCGTCGTCTAGGCAACGTCACTAGTCCGGGGCCAGGCCCGGAGCGGAGAAGAGAGCCTCCCGGTGAAGATGGGCAGCCCGGAACGACTAACCCTCCCCACCGGACAGTCCCTGCAGCATAGATGGCCCGGAACAGCTCACCCTTCCTTCCCACCGAGGGGAGGTGAGTACAAAACATAAGGGGGGTCTGGATGATGACGAAGGCCCGGTGGTCTTCAACCTGCGGACCTCCAGATGTTTCAAAACTACAACTCTCAGCATGCCCGGACAGCCGATGGCTGCCCGGGCATGCTGGAAGTTGTAGTTTTCCAACATCTGGAGGACCACTGGTTCAAGGGATTGACAGGCGGAGATGGACGGCCAGGACCATCTCCTCACAGCTAAAGCCAGGAACATATTTGCTGTTCACTCGAGTATAAGCCGAAGGGGGCGTTTTCAGCACGAAAAATCGTGCTGAAAAACTCGGTTTATGCTCGAGTATATATGGTAATGATATTTACACCTAATAAAAATGTTTTGAACAATAATATATATATGTATAATCAATATATATATTTTGTTGTGCTTTACACCAGGACCAATAGATTTTTTTATGTATCTGCATACTTGCTGTAGTTACACATCCCAAATCTAATATTTTCATGATTTCTAATATATTGCATTTGTATATTATGATATCTGGTTTAGACTAGAGGAGTCTGGACATAGTCAATATGCATATTTTTTTTTATAAATTTCATCTCCAGTGTGATTTCCACCGCACTTTACAAGATTCAGATTAACCCGATGCAGTAACTGTACATTTTTGTCAATTTAAGCACATTCTTTCATATAATGTTGGGTCCACGTAGGAAGTGCTTCACCCAGCCTTTCCATTTGGTGCATTTATTGGTCAATCGACATGGTGAGGTATGTCTTACCAATAGATGACCATCAAAGAAAATGGTCTCAACACCAACATTTCTTTAGGGACGCCCTGTATACATCACCCTGGACAATGCTTCTGCAACCTGATAGAAAACATTTAACATTTACCTTGCTGGCTATATTCCAAGATCTAGAAAAAAAATATTTAAACAGTCTTCATTTTCCATTCCACAACTAGTTTCACTAGTTAAATAAATAAATAAAATGTTCTGTTTTAAATAGAAATTGGACCTTAATTAAAATAGTAAAGCATTTCATTTTATTGAGGGTAATACATGAAATATTAGACAAAACTAGATAGTACTTTATTTAAGCAAGTTTTGCTATCACGATTTGTTATACTCTATAGGGGAGATTTATCAAAACCTGTGAAACGGAATTGCCCAGTTACCCATAGCAACCAATCAGACTGGTTCTTTCATTTTGCAGAGGCCTTGTTAAAAATGAAAGACGCGATCTGATTGGTTGCTATGGGCAACTGGGCAACTTTTCCACTGGACAGGTTTTGATAAATCTCCCCTATGTTTCTATTCTATTCTATTCTATGCAAATTGTAGCATATGATTTTAGATATATATATATATATATATATATATATATATATATATATATATATATACTATATACTCCCTTGTTAACTTAATAGCCAGCATTTTTCCTTAGACTATAGATCTCTGTATCCGTAATAATTGATGTCTCCTCGTAGTTGAATTTCACTACAGGTCTGTGTCAGCTTTCACAGTGGTCAAACATGGATGTTTGCTAGACCATGATAAGTCCACAACACCTGTAAGACGTCTGCGGAGGAAAGCATGAGATTTTTAGGGAGCCGTTTAACAGGATGGATCTTGTCATCTTAATTCATGTTTCACTCAAATTGTGAGCAATGAGAGGCCGGCTTTTCCCAGGCCAAACAACGTATGTGTCCTGGATTGTACAGCGTGAAGTTTACACACTGCCTTACTGATGATATGCTTCATGGATTCTCCTTATGTAGGTTTGTTGATCTGTTGAAGGACACAAGACTTCTGAATTGTTTGCTGCATACTATTCATCAACTACACATGTACAGTTGAAATTGTTTTACAATACAGAGCTACATTTAGTAATGATTAATTATTTTGTTATATAAATTAATGATTCATCTTAAACAAATAAAAAAAATCACCCCTTCTAAAGACTACAGTACTGTGCTGCATTACATACCGTATTTTTCACCGTATAAGATGCACTTTTTCTTCCCCAAAACTGGGGGGGTGGGGAAGTTGGTGCGTCTTATACGGCAAATACACATTTTGCCTGCATTTAAACCCTGTCATATCGCGGCGGTCCCTGCGGCCATCAACGGCCGGGACCCGCGACTAATACAGGACACCACCGATCGCGGTGATGCCCTGTATTAACCCTTCAGACGCGGCGATCAAAGTTGACCACCGCGTCTGTAGCGAAAGTGACACTAACCCGGCTGTTCAGTCGGGCTGATCGGGATCGCCGCGGTGAAATTGCGGCATTCCGAACAGCTTACAGGACACCGGGAGGGACCCTACCTGCCTCCTCGGTGTCCGATCGGCAAATGACTGCTCCGTGCCGGGATCCCCTGCATGGCCGGCACTCTCCTTCGTCGTCATCATGTCGCGCACACCATCCCGTCATCCAATAGGAGCTGCATGCGTAGCGACGTGATGGCGGCGACGGAGAACGAGGATCCCGGGCAGCAGAGACGTTCCGGAGCGACGGGGACACCCCGGGGACGCGGCGACAGTGATGGAGGGCGACATCCAGGGCAGCGGTGACGGGTCTGGAGCGGCGGGGACATGTGAGTATTACCTCCTATACCAGTGGTCTTCAACCTGCGGACCTCCAGATGTTGCAAGACTACAACTCCCGGCATGCCCGGACAGCCATGTCCGGGCATTCTGGGAGTTGTAGTTTTGAAACATCTGGAGGCCTTCGTCATCATCCAAACCCCCCTTTTGTTTTCTACTCCCCTCGGTGGGAAGGAAGGGGGAGCTTGTCCGGCCGTCCATCTTTGTCCATCTATGCTGCAGGGACCGGGCATGCTGGGAGTTGTAGTTTTGCAACATCTGCAGGTCCGCAGGTTGAACATCAATGTCCTATACATTGTATTTGGTTCAGAATCTTTTTTCTAGATTTTCCTCCTTTAAAATTGGGTGCGTCTTATATATTGTGACATTCAGAGTGACTTGGAACAAGTCACTTGGCTCTTGGCCGGAGCCATGCCAGTAAAGCCACCTAACAGTTTGAGATGCACTGGTATAAATTTCAGATGGGATGAGAGAAAATCCAGCCATATTTTAGGTATGCTCCAGTTTGGAAATTTGCAGCATTTTCCTCAAATCATAGCTACATTTGAACTTAGGAGTACATTTTTGATTTGCAAGAAAATACACAAGACGTCTGCCATACCTAAACATGGCCTAAGGGTATAGTCTAATATTAAGGGTGTATTTACACATACAGTATCCTGCACATATTTGATGCACAGGATTTGAAGTTGCAGAGTTAAATGTAAACTAAATTACTGAATCCAGCTTCAAATTGCAGAGGATACTGTACGTTTGAATAGACCCTAAAGGGGATAAAAAAAAAAATCTGCAGAAGCATACAGCATTGCCCTTGTTCTAAAACCAACACAAATCTATTTCTTTTTGGGCATCTAAGTCTTGTACTTCCTGGTTGCACTTCCAGGTTAAAGGGGTACTCCACTGGAAAAAAAACATTTTTTATCAACTGCTGCCAGAAAGTTAAACAGACTTGTAAATTACATATATTAAAAAATCGTAACCCCCTCCAGTACTTAACAGCTGCTGTATGTTCCAGAGGAAGTTATTATTATTTTTTTCTATCTCCTTTCTGTCTGACCACAGTGCTCTCTGCTTACACCTCTGTCCATTTTAGAAACTGTCCAGAGTAGGAGAAAATCCCCATAGCAAACCTCTCCTGCTCTGGACAGTTCCTAAAACTAACAGATGTGTCAGCAAAGAGCACTGTGGTCAGACAGAAAGGAAATTCTAAAAGAAAAGAGCTTCCTGCGGAGCATACAGCAGCTGATAAATACTGGAAGAATTACGATTTTTAAATAGAAGTAATTTACAAATCTGTTTAACTTTCTGGCACCAGTTGATTTAAAAAAACGAAATTTTTTTTCCAGGGGGGTACCCCTTTAACCCCTTAACGACGCAGGACGTGTATATTTACGTCCTGCGACGGCTCCCGCGATATGAAGTGCGGTCGCGCTGCGACCCCGCATCACGTTACGTCGGTCCAGGCGCTCATCAACGGCCGGGACAGACCCGCGGCTAATAACACACATCGTCGATCGCGGCAATGTGCGGTATTAACCCTTTAGAAGCGGCGGTCAAAGCTGACCGCCGCTTCTAAACTGAAAGTGAAACTATCCCGGCTAGTCAGTCGGGCTGTTCGGAGAAATAGCGGCGTCCCGAACAGCTTACAGGACACAGGGAAGGCCCTTACCTGCCTCCTTGGTGTCCGATCGACGAATGACTGCTCCATGCCTGAGATCCAGGCAGGAGCAGTCAAGCGCCGATAATACACGTATTAATACACGCCAGTGATCAGCATGAGAGATCAGTGTGTGCAGTGTTATAGGTCCCTATGGGAGCTATAACACTGCAAAAAAAAGTTTAAAAAAAGTGTTAATAAAGGTCATTTAACCCCTTCCCTAATAAAAGTTTGAATCCCCCCCTTTTCCCATAAAAAAAATAAAACAGTGTAAATAAAAAATATATATAAACATATGTGGTATCGCCATGTGCGTAAATGTCCGAACTATAAAAAATATATCATTAATTAAACCGCACGGTCAATGGCGTACGCACAAAAAAAATTCCAAAGTCCAAAAAAGCGTATTTTTGGTCACTTTTTATACCATTAAAAATGAATAAAAAGTGATCAAAAAGTCTGATCAAAACAAAAATTGTACTGATAAAAACTTCAGATAACGGCGCAGAAAATTAGTCCTCATACCGCCCTGTACGTGGGGAAAAAAAAGTTATAGGGGTCAGAAGAGGACATTTTTAAACGTATATATTTTCCTGCATGTAGTTATGATTTTTTCCAGAAGTACGACAAAATCAAACCTATATAAGTAGGGTATCATTTTAACCGTATGGACCTACAGAATAATGATAAGGTGTAATTTTTTACCGAAATATGCACTGCGTAGAAACGGAAGCCCCCAAAAGTTACAAAATGGCGTTTTTTCTTCTATTTTGTCGCACAATTATGGTTTTTTTTCTGTTTCGCCGTGAATTTTTGGGTAAAATGACTAATGTCACTGCAAAGTAGAATTGGTGATGCAAAAAATAAGCCATCATATGGATTTTTAGGTGGAAAATTGAAAGGGTTATGATTTTTAAAAGGTAAGGAGGAAAAAACGAAAGTGCAATAACTGAAAAACCCTGAGTCCTTAAGGGGTTAAGCAGTTATGGAGTGCCCAGAATACATTGCTTTCTCTCTGCTCTTTATTACAGTCCTCCTACAGTGCTCACTCCCCTCCCATAGCACTCCAGTGTTAAAGAACATGTAATTTTACTGCAGACTATCACCTGCTATATTTATTTCCTATCTGCTCTTCTGCTTTGTTCAGCACGTGGTAGCATGCGGTAAACACACCTCATGCTCCCTAAAGTAAGATATATATATATATATATATATATATATATATATATATATTGAACTCAAAAGGGGCCTGAATGCTTTTCTGGAGAGTAAAAATATGACAGTTTATAGTCTCTTCTAGATACTGGACAAGGGTTTTTGATCCAGGGATATTTTTTTCTGATTGCTAGTGGATAGGGAATACATTTTATAGGGCTGGAATACTTTATTGAATTTAACCTTTTATCCAGTTTCATGAAGTATTTGGGTTTCAATGAATAGCTTTGTTGGTGAACAGCTAGTTAACTATTGGGGGGTAACTTTTATATGTTGAAGAAAATTTTGGATTGTTCAAATTGTTCTTTAATATTCACTGGAAAGCTTGGATTTTTTCCAGTTCTTTCAAGTGTAAAAACTGGTTGTACCAGTCTGCAGATGCTGGAAAGGTTGCAGGATCATTTCCTTTCTTCTAGTCTGAAGAGAGTTTTTTATATTCTATTTTATACAGAATATATTTTGCATTTTAGTATATAAAATGTTGAAGATGTATTGTCAACCATGACTACATTTATTATTTGTCTTGATCACCTTAAGTCAGCTTAAATCAGAGATACTTGTTCGTGCCTTTGTGTATCTGTGGCACTTCCATCCAAGTGAAAAACCACCGTTTCTTGCCAGTATGTAACTCTTGTGTTACGCCTAGCGCTCCGGGTCCCCGCTCCTCCCCGGAGCGCTCACGGCGTCTTTCTCCCTGCAGCTCCCCGGTCAGTCCCGCTGACCGGGAGCGCTGCTCTGTCATGGCCGTTGGGGATGCGATTCGCACAGCGGGACGCGCCCGCTCGCGAATCGCATCCCAGGTCACTTACCCGTTCCCGTCCCCTGCTGTCATGTGCTGGCGCGCGCGGCTCCGCTCTCTAGGGCGCGCGCGCGCCAGCTCCCTGAGACTTAAAGGGCCAGTGCACCAATGATTGGTGCCTGGCCCAATTAGCTTAATTGGCTTCCACCTGGTCCCTGACTATATCTATCCTCCTCCCATGCACTTCCTTGCCGGATCTTGTTGCCCTTGTGCCTAGTGAAAGCGTTTTGTGTGTTTAAAGCCTGTGTACCAGAACTTCTGCTATCACCCCTGACTACGAACCTTGCCGCCTGCCCCCGACCTTCTGCTACGTCCGACTTTGCTTCTGCCTACTCCCTTGTACCTCGCCTATCTTCAGCAGCCAGAGAGGTGAGCCGTTGCTAGTGGATACGACCTGGTCACTACCGCCGCAGCAAGACCATCCCGCTTTGCGGCGGGCTCTGGTGAAAACCAGTAGTGTCTTAGAACCGGTCCACTAGCACGGTCCACGCAATCCCTCTCTGGCACAGAGGATCCACCTCCTGCCAGCCGGCATCGTGACAGTAGATCCGGCCATGGATCCCGCTGAAGTTCCTCTGCCAGTTGTCGCTGACCTCCCTACGCTGGTCGCCCAGCAAGCTCGTCAGATCGCCCAACAAGATCACCAGCTGTCGTACTTGACCACCATGACACAGCAACTCCAGTCACAACTACAGCAAGTACAGTCACAGCTACAGCAGCAACAACCATCTCCTCCGCCAGCTCCTGCACCCCTTCCGCAGCGAGTGGCCACTCCTAGCCTCCGCCTGTCCTTGCCGGACAAATTTAATGGGGACTCTAAGTTTTGCCGTGGCTTTCTTTCGCAATGTTCCCTGCACATGGAGATGATGTCAGACCAGTTTCCTACTGAAAGGTCTAAGGTGGCTTTCGTAGTCAGCCTTCTGTCTGGAAAAGCTCTGTCATGGGCCACACCGCTCTGGGACCGCAATGACCCCGTCACTGCCTCTGTACACTCCTTCTTCTCGGAAATTCGAAGTGTCTTTGAGGAACCTGCCCGAGCCTCTTCTGCTGAGACTGCCCTGCTGAACCTGGTCCAGGGTAATTCCTCCGTTGGCGAGTACGCCATACAATTCCGTACTCTTGCCTCTGAACTATCCTGGAATAATGAGGCTCTCTGCGCGACCTTTAAAAAAGGCCTATCCAGCAACATTAAAGATGTTCTGGCCGCACGAGAGACTCCTGCTAACCTGCATGAACTCATTCATCTAGCCACTCGCATTGACATGCGTTTTTCTGAGAGGCATCAAGAGCTCCGCCAGGAAAAAGACTTAGATCTCTGGACACCTCTCCCACAGTCTCCACTGCAATCTGCGCCTAGGCCTCCCGCCGAGGAGGCCATGCAAGTGGATCGGTCTCGCCTGACCCTGTGGTTCCTTCTGTATCCGGTCCCCCTAAGGTCATTAAGGACTCTGCCTGCCACAAGAAATGCCTCTCCCCCCCTCCCAGTCCCATCAGGCAAGCCCCTGTGTCCCCGCATGGCCCTCGTCCTGGTGTCACACTGCCCCGTGCCAGGTCTCGCCCTCTGCCCTCTCTCCCCATTCCTACTCCTGCTGTTCTGCCTGCCGTTGAGGAATCCCTCCATCCTTTCCCGGTGTCCTCATCCCAGGGGAGGCAGTTACCGGATAAAGAGAAGGGGAGACCTAAGGGGGGGGGTACTGTTACGCCTAGCGCTCCGGGTCCCCGCTCCTCCCCGGAGCGCTCACGGCGTCTTTCTCCCTGCAGCTCCCCGGTCAGTCCCGCTGACCGGGAGCGCTGCTCTGTCATGGCCGTTGGGGATGCGATTCGCACAGCGGGACGCGCCCGCTCGCGAATCGCATCCCAGGTCACTTACCCGTTCCCGTCCCCTGCTGTCATGTGCTGGCGCGCGCGGCTCCGCTCTCTAGGGCGCGCGCGCGCCAGCTCCCTGAGACTTAAAGGGCCAGTGCACCAATGATTGGTGCCTGGCCCAATTAGCTTAATTGGCTTCCACCTGGTCCCTGACTATATCTATCCTCCTCCCATGCACTTCCTTGCCGGATCTTGTTGCCCTTGTGCCTAGTGAAAGCGTTTTGTGTGTTTAAAGCCTGTGTACCAGAACTTCTGCTATCACCCCTGACTACGAACCTTGCCGCCTGCCCCCGACCTTCTGCTACGTCCGACTTTGCTTCTGCCTACTCCCTTGTATCTTCAGCAGCCAGAGAGGTGAGCCGTTGCTAGTGGATACGACCTGGTCACTACCGCCGCAGCAAGACCATCCCGCTTTGCGGCGGGCTCTGGTGAAAACCAGTAGTGTCTTAGAACCGGTCCACTAGCACGGTCCACGCAATCCCTCTCTGGCACAGAGGATCCACCTCCTGCCAGCCGGCATCGTGACATCTTGTAGGGCATTTTTCACCATATTCTTCCACTGCAGGTTCTAACTCTATTTTTCATTCGTCCCTGAGCTAGTAGGTAGAAACTATATAATGTTTTCCATACACAGCAAACATACAGAATGGGACAGAGTCTGCTCTTTTAGGCTATGGTCACATGTCGGAATGTCTGCCTGGAAAATTCCTCGGAAATGCAGTGCTGTCTATGGAGATGGCTCATTTCCAAGCAGTCCTAGCGTCGGTGCCTGCCAGTCCTAGCGTCGGTGCCCTATAGCAGGCACCGACGCTAGGACTGCTTTTGAAATGAGCCATCTCCATAGACAGCACTGCATTTCCGAGCAGATTCCGCAGAAAGAGTAGACATGTACGGTGTGAACATGGCGCTAGGACTCTATAGCACACCTTCCAAAGCTGCAGTGGCATGAAAGACCTTATTAAGCAGGTCGGAGCACTATAGGGTGAGAAGTAACACTTACTAAGGGTACTGATGTCAGAGAGTTTCCTGGCAGCACTGTCCTGCAATTTTATCAAGAATCAATTCAAGAAGTAAATGGGGGCATGATGTACACATTGTTCTGTTGTGGCTACACCTCAGATGCAAATGATATAAGATGATGTATATTTTCCATAGTATGGCTGAACGTCAGTTTGCTGGAAAATGTCTTCCAGTGTGAACTTTCAGACTTTTTATACATGCTGGATTGCTTGTTTTATTTGTTTGGTTTTACTCAACAAGCCTCTCAGAAGCTAAGGGAGATGAGACATTTAGAAACTTCTAGAGTTTCAACAGCTGGCCATTCTTCTTGTAATAGGAGGGGGATTTTACATTGTAAATGTTTTTTTTATTTTTATGAAAACTTAGTGCATTAAGTTGCTTTGGTTATTTTTTCATACAGTTTACTGAAAATGATCTGTAGGGTTTATAACCTCAGATATCTTTTGATAAAGCTTAGATATTCAAAGAGTTAATCCACCAAAATGTGTACAGTGTGCAATCTGCACCACAAGTTGCACAATGGAAGTGTGAGATCGAATTCGGGTAGAAAAACAGACATGGTGCACATCTACAATCTTGTATAATGATCTGATTGCTTCTCAGCATAATATCAAAAACTAACAGGTTGTTAGTATACATTTTTGATCAAAAAGTACAAGCCCACTCGCCACGTCAAGGCCACCTATTTAGAGTGGGTCCCTAACGTCCCTAGCATAAAATGGCGCAGCACCGAGCGGCGACCACCACCGCCGCGACACCAATGCCCACAGGGGGGGAACGACCCACCGGCAGAGCGGCCCCAATGCCACTCAAACCAGTCTATGGGCCGCACCCCCCCGCAGACACGGCGCCACGGCAGTGACGGACACCGCACAGCACCACACCAGTGTGAACAAGGAAGTGTGAGGTCACAGTAGTGCCTGCAAGTCACCACACAGCCCCCTGATTTTCTGACTAAAAATGGAAAAAACACCATTATGTGGCTCTCAGAATGGTTATTGCTTTCTGTTCCCAAAAAGCTGGAAGGGTACATCATGTTAAAAAGTAAATTTTACAGCCACCAATCAGACTCCAGCTTTAATTTCCACAGGTCATTGTAAAAATAAAAGAAGGGATCTGATTGGTTGCAATGGCTAACTACTCCACTGTTTCTCTGCACACGTTTTGATAAATCTAGGCCCATCAAGAATTCCTTGTGGATCACGCACCATCAAATTGACACAAACTGTATTTAGCTGCCATTCCCTCAGTTAGCAGTCCCCTAGTGCCAACTGTTATACGTGCCCCAGTAATGAATAGAGTGCAGAAGGAACCTAATGCCTTTTTTTTCATTTATCTATTGTTCCAATTCAATCATAAAAACAACAAGCCAGATTTAGGGCAGATGCTTATTTATTTCTTTTATGTTTTTTTTATATGTATACTGACATCAAACATGCCCTGAGTAATCATTACAATTGGTCAAAGTATCCCTGCTTGTACAGTTCTAAATAAAAGGAAATATTGAGTGGTTGGTTAAAAGACTAAAACTTTTTCAATGTATTTGACCAACTTTAGAATGTTTCCTGCTTTGTCTTGTATTAATGGACCTCATTGTAAAAATGATAACATTTGTCCTGTTTTATAGAAAAAAATACCTGTAAGCACTTATTTTGTATAGAAGCATATTTACATTTGAATGTTTTTATAGATTTCTTGATCGAAAAAAACCTACACACCAAACTGCTTGAGAGTTCCATTGAAATTCTTCATTGCAGTCGTGCATTGGAGAGGAATGGGGGACACCTTGTTCTATTGATTTTTGCCATCCCAGCAGTGGAGCAAGTAGACATCATGACCTATCGTGCAGATAGGTGATAAAATTCAATCTGTGGGAAAAACCCTTTATATAGCACCCTTACCACATTTTACAATAAGCTGATGACTATTGTTGAACGTTCTTACTGGAATACTTGGGCTATGCGTCACAGTTTATGTAAAAGTCAGAAGTGGGCATACAGTCAAACTGGAAGCAAATGTATTTAAGCGAAAGCTTACTTAAAACATAGACTCATTGGCTCTATCACCTTCATTCTGAATTTCAGTCTAGACGTTCTCATGGTTATTGCAGAGTTCTACTGGTTATGATTGCATCATTTTTTGAGACAAAAATGATTTTAAAAGCAAAATAGGCTACCAATGCTAGGGTGGGGGTGTTGTTAGCGCTTTATAATTACACAACCCTTGGTAAGGATTTATCCCCCCTCAGCCTTATAATTACACTCCCTAAGCCTAGCATTCACACTAAATTTTACTATAAAGTCCCCATCCATTAGAATATTCAGTCAGTCAATACTGCTTTTTCAGAAACTAAAACAAGACTAAATCTAACTAAAAACTAAGTTATAATGGCTGCTAAAACTTTAACAAATCTATCTAAATTTTAGTCGACTGATTTTGGAAGAGATCCCCTTCAGAACTAATCTTTTTGTCTATATGCAATCAATGTTCAAACCTTAAAAGGGTACGCCCGTGGAAAACTTTTTTTTTTTTTATCAACTGGTGCCAGAAAGTTAAACAGATTTGTAAACTACTTCTATTAAAAAATCATAATCCTTTCAGTACTTATGAGCTGCTGAAGTTGTTCTTTTCTGTCTGAGTGCTCTCTGATGACAGGTGTCTCGGGAACTGTCCAGAGTAGAAGCAAATCCCCATAGCAAACCTCTTCTACTCTGTGCAGTTCCCGAGACAAGCAGAGATGTCAGCAGAGAGCACTGTTGCAAGACAGAAAAGACCAACTCAACTTCAGCAGCTGATAATTCTTTGACGGATTAAGATATTTTAATAGAAGTAATTTACAAATCTGTTTACCTTTCTGGAGCCAGTTGATATAAAAAAAAGTTTTTTCCTGGAATACTAATAAATAGCAGATCAGTAGCTTTTTTCTTTAGGGGTATTCATCAGTGAGCTTTATTTTGGCTTTTCTCTAGAATTTGCATTACACTTTAACTAAACACATTCAATTTTATTAGATTACTATAGATTAAGACAACTAAAAGCCTATGATAATTAGTTGTCTAAAAATAAAACAGGTTAGATGACTACTATATGACTTAAATTAAAGGTTGTTTTAGTCAATAGACTCTGACTAAAACTAATTTGCTAAATCCACATGAAGGAAGAAAAAAACACCATTGGAATAAGGGCACCTGACGCTAGTTCAATCCCACTCACTAATGGTTATTGATAAGCATATGAGTATAGCATATGAGTATAGCTAGTGTGGCTGAACCCACCAATGAGAAAGGGTGTCTACTTATTTTTTCTTGTGTTTTATGCAATGAAGAACACATTTACTCTGTTTATTGTGAGCCAACTTAATAGACAGATCATGAACTGCAAATTTGGTAGAAAAATATATAATCCTTTTCAGTTTGGCGCTACTTTTTCATTTTTGCACATATTTGCATGAACTTTAGTAGTGTAAAGAAACTCATGTACTCTTAAAACTTTTTTGTACTTCATTGTTCACCCGTCCTAGCCCATAGCATGATGCACTGTATACAATGCAAATGACTGTTTGGTCTTCTCTATAATACTTTTACTGAAACCTGAGGGCATTTGGAGCTTGGTTTGTGGTCAGCATTAAACACACAAGTCCTGTTTTGCTGCCTAAAGGCTGCTTTGTCCTTTCATGACTTTTTCTGAATTATGTTAGAGCTCCTTCGCTGGGTTCATTTGTTCTTTCTTCATTTAGTGATGCCATTATTGTCATATCATTTCATAAAGGTACATTACATGTTTGCTATAAAATAGACAAATGTCAAATGAAAGCATTTCTTGCATATTTCTTATATGTACTCTTTTTAACATTTAGTACTAACTCACAGATATATTTTATGACATTTGTATAAAATAATAATAAAAATTGAAAAGCAAAATTGCGGGAATTACTCACACTCAGTGACAAAAAAAAATAACGCACACAGATGTAATGGTCTGTCCTAGGAGTATTGTGGGATGTGGCCACACAACCAATTTTGCTTAGCGGGAAACCTTGTTTTGGTAAGGGATTCTTTAAAGTACAACTTAGTTATATATATACCCAGTGCTATCAGGAAGTATATATGGCCAGTTAGCTATTGTGATGTGTCTAAAACACTGGAGCTGATATTTAAACTCCAGTTACAGTGAAATACAGGCTCCTAACACTCACTGCAGAGCTCATCTGGGTCTGCTGAAGCTACCCTGCGATCATGTGTTCACCAGCAGGGAAGGGGAAAGTATCATGGATGTTACTTGAGTGCCATCTATACAGCAATTGAGAAGGCAGGTATGGTAATAAACTTTCTTGTCCTGGAGCTGCAGTCTCTGCAAGGACCATCAGAAAATCCTTGTGGAGTCATGTGCAGACTAGCTGGACGTTTTAAGACGTCAAACTGTCCACACCTGTCTCTACACATTGAATCGTGTAAGATTATGGAGGGACATGTAGACAGTAGAGATAGTAACACCCAGAATATATTTATACATTTTCAGGAGGAATAGCAGAGGATCAACCCAAGACATGGCGGTGGAAAGGGTATAGAGACGTGCAACTAAACTAATAAGGGGCATGGGGCATCTTAGCTATGAATAAAGATTAAAATAATTACGATTGTTTAGTCTTGAGAAGAGATGTTTAAGGGGGAATACGATAAACTTATATAAATTGCCCTTACAAAAAATATGGGGAAAACTATTTTAGGTTAAACCCCCTCAAAGAACAAGGGGCGCTCCCTCCATCTGGAGAAGAAAAGGTTTCCAGGGGCGACACGCCTTCTTTACCATAAGAACTGTGAATTTATGGAACAGTCTACCTCAGGAACTGGTCACAGCAGGAATAGTTGAAAGCTTCAAAACAGGGTTAGATACATTCCTAGAAAAATATAACATTAATGTTTATGCAGAAATATAAAAACACATCTCTTTCCCTTCGTCCAACCATACCCCTTCCCTTCAATTCCTTGGTTGAACTCAATGGACATACAGTATGTATTTTTTCAACTGTGTAACTCTGTAAGAATTTCCTAACAAGCATAATGAGGGCTGACATGTACATCGGGAAGCATGGATGTACATGTCTGCAAATTGCTATACATGTATGTTGCTGTGACATACACAATACTCTTTATTACAGGTCTGTACTACAATGTATTATCAGCATCCAAGTGATTGCATAGTCTAGCATACGCCAGTTGGACAGAAAATAAAAAAGTTAAAAAAAAATAAAAATAAGGTTAACCCTGTAAGGACGTCCCCATTTTTACTTTAACCCCTTCAAGACCACCATTTTTTCTTTTCATTTTTGCACTTTGCTTCTTTTTCCACCTTACCTTCTAAAAATCATAATGCTTTCAATTTTGCATCTACAGACCCATATGAGGGCTTGTTTTTGTACCACCAATTGTACTTTCTAATAACCTCATTCATTTCACCACAAAATCTATGGTGAAACCATTAAAAAAAAATCTTAGTAGTGCAAAAAAAAAAAGAAGCTATTTTGTAAGTTTTGGGGGCTTCCGATTCTACACAGTGCACTTTTCGGTAACAATTACACCTTATATTTATTCTGTAGGTCCATATGATTAAAATGATACCCAACTTATATAGGTTTGATTTTGTTTTACTTCTTTTAAAAAAATATAACTATTTGTACGAAAATTAGCATGTTTAAAAATGTCTTCTGACCCCTATAACTTTTTTATTTTTTTTCGTGTATAAATTCGTTAAAATTTTTTTAGGGTATACAAAGGGACCAAAAATACGCAACTTTGGACTTTGGAATTTTTTTGTGTGTACTCCATTGACTGTGAAGTTTAATTAATGTTATATTTTTATAGTTTAAATGTGAAAAGAAGGGGGGGGGGGGTGATTCAAACTTTTATTAGAGAAGGGGTTCAATCACATTTTTTTTTCCAACCCTTTTTTTTTTTTTTATCCCTATGGGGAAAAAAAGGGTATGTTCAAGTATTATCATTAATCAGTATTGACAAAGTTATCTACCTTTGTAAATATAGGCACAATGTACATTGTGATCTCCTGCAATATGCATAACCCAAAAAACTAGAAACACTGAGTCACTAAATCATGTAAAACTGAAAATTTTTATTGATATGCATTAAAAATGGCTAATTTATAAAAGAAAACAGCATCACCAAAAAATACAGCAACATAACTGGCACATCTGACTGATATGGGATAATAGTAGTAGGTACATGGAAGGCAGCAAATGGTACATAATGTAAATAAGGATGACTGACAGTACATTTGGATAGGAGATAAGACGTCTAGGGCCAGAGTACCCCTTTAAGGGCTTAATCTGTACTGTAAACATTATAAAAAAAATAATCAGAAAAACCATGCCAAAGTTACCTGGGTCTTTTTGGTGTTTCCACAGAAGTGGATGGAGCATGTGCAGTCTGCAGCACATAATCACTGAGATGAGGTCCTGTTCAGGAGATCACGGGGGGCCCAGCGGTCAGACCCACAATGATCAGACACTTATCCCTTATCCTGTGGATAAGGCATAAGTTGTCTTTTACTGGACAACCCCTTTATCAATTTGTGAAGTTAGTGTCTCATGGCTCAGCACAACATATTGGACAATGCATATGCAGAAAATGCATATCTGTATAAGGCTAGGACTCCTTAGAAGCTAGAAGTCCATTTTTGACACTCCGGGCCTGTTGGTACCGGCTCTACCCGGCACCCCTGTGGCTGTGGGTACCGGGGTAATAATTGGGGGTTAGCGCAAGCTGTTTTGGGGGCTAGTGCTAAGCCCTGGCTTAGTAATGGATTCCGTCAAAAAAACCGGCTTCCACTACTAAGCCTGAAAATTCAATTTAAAAAAAAACAAATTGGAAAAATTATTTTATTTTAACAAACACTCCCCCACAGCCCTCGTTAACCATTTTATTAAAAGAAAATGAATCCACCGTAATCCATTGAATCCGCCGTAAGCCTCTGCATACACGGATCTGAAACGAGAAGAAAAAAAACACAAAAAATTGGTTATGACATTTTTGGCGCTGTCCACTGGGGAGAGCACCTATGATGATGCAATGTCTACCCAAACAGGGAGCCACCAATAGTTGCTAAACTACAACTTCCAGCATGCCCAGACAGCCTTTGGCTGTCTGGGCATGCTGGGAGTTGTAGTTTAGCAACAGCTGGAGTCTCCCTGTCTGGGTAGACACTGCCAGAAGGGTCTGTTCACATTATACAAAACGGACAATATGAACAGAGCTTCAGATTTACTAGCCCGGTTCCCTTCTGTAGCTCCACCCCTAATGACGTCATCATTAGGGGTGGAGCTACACTGACCTGCCTGGGACTCGAGGGAAGTAAGCGGACTTCGTCTTCTGTGTATATAGTGTATACCGCCCAAAGGGTTAACCTACACTGTCCAGCAGTGTAAGTTAACTCTTTCCTTGCTAGGCTTGTGCATAGCGCCCAGCTCAGCAAGGGGTTAAGTGAGCCAGCAATGTGTATACTGTCTACACATTGCAGGCTCACTGTAAGTTCTTGCTGGGCAGTAGACGATGTATACCTACGGCTCAGCGTCAGCTGTTCTCCCGGCTCTGTAGCCCTGAGGACAGCTGATCCCGACATTCACATAAGGATGATCGCAGCAGGTGTCAGGAGGAGTGACATCTGCTGTGATCTGTCCCTTACTGCAGGTACTACTGCTCCCAACATGGAGCACACTCTGCTCCATGCTGGGAGTTGAAGTACCTGCATTAATAGACAGATCGCAGTGAGTGTAATTTCTGACACATGATGCGATCTGTCTATTAATGCAAGTACTACAATTCCCAGCATGGGGCAGAGGGTACTCCATGTTGAGAGTATTAGTACTTGTAGTTAAGGAAAGATCACATTGGGTATCACTCCTGACACCCGCTGTGATCCTCCTGTATAATTTATGGATGCAGCGGCCACTCTTCTACGGTCCCCTGCACTGCCGTATATATACACACATATTCCTAGAGCTGTGATAGGCTGGAACCATCTGGCCAATCACAGCTCTCTGTGGGAAATATGAATATGTGTATATATAAGTCAGTGCAAGGGACCATAGAAGAGCGGCCGCCGCATCTATACATTATACAGGAGGATCGCAACGGGCGATCTGTCAATTAGTACAGGTACTACGACTCCCATCATGGAACAGTGTGTTCCATGCTGGGAGTAGTAGTACTACCTTAAAAATGTTTAAAAAAAACAGTGAAAAACACACACAAGAAATTTTTATTATTGTCGGCTATATTTTTAGTGTTTTACCCGCCCACATAAATTGATCCCTGTTTAAAAATTAATAAACATTTCGTAATAAAAAAGATAAATTTCGTTAGATACAATTTTTTCCATCACTACTGTATCTTTTTTATAAAAAAAAAAATTTTATGGTGCCCTACGAAAATTTAATAAAAAAGGTATCTCCATAATTTTTTTGGATCGCAAAAGTCCAAAAATGAATAAAAACCGCCTGCAAAAACACAAAATTTAAAACCAACATGACGTTTCTTCTTGGCGTTTTTGCTCTTCCATAGACTTCTATGGGAAGAAAACGTCACAATTTCAAGGCAAAAAACGCCAAACTATTTGAAAATCCAGCCTCTGAGCCCGAAATTGCTAAAAAACGCCAAAAGGATTTAAAAATGCCAAACTAAAAAACACCAAGGGAATCTGGCATTTTGCAGTTTACCATTGACTTCCAGCTAACATCTGGCCGTGGCGTTTTTTCACAGAAAAAACGCAGTGCGGGAAAATTGGCGTATTTAATGGCGTTTTTGCAAAAAAAAAAAAAAACCTCAGTGGAGTTCCAGCCTAAAAGTGCTTTTTTCCCTTTGCAATGCATATATATTTCTAGAAAACACCAATCGGGCAAAATGTTTACTTCTCTCACTGATACACGAGTTTCCAAGTTGGCATCCATGTGTGGTGTATTTTCCAAAATGGGGTCAAAGTGTATAACACTAAAATAGGTCTTTTGCTCCTTTGCTCAGACAAGCTTAAATTTATTTAGTTTAAGGACCTTCATATATATTCAAAGAAAAACCAAAAAAATATATCTTTGAAATAGTTCTGTGTGGTAGTGTGGGTCATGTTCCCTTTGTTTACATTGCAATGCCACCCACAAATGGCAGCATTTGTGACAGATTTTGCATTGTATTTCTAATGACATGCAACTTGAACCATTGGTGAACCAGAACAACAGGTCTAGCTTGTCATACTTCCACTTATGATGGTATGATATGCTGGAGTATTGTGACTGCTCTGCCACACCTTTTTTAGATAAATAATAGTAAGCTGTCAGAGCCCATCAGTATTGTAATGAAAAATGCCTCAATTTCCTTAATCAATTCTTCGTTCACTATATTTTTTGATGCAGCATATCAAACCTTTCATAGATTTTTCTTTTGCAATTGAATTGCCATGCCTATATTTTACACCCGCTGGATATGCCATAAATGCCTATATTAAAATCTGTTGATGCTTTGAAAAGAATAAAGCCCTCACTTTGGCCTCACCTTCTAGGTATGAATAATTTATTATAAATATTTTTGCAGGAATTGACGATCCAGAACCATTCCAACACTTTACTCTCCCTCCCCTATCCCACACCACCAAAAAAAAAAGAAAGAAAAAAAACACTTGTAAAATGTTTCATAACCCTGTTAGACAAGATTGTAGTAACCATTCTAGTTCAGAACTTACATGTGTCGATTGATGTTTCTTCCAACCCTTATCTATGAGGGTTCCACTAAACCTGCACAGAGTTCCCATTGTTTTCACAACATGTAGAGAATAACATACCCAAAAACAGCTAATTGTTTTGTCTTTTTGCAGGTGGTTTCAGCCCAGTTGGACAGTCACTTAGTCGGACACCATCAATCAAACTGAAAATGGTAAGTGGTATTTACTTCAAACATCAGCACTACACATTATATCAATGTTCCTAGTAAAGGTTCCAAAGTTAAATAATAGAAACTAAAAAATAGAATTTATCTAAATGTTGAGGTAATCTTTTTCCTAATAGTTTATTATGATTAAAGACTGAACACAGCTTTTGTCTTAAAGGGGTACTTCGCCTCTAAGGATAGGGGATAAGATGTCTGATCGCGGGGGTGCCGCCGCTGGGTCCCTCCTCTTTGGGTGTGAATGTTAATGGAAAAAAAATTGTCTTGCTTGATTCCCAATGATTGAAACAGTATGTTAGTATATCTATAGAACAATCTACAGCAACTACAGCTCTTGAATTTACGTAAGGATATTGTTAGTAAATACATTAGCAACAGCACTTATTAAACTTTGGCTGTTAAATGCATTCACGACATCAAGGGGTTTTTAAATTTCTGACAATTATTGCCTAGATAAGACCTGCAAAATGAATTAACATCAGCTTTATAAGAAAATAGGAAAAGCTATGAGAATACACCAAGTAATGTATAACAAAAAATACATCTGAAAGTCTGATCTCTTTTGGTCCTCAATCAACTGCTGTGCCAGTGTTAAAGGTCCCCCCTTTTTCCTGCTTTCTGTGATGTGTTGCCCCCACAGAAATCACCCCAATCAGCTAATCACTGGCTGAGACAGGTCATTGCCTCCATACATATATTTAAATTTACCCCTAGGACAACCACTTTAAAAATATACATATTTTATATTGCAGTGTATAACTAAGAATCACATGTCCTTCTTTTCCTCTAAGAAACCAAATGGAACATACAGGGCCTTGCATAGATATTCACCCCATGATTCTACCCACTATGTTTCACTGTATGGATGGTGTGCTCAGACTATTTGTGAAGTACACAACTAATAGTTGCCCTTTGGACAGATTCTCCCACCTCAGCTGTTGGTCTTTGCAGTTCCTCCAAAGTGAGCCTCTTGGTTGCTTCTCTGATTAATTTTCTCCTTGTCCAGCTTGGCACGTTAGGTGAACTGCTCTGTCTTGGTAAAGTTGCAGTTGTGCCATATTATCTTCATTTTTTAAAAATGATTTCATGGTGCTCCACGAAATTACCTTGGGATATTTCTTTATAACCTAACCCTGCTTTGTACTTCTCCACAACTTTGACTCTGACCTATTAAGTGATCTCCTTGGTCTTCATGCTGCTGTAACGCTCTCTAATAAACCCTAAGGCTTTCACAGAACTAGTGTATTTGTGCTAAGATTAAATTGCCGCCAGATGGACTATTTACTATATGGCTTGTGAGGGCAGTTGGTCGCACAAGATCTTTGTTAAGGGTTTCACAGTAAAGGGGGTGAATACATACAGTACAGACCAAAAGTTTGGACACACCTTCTCATTCAGAGTTTTCTTTATTTTCATGACTATGGAAATTGTAGATTCACACTGAAGGCATCAAAACTATGAATTAACACATGTGGAATTATATACATAACAAAAAGGTGTGAAACAACTGAAAATATGTCATATTCTAGGTTCTTCAAAGTAGCCGCCTTTTGCTTTGATTACTGCTTTGCACATTCTTGGCATTCTCTTGTTGAGCTTCAAGAGGTAGTCACCTGAAATGGTCTTCCGACAGTCTTGAAGGAGTTCCCAGAGATGATTAGCACTGAAAATAACTTGAATCTGTGGTTATATAATGACAAAATGGGGAAAAGTCCAAGAGGAGTCAATATTTATGCAGGGTACTGTAGAATTCAGCACAATACAGCTTGCATTTGCCCTGCATATCTAATAATAGACTAAGGCTGGGTCCACACTACGTTTTGTCCCATACGGGAGCGCATACGGCAGGAGGGAGCTAAAACCTCGCGCTCCCGTATGTGACCGTATGCGCTCCCGTATGCCATTCACTTCAATGAGCCGACCGGAGTGAAACGTTCGGTCCGGTCGGCTCATTTTTGCGCCGTATGCGCTTTTACAACCGGACCTAAAACTGGGGTCAACCACGGTTTTAGGTCCGGTTGTAAAAGCGCATACGGCGCAAAAATGAGCCGACCGGACCGAACGTTTCACTCCGGTCGGCTCATTGAAGTGAATGGCATACGGGAGCGCATACGGTAACATACGGGAGCGCGAGCTTTTAGCTCCCCCCTGCCGTATGCGCTCCCGTATGGGACAAAACGTAGTGTGGACCCAGCCTAATATGGTTGTGTCTGTTACTGAACAATTTCTTGTTAGAACTGTACAAAACTATAACAGGCACCTCAGAAGATACTTATTTCATTTCTACAGGTTTCTGTGTTATTGCTGCATTGTATGAGTCACTATAAACAGACCTCAGGGGCTTCTGTGCCAATGAGACACACAGACACACCCTGCCTTAAAAAAAGCCTCAATTTTACAAAACAAACAAAAACTTTATTAATTTGGCTATAGGTGAATATGTGGGCAGAAAGGAATTATAGAAGTAAAACTTGTTTTGTGAAAGCACCTGTTAAGAAACTGGAAGTGATGTTTAGAAAGCTTCCATTCAGTTTTTTATGTAATTTTACTTCATAGACATTTATGTATAAAGTCTTACCTAGTAAGCTTCCATGTACAGTGGTCCCTCAAGTTACAATATTAATTGGTTCCAGGACAACCATTGTATGTTGAGACCATAACTCTATGGAAACCTTGTAATTGGTTCTGAAGCCACCAAATTGTCATCCAAAATAGGAAAAAGTGAGGATTAAAGAAAACTAGGTAGATAACTAATATAGAGAAAGCAAATCCTTACATATTAAAGTAAGAAAAATCTGCAGGAAGCTGTAAATCACTGTCTATGTAGAGGACAGGAGCGTCTTCAAGGTCCTGTACAGTACACGCAATGTCCTAAAACAGTAAAATGGAGTAGCCCTCACCTGGTGTCCAAAGGCGCAGCTATCCCTGGCACAGGTAAAAAGTAGTACAGAACATGTAATACTCCCTGTACTGTAGGGGGCGCTACCAGACAGCCATTCAGTGCATAAGCTTCAGCAATACAGGGGTTTTACCAGTGAATGCCCATTCTGATTGTTCTGTTCTTCCAGCCATTGACACATTTCACAGATCTAGACTGTCCGTAGCATTGTATGTTGAGTCTGGTTTCAAGTTACAATGGTCCAGAAAAGACCATTGTATGTTGAAACTATTGTATGTTGAGGTATCACTGTATTTATAATTTTGATTTCACGGTAGGTCTGCTACCTATGTTTTCCGTTTTCCTTGACAAATAGACACCCACTCAGTCTGAAAAAATTTTTGCTATGATTTCAGTGTTTTCTGAAGACGCACCTGACCATAAGACGCACCTAGGTTTTAGAGGAGGAGAACAAGAAAAAAAACAGCAGCCCCCCCCCCGCCCCCTTGTAGACAGTGCCCCCTTGTAAACAGCAGGCCCCCCTTATAGACAGTGCCCCCTTGTAAACAGCAGGCCCCCCCCCTTGTAGACAGTGCCCCCTGCTGCAGAGCGGGGCATTTGACGGCTGCAACGCAGCAGGTATCGGTCTTGGTATCAGGTACATTAAACAAGTTCCCGATACCATGCAAATCCCGGGTATCGGCACACACATTCGCTCCATAAGACGCACAGACATTTCCTTCCCACGTTTGGGGGAGAAAAAGTGCGTCATATGAAACGAAAAATGCGGTACATAGGAAAGCTACAGACATCTGTTTTCCCTAATTTTAGGACTAATTATTCAATTTTGTCAGACTGTTCTGTTCTGAATTCATTCATTTCTCATAGATTATTTTTATTGTTTAAGAGTAATTCAGAAGCAAAGGTTTCTTCACTTCAAATAGAAGCTGACAGTATTCTACCAATACAAGAGACGGTGAGTGTCCTGCATTCAGACTGTATTTATTATTGCAGAATACTGAACTGAAAAGATATAAAATAAGCATATCATTGCAAAATGTATGGATATATCTGAGCTTTATCTAAAGCTTGGGCAACTACAAAGACATTTTCACATTTTAGCAACTGTTTATAATCCAGACATATCAGATGAGTAGTTAAGGTGGAGATTCTGCTTAAGGGTACGTTCACACATATGCAGATTTGATGCGCAGGATTTTCACTCTGCTTCTACAGGAGACAAAACTAGGAGAGGGGGAGGGGCAGAGACTCCACTCAGGTCACGCCTCCTATCCATTGATTCTTTTCATTGCATGAACGGGCAGTGCCAGATCTGCCTTGTCTCTAGTGGACTTTGTTACCAATATAATCTCAAATAATCTATATGAAATACATTTTTAATCTTCAATAGCAATATGTAAAATAGATGTGACTAAACTACTTGCACCAAATTTATTTTTGACTTGTGCCATGTTTTGGAGCAAATGGTATAAGGAAGAGACTTATGTCTAGAAATTGTGCCAGTTTAACCTTTTAACCTCTTCTGGACGCCGGGCGTATGCATACGCCCTGCATCCCGAGTCCTTAAGTACGTGGGGCGTATACATACGCCCGTGGGAATTCCGGTCCCCGCCGCTAGCCGGTTACATCGCCCAGGGGGGTCCTGAACTGATTCTGACCAATGGCAGCACAGGACAGTGGGTTGCCATGGCAACCCCCTGTTCTGCCCACCCCTGGATGTTGTGGGGAACGTGGGGAGAAGATGGAGGCCGGGGACCCCCGATCGTCGCCGGAGACAGGCACAGGTACGACAGTGGGGGGTGGGGGGAGGAATGAAAGTGAAAGTAAAGTGATCTTTACTGTGGCAACCACTAGGAAGGCCAAACTGCAACTCCCAGCATGCCCAGACAGCCCAGGCATGCTGGGAGTTGTAGTTCTGTAACATCTGTCCCTTCAGATTTTGCAATTTTCATGAAATTTTTGAAAATTGCTGCTCTACTTTGAAGCCCTCTAATTTTTTCTAAAAGCAAAAATATGCCCATTTCATGATGCCAACATAAAGTGGATATATTGTATTTGTGAATAAAAATAAAATTTATTGGGAATATCCATTTTCCTTACAAGTAGAGAGCTTCAAAGTTAGAAAAATGCAACATTTTCAAAATTTTCATGAAATTTGGGGATTTTTCACCAAAAAAGGTTGCAAGTAATGCCGAAAATTTACCACCAAAATAAAGTAGAATATGTCACGAAAAAAGAATCTCAGAATCAGAATATTCGGTAAAAGCGTTTTCGAGTTATTAATTTGTAAAGCGACGGTGGTCAGAATTGCGAAGCAGGGCTCAGTCCTTAAGGTGATAAAGGGCTGCGTCCTTAAGGGGTTAAGGACATGGCCCATTTTGGTCTTAAGGACCAGGCCAATTTTCATTTTTGCGTTTTTGTTTTTTCCTTCTCTCCTTTCAAAATCCATAACTCTTATTTTCTCCATTATCTACAAAGCCATATGAGGGCTTGTTTTTTGCACGAACAATTGTACTTTGTAATGACGTTTTACCATAAGATGTACCATGAAACCCCAAAATTTATATTTGTGGGTGTAAATTTTTAAAAGAACTGCAATTTTGCAGCTTTTGGGGGTTTACGCAGTGTACTTTATAGTAAAAAAATGATACTTTAACTTTATTCTGTAGGTCAATGCAATTAACCCCTTAAGGATGCAGGACGTAAATGTACGTCCTGGTGAGGTGGTACTTAACGCACCAGGACGTACATTTACGTCCTAAGCATAACCGTGGGCATCGGAGCGATGCCCGTGTCATGCGCGGCTGATCCCGGCTGCTGATCGCAGCCAGGGACCCGCCGGCAATGGCCGACGCCCGCGATCTCGCGGGCGTCCGCCATTAACCCCTCAGGTGCCGGGATCAATACAGATCCCGGCATCTGCGGCAGTTCGCCATTTAAATGAACGATCGGATCGCCCGCAGCGCTGCTGCGGGGATCCGATCATTCATAACGCCGCACGGAGGTCCCCTCTCCTTCCTCCATGCGGCTCCCGGCATCTCCTGCTCTGGTCTGTGATCGAGCAGACCAGAGCAGGAGATGACCGATAATACTGATCTGTTCTATGTCCTATACATAGAACAGATCAGTATTAGCAATCATGGTATTGCTATGAATAGTCCCCTATGGGGACTATTCAAGTGTAAAAAAAAAATGTAAAAAAATGTAAAATAAAAGTTTAAAAAAAAGTGAAAAATCCCCTCCCCCAATAAAAAAGTAAAATGTCCGTTTTTTCCTATTTTACCCCCAAAAAGCGTAAAAAACATTTTTTATAGACATATTTGGTATCGCCGCGTGGGTAAATGTCCGAACTATTAAAATAAAATGTTAATGATCCCGTACGGTGAACGGCGTGAACGAAAAAAAATTTAAAAAGTCCAAAATTCCTACTTTTTTAATACATTTTATTTAAAAAAAATTATAAAAAATGTATTAAAAGTTTTTTATATGCAAATGTGGTATCAAAAAAAAGTACAGATCATGGCGCAAAAAATGAGCCCCCATACCGCCACTTATACGGAAAAATAAAAAAGTTAGAGGTCATCAAAATAAAGGGATTATAAACTTACTAATTTGGTTAAAAAGTTTGTGATTTTTTTTAAGCGCAACAATAATATAAAAGTATATAATAATGGGTATCATTTTAATCGTATTGACCCTCAGAATAAAGAACACATGTCATTTTTACCATAAATTGTACGTCGTGAAAACAAAACCTTCCAAAATTAGCAAAATTGCGTTTTTCGTTTTAATTTCCCCACAAAAATAGTGTTTTTTGGTTGCGCCATACATTTTATGATATAATGAGTGATGTCATTACAAAGGACAACTGGTCGCGCAAAAAACAAGCCCTCATACTATTCTGTGGATGAAAATATAAAAGAGTTATGATTTTTAGAAGGCGAGGAGGAAAAAATGAAAACGTAAAATTTAAATTGTCTGAGTCCTTAAGGCCAAAATGGGCTGAGTCCTTAAGGGGTTAAAACTATACCCAATTTTATAGTTTTTCTTTTATTTTACTACAGAAAACTTTTTTAATCAAACTTCATATGCATAACATTGGCATTTTCTGACCCCTATAACTTAATTTTTCTGTTTGTATGAAGGCTTCGATGGGACTTTTTGATCGCTTTTTATATATTTTTTTTTCCAGATATATGATGTGATAAAAATCAGTAATTTAGGTGTTTGATTTTTTTTTACATTTACGCTGTCTACCATGGATCATAAACAGTATGTTTTAAGAGTTTTGCTATTTACTTATGCAGCATTACCAAATATACCAACCTTTTTTTTTTTTGCAAAATGGGAAAATAGGAGTACTTAATTTTTTCTATAAGGAGAGGGGGTTTTATATAATTTTAGAAAAAAATGTTATTTACACTTTTTTAAGCCCCTATAAGGGTCTTTGATATACAGTCATTAGATTGCATTTACTGTATAATGCTATGCCTCACTTTCACTTTAGATGCCATGATCGGCATTGATCATCGTGTCTAAAAGGTTAATGACGGGCAGCTTTTTAGAAACTTTTCGTATTAATTTTTTTACACGTTTAAAATCCCTATAGGGGACTTTGATATATAGTCATAAGATTACATTTACTGTATAATTATATGCCTATGGCATAGCATTATGCAGTCTGATTGGCTATCCACTTTTAGCTCACAGAACCCCCATGATTACATCGCAGGGGTTATATGAGCCCCTCTGAGATACCGCAGATGCTTCACTTTCGCTTAAGATGCGGTGATCGGCATTGATCATAGCATCTAAAAGGTTAATGATGGGCAGCGTCAGGATCGACGCTGCCTGTCATTAGCAATGAGTGTGAAGCTACTGATAATAGCCGACAATCACTGTTCTAAAGCGTGCGCAGCTCCTGGACACAAGGGTGTACCTTTACGCCCTTCTTCCTTAACAGGTTAAAGGACTTGTGTGCGCAGCACTACTATAAAATGTGTATAATAAATTTTATAAAGACATAGAACCCTAAGATCAAAAAGAAACTTTAAAATGCTGTGAAATGCTAAATGCCTTGTCACCTCAATAGCTTTCCAAGTGTCACACTGTGGTGTATTTGCATTCTAAGAAATGAATTCACGTCACGTCCATAAATCAATAAAGAACCAGCTGTTTGGGAATGGGTACAGTAGTTGGCATGATCAGTGTGCTAAACCATTTCTCACGTTTCCCACAGCCCATTATCATATGTCTCCTGCTGTGTTCCCACCACCTTGATTCCTTTAGCAAAAGTTTACAAAGCCTCAACTTTTACCAAGGTATTGCTTTGGTTTCAGCTGTTTTACTGTAAGAGGAAGTAAATGGTAAAGGGTGTCTTTGTGGCATGAAGGTGATAACGTTGTGGTGGTCTTATCTCTCTTCTAGGTGGTAGCTCTATACGACTACACAGCACATCGATCAGACGAGCTAAGCATCCATCGTAGTGACATTATCCATGTGTTGTACAAAGATAATGATAATTGGTGGTTTGGCAGTCTACAGAATGGACAACAGGGTTACTTTCCAGCAAACTATGTGGCTGCTGAAAGTAAGTTCATAAAATAGAAATGAATGTTCGTTTAACTGATTGTTTTGCTCTAACACTAAATTTATTTGTGTAAACTTACTACTGTCCTATTTTCTCTGTTCTAGTCCAGCAGGAGTATGACCACCCTACAACATCCAAATCATATTATCCTGTTTCCCAGGAACATTTAGAGGCAGATCATTCTGACCATACTTCTCTGATGGTAAATGTCCAACTTCTTAACAGAAAATCTTTGTTTTATAGCTCAGCTTCTCCAACTTTTTACTGGAGCCTCACCCAATAGACCAAAGTGAATGCCTGGGCCTTACTATCTGTGCTGGAAGTCTGGGCAAAAATTTTAAATACTGTCCCGTCTAACTTTCTTTTGTTGCCTAAACTCTGTATAAGGCTGGGTTCACACTACGTTTTGTCCCATACGGGAGCGCATACGGCAGGGGGGAGCTAAAACCTCGCGCTCCCGTATGTGACCGTATGCGCTCCCGTATGTCATTCATTTCAATGAGCCGACCGGAGTGAAACGTTCGGTCCGGTCGGCTCATTTTTGCGCCGTATGCGCTTTTACAACCGGACCTAAAACCGTGGTTGACCACAGTTTTAGGTCCGGTTGTAAAAGCGCATACGGCGCAAAAATGAGCCGACCGGACCGAACGTTTCACTCTGGTCGGCTCATTGAAATGAATGACATACGGGAGCGCATACGGTCACATACGGGAGCGCGAGGTTTTAGCTCCCCCTGCCATATGCGCTCCCGTATGGGACAAAACGTAGTGTGAACCCAGCCTAACATTACAAATCAATACAAAATGAGTTTTCTTTAAAATAGAAATTATTCATCCTAGTGAGATTTTGCATGCATCATTCAAGTTTGCAGAGGCCTTGAGGTACCAAAAATGTTTTGCAAGATGTTTTCATTGGTACCAGTCTGAGGTACATGTGACACTCTGATTGCTGCACTCTATTCAATATAAATGACGATAAACGTATGCAGTTTGGCACAATTACGACAATACCTAATTTATATATATTTTTTGTTTATTACGTTTTCCCCATAAAAATAATTTTTTGTAATAAAAAAAAAATTGTTTGTGCACTGCCATATACTGAAGGACGTAATTTTTTTTTCTTACCAGCAGAGTTGTGTAAGTGCTTTTTTGCTGGATGATCTTACATTTTAAGTGGTACTATTTTTTATTTTTTTTTGCATGCAACACTTTAATCAGTTTTTGTTTTTAAGGATTAGCAACAAGCAGTAGTTTTGGCATATTTGTATTTTTTTTTTCTATGGTGAATCTTAAACAAGCATTTTATAGCCAGATCATTGCAGACAGGGTGAAACCAAATATGTATATATACTTTTTATTTTCTAAAAACTTCATTCTAAATTATATTCCCAGGCCATCAATTACCATGGCTACCATCAGTATTCCCCAATTGATTCTCATTGTGCTAGTGGAGAACACAGGGAGCTCCCTCCTTTTGTAACACTGCTACATGCTGCAGTCACATTGTCCGTAGCATCTAAAGGAACTACTGACAGGAACAGAACACAGCTTTGCTACTGACCGTCGGCAGAAGACACAGGCACAGCTCCTAAGCACATGTCATCCTGTGGCTGTAACTGTACACCCATTTGTGGAGATGGCTCGCTATTATAGACATACAGTTAAACCCAGGAAGGGGTTAAATTCCCAATTGAAGTCAGTGGGGAGATGGGCATATCTGCACCATAAATCAACATTCATGTGCATTAATTCATTGCTGGTTTCTGTAGAATTGATAAAACATACAATATACTTGCTGAGTACCCAGCGGTGCCCATTTTTTTCTTCCTAATCCTTGTTGGGGAGGAAAATCAACAAAGGAGGAAGCTTTTGACTTCATATCCAGTCCTCATATATTGTTGTCATATCCCAACCCCATTCCGTCCTCCTATCCTATCCTCATATCCCGTCCTCCTATGCCGTCCTCATATCCTGACCTCCTATCTTGACCACATATCCCGACCTCCTATCCCGACCTCCTATTCCGTCCTCATATCCCGACCTCCTATCTCGGCCTCATTTCCCGTCCTCCTATCTCGACCTCATATCCCGACCTCATATCCCAACCTCATATCCCATGCTCACATCCCGTCCTCACATCCTGACCTCATATGCCATCCTTATGTCCCATCCTCATATCCTGTCCTCAGGTGGGACTGATTTGTGATAAAGATATTGTAAGCTGAAAATAGAAGGGGACGTGGCTTTGTGGGACTGGGTGTGATTTGCAAGCCAGACTGATGCACAAAAAGGTAGATAATAAAAGGGGTGGGGCTTAAATTGTGGGTGTGTCTTTGTGAGATGGGGTGTGGTTTGCAAGCCAGATTGACACATTCACCAGGAAATGCAGAGCGGAGCTTGTGGAGTAAGGTACTGGATGTCCCATATACTTGCAATATTATTGAAAAATGTTATAAAAACAAAATTGAAAAAAAATTCTTGGTCACTGCACCTGCACATTTAAGCTCAGAAATGTTTTATTTATACAGTTATCGCTTGTCTGGGCACTAGTAACCATGGAATATTTTGTGAGATGTTTCCACCAGAATTTTCTTGGATGTAAAAGTTGGCGCTAAAATTGACAATTTTGACACAAAAATTGTTGATTTTGGCACCAAACTCTGCAATTTTGGCGCAAAAAATATGTAATTTTGCTGAACAATCTGTCTATATCAGTGTTTACCAACCAGAATGCCTCCTAGTATGGCAAAACTTGGCATGCTGGGAGTTGCAGTTTTGCAAAAGCTGTAGGCACCCTGGTAGCAGAAATTAGTGTGCGACATTAGTGTGCGGCAGAGCTGAATGTGTGATTATGTGTAAGCATGACCACGCACACACTCAACTCTGCTACATACACCTGATCACACACTCAGCTCTACTATATACTCACACACTCAAATCTCCTACATACACACACTCAGCTCTGCTACATACACACAATCACTCAATCAGCTCTGCTACATACACACATTCACATACTCATCTCTACTACATACATTCACACACTCAGCTCTGCTACATACACACACTCACTCAGCTCTGCTACATACACACTATCACACACTCAGCTCTATTAACCCTTTACATCGCAGCTGACAACGGCGTCTAAAGGGACATGTGAAGGCTAGTGAGGTGGATCGCTCCCCGCAGTGTGATCGTGGTGGGGGGAGATCCACTATAGAGGTAGCCGGAGGGCTTACCGCTGTTCCCTAATGTCTGTGGCTCTGTCATTGATAGAGCCTGGCTGGACTAGGCTCTATCAATGGATCGCAGGGCACACAGATCAATGGAGTTCAGTAGAACTCTTTTGATTTGTATGAGGAATCTAATGATTCCTCTTAAAAGTCTAATAAAGTGTAATAAAAAAAAAGTTTTAATAAAAGTTTAACCCCTTAAGGACCAAGCCCATTTTAACCTTAAGGACCAGGCCAATTTTATTTTAGCGTTTTCGTTTTTTCCTCCTTGCCTTCTATAATCCATAACTCTTTTATATTTCCATCTATAGACCCATATAAGGGTTTGTTTTTTGCGTGACCAATTGTACTTTATAATGAAACCTCTCATTTTACCATAAAATGTACGGCAAACCCCAAAAAATAATGAAAACCACAATTTTGGAGGGCTTCGTTTTCACACTGTACACTTTACGGTAAAAATGACGTGTTCTTTATTCTGTGGATCAATACGATTAAAATGATACCCATGGCTAGATACTTTTATATTTTTTTACCGCTTAAAAAAAATCTAAAACTTTTTGTACAAAATCAGTAATCTAAAATTGCCCAATTTTGACCACCTATAACTTTTTCATTTTTCCGTATACAGGGCGCATTTTTTGCGCCGGCATCTGTTCTTTTTTTTCGATACCACATTTGCATATATAAAACTTTTAGATCATTTTTTTATAAAAAAAAAAAATTCAATAAAATGTGACAAAAAAGCAGCATTTTTGGACTTTTCTTCTTTTTTTTTACATTTACGCCGTTCACCGTACGGGATCATTAACATTATATTTTGATAGGTCAGACATTTACACACGCGGCGATACCAAATATGTTTATAAAAAAAAAATAACGCTTTTTGAGGGTAAAATGGGAAAAACTGACAATTTTTATTGGGGGAGGGGATTTTTTACTTTTGTTTTACTTTTTAGTTTTACATTTTTCCCCTTTTTTTTTAATACTTTTTATGTCCCCATAGGGGACTAACTATAGCAATCATTTGATTGCTAATACTGTTCAGTGCTATGCATAGAGCATAGCACTAATCAGTATTATCGGTGATCTTCTGCTCTGGTCTGCTCGATCTCAGACCAGAGCAGGAGATGCAGGGAGACGGACGGAGGCAGGTGAGGGGACCTCCGTCCGCCATTACAGATGATGGGATCGCCACGATAGCAGCCGGAATCTGCCGTGTATGACGCAAGAACCGCTCCAATGCTCGCGGTCATACACAGGACATAAATGTACTTCCTGGTGCGCGAAGTACCACCAAACCAGGACGTACATTTACCTCCGTGGTCTTTAAGGGGTTAAAAGACAAACTTTTAAGGGGTTAAAAGTTCAAATCACCCCCTTTTCCTATATAAAAACATGTAAACATAATAAAAATAAACATATTTAGTATCGCTGCATGCGTAATTTTACGAACTCTTAAAATATAACATTATGTATCCCATACAGTAAATTACGTAAATGTAAAAAAAAATACCAAATTGCAATTTTTATAATATTCCAGAAAAAAAAGTTAAAAAGCTATTGAAATTCAGATCAATACCAAAATGGTACTACTACAAAAAACAGATTATGTCGCAAAAAATTAGCCCTCATACAGCCTGGTATGCAAAATATTTTTTTTTAAAGCTATAGGGGTCAAAAAATGTCAATTACATTTTTTTGAAAAAGTTCAGAATTGTTTTTTAAATTAGTAAAATATGACGGAAACTATACAAATCTGGTATTGCTCTAATCAGGTGACCTAAAGTATCAAAACAACATGTTAGCTCAACCACAAGGTAAATGGTGTAGAAAAGAAAACCACCAAATTTGCAAAATTATCTTTTACTATTTCAATTTCACTTCACCGATGTAATATATATATATATAATATAGATAGATAGATAGGTAGATAGATTTTTTTTTTTTTTCTTCCGGAGAATATGTTATTGAAAAATTAAAAGGTATCATTATAGTAGGTACCGTATATACTCGAGTATAAGCCGAGTTTTTCAGCACGATTTTTCGTGCTGAAAACACCCCCCTCGGCTTATACTCGAGTGAACTCCCCCACCCGCAGTGGTCTTCAACCTGCGGACTTCCAGAGGTTTCAAAACTACATCTCCCAGCAAGCCCGGGCAGCCATCGGCTGTCCGGGCTTGCTGGGAGTTGTAGTTTTGAAACCTCCGGAGGTCCGCAGGTTGAAGACCACTGCGGCCTTCAACATCATCCAGCCCCCTCTCACCCCCTTTAGTTCTGAGTACTCACCTCCGCTCGGCGCTGGTCCGCTCCTGCAGGGAGGTGGTCCGGTGGCATAGTGGTTCCGGGCTGCTATCTTCACCGGGGAGGCCTCTTCTAAGCGCTTCGGGCCCGGCCTCAGAATAGTCACGTTGCCGTGACAACGACGCAGAGGTGCGTTCATTGCCAACGTACTTATGCGTCATTGTCAAGGCAACGCCTCTATTCCGGGCCGGAAGCGCGGAGAAGAGGCGCCCCCGGTGAAGATAACAGCCCGGACCACCTCCTCACCGGACCACCTCCTCTCCGGACAGCCCTGCAGGACCGGACCAGCGCCGAGCGGAGGTGAGTACTCAGAACTAAAGGGGATGAGAGGGGGCTGGATGATGTTGAAGGCCGCAGTGGTCTTCAACCTGCGGACCTCCGGAGGTTTCAAAACTACAACTCCCAGCAAGCCCGGACAGCCGATGGCTGCCCGGGCTTGCTGGGAGTTGTAGTTTTGAAACCTCTGGAGGTCCGCATGTTGAAGGCCGCAGTGGTCTTCAACCTGCGGACCTCCGGAGGTTTCAAAACTACAACTCCCAGCAAGCCCGGACAGCCGATGGCTGCCCGGGCTTGCTGGGAGTTGTAGTTTTGAAACCTCTGGAGGTCCGCAGGTTGAAGACCACTGAGGGCGAATGATGAGAAGAGGATGATGAAGGGGGGGGGTGTGGGGATGATGAAGGGGGGTGGGGATGATGAAGGGGGGGGGTGTGAGATGATTACAAGGGGATGATGAAGGGGGGATGTGTGGGATGATGACAAGGGGATGATGAAGGGGGGATGTGTGGGATGATAAGGGGATGTGTGGGATGATGAAGGGGGGATGTGTGGGATAAGGGGATGTGTGGGATGATGACAAGGGGATGATGAAGGGGGGATGTGTGGGATGATGACAAGGGGATGATGAAGGGGGGATGTGTGGGATGATAAGGGGATGTGTGGGATGATGAAGGGGGGATGTGTGGGATAAGGGGATGTGTGGGATGATGACAAGGGGATGATGAAGGGGGGATGTGTGGGATGATGACAAGGGGATGATGAAGGGGGGATGTGTGGGATGATGACAAGGGGATGATGAAGGGGGGATGTGTGGGATGATAAGGGGATGTGTGGGATGATGACAAGGGGATGATGAAGGGGGGATGTGTGGGATGATAAGGGGATGTTTGGGATGATGACAAGGGGATGATGAAGGGGGGATGTGTGGGATGATGACAAGGGGATGATGATGAGGATGTTAATGACGGGTCTGGATGATGACAGGGGGGGATGAGGTATTTCCCACCCTAGGCTTATACTCGAGTCAATAACTTTTCCTGGGATTTTGGGTTGAAATTAGGGGTCTCGGCTTATACTCGGGTCGGCTTATACTCGAGTATATACGGTAGTTATGGCTATTTTAGGGCGAGGAGGAAAAAATGAGTGTAAATGCAAAAATTGGTCCAGACAAGTGGGTCGTCATGAGGGACAAGTAGATTTTGCTCCATTTTAGTCCTGTGGACAAGTAGTTTTTATATTAAAGTTCCACACCCCTGATATAGATTAATACACAATAAAACATAATTTTTTTCCATGGCAGCAGTATAAGGGTGCATTCACACCACGTTTTAGCTATATGGGGACCGTATCCGATTGGGAGGGAGTGAAAACCGGCCACTCCCATATCCCAGCGGGGACTGGCCCCCTTCTCATTCATTTAAATGAGCCGACTGGAGTCAAACAGTGACTCCGGTCGGCTAATTTTTGCCCCCTATCCGGTTTTCTGACCAGACTGAAAACCGTGGTATGCTTCGGTTTTCAGTCTGGTCAGAATACTGGATATGGGGAAAATGAATGAGAAGAGGGCCGGGTCCAGCTGGGATATGGGAGCGCTCGGTTTTCACTCCCCCCAGCCAGATCCGGTCCCTGTATAGCTAAAATGTGGTTTAAATGCACCCTCAGTTTGGCATCGCACATGCAGTTTTTGATGCAGGGTCTTTGAAATGGACATTTTGTTGCATTGTGACCTAGTGCTAAAATTAAAACACAAATTTCGATAGAGTCCAAGTCAAGGCTGTGGCTGGGCAGCTCCAAGACATTTAGCGATGGGTGACCTTCTGGAAGTCTCTTCTATCTGCACACAGGATTTTTGGAGCTCAGTCAGAGTAACTGTTCACCTCTAAGAGAAGTACAAAGACCCTTCTCCTCTGATTACTTACTTCGATGGGGCGGTAAGCTCTACAAAGAGTCCAAACTTCTTCCATCTAAGAATTATGGAGACCACTGCACTCTTGAGAACTTTTGGTGTAGCAGAACTTTGTTTGTACCTTCCTCCAGATCTGTGTCTCCAGGTTTCCCTATCTCTGAGCTCTTCATAGCTTTGTGTTTGCTCTGATATTCATTGTCAGCTGAAAGATCTTATATAGACCCTGTCCAATCAGCTGAATTTACAGTGGGGCAAAAACGTATTTAGTCAGCCATCAATTGGGCAAGTTCTCCCACTTAAAAAGATGAGAGAGACCTGTAATTTTCATCATAGGTATACCTCAACTATGAGAGACATAATGAGAAAAAAAATCCATAAAATCACATTGAAGTAAATTACCTGCAGAAAGCTGGGACCAAAGTAACAAAGGCTACCATCAGTAACACACTACGCCGCAAGGGACTCAAATCATGCAGTGCCAGACGTGTCCCCCTGCTTAAACCAGTACATGTCTGGGCCTGTCTGAAGTTTGCTGGAGAGCATTTGGATGATCCAGAAGAGGATTGGAAGAATTTCTTATAATCAGATGAAACCACAGTAGAACTCTTTGGTAAAAACTCAACTTGTCTTGTTTGGAGGAGAAAGAATGCTGAGTTGCATCCAAAGAACACCATAAGCATGGGGGTGGAAACATTATGCTTTGGGGCTGTTTTTCTGCTAAGGGACCAGGACGACTGATCCGTGTAAAGGAAAGAATTAATGGGGCCATGTATAGTGAGATTTTGAGTGAAAATCTCCTTCCATCAGCAAGGGCATTGAAGATGAAACATGGCTGGGTCTTTCAACATGACAATGCCACCCAGTCAAAAAAGGAGTGGCTTTGTAAGAAGCATTTCCAGGTTCAAGGAGTGATCTAGCCAGTCTCCAGATCTCAACCCCATAGAAAACCTTTGGAGGGAGTTGAAAGTCCATGTTGCCCAGTGACAGCCCCAAAACATCACTGCTCTAAAGAAGATCTGCATGAGGAATGGGCCAAAATACCAGCAACAGTGTGTGAAAACCTTGTGGAGACTTACAGAAAACGTTTGACCTCTGTCATTGCCAACAAAGGGGATATAACAAAGTATTGAGATTAACTTTTGCTATTGACCAAATACTTATTTTCCAGCATAATTAGCCAAAAAAATTCTTTAAAAATCAGACAATGTGATTTTTTGGATATTTTTCTCATTATGTCTCTCATAGTTGAGGTATACCTATGATGACAATTACAGGCCTCTCATCTTTTTAAGAGAGGGAGAATGTGCACAATTGGTGGCTGACTAAATACAGGTGACTCCAATCAAGGTGTAGGAAACATCTCACAGATGATCATAAGAAATGGGAGGACCCCAGAGATAAAGTGCATAGTTATAGGAAAGGGTCTGAATGTCCTTGAGAATATTTTTTTTTCCTTTTTATTAAATTAGCAAAAAAATGTATTTTTCTGATTTTAACACAAGGCCACATTATAACAAAATATGAAAAAAATTTAGGGTCTGAACACTTCCAAATGTACTATGTTTATAAAGGGAAGCTCCAGATGTTGGATCAGTTTATTCTTTTTTATATTCTTTTTATACTTGTCCAATGTCAGGAGAAACCACTTTACCACTAAGGCTAGGTTTCCACTTGTTTTTTTCTCTGGCAGTTTTTGGAATACTGCCACTGCAGTTTTTGAGCCAAAGCCAGAAGTGTATTCAAAAGGAATAGGACATATAATGGAAGGACTTATACTTCTCCTTCCTTATGGATCCATGTCTGACTTTGGCTCAAAAACTGCCAAAAAAAGTGGAAACTTAGCCTTAACAAGGTGATAAAACACTATTCTCTTTATCTTGCTTATTGAACTTTAAATAGGCCCATTCTTCATACACAATCTTCCAGCTGCCAATCATGTTATGACATGCATACAATGCCAGATAGCTGTTTTGGTAGGATTACATATGTCGGATGTTCGGCATATGTAATCCCATCTTAAAGAAAAACTGTCATCTTGCTCCGTCTGCACTAACCAGTGGTACTGGCTGGTAGTTCAGGGGACGCTGATCAGTTTGATGCTTACCGTGCCCGGATCCGTCCCGCCGTTCAGCCGTAATCTTCTATTTTCGGTATATGCTAATTTGGTGCTAACTTGCACTGGCCGGGCTAACTGGCACTCTGACGTCAGCGCCGCCGGCTGCAGCACTGCCCAGTTCATCAATATTCATTCCCTCCTCCGCCTCTCCCTTTTCATTACAGAGCGGGGAGAAGAGGAAGAGGCAGAAAACGTTAGCCTGGCCGGCCGGTGCAAGTTAGCACCTAATTAGCATATACCGAAAATAGAAGATTATGGATGAACGGCGGGGCCGATCTGGGGACGGTAAACATGAAACTGATCAGCGTCCCCCACACTACCAGCCAGTACTGCTGGTTAGTGCGGGGGAAGCAAGCTGACAGTTTTCCTTTAAATCTCAGCGTAACTGATGCCACAACATGCATCAGTTGTCATCAGTTGTGTAGCACCTGGCGTCCATTTTTTTTGAACGCCAGATGGGGGAACGCAGCAAGATGCGTTCCCCTGTCCAGTGCCGGTTCAGCGAGCTCAACCATCTAGCATCAAAACTGAGATGCTGGATGATTGTGAACTGTCCTGTTCTAATTAATTGGATCAGTTGTTCTATCAGTTTCTGCCGCTGGTCGCCTGATACTGTATATGTAAAGGAGGCCTACGACTCTTAATACCTTTGAAAACTTGGAAAAAAATGTTTTTCCTCTGTAGCCAAGTGTCAGAGATGTGGCTCCAAGCCACTAATGTGCCATATGCTGGCATGCTTTCTCACTCCCCTTCACTTCCCTGTCCCTTCTTGATTGGATTAAATCCCTGACAGTGAGGAGAGCGGTAGTTTTAGAAGAATGAACAGTTCTATTGAAGGTACCATGGCTTATACCATAACTGCTATCTAACAGTGTCTGCAGATCTGCAGCTGACAGATTCCCTTTAACTAACTCAATATTGTCAACATCATTATGTTATTATTGGCTTACTTGTAGACACTCCAGTGCAGATTTTAGAATGTAATAGGTTATAACTGGTTATTCCAGTTCTAGTAAAGACACACAAAAAAAGTTTCATTTAAAGAATGAACAGATGTTTGTCAGTAAAATCTCTGTAAAGGAACAGATAGTTAAAGGGGTTTCCCGGCCTGCAATATTGATGTCCTATCCTTAGGATAGCCCATCCATATCAGTTTTTGGGGGTCTGACTTCTAGCACCTGCATGAAGCAGCAGCATGCCTTGAATGGAACAAAAAAATTGCATTACAAATAAACTTTTTAATAATACCACTCAAAGTTGGTAATGGAAGATCTAAGAGAGAAGAATTATCATGAATTGATGTGTTGCACATTGCCATCCTGCTACAATACCACACTAGAATTCGGGGAGCTCTTTAGAATAACCCGTTCTTTCACAAATGTTTATATAGGCAGACTCATTGGTTGGGGCTGGATTTTATGTGCCTATGGCAATGGGACTTATTAAACACCTGAATTAGGTTATTAAGAGACATGTCCCAATACTTTTCCCCATAAAATGTAGTTAAACATAAATGTAAAATTTAGAGTAAATGGAAACTGGCATTATTGTATCTATAAGTGGTGGCTTTATTTAGCAGGGGCAGCTTAACAATTGTGAAAGTGATCTAGACAAAACTCAACCACCCAGCTGTGAAAGAAACAGAAAACGCATTAGTGTAACATTGTTAGACCAGTAGTAATGCATGCACGGACCATAGCACCCTCGTAGTCATTAGTTTAATGGTACCATTAGATTGTGTGGGTCTCACCATCACAATCTATAATAATGTTCTATATTCCTATAGCACAGGCATGGAGCTGTCACTTTTATATGGATATTTGGCCAACTGAGGGACTTCACAAAAAGTCGATCCTATTCTGAAGAGGGGTTGCCACTCCTGATCAGACTTCTTTCTCCCATATACCTCATCTCATTGAATGTTCACATACACAAAACCAGTTTGAGCGTTGTAGTTGACATGTGATCTTAATGTCGTCATTTCTTTCTCACTGCTTTCTGGAACCTGTTTGGCTGGAATGGATGAGCTGTGACGAGATGTTTGTTATCTCGTAGGAGGAGCTTTAATCCTTTGAGCTGTCCTTTCATAGTTGTCAAATGAAATAACCTAAGAATTACATATTGACATTGGCCTTGAAGAGAAAGACATAATCAATAAAAAATATTATCTTGAGCAAACAGAGGCATGCCATTGCCTGTGAAGGTGTAATCGTAAAACACTATTAAACATTCTAGAGAGGGGTCATCCTTTGTGTTACATTTATTAGGAACCTAAAGTCTGTCAGGACATACAACACAAAGGGGGAACTTATTTTCTGTACAAGCGAGAGTGAAAAAAGCCACTGTGCGCTGGAGTAGGGAATGAAAAATCCCCCCCCCCCCCCCCCAGTTATCTTATGGTTATTAGAAAAATTATACAGTATGGTATATTAACATTGGTACACTTAGAGTGATACCCATTTTGTCTAGTTTATGATATATTTTACTACTTTTAAAATATAAAAATGTATTGTTATTATTATTTTAATTGCTTTGTATCACCCTTTTCTGACCATGTTTTTCCTCTTCAGAGCTATAATGGGGCTCTTCTTTTGCACAGTGAGCTGCACTTTTATTGGTTGCATTTTATTCTCTTTTTTCCAGGTTGAGGTATCCAAAATAAATTGCAGTTTTTGATAGTTTTTATGGATTTCACCATGTGGGATAATTAACACAGCAATACCAATTATGTTAATTGTATTTTAAATTTACATTTTTTTCATTTGAAAACTGGAAAAGGGGGGGGGGGAAGGTGATTAAAATGAGTATCTTATTTTTTGCCTAATCACCCTAGGTGACTTTAAAAGGGTACTCCAGTGGAAAACTATTTTTTCTTTTTTTTTTTTAATCAACTGGTTCCAGAAACTGAAAAAGATTTGTAAATTACTTCTATTTAAAAATCTTAATCCTTCCAGTACTTATCAGTTGCTGTATGCTCCAAAGGAAGTTGAGTTTTTCTTTGCTGTTTGACCACAAGTGCTCTCTGCTGCCACCTCTGTCCGTATCAGGAACTGTCCAGAGTAGGAGCAAAACCCCATAGCAAACCTCTCCTGCTCTGAACAGTTTCTGACATGGACAGAGGTGTCAGCAGAGAGCACTGTGGTCAGACTGAAAAGAACAACTCAACTTCCTGTGACACATTCAGCAGTTAAGAAGTACTGGATTAAGATTTTTTTATAGAAGTAATTTACAAATCTTTTTAACTTTCTGCTACCAGTTAATTTGAAAATAGTTTTTTCCACAGGTGTAATACCAGCACTATTATGGCAGCCAAATAGGCTGTCAGAAAGCCCCTGCTGCCATAGCAACTGATCCTTACTTTGTGACTGTACCACTGTCATGCTGATTAGATGAAAGAAGTGTAATTCTGTGGATCCAAATGGCTGTCTGTGAGGGTCTGTGATGGGACTCTCACCTGGATATAGCCTTGAGGTAAAGCATATGACCCCTGTGAGTGGGGTACTCTGGGAGACTTGCAAGCCGCCTGGGATTCGACCGGTGCCAACTGCGTGGAACCAATAAGGAGGATGCAGAGAGAGGAGGTAGAAAAAACTATCCACCATGCGCTATCTCCAGAGGAAAAAATTAAAGTGAGGAAAATCCTCTTAGTCCAATAAAACTTGTTTATTAAATAAACTCAAATAAAATAACAGACTACATCAAGTGCAAGACGCGTTTCAGGTGTTGTACCACCCTTCCTCAAGTGCAGATGTGCACATCTGCAACTGTCCCTGCAGCGTAGATGGGTGGCTACTAGGCAACAGGTGAGGACTGAGTGAGCAAAAACTGAGCAAAATCTGGGGAGGTGAGTAGACAACAAGAGAGGGGAATCTGTATGATGACGGGGGGAGGGGAATCTGGATGATGACATGGGGGGTTTGGATAATGATGGGGGATATTGACCGGGGTGACGATGACGCGGGGGTCTGGATAATGACGGAGAGGTGGGGTTGACAGGGGGGATGATGACAGGGGGGTCTGGATGATGACGCAAGGATGATGACAGGGGAGGGGGGGATGATGACAGGGGGGATGATGTATTTCCCACCCTAGGCTTATACTCCCACTCTTCACACACTGATGCGGTGTTGCTATCAGTGTGTGAAGAGTGGGAGAAGAGGGTTGCATTGACAATCCAACACAATGGGCAGCACATTGAACACATTTTATAAGTGTTCAGAAACTTGTAAATAACTCATGAAAGAATAAGGTTACGTTAAAACCAAGCACATCATTATTTTTCTTGTGAAATTCACAATAAGTTTGATGTGTCACATGGCCCTCTTCCTATTGAAAAAACTAAAGTTGGATTCAAAATGGCCTACTTCAAAATGGTCACCACCCATCTTGAAAAGTTTCCCCCCTCACATATACTAATGTGCCACAAACAGGAAGTTAATATCACCAACCATTCCCATTTAATTAAGGTGTATCCATATAAATGGTCCACCCTGTATATATATGTATTATAATGTGTAAAAGTAAGTTAGATACAAGGTGGGTACTGATGTTTAGAATTATTATTTGCCCCCACTATCATTTTCTGAGCCATATTTCTGTTGTTCCCAGTGCACAAGCCCAGCACTACATTGTATGTTGATCAGAGAAATTAACATCATGCTCATATGACCATAATAGTGATTTCCATTAGAAAGCCTTCACCTGTCATTCATTTCGACAATTTTAATCCACGTATAAATGTCTTAAACTAGCATAAGTTAACCTTTAAGAGTGACCTCAAACTTGAAATGTAATACCTATTTAATAATTTGCAAATAACTTTTGTCTGTCCTGTTTTTGTAATAAGGATTTAATTTCTCAGTCTGTGAAAAGGTTTGTCCCTTTGTCCCTGGTTCCTGGATGTGTTCATACACATTACAGTATAAGTCATATGAGTGTTTATTTTGGAGAAAATAGACTTCCTTCTTTGCAAAAGGCAACTTCAAACAATACTCCTTCATATTATATCTGATATGTCCTATGGTTTGGTGCATATCCAATCCACCTAAGGCAATTGCTTTGCAATAATGAAGAAAGTACACATTGCTTGATAGAAAGTTCATTAGATGCATGCTTATTTCCTTGCTTTTATTAGATTTTTTTTATCATGCATATCTGTAAAGGGCACCTGTTTACCACTTAATAAGTAAAAGACATGGCTATGACTGCAGAAACATTTATTGCAGGACAATAACTATTATCTATATATAAAATAAACATATTAGCTCATTGTTCTGCCCACAAGTTTACATATAAGGGTCTACAACCTCAAAAGGAGCCACACCATATGGAAAATCATTCTATAGAAAAGGGGAACCAATATGACTTAAGGTGATCAGGCCAAATGAATCCTACATTACATGAACATATAGAGTAATATTTGCTAAATATAACAACAGTCAAGCATTTTATACATATAGGAAGTAACTTAGCTGCTGAGGTTACAGAGGTAATCTTAACTCCATGGCAACCATAATCTATACCTGGCCCAGTTTAGGGAGAAAAATACTTAACTACCCTATTGTGTAATTCTGAAAAATAAATGCAAACAAAATTGACATATTGTAGATAGTAACATTATATGTATAATTCTAATATACATTGGTTAAAAATGTGTATATGGGTAAAAAAATACTGTCTTGTCTCTACAGCTAGTGCCTTTGTGAGGACAAGCAGGGCTCTGTGCACTTAGGACAAGCAGGGCTCTGTACACTGAGGACAAGCAGGGCTCTGTACACTGAGGACAAGCAGGGTTCTGTACACTGAGGACAAGCAGGGCTCTGTACACTGAGGACAAGCAGGGCTCTGTACACTGAGGACAAGCAGGGCTCTGTACATGGAGGACAAGCAGGGCTCTGTACACTGAGGACAAGCAGGGCTCTGTACACTGAGGACAAGCAGGGCTCTGTACACTGAGGACAAGCAGGGCTCTGTACACTGAGGACAAGCAGGGCACTGTACACTGAGGACAAGCAGGGCTCTGTGCACTGAGGACAAGCAGGGCTCTGTACACTGAGGACAAGCAGGGCTCTGTGCACTGAGGACAAGCAGGGCTCTGTACACAGGACAAGCAGGGCTATGTACACTGAGGACAAGCAGGGCTCTGTACACTGAGGACAAGCAGGGCTCTGTACACTGAGGATAAGCAGGGGTCTGTGCACTGAGGACAAGCGGGTCTGTGCACTTAGGACAAGCAGGGCTCTGTACACTGAAGACAAACAGGGCTCTGTGCAGTGAGAACAAGCAGGCCTGTGTACACTGAGGACAAGCAGGGCTCTGTACACTGAGGACAAGCAGGGCTCTGTACACTGAGGACAAGCAGGGCTCTCTACACTGAGGACAAGCAGGGCTCTGTGCACTGAGGACAAGCAGGGGTCCGTGCACTGAGGACAAGCGGGGCTCTGTACACTGAAGACAAACAGGGCTCTGTGCAGTGAGGACAAGCAGGGCTGTGTACACTGAGGACAAGCAGGGCTCTGTACACTGAGGACAAGCAGGGCTCTGTGCACTTAGAACAAACAGGGCTGTGAGGCTCTGTGACACACTCAAATGTCCAATGTGGAAAACCCCTTTAGGAGGAAAAACGTTGTGATGATGAAGAGTATTTGTATAATGCTATCTCACTATACAAATAAGTACTAAAATCTTACAGCACATGTAAGTTCTATACTGTGTTATGTACATCATATATAGGGGTACATGTGAAGTCATAGAAACCCAGGACCTTAAAGGGGTTATCCAGGAATAGAAAAACAGAGCAATTTCTTTCAAAAACTGCTCTCCGTCTGTCTCCAGGTTGGGTGTGGTTCTGCAACTCCGTTCCATTGAAGTGAATTGAGCCAAGTTGTAATACCACACACAACCTTGGGACAGACATGAAGCTGTTTTTGAAAGAAATTAGCTCTGTTTTTCTATTCCCATAGCGACATCCACCATGCATGCATTCTTGGGGAGTATAGAGCTGGCTTACAACCTGAGCCCACTTCATACACAATGGGGTTTATTTACTAAGAGTGGAGTGTAGGTTTCTTTGTGGGTTTTGATTTCCGACTGGTATTTTCCCAAGGTATTTACTAAGGTTTGCCTACATTTTGCACTTTTCCCTACGTTTAGCTTTTTTTTTTTTTTTTACACATGCTCTGATCTGTAAGGGTTTCCTCAGCTCAAATCCACCACATTTTCTGTGGAAACCATAGTATGTTGGGATTTTTCAAAACTGTCGGGGCCACACCCCTTTTGTCGGGACCACACCCACGTTATCAGTTGGTCACGCCCCTCTTTTGGGTTTTTCTTGTAAAATGGAGGGTTTTCTTTTTCTTTTTTTTTTTTTTGGTGCGACACAATATGGGCGCAATACCCGACAAAAAAGAGTCAGGATCACGTTATTAAATAAACCCCAATGGGTTCCGCCTGCTATCAACAGCCGACACTCGCTATCAGAGATATTGGTCATTGGTCATCCCATAAATGCTATGGTAAATATCTGACTACATGTTGGTGCTAAGCAAGCGTTCACACAGCTCTATAGATGGAAAAATAAAGGCGTCAGAATATAGCACACTGTACAGTTTGCATATTTTAGTTTGTCCCTAAATTCAAAAGGGCAAAGGTCAAGCTCACACTTTGTGTATTTGTTGTGGTATTTGGTTTGAAGAATCTGCACTATAATTCCATCATAAAGTACAGTACAATGTAAGTAAAAGGTGTATTTGCAAACCTCATTCTCTTGTAATTTAATAGAAAAGGCATGCTAGTAGCATTTCTAGCATTGACAATTTCATATCTTACTTGGCTATGTGGTTAGTGATCTAAACCTGTCTACAACCGGTGAACAGCCAGGTGCATGTAAAAGTGTACTCTGAGTAATTTCTAATGTTTGTTTCTCACTTGAAAATTGCCTTACTGGGAGAAAGTGGGGCCTGGATGTATTTCCTACCACATTTCAATAAGGAGACCTCAAATGAGACCATGTTGGAAATAGGGTGTATTCTGCCTTTCCCCAGGAAGCTAGTGGGTTTGTAAGATGTAAAGACTTGGCCTCCTTGCCTTTCATACTTCTACATTGTCTCTCTGTTGTTTTTGCAGATGTCAGCAGTCCCCAGCAAGTCAAAGGATCTGAAATTTATGTCACATCATGACACAGATGTGGGCTCACCTGTGACACCGTAAGATACACTGATTAAAGGGATTTTACTTCTATTTCACAATGTCAAAACAGTTATTTTATAGACTTTCCACTCCTGTATAAAATATGGAATGAAATAGCCCTCTGATCACTGCCAGAAACAATTGTTTTTACTTAGAATGTGCCATTTGCAGGCGTAAAGCTTTGTTAATACATAATATTGCATTGTCAATTTTTTTATTTTTAATAAACCAGTTTTATGTATAACAAATATCAGTCCTTTGTTTTAGTGATAGAAAGTGTACCTCTGGCTTGAAGGTGCACAGGCTTAGATACTTGGAAACAGGGTTTTAATTCACGTATAGACTATCACTAAAAGCAAAGCTAGAAGCTATGGCCCAGGCTGCATAAGGATACTGTACACCACCATTTAAGAGGTTATCCCATCTCGTAAAGCAGTGGCATCATGCTGGGATTTGCCATAACTTTGTGATATGTAGGGGTTTTAACTTTGGTGCCCGTCCCAAACCTGAGAATAAATGTATGGAAATGTTTATTCAGCACTTAGGCCCCTTTAGGATATCCTTGTAATTTGCCATCAGTTGTTATGAGATGGGATTTATACCCAAAGGATTTCGATAGTGTTTTATAGTATAGTAGTGTTTTCAGTAGTGTTTTATAGTGAGTATAGACTGTTAATCGGGTTGCAGGAAAGTTTTCAGAGCAATTACTAAAAAGTTCCCAATATTCCCAAATTCTTCTATGTTCTAGATTTGAGGAAACAGCTGATAAAAGTGCAAATGTCATTTGGGCATCCATTAAAAATGTCAAAATTATCTTTGATCTTTTCTGTGCAGAGTTTATCAATGTCTAGTAGTTATGAGGGTCAGAGCTACTGTGCCATGCTGCCCTTTTTCAGGGTGATCTCCCCACCATTTCTACAGACATATGGCTCTTTAGGGAGAATATAGGTTAAAAATAAAACAACTATACCCAGGGAGAATTCAGACTAGTTTGTGAGTCCGGTTGAGTACAGAAAACAATAGGGTAACAACTAGGGATGCACCGAAAGGGAAATTTTGGACTAAAACCGAAAATTTGGTCATTGCTTGGCCAAAAGCCGAAAATACATTGCCCCGCCCACTGTTTTTCAATATAGTTTATGTAAAATTGTATTCTCAGAATTTTTTTAGTTACTGATTTACTAGAAGGTGACACCGGAACACATATGGGGGGCTATAGAAAGTACTGGTCGGGCTTGGAGCCACAGCACTCACCATACATTGACTCCAGGACACACTACCTGATTGGTTGCTATGAGCAACTACTCCATTTTTCTCAGCAAGTTCCAATAAATCTCCCCCTTATATCTTTAAAAAAATAATAATAATCAGTATGCCGCAGCATTATAACACTTATCCCCTATCCACAGGATAGGGGATAAGTGTTTGATCGCAGGAGGTCCGTCTGCTGGGAACCCCGCGATCTCCTGAACAGGGTCCCCGCATTAGCGCTCGGTGAGAGCGCTAATGCGCGTAGCGTCGACCTAGAGAGGTTGACTGTTACGCCCCCTCCCCATACAGTTCTATAGGGTAGGCACGAACGCTGCCTTCCCAACTCTCCCATAGAATTACATGGAGGGGGCGTGTTGGGAGATTGTGGGGGGTCCCAGCGGTCAGCCCCCCCCCCCGCGATCAAACACTTATCCCCTATGCTGTGGATAGGGGAATACGTTGTTTTCGGTCACAGATGTTCTCTTCTGACCCCTATAACTTTCTTATTTATGCTAATGTTTTGCGCTGTATTTTTTTTTGTGATCTGTATTTTTTATTAGTTCCATTTTTATTTTGATTGGGACTTATTGGATTTCCTTTTTTTTTTTTTTCTACATTAAGTGAACAAAAAGCTGCAATTCTGGCCGTTGGTATTTTTTTTTACATTTACACCATTGACCGTGCGGTTTCATTACCATTATATTTTAATAGTTCGGAAATGTATGCACGCCGCATTACCAAATATGTTTGTTTATGTAAATATTATTTTATTTGAAAAAAAGGGGAGGGGGTGATTTTTTTTTACACATTTATTGCTTTTATGTTTTACACATTTATTTTCACAATATTTTTTGTCCCCATAGGGCAGTGTATTCCACAGTGTGCCTCCAGTTGTTGCAAAATTACAACTCCCAGCATGCCCAGACAGCCAAGTGTCTTTTCCTTCCTGTCATATCCTCTCTGTACAAATTTTTCACTCACCATTTCTTTATTTTTCTGAAGCTCACTTTCTTTATTACAGATCCTTTTTGTTCTAATCAGCTGGCTTTTTGGTATGCCTTTAAAACCCTGTGAGACATGTCCGCTATCACGATATAATAAATTATTCCAATCTGTATTTTTCACAAATAATGTAGTATCAAGCATCCCTTCTGGGTTTTTACTCACCTTCACATCTAAATAATATATTTCTTTCTCATTCATCTGGCATGAAAATTCAATAAGCAGATAGCATCCATTAAGATATTCTACATATTCGTGAAGTTGGGGCTGTGTGCCCGTCAAGAGGACAAACACATCGTCCACATAAAGGACCTTTAACAAAATTCTCCTCAAATTTACACATAAATATGTTAGCCAGACTTGGGGCCCCAGGGGACCCCATCGAAGTCCCCTGTTTCTGGAGTAAATACTCCTCCCCAAATCTGAAAAAGTTCCTGTAGAGAATGATCTCCAGTAGATCCATCAAGAACCTGATTTTGGAATTAGTCAGAGTACTATCTTTAATAAGATGTTCCTTAACCTCTTAAGGACATAGTGCGTACCTGTACGCCCGGTCCCGGTGTTTAAAACAGGGTCACACCGTGACCCCACATCACACTGGGTCGGTCCCGGCTCCTATTCATAGCCGGGACCCTGGGCTAACAGCGTGCGGCACCGATCGTTGTGCCGCGCGCTATCAACCCTTCAGACGTGGCGATCAAAGTTGACCGCCGCGTGTGAAAGTAAACACTTCCCGGCAGCTCAGTCGGGCTGATCGGGACATCGCGATAAAATCACCATGTCCCGATCAGCTAGGACGCGAGCAGAGGTTCCCTTACCTGTCTCTGCAGTGTCCGATCGGGATTTGATTGCTCCAAGCCTGAGCTACATCAAGCCTGTAGAAACGGGAAAAAAAATAATTTTGCAACAAAATTGTAGAAAAAACGCCATTTGGAAAATTTGGGGGCTTCCGTTTCTACGCAGTACATTTTTTGGTAAAAATTACACCTTATCTTTATTCTGTAGGTCCATACGATTAAAATTATACTTTCCTTATATAGGTTTGATTTTGTCGTAGGGCTGGGCGGTATACCGGTTCATACCGAATAGCGACATTTTTGTGCTGCGCGAAATAAATTTTCACCCATACCGCAATACTGGTTTGGCCCCTCCCCCTTGGGAATGAATTAATTATCAGCCGCTGCACGCTGTCCCCACATCGGGGAACTAATCATATGTGACCCGACAGCGCTGTTCTGCTCCCCCCCAATTATTGGCCCAGCTCTGCGCTGTCCCCATCGGGGTGCTACTCACCCGCAAGCGCTGCCCTCCTTGTCTTCCTGTTTGTTGCGGCCGCCGGCGCTGACACACTATACCAGTGGTCTTCAATCTCCAGATGTTGCAAAACTACAACTTCCAGCATGCCCACCCAGCAGTTGGCGGTCCGGGCATGCTGGGAGTTGTAGTTTTGCAACATCTGGAGGTCCGCAGGTTGAATACCACTGCTCTATACTGTATCCCTATACCCAGGCTGCAAAAGGTAAACAAAATAAACTTAAACTCACCTTCACCGTCGGTCCGGACCTGCTTCCTGGAGACGAGAACGTCGGACAGCCGTCAGCCTATCACCGGCCGCAGCGATGTTCCGCCTCGGCCGGTGATAGGTTGAGTGCACTGTCATGTAAGAAGCCGGCTTCTTACATGACAGTGGGCTCAGCCTATCACCGGCCGGGGAGGAACATCGCTGCGGCCAGTGATAGGCTGACAGCTGTCCGACGTTCACATCCCCAGTGTAAGGCCGACGTCAGAACATGCGTTAGTTTATTTTTGTTTACCTTTTGCAGCCCGGGCATAGGGATACAGTATAGAATGTCAGCGCCGGCGGCCGCAACAAACAGGAGGACGAGGAGGGCAGCGGTTGCGGGTGAAGTAAGTAGTACCCCGATGGGGACAGCGCAGCTGGGCTAATAATTAATTTTGGGGGGGAGGGGGCAATACCGTTATATACCGTGGAACCGCCAGAGGTTACAAAAATACCACGATACACATATTTGGCCATACCACCGAGCCCTATTTTGTGTACTTCTGAAAAAAATCATAACTACTTGCAGGAAAATGTATACGTTTAAAATTGTCATCTTCTGACCCCTATAACTTTTTTATTTTTCCACCTACGGGGCGGAATGAGGGCTAATTTTTTGCGGCGGTATCATTTTTGTATTGATCTGACTTTTTGATCTCTTTTTATTAATTTGTTCATGATATAAAAAGTGACCAAAAATACGCTATTTTGGACTTAGGAACTTAGGAATTTTTTCGCGTGAACATGCAGTTTAATTGACAATATATTTTTATAATTCGGACATTTCCGCACGCGACGATACAACCTATGTTTATTTAGTTTTATTTTTTTTAAATGGGAAAAGGAGGGGTGATTCAAACTTTTATTAGGGAAGGGGTTAAATGATTTTTATTAACTTTTTTTTCTTTGGCAGGGTAATAGCTCCCATAGGGAACTATAACACTGCACACACTGATCTTTTACATTGATCAATGGTTTCTCATAGGAAACCATTGATCAATTATTCTGCCGCTTGACTGCTCATGCCTGGATCTCAGGCACTGAGAAGTCATTTGGCAATCAGACACGAGGAGCCAGGTAAGGGGACCCTCCTGCTGTCCTACAGCTGTTCGGGACGCCGCGATTTCGCCGCGGCGATCCCGAACAGCCCCCTGAGCTAACCGGCAGCAGTTTAGTTTCCTTTTAGATGCGTCTAAAGGCTTAATAGCGTGCAGATTATATAAAGGGAGTGGGCGAAGGGTAGGCAGGTACGCCCTTCATTCCCAACAGTTTAAATATCCTCTCATCCTTTACCTTGTTGATTCCCTTTATGTATTTAAATGTTTCTATCCTAACCTCTCTGTCTCGTATTTCTTCCAAGCTATACATGTTAATGTCCTTTAACCTTTCCTGGTAAGTTCTATCCGGCAACCCATGTACTAGTTTAGTAGTTCTTTTTTTAACTCTTTCCAATATATTTACCGTATTTATCGGGGTATACCACGCACCGGCCTATAACACGCACCCTCATTTTACCAAGGATATTTGGGTAAAAAAAGTTTTTTACCCAAATATCCATGGTAAAATGAGGGTGCGTGTGTGCGCGTGTATACCCCGATATACCCCCAGGAAAGGCAGGGGGAGAGAGGCCGTCGCTGCCCGCTTCTCTCCCCCTGCCTTTCCTGGGGTCTAGAGCCCTGCTGCCGGCCCTTCTCTACCCCGACAGCCAGGGGGAGAGAAGGTGCATCGGCACCCATTGCCGGCGCCGCTGCCCCGTTGCCTCCCCCCATCCCCGGTGGCATAATTACCTGGGTCGGGTCCGCGCTGCTGCAGGCCTCCGGCGCGCGTCCCCTGCGTCGTTGCTATGCACGGCGCGGCGCACTGACGTCATGCGCTGCGCCGTGCAGCGCATAGCAATGACGCCGGGGACGCACGCCGGAGGCCTGCAGCAGTGCGGACCCGACCCAGGTAATTATGCCACCGGGGATGGGGGGAGGCAACGGGGCAGCGGCGCCGGCAATGGGTGCCGCTGCCCTTTCTCTCCCCCTGGCTGTCGGCGCCGCTTCTCTCCCCCTGGCTATCGGTGCCGGCAATGGGGCACCGGCACGATAGTCAGGGGGACAGAACGGGCAGCGGCGCCGATAGCAAGGGGGAGAGAAGGGCCGGCAGCAGCGCTCTAGACCCCAGGAAAGGCAGGGGGAGAGAAGCGGGCAGCGACGGCCTCTCTACCCTGCCTTTCCTGGGGCTGTATCGGCGTATAACACGCACATGGACTTTAGGCAAAAAATTTTAGCCTAAAAAGTGCGTGTTATACGCCGATACATACGGTATATGCTTCTAGAGATACGGTCTTCATTACTGTCCACATTGCTGCACTCATCAGTGCTCTGCACAGCGACATAAGCATTTCCCTCTTTCTACTTCTAATACCTCTCCCTATACACCCAAGCTTTCTGCTTGCATTTCCTACTGCCCTATGAAATTGTCTGCTTACCTTTAAAGGGGTACTCCCCTGGAAACCCTTTTTTTTTTTTTTTTTTTAAATCAACTGGTGCCAAAATGTGAAACAGATTTGTAAATTACTTCTATTAAAAAAATCTTAATCCTTCCTGTACTTATCAGCTGTTGTATGATTATCTTCTTTTGGAATTTCCTTTCTGTCTGACCACAGTGCTCTCTGCTGACACCTCTGTCCATTTTAGGCACTGTCCAGAGTAGAAGCAAATCCCCATAGCAAACCTATCTAGCTCTGGACAGTTTCCAAAATGGACAGAGTGTCAGCAGAGAGCACTGTGGTCAGACAGAAAGGAAATTCAAAAAGAAAGGAACTTCCTGTGGAGCATATAACAGCTGATAAGTACTGGAAGGATTAATATTTTTAAATAGAAGTTATTTACAAATCTGTTTAACTTTCTGGCACCAGTTGATATAAAAAAAAAAATGTTTTCCAGGTGAGTACCCCTTTAACCTCTTAAGGACATGCGCTGTAAATGTACGGCGCTGCATAGCACCTCTTAGTGCACAGCGCCCTACATTTACGGCATGGCCGCGGACCCTCCGGTAATGGCAGACATCAGCGATCGGGCTGATATCTGCCATTAACCCCTTAACGACGCAGGACGTATATTTACGTCCTGCGCCGGCTCCCGCGATATGAAGCGGGATCGCGCCGCGATCCCGCATCATATCGCGTGGGTCCCGGCGCTAATCAACGGCCGGGACCCGCGGCTAATACCACACATCGCCGATCGCGGTGATGTGCGGTATTAACCCTTTAGAAGCGGCGGTCAAAGCTGACCGCCGCTTCTAAAGTGAAACTGAAAGTATCCCGGCTGCTCAGTCGGGCTGTTCGGGACCGCCGCGGTGAAATCGCGGCGTCCCGAACAGCTGATCGGACACCGGGAGGGCTCTTACCTGCCTCCTCGGTGTCCGATCGACGAATGACTGCTCCGTGCCTGAGATCCAGGCAGGAGCAGTCAAGCGCCGATAATGCTGATCACAGGCGTGTTAATGCACGCCAGTGATCAGCATAGGAGATCAGTGTGTGCAGTGTTATAGGTCCCTATGGGACCTATAACACTGCAAAAAAAAAGTAAAAAAAAGTGTTAATAAAGGTCATTTAACCCCTTCCCTAATAAAAGTTTGAATCACCCCCCTTTTCCCATAAATAAAACAGTGTAAATAAAAATAAACATATGTGGTATCGCCGCGTGCGTAAATGTCCGAACTATAAAAATATATCATTAATTAAGCCGTACGGTTAATGGCGTACGCGCAAAAAAATTCCAAAGTCCAAAAAAGAGTATTTTGGTAACTTTTTATAACATTAAAAAATGAATAAAAAGTGATCAAAAAGTCATATCAAAACAAAAATCATACCGTTAAAAACTTCAGATCACGGCGCAAAAAATGAGTCGTCATACCGCCCCGTACGTGGAAAAATAAAAAAGTTATAGGGGTCAGAAGATGACATTTTTAAACGTAAAAATTTTCCTGCATGTAGTTATGATTTTTTCCAGAAGTGCGACAAAATCAAACCTATATAAGTAGGGTATCATTTTAACCGTATGGACCTACAGAATAATGATAAGGTGTAATTTTTACCGAAATATGCACTGCGTAGAAACGGAAGCCCCCAAAAGTTACAAAATGGCGTTTTTTTTTTCGATTTTGTCGCACAATGATTTTTTTTTCCGTTTCGCTGTGCATTTTTGGGTAAAATGACTAATGTCACTGCAAAGTAGAATTGGCGACGCAAAAAATAAGCCATAATATGGATTTTTAGGTGGAAAATTGAAAGGGTTATGATTTTTAAAAGGTAAGGAGGAAAAAACGAAAGTGCAAAAACGGAAAAACCCTGAGTCCTTAAGGGGTTAACCCCTCAGGTGCCGTGATGAATGCAGATCACAGCATCTGCGGCAGTGCGACACTTATAATGGCTGATTTGATCGCCCACGGTACTGCCGCCGGGATCAGATCAGCCAAGATGGCGGACGTAGGTCCCCCCACCTGCCTCTGTCCTTCTCCCGGGGTCTTCTGCACTGATCTGCCCCAGCAGACCAGAGCAGAAGATTGCCGATAATACTGATCTTTGCTATGCCCTATGCATAACACTGAACAGTATTAGCAATCTAATGATTGCTATAAATAGTCCCCTATGGGGACTAAAAAAGTGTAAAATGTAAAAAAAAAAAGTTTTAAAAAAAAGTTACAAAAATTTAAAAAAATCCCCTCCCCAATAAAAAATTTTATCACCCTTTTTTGCCCATATTAATACATAAAAGCATTACAAAAAAGATAAATAATAAACATATTATAGTTGTGTGTGTAAATGTCTGAACTATAAAAATATAATGTTAATGATCCCCTACGGCGGACGGCGTAAACGTAAAAAAAAAAATTTTTAATTCAGCTTTTTTTTGTCACATCAAACTGAAATTTTTTTTTATAAAAAGCAAACAAAAAATCTGGTACCAAAACAAACTACAGATCATGGTGCAAAAAAATGAGCCCTCACAAATCCCTAAATACGGTAAAATAAGAAAGTTAGAGGTGGTCAAAATAGGGCAATTTTAAACATACTGATTTTGTAAAAAAAAGTTTGAGATTTTTTTTAAAGCAGTACAATAATAGAAAAGTATGTAACCATGGGTATCATTTTAATCGTATTGACCCAGAGAATAAAGAAAACATGTATATTTTCGCATAAAGTATACAGCGTGAAAACGAAGCCCCCCAAACTTGCAAAATTATGATTTTCATTTAAATTTCCTAACACAAAAAATAATTTTTGGGTTTACTATACATTTTAGGGTAAAATAAGTGATGTCATTACAAAGTACAACTGGTCACGCAAAAAACAAGCCATCATATGGGTCTGGGAATGGAAATATAAAAGAGTTATGGATTTTAGAAGGCGAGGCGGAAAAAAACAAAAATGCAAAAATAGAATTGGCTGCGTCCTTTAGGTGAAAATGGGCTGTGTCCTTCCAGGAATTTTTTTTATTTGATTATGCTACAGGGGCTGTAATGTTAGTGTACTTCATAATATAGTGTCTGTACCTGTGTGTGACGGTGGTCTCACAATTCTTCTGTGATTATCGCACCAATATTTATTTTTAAAAGCATACAAAAGTACTCATGCCTCGGGATTTCCCAGGTTGCAGTGTGTCGAGACCTGACATCACTAGTCAGATGATCAAAGGACATCTGTCCTGCTTCAATTTTGCAACAGCGGTGCCCCCCTGATTAGAAAACACTGTGTTTCAATGGGTGGGGTGGCTTGATGTGTAGGAGGAAGGAAAGCAAGCATGGAACTGTGGGATATGTAGTTTAGAGAACAAAATCCATGAGGAAATACCCAGTTCTGGCAGGTAAGTACTAAAATCATGTTATGGTGGATAATCCCTTTAAGTCTTCTGAAATAATGACCCTCTTCCTCAGATTCTTAATGGCTCATTCAGTATTTTACAATGCCAATGTATGTTGGCTATTGATAAGTAGCATATTTAGTATATTAGGCGTCTTCTAAGCAGACTTAAAATATTATTTTTATGTATATTTTGAGATGTCTGCTTAAACATTGTAGTACAGTATCACATGAAGGCCATTTTAAAGCACACAGTTGTGTTGGAATAGTATTTAGATGTAGCTAAACAATTTAGTTTTCTCACACTAGAAGTTGTATTTTAAATGTTTTACCAAAACATTATGAAGCAGTACTGTGTAATATCCAGGTGGTCTTTAGCAAACATGCAGTAATGTGTGTTTTTTAGAGTGCAGTGGTTTCCTCTGTGGTAACCTTTCATGAACACTTCACTGTTTTTTAAGATGGTAGCAGATGGTATGTATTGTAAGAGATGCCTCCAGATCATTAGCCATTATGCTAGGATGTTACTTGTGTGAGATTTCCATTTTCATTGTGATCCTGCATTGGTCTTCCTCGGTTATCCACTCCTAAGGAGAGTAGAATATGTTCTATATGTAAACTAACTGGTAGAGTGTTAAGGACCCAAATTTTAAAAATTCATACATTATAAAGCAGAATCTAAGGCCAGTTGTCCACTTTGTAACATGTCCAAAATTCAGATAAAAATTATATTTCTATGGTGTAGATCTACAGAGGGGAGTTTAGATGCCAGTTATAATGGTATCTACTGTATAGAATTTTACTAAGGATGTATAAATCAAGTAAACCCCCTGTCAACCCCCAGACCCCCACCCCAAAATAGGCCCTTATCAATTACTATGCTATGCAGGCAATCTTTGGTCAGTATCTTATTCATCTTGGATTTCACTAAAGGTGTTATAGTTTCTTTTGTTCCAAAATGTCACTGTTCCAATCTTGACTGATGAGAACACAAAATATACGAATTTTGTGAGTGTCTGGACTCACCATGGACCCGTCTCATTTATCAGCGCTATTGTTCCTTGAATTATTGAATAGAGCATATCCGAGATCCGGCTCTAGAACCTTTTAAAGATAGTACAGTCCCCCCAACTATTAGTAAGAGTGTCTACTTCCCCTTTATTCCTTACAGGTGGACATAAAGGCGCAACTTGCTATCTCTGGACAATTTTATAATTGGGTTCAACCAGGGGCATATATAAAGATTTATCAAAACCTGTGCATAGGAAAAGTTGCCCGTATCAACCAATCTGATCGTTTCTTTCATTTTGCAGAGGCCTTGTGAAAAATGAAAGAAGTGATCTGATTGGTTGCTATGGGCAGTTTTTCCTCAGGACAGGATTTAATAAATCTTCCCCATTATACCTTGTTTTCAATGGTCCTTTTCCCAGTTTGACATATAGGAGAATTTGCTAATTTGCAAGACTAGGTTTTAAGCACATTTAAATTATTGGATGGAAACTTTTGGAAGCATATAAGCAAAGTTTTTCATATAAGTTCCATATATATGTTCCATAGTATGTGCAGCTTTTTTCTTGATTGTACATTTTCTGCTCGTACAACAAATAATCAAGCTGCGCCAAATTAATAATTAATTCACATCTACAATATGTCTACCTTATGTTTCCATCATTTGATAAACATTCTTTAACTTTTTTTAAATGTTAGAAGGCTTATAAGTTTAGTAGCAATTTTCCAGATTTTCAAGAAAATTTAAAAATCTGATTTTTCAGGGACCATTTCAGTTCTGAAGTGGAATTGAGGGGCCTGTATGTTAGATACCCCCATAAATCAACCCATTTTTAAAACTGCACCCCTTAAAGTAGTCAGAATGACATTAAAGAAGTTTATTAACCCTTTAGGCGTTTCACAGAAATGAAAGCAAAGTGGAGGAAGTGTGTCAATACTGGATAGTGCCCCCCCCCCCCCATAAAATAATTTATCATTTTGTCTTCAAATATTTGTGAACGGATACTGATCTTTCCAGTAATTATTATGTGTTGGTAGATTTTTGTTGAATGTTTGTGTTGGCTTCGCTGCTAAATAAAGTTCTCAGGAAACACTGCCAAAGCCTGAAAAGTGTTCTTGCTTGCAATTGAACATTACACAGTAAAAATAACCAGTATTTTCATTTCTGTTAAAAAGTATAAGTGCACTTAATTTTAAATCTTTTTTAGGATGCCTGGTAAAGGTGTCAAGATGTCTAAGTACATACAAATACACATACAAAAAATACAAAACTCTATATGTATGAATGTCATGATATATTAAAGTCATTACAATATTAGGCTACTGTCACAATGCTGCTGGGCTCCGCTGCAAATGGCTGTAAAGGCTCTCTCTTTTTTTTAGCCTTTAACGTCCATTAGTGTGATTGTCACAGAGGATACCATTCACTTAAATGTGATTCTCTGATGTCCGTTATTGCAGCCGTTATTCTACCGGAAGATAATGGGAGAAAGAGGCGTCACAAGCACAAATTTTTCTCCCGCTATCTTCTACCACCCATCACACTGCCTTTGCTTATATTCCACTGAAGAAAGATGTCCAAACCAGGAGGATGTATAGGAGAACATAGTGTTTGTTTGTTTTTTTTGTTAAAAAGTCAAAAGTCTGTAGGTAGTAAAATGAAATGCATTTCAGGGGTACACACCCCAGGGATGTGGAATTCCTATCGCCCGACGCCCGGGACATGTAGTTCCGGGCGCCAGGCAGGTGAATTTTTCCAGCCCCTAGCCCGGCTTCACGCAAGCAGGACCGGACCTGACAAGCACGGCGGCGCTCAGCAGTCTTTATGGCAGGCTCCCGACTCGTTTCCGCTCCGTACTCAGCAGCCCCCTGGCTGTTCTCAGTATCCGGGGGCCGCCGCTAATAGCCAGCGGCTGACAGCGGCGTCTAAAGGGACATGTGAATGCCCCCTGGTGGCCTAGTTGGCCCTCATACAGCCTGGAATGCGAAAAAAAAAAAAAAAGCTAAAGGGGTCAAAAAATGGCAATTAAAATTTTTTGAAAAAGTTCAGAATTTTTGTAAAATTAGTCAAACATGACGGAAACTATACAAATCTGGTATTGCTGTAATAAAGTATACCTAAAGTATCACAATAACATGTTACCTCAACCACAAGGTAAATGGCGTAGAAAAGAAAACAACCAAATTTGCGAAATTATCTTTTACTATTTCAATTTCACTTCGCCGATTATATATATATTTTTGTTTCTGAGAATATGTTATTGAAAATTAAAAGATATCCTTATAGTAGGTAGTTATGGCTATTATAGGGTGAGGAGGAAAAAATGAGAGCGTAAAAGCGAAAATTGGCCCGGACAAGTGGATCGTCATGAGGGATAAGTAGATTTTGCTCTGTTTTAGTCCTGTGGACAAGTAGTTTTTTTTATTACATTTCCACACCCCTGCACCCACTTCATCAGATCAGTATAGGTGAATAATAAACTTGCAAGGTATATATACTCTAAAAATGGTGCCAGAAAATGTGGGAGGGGCCATACACAGAAACAACAATGGCCCTGATTTACTAAGAGTGGAGTGGAGTTTTCTTTGTGGGTTGTAATCCCCTAAAAAAATAAATTTCCACAGTATTTACTAAGGTTTCCCTACATTTCCACTTTGCCTACAATTTGCTTTTTTACACCTGCTCTGATCTGTCGGGTTTTCCTCAGCTGAAATCCACCACATTTATTGTGGAAACCTTAGTAAATATGTTTTTAAATGACAGGGGCACGCCCCCTTTTCTGTGACCATGCCACTTTCTCCTGACAGCCACATGCTTTTTCAGGTTTTCTCAGTAAAATGGAGAGTTGGTCGCGTTTTTTTTTTTTGTTTTTTTTTCCATTTCTGGCGCCATGAGACAGATTTCTGGTGCAATGAGACAGAATCTGGCGCACAACCTGACAAAAACATGTGGGTATACAATAGTAATTAATAGATAATTACAAAATTAAAGCCAACAAGTATGGGTGCGTTCACACAGAGTAAATGGAGAGTAATTCACGCTGAAAAATTTACGGGCGGAAAAAATAATTTCATTTTCGCAGGAAATTCATGCGCAATTTGCATGGAATTGCACGCGGAAATGGGGGAGAAAGAAGTGAAGGGTTTTTCAGCCATTTCCGCGCAAATTCCGCGCGAAAACGATGTCTGGCGGAATTTTTTTTTACCATTGATTTCTGCTAGTGGATTCCGCTTGAAGAATGAACATGTTCTTTCTTCAAGCGGAACGGAATTCAGCGTCGGAATTCTGCTAGCAGAATTTCCGCAGTGTGAACAGGACAGCGGAAATAACATTAAAGTTAGTTGGCAGAGGAGATGTGCATTAATTTGGAGAGGAGAATTAAGAGGAATTACTCGAGTAAATTCCTCTTGAATTACTCTGTGTGAACGCACCCTAAAGTAGTTACATCATTGCTTGTCTAGAATCCATATGTAAAGAGTACAGATTAATATAATTATAGGTCTCCATTAGATAAGTACAGTTGCTATGCAGGAGAGTCACATGATGCATCCTGGCCAATCAGAATTTGGTGACGTGATGTAGCAAAGAGCAGGGAAATAGATTAGCATGCCCCAGCCAATCAGATACCAGGAGCGTAGTAGAAGGGAAAAGGATTTACAGATGTGGATGTAGATGCTGGCTCATGCAGAGCAACAAGAGACAGCATCTGCAAGTGGTACACTTCACGAAAGTACCGTATCTCCTAAGTGGGTTGTGGGGGAAGTGCTTCTATGCTGTCTTATGCTGAGACCCAGAGTCTTGTTAGACCACCCACTTAAAAAAATATATATCTACCTGAGACATAACTGCTGGATTTATTGAGAGGCACGCACCCTTCAACTCTCACCTGCAGGTGCACATTGTTGTAAATTTGGCATACATGGGACGCCATGCACCCTAAACATTAAGCCCTGTCCACTTTAGCACCAGGTTACAGAGCTGCCAAGAGTTTTAAGTGTGTATTCTGCTGCCACAACAACATTAGGTTACCTTGCTCTTAAACTGTAGTGTATGTTTACATACATCTCCAAATTCCTAAAGTTAAATGTGTAGGTGGAATCAGTAGAAGTAATTTTATGCTGAGTAAGGCCTCCTCCACATGTACTTGTAGTTGTCTTTGGATTAAAAAGCATCTTTAACCCCTTAAGGATTATGGGCGTATGGGTACGCTCTGACGTCCTGGTACTTAAGGACCAAGGGCGTACATGTATGCCCGTGGGAATTCCAGACCCCTCCGCTCGCTGGACAGGGACCGGACTCTGCCCCTCAATGCAAGTCTATGGGAGGGGGCGTGACAGCTGTAACGCCCCCTCCCATAGACTTACATTGAGGGGCGGCGTGTGACGTCACACGGGGGCGGAGGCGTGACATCACGATCTTCCATACCCTTGGTCGAGATGGACTCCAGCCTGAGGACCTCCAGCGGTTCTGGAAGCCGCTAAAGGTGGGTGCCGCATGGTAGATCCCCTTAAGGACCGGGCGTTTTTCGGTTTTTGCTCTTTCGTTTTTTCCTCCTTACCTTTAAAAAAATCATAACTCTTTAAATTTTGCACCTAAAAATCAGTATTATGGCTTATTTTTTGCGCCACCAATTCTACTTTGTAATGATATCAGTCATTTTACCCAAAAATCTACGGCGAAACGGGAAAAAAAATCATTGTGCGACAAAATTGAAAAAATACAGCCATTTTGTCATTTTTGGGGGCTTCCGTTTCTACGTAGTACATTTCGGTAAAAATGACACCTTATCTTTATTCTCTACGTCCATACGGTTAAAATGATACCCTACTTGTATAGGTTTGATTTTGTATTACTTCAGAAAAAAATCATAACTACATGCAGGAAAATTTATACGTTTAAAATTGTCATCTTGTGACCCCTGTAACTTTTTTATTTTTCCGTGTTCAGGACGCTATGAGGGTTCATTTTTTGCGCCGTGATCTGAAGTTTTTATCGGTACCATTTTTGCATTGATTTGACTTTTTGATCGCTTTTTATTCATCTTTTCATGATATAAAAAGTGACCAAAAATACGCTATTTTGGACTTTAGAATTTTTTTGCGCGTACGCCATTGTCCGTGCGGTTTAATTAGCGGTATATTTTTTTAATTCGGACATTTCCGCATGCGGCGATACCACATATGTTTATTTTTGTTTTTATTTACACAGTTTTTTTTTTTGATTATTGGAAATGCCGGGTGATTCAAACTTTTATTAGGGGAAGGGATAATTCAAAGGGTTAATGATTTTTTTACACTTTTCTTCTGCAATATTATAGCCCCCATAGGGGGCTATAACATTGCATTTACTGATCTTTAACAGTGTTCAATGCATCTCCATAGGGATGCAATGATCAGTGTTTTCGGCGATTGATTGCTCAAGCCTGGATCTCAGGCTTGAAGCATTCCATCGGCGATTGGACTGCAGGAAGGAAGGTAAGAGACCTTCCTCCTGTAGTACAGCTGTTCGGGATGCTGCGATTTCACCGCGGCAATCCCGAACAGCTCCCTGAGCTAACCGGCACTTTTTACTTTCACTTTTAGCCGCATGGCTCAGCTTTGAGCGCGCGGCTAAAGGGTTAATAGCGATCAGTGCTATTAGCGGCAGGTCCTGGCTTCACTATGACGCCGGGCCCGCCGTGATATGATGCGGGGTCACCATGGGACCCCGCGTTATATCACGGGAGCGACCAAGGACGTACTCATACGTCCTTGGTCCTTAAGGAGATAAGATGTCTAGGGGCAGAATACCCCTTTAACTTTGCTGCTATTCCTGTGAAACACCTAAAGGGTTAACAAACCTTCTGAATGTCCTTTTGTATACTTTGAGGGGTGCAGTTTTTTAATGGGGTCATTTATGGGGTAATTCTAATATGGATGTCCCTCAAATCCACTTCAAAACTGAACTGGTCCCTGAAAAATTCCGATTTTGAAAATTTTGTGAAGAATTGGAAAATTGCTGCTGAACTTTGAAGCCCTCTGGTGTCTTCCAAAAGTAAAAACATGTCAACTTTATGATGCAAACATGAAGTAGACATATTATATTAGTGAATCAAAATATAATTTTTTTGGTATGTCTATTTTCCTTACAAGCAGAGAGCTTCAAATTTAGAAAAATGCTAAATTTTCAAAATGTTCATGAAATTGTGGAGTTTTCCACCAAGAAATGATGCAAGTATCAACGAAAATGTAATACTATGTTAAAGTAGAATATGTCACGAAAAAACTATCTTGGAATCAAATTCATAAGTAAAAGCATCCCAGAGTTATTAATGCTTAAATGGGCACTGTCACCAACTTTATTTTTTGATATGTTGTAGTACTTATGTACTACAACATATCTCTAATATACTTTTATTATTTAATTTTTTTTTTATTAAAAAGGATTAATTTACATTTAAAAACCGGCTACTGAAAAAGGACTGATTTTGGAGTGGCAATCAGTCCTTTTTCAGTTAGGCTGCACTCGCTCCCTGCCTGTCAATCAGACAGGTGGGAGCGAGCGCATTGGCTCCCTGGCCACTGGCTGGGAGGCCACTCCTCCCGCACATCGCCGCCGCCTCGTTGCCCCCGCTGTCCCTGCACGCCCGCTGCCGGACTCTGCAGTAACTGCAAGTGTAATGAGGGAACGGGGTGTGCGGGGCGAGGGGGAGGAGGGAACGGGCTAGTGCCGTAGCGGGGGGGGGGGGGGAACGGGCTAGCAAAAAAAAAATAGGATGGTGGGAGCTACCCTTTAAAGTGACAGTGGTCAGATGTGCAAAAAACGCTCTAGTCCTTAAAGGGTAGCTCCCACCATCCTATTTTTTATTTATTTTTTTGCTAGCCCGTTCCCCCCCAAACCCCCCCCCGCTACGGCACTAGCCCGTTCCCGCTCCGCATACACCGTTCCCTCTTTACACTTGCAGTTACTGCAGAGTCCGGCAGCGGGCGTGCAGGGACAGCGGCGGCAACAAGGCGGCGGCGATGTCCGGGAGGAGTGGCCTCCCAGCCAGTGGCCGGGGAGCCAATGCGCTCGCTCCCACCTGTCTGATTGACAGGCAGGGAGCCAGTGCAGCCTAACTGAAAAAGGACTGATTGCCACTCCAAAATCAGTCCTTTTTCAGTAGCCGGTTTTTAAATGTAAATTAAACCTTTTTAATGAAAAAAAAATAATAATAAAAGTATATTAGAGATATGTTGTAGTACATAAGTACTACAACATATCAAAAAATAAAGTTGGTGACAGTGCCCATTTAAGTTGAAAATGGGCTTGGGTCTTAAGGGGTTAAGCACTAAGGGTTTTATGTTTGTTTGTATGACTGTTGAATGTTTTTTATACATGTTTTTGTGGTGGCTTTTTTTTTCTTTTTTTATCAAACAAGTTTTTTTTGTTTGTTTTGTTTTTTTTAAATCAACTGGTGCCAGAAAATTAAACAGATTTGTAAATTAGTTCTATTAAAAAAATCTTAATCCTTCCAGTAGTTATTAGCGGCTGTTTACTACAGAGGAAATTATTTTCTTTTTGGATTTATTTTCTGTCTGTCCACAGTGCTCTCTGCCGACATCCCTGTCAATGTCAACTGTAGCATTGTATCAGACATTTAAATAAAATCCACTGGGAATGGTTATGAGTCAGGATTCCTATGTGGGTGTCAGAAGAGTTGTCACCATTTCTATTAGAACTACGAATACCTGCATGGTTTGCTCAATTAGAATTTTATACATTAGGTTTGCAAAAAGAAGCTACCTGTATACACGATAAAACCTTACAAAACCAAACATTTTGACAGAGAGGCCTCCAGACCATAAGTCATAAATGCAGCAGTATCCATACAGAGTTGTCATTAGGTGGCAGCTCCATTCTCTGTTCTGAACACTAAATAAAAATATCAGCGCAGGACTTGGAAAATACATGTGAGGGCCTTCTACTGCTGCTGTATCTGTCCTGTCAGGCAAAAGCTAATAGTGCCCTTTGGCAGAGAGCAGTACATAAGTAATGGTACAAGCACTGAGGGGTTTGCTAAGGTGTGGGGGACACCGTGTCGCTGCAACTGTAATGCATACTATTTGTGTAATAGTGGAGACAGGATTACTGTTTCATGTTTCATATCTCTTTCATGGTTATAGTGCAATACATGTTTTAAAATTATACGTAGATAGTTTGTTAGCCGATATTTATTGTGTTCTATTATCTTTTTACATGTGTCCCTTGAGGGTGAGCATCTTGCCTCCTCTGTTTTGCAGTGTACTCTCCCATGAGTTTTTTAAATGGTTTCAATTGTGTGTTTTATGTATTATATTTTGTACCTTAGCTTGTCGATTAACCCCTTGATTACTACAGTTGGGTGTTTGCCAGTATTTGATGATTATTGCTTTTTCACTGTTTCTAGTTCTCATATTGGGGAACATAGTTGCACCCCATGGACATTCTTTTGTGTACTTGACCCCGTTTTATGTATATCATTATTGTAGTATATGGCATAAACGAAAATGCTTTCTCTATCAGTTTTTCCAAGAGATGCTAGTTTCTGATTTTCAGTTTCTTTACTTCTCTTAAGAGAACTTCAAAGGCCTTGTTCACATCAGTGTACGAGCTCCATTTTCTTAAATTTTTTTGTGCTGCAAAACAATGGACTCAACAGAAAACCACACAGCCCTATTCAAGATCCGTTGGTGTCCGTTGTGCAAGGAACCATTCAGAAACGGGAAAGTTTTAATAGCTGCATTATCGTATTAACCCAAAGAATAAGGTTATCATATTATTTAAATCACTTGGTGATTGTTACAAAAACAAAACGCAAAAATAAAACTATAAATGAGTAACTGAGTAACTGTTTATTTTACAAAAGTGCAATTTTATCAGACTGTTTTGGATTTATGCAGCTTGATTAATCTGGGCCATATGTATTTTGAAAATCTTGCCTTAGGGTCTATTCACATATACAGTATTCTGTGCAGATTTGATGCGCAGGATTTTAAGCTGTGTTCAGTTTACATTGAAATCTGCAGCAGAAAATCCATCAAAATACATCAAATCTGCACAGAATACTGTACGTGTGAATAGACCATAAAAGGGGTACTCCGGTGGAAATTTTTTTTTATTTTTTTAAATCAACTGGTGCCAGAAAGGTAAACAGATTTGTAAATCACTTCAATGAAAAAAATATTTACTCTTCCAGTACTTATTAGCAGCTGTATGCTACAGAGGAAATTCATTTATTTTTGAATTTCTTTTTTGTCTTGTCCACAGTGCTCTCTGCTGACACCTGATGCTCGTATCACGAACTGTCCCGAGCAGGAGAAAATCCCCATAGCAAATATATCCTGCTCTGGACAGTTCCTGACACAGACAGAGATGTCAGCAGAGAGCACTGTGGACAAGACAAAAAAGAAATTCAAAAAGAAAAGAACATCCTCTGTATCATACAACTGCTATTAAGTACTGAAAGGATTGAGACTTTTAAATAGAAGTAATTTACAAATCTAGAAAGAACTCCGTCCGGCACCAAGGTATGAGGTAAAAAAGGCTTGTCTTTATTTATTCCACTGCAGGATACATACAGGTAAAGATTGCTGACGCGTTTTGCCCTTTACAGGGCTTAATCGTAGACTACGATTAAGCCCTGTAAAGGGCGAAACGCATCAGACATCTTTATCTGTATTTATCCTGCAGTGGAATAAATAAAGACAAGCCTTTTTTACCTCATACCTTGGTGCCGGACGGAGTTCTTTCTAGCATAAGGAGTTGCCAGAGGCGGTGCCGGCAGTCCGCAGCACAGGTGTAAGAGGTGTCCGGCGCTGGTGAGAGCGGTATCCACATTCCTTTAATTTACAAATCTGTTAAACTTTCTGGCACCAGTTCATTAAAAAAATATAAGTTTTCCACTGGAGTACCCCTTTAAATAGTGCTCATTTTGGGCTAAGTAGTAAACTTCACAGTCGTAGTTATAATTAACAGCTATTAAAAGTGTCTTAGAGAGAGTGCTGTCAATCATTGAGTAGGGCTACCTACTTGTCTACATATTAAAAACAAGACACAGACAGTGATCCCTGGTGTGATAACGTAAAAACCAGATTAGGTGTAGTAAAGGTGGCACTTACCACATAGGGTCTCACTCCACCAAGTGTAACTATGGAGTAAAGATAGTAGTGTGAGTGCCTGCAGCTGTTCCACATCAGTACTTAAACACACTGTAAAACTTCCTCCAACTTGGCAATGGGATAGAGAGGCGCTGGACATACAATTTGGAAGGGATCTTAATTTTAATTACCCATGATGCAACGTGTTTCACAGTATGCCTGCTTCATCACTGATAAAGCAGTCTTACTGTAAAACGTGTTGTATCATGGGTGATTGAATTTTAGATCACTTCCAGACTGTGTCCAGCACCTTTCTATCCCATCGCCAAGTTACTTGTCTACATAGCCCAGAATAAGCAGAGGTGTTTAGACCTCCACCGATTGCTAACTTGAGATGGAGGAAGTGTGCGCTTAGCACATTGTCTCCTAGCTATGTGTCGCATTACCAACACTGTCTCATAATGCAAGTTTATAGGACCATCTGAATGCCAATAACATTTATCAGTTCTGAATGCCAATAAAAACTAGGACATGTCCATAGTAGGCCAGTCACTCAAGGATAAAAGTGACAGGTTATGCTTTGTCTTTGAGCTTACCTTTTTACCAGTGTTTGTAGGATGGAAATAGGACTGCTTTAAAATTAACATACATTTTTTGTTTCTTTTAATAGTGGAAAAAGGCAAGAAATGAGGCAGATGAGACAGTCACCTGACTGTACTTCACAGTCTGTGGATTTACCGACAAGATTTTCCCCATTTGGTTCCAATGATTGTGATCTACCAAGGCAAGACAGCATTGTTAAACCGAAAAAGAGCTTGAAAAAAGTCACCACTGTTGGAAAAACAAACATTGCTTTTCAGCCAGATAAGTAGGATGCAGAATGACCTAACGCTAGAAAGAGAGCAGTAGTAATTTTTAGCCACTGCTAAAAATTACTGGTAAAGTCTAGAATGAAAGAAATGTAGGACATATAAGATCATATTATTTTTTTAATTAAATATAATAATAGTAATAATCTGCGCTGAATGCTTCTACTCAGCAAAAAGAGTCCCCAAAACAGGCATAGTTCTCATCTACATTGCAGTGTATTGCATGGACTGAGAACAGCACCTGAGGATGAAGCTTGAAACTCACTATTTTACATTTCTACCTTTACATTTCTACAATACCTTAGACTTGTGTCTAAGGGGACTAGTGAGCTATCTGGCTATTAAATACCTAATTTTTATTGTGAAATTATGATGCTGGACCATCTTTCCATGGAACTCTAAATTGTGCTTTTCCTTTTTCAGGAGAGATGACGGGTTCTCATTGATTCCTATAGGCCAACAGTGTTTTTGCAACATTTGTTTACTTAAAGTGTAACTATCATTATATTTTTTTATTGACAAAATGTAAATGATTTTAAGAAGATCCCCCAATGTATTTTAATAGGCTAATCTATTTCCCACCGCTCTAAATAACATGCGTACAGTAGTAAATTCCAAATGTACAATTGCTTCCCTGCAGCATGCCTTTGCTCTCAATGCTTGATACATGGGTAGTCCATAGTTAAGTGGACAAGGCAAAATTGAAATTGCAAGGTGATAAAGGGCTACCTGATCTATGGCTTTACCATGTAGCAGCAGTCCTGACTCATTTTTAGATTGGGCACACAATGGCTCTCCAAAGCTTTGGGAATTTAATCTTTTTGTCTGGTTGCTCTGGTTCAAGCACCGTGGTTAGCTAGTTCTGATAGGGAGGGTATGTCTGGTGGACCCTACCTGGTCCTGTATGCTGTTTGTGTTTGAGATAGTTGAGTACTAAAGTTTGGTATTTTTTGTCATCCAAGGTTGATGATTCCTCTGTCAGAAATTCTGCCTTCCTGCAGGGTCAGTTGGCTAGGTCCTTCGTGACCTTGGATCACACCTCTGGGCCTAGGCTGAAGTAGATAATGATGGAAAACTACTGTCTTTTAAAAGTTTATGTGGCTATGGCCTGCCAGATGTCTTTCTTGGTAAGAGTGCAGACAGTTTCTCTCCTTTGTGGGGGCCTCCCTGGTGCTTTGTTTCTCTGGCCACACACTTGCATTATTTGATCATTCGTTTCCCTCCTCTAGTGTGTGGTTGTCGGCTCTCTTGAGACTTTATGGCTTACTTCTATCTCAGCAGTCCAGCTAGAGCCTCACTCTTTTGCGCTTGGTAGCAAGAAGTCAGTATGTCCTCTGAAAATTTGTAGATGTATCAATAGGATGTTATTGGCATCCCACACCAAAGAGAAAAACTACAAAATCATCTCATGATGGTATTGGGGTCCTACAGTGGGACAGTAGTCTCCGATTACTGTTTGTGCTGCTGCTAAGGGGAAGGCAGCATGCGTCAAGTCTGATGGGGCTGCAACAACATCAAAGCATTCTGGGGGACGTATTCTCAGTATCTATCAACAATTTTCAGGTAAACACATTTCCAAAATTCCACAGTTGGTCTTGCTCTCCCTTCTTCCAGATATCTTAGTCTCTCTTGAAAAACAGTATGCCTAAGAACTTTGCTGACTCTTGACTAGTGATCCTTCAACACGGTTGGTCCCCATATATCATTTATTGGTTTGCTGAATTGAAGGTCAGAATAATTTATAGGAGAGTAAAATTAATCTGAGGCATTTCTAAAGCTTTGGAGTGCATGGCTCATGTTATTTTGAAGCCCTGTTGTGTTAAACTAGTCCCCTGCTCACTTCTGCATTGTGGTGCGTTGGAAGGGCTCACTGTTCCTCCATAATGGAGGAGGGCCCCTCCCAATGATTTTCCTTTTTTTTTTTTTTTTTTTTCTTTTTTTTTTTTTTTACTGTTACTGCTTCTCGCTACCATGGTATAGCATCCCCTTATTCCCTCTATGTTTTGTTCCTTTTAGTCTTTTCTAGCTGGGGTCTAAACTAGACCCCTACTTGATATTTGTTTTGCTCTCTTTATGCTAAAAAACTAATTACACCTAATCTGCAGTTGCTGTGCTGTGCCTGTACACAGCAGATGAGCGCAGGCAGCAGCAGAGCTGTGTTGTGTTTCCACTGCTTCCCAGGGCTCTATCTTTTTAAATAGCTTTACCTGATGCTGTACCCAATAATAGAGACAAAGAGCATCAAGTTAAGCATCAGGTGAAATTATTAAGAGAAAGAGAGCACTGGGAGCAGAAAGCGCACAGTGCAGCCCTTTTACTGCCCATTCAAAGCTACTGTGTACGGGCACAGCAGAGCTGGTGCAAGTATTTTTGCCACCCTAGGCAAAAGCTATCTTTGCCTCCCCCTTGACTCCGCCCATTGGACTGCCCTTTGACACGCACCACCTTACTTCTATGGCAACACACTGTAACAAGCCCCCTCCTGCTGTAATTAGCGTACTACTGGGGTTACACACAGTAACAAACCTCCTCCTCATGCTGCTGGCTGGGCCAGTGGTTCGGATGCTGGTTGTCTTACTTTCTTACGGCAGGCAAACCCCCCCCCCCCATCAAGAGGGTGCTCTAGGCGTCTACCTATTCTGCCTATAGGAAGAGCCGGCCCTGGGGCACAGCATTAGCAACTGCAATTCAGGAATGGCGATGGGGGTGACAGTTTAAGCACCATCTTTGAAAAGAAGAGGACAGATTAGCCTAATAAAATACATTAAAAATCTCAAAATCATTAACATTTTGTAAATAAATAAAAGGTAATTATAATGAGAGTTACACTTTAAAAGATACCAAATAGTGACTACAGCTTATTGAGACAGATCTAGATTTTAGGTAGATCATAGGTGTTCTGATGAACTAACATTGTCCACTCAGGAAGCAACACTGATTGACAATCAATTTCACATGCTGTTGTGCAAATGGAACAGACAACAGTTGGAAATTATAGGCAATTAGCCAGACACCGCCAATAAAGGAGTGGTTCTGCAGGTGGCGACCACAGACCACTTCTCATTTCCTATGCTTTCTGGCTGATGTTTTGGTCACTTTTGAATGCTTGCAGTGCTTTCACTCTAGTGGCAGCATGAGATGGAGTCTACAACCCACACAAGTGACTCAGGTAGTGCAGCTCATCCAGGATGGCACAACAGTGCGAGCTTTGGCAAGAAGGTTTACTGTGTCTGTCAGGGTAGTGTCCATGGAGGTGCTACCAGGAGATAGGCCAGTACATCAGGAGATGTGGAGGAGGCCTTAGGAGGGCAACCCAGCAGCAGAACCGCTAACTCCGCCTTTGTGCAAGGAGGAGCAGGAGCACTGCCAGAGCCCTCCAATATGACCTCCAGCAGGCCACAAATGTGCATGTGTCCACTCAAACGGTCAGAAACGGACTCCATGAGGGTGGTATGAGGGCCCGATGTACACAGGTGGGAGTTGTGCTTACAGCCCAACACCGTGCAGGACATTTGGCATTGGCCAGAGAACACCAAGATTGGCAAATTCGCCAATGATGCCCTGTGTTTTCACAGATAAAAGCAGGTTCACACTGAGCACATGTGACAGATGTGATAGAGTCTGGAGATGCCGTGGAGAACGTTCTGCTGCCTGCAATATCCTCCAGCATGACCGGTTTGGCGGTGGGTCAGTAATGGTGTGGGATGGCATTTCTTTGGGGCGCTGCACAGCCCTCCATGTTCTTGCTGGAGGAAGCCTGACTGACTTTAGTCCAGGTCTGGGAGGACATCCCTCAGGAGACCATCCGCCACCTCATCAGGAGCATGCCCAGGCATTGTAGGGAGGTCATACGGGCACGTGGAGGCCACACACACTACTGAGCCTCATTTTGACTTGCTTTAAGGACATGACATCAAAGTTGGATCAGCCTGTAGTATGGTTTTCCACTTTGATTTTGAGTGTGACTCCATATCCAGACCTCCATGGGTTGATAAATTTGATTTCAATTGATATTTTGTTGTCAGCACATTCAACTATGTAAAGATGAAAGTGTTTCATACAATTAATTCATTTATTCATATCTAGGATGAGTTATCTTAGTGTTCCCTTTATTTTTTTGAGCAGTGGACCTGAGGTCCATGTTGGCCAAGATCGGAAAGAATCAATTGGGATGAGGCACTCTCCTGCTATCTCAATATTTTTATTCCAACACTTCACTTTTACATCAACAATTTTAGGCATCAATACTCAGAGAATTTCTGTCATTAAATCTACTCATAAAAATACTAAAACTATGTATATTTATTATATTATATGTAATATATTTTGTGATTTACTTCAGTGTTAAAAAGCATTTGTAAATTTTATTGACGTTTTTTCACTGATATTAAAAAATATGCACTTTATTTTAGAATTAATTTATGTATTTATATCTTTTGATGAAGAATAGTTTTTAATGAAGGACATTTTTTTTGTGAAAGTGTTTTACCAAGTTAAATAACACTAGAAAATGTATGTCTTCAGATCCTGCATCATGATTTTATATTTTATTAAATACATTTGAATATAACTATGTTTGAGAACTTATTGAAACTATTAGTTTTTACCTATTCTGTTGTGGAAAATAGAAAACTTAACCTATGACTCTCTAGGGAGGATGTCAACAAAATTAAAATTAGTGAATTCTACATTTGCCACATGACACAACGCAAGCCCATTGATAAAAAGAAAGAAGTGAGACTAGCAGAATTTGGGCATCGAAGTATAAAAAACTCCCCAGGGCGCAAACCACAATGATCCCTGCACATGTTCCTACGTTCTAAATATGAAGAAAAACAAATATGATTGCTCAACAAACTGAAGAAATGTGAAAAAAATGCAGATTGTAGAAGTGTAATGCTAAGTTATAGAAAATACTTAATTTTGTATATATAGCGTAGGTTACAGATCTAAGTGGAAAAGCATTACACATATAATGATACGTCTAATTAAATTTTCATAACATATAGCAGATTAGAACACTGTAGCTTATTTGAATCAAGTGATTGCTTTATAGGATAATACTCTTTAATGTTGAAGTTTAAACAAATCAAAAGTTCAGGCGTCATTTACGGTAAAGGGGTTATCCAGGAAAAAACTTTTTTTATATATCAACTGGCTCCAGAAAGTTAAACAGATTTGTATATTATGAATTCGGGTAGAAAACAGACATGGCGCACACCTGCAATCTTGTATAATGATTGCTTCTCAGCATAATATCAAAAACTAACAGGTTGTTAGTATACATTTTTGATCAAAAAGTACAAGCCCACTCGCCACGTCAAGGCCACCTATTTAGAGTGGGTCCCTAACGTCCCTAGCATAAAATGGCGTAGCACTGGGCAGCGACCACCACCGCAGCGACACCAGTGCCCACGGGGGGAAACGACCCACCGGCAGAGCAGCCCCAATGCCACTCAAACCAGTCAATGGGTCGCACCTCCCCGCAGACACGGCGCCACGGCAGCAACAGACGCCGCACAGCACAACACCAGTGTGAACAAGGTGTAATAGCTCACTTACCATGCTCTCCCAGTCGAACTGGGAGGCTGCTAGGAAAGAAATGGCCCTTGTGTAGCTAACTACTACTTATATAGGGTTGGGCTGAGGGGGTGGGGAAGAGTGCAGCACATGTTAAAAAAAAAAAAGGAGGGGATAGAAAACACAGTGTGAATTCGGGTAGAAAACAGACATGGTGCACATCTACAATCTTGTATAATGATCTGATTGCTTCTCAGCATAATATCAAAAACTAACAGGTTGTTAGTATACATTTTTGATCAAAAAGTACAAGCCCACTCGCCACGTCAAGGCCACCTATTTAGGTCCCTAACCTCCCTAGCATAAAATGGCATAGCACTGGGCGGCGACCACCACCGCCGCAACACCAGTGCCCACGGGGGGGGGGGGGAAACGACCCACCGGCAGAGCGGCCCCAATGCCACTCAAACCAGTCAATGGGTCGATTTGTATATTACTTCTATTAAAAAATCTTAATCCTTTCAGTACTTATGAGCTTCTGAAGTTAAGGTTGTTCTTTTCTGTCTAAGTGCTCTCTGATGACACGTGTCTCGGGAAACACCCAGTTTAGAAGAGGTTTGCTGCCACACCACGCTGACTGCCAACCGTGCTACCACCTTGCTGACTCAAGGGCAACCTGCAACTCTCTTCTCCCGATGATGAACCCCCCCTTCTCCTGAGATCGAGCAATAACAGGTGTGTTATGCCCTCAGATGTCCGGGGCCGCAGGCGCGCTCCACTGAACGGATTAGGGTGTGTCCATCTTTTTTGGTAGCACCCACAATCCAAAAATTTTAAATTCCCAGACCCAGGCCCCACCTCTGCGGCATCAGGAACCCATAGATTACCTGAAAGACACAGCCTGGAGTTGGCTGATGCACGAATACACACCCGGGCTTCACAATCCACCCCACAAAAACGCAAAATTTTATTGAAATTGTCTGACAAAATACCTGTTTTTTAAAAACAAGCGCATATACAGCAGTTCAGAAGACTCTATAATGCAGGACGGTGGACCACCAAATGACATTCTTCTCAAAAATAATAAACCACACAATGTTTGAGATTTGTGTAAGCGCATCTGTCTCCAAAAGATCAGATCACAAAAGGATTCTAATCGCCAAAAATGATTAAGCAGAGTTAATCCCTCTCCATATATATATATATATATATATATATTTTCATTAAAAAATCACACGCAACAAGCGTTCCGTTGTGTAACGGTTCGCATTCTGCAAAATTCAATTTTATTACTGATAAAATTATCAGTAAATTTAACAATAACACTACCCAAGAGTGTTTAATTACCCCATACATTGCACCAGGAGCGGTCAGGAGTAGGCCTCAACAGTACCCAAGAGGCTTTAATAACCCCTTACCTTGCCCGATCAATTGCGAGATTGAGCAATAACAGGTGTGTTATGGCCTCAGATGTCCTGGGCCGCACTAGCGCTCCACTGAATGGATTAGCGTGTCTCTATCTTTCAAGGACAGGTGCGTGTTGCACGCTGAAACCAGTTCGTGATAGGGATCTGGGATTGCAATTATTTAACCTTAAAACGAGGAATTACCAGTAAATGAGGTTCATAAACTGGCGTTGATTAAGTCCCTGCCCTTTGTACATGCCGCCCGTCGCTATAAGCGATTGGATTAGTTAGTGAGTTGGTTAGTGAGGTCCTCGGATCGGCCCAGGCGGGGTAGGAGAAGGCCCTGGCAGAGCGCTGAGAATTTAACGATCATTGTTGAAATTTGCATTAAGCATGTATTTAGCTACTGCTAAACTTCAAAAAATTATAGGCCCAAGGCCTGAGGCACCAGGGAGGCAAGTGGTTTGTGAAAGACACAGAATGAGTCTGGAGCAGTCATTCGCAGTACCCCTTACATTTAAAGATCAATGTTGACATTTGCATTAAACATGTATTTAGCTACTGCTAAACTTCAAAAAATTATAGGCCCAAGGCCAGAAGCATCAGTTTTCCCCATATTAGGAGCATAGTTGTCCCCCGGATTAGGCAGCATAGATGTCCCCCAGATTAGGAGCATAGTTGTCCCCCAGAGTAGGCAGCATAGATGTCCCCCGGATTAGGCAACATAGATGTCCCCCAGATTAGGAGCATACTTTTCCCCCAGAGTAGGCAGCATAGATGTCACCCATATTAGGCAGCATAGATGTCCCCCAGATTAGGAGCATACTTGTCACCCAGATTAGGCAGCATAGCTGTCCCCCAGATTAGGCAGCATAGCTGTCCCCCAGATTAGGCAGCATAGATGTCCCCCAGATTAGGCAGCATAGATGTCCCCCAAATTAGGAGCATAGTTGTCCCCCAGATTAGGCAGCATAATGTCCCCCAGATTAGGAGCATAGTTGTCCCCCAGAGTAGGCAGCATAGATGTCCCCCGGATTAGGCAGCATATATGTCCCCCAGATTAGGAGCATACTTGTCCCCCAGAGTAGGCAGCATAGATGTCCCCCAGATTAGGAGCATACTTGTCCCCCAGATTAGGCAGCATAGATGTCCCCCAGATTAGGCAGCATAGATGTCACCCAGATTAGGCAGCATAGATGTCCCCCACATTAGGAGCATACTTGTCCCCCAGAGTAGGCAGCATAGATGTCCCCCAGATTAGGATCATACTTGTCCCCCAGATTAGGCAGCATAGATGTCCACCAGATTAGGATCTTATTTGTCCCCCAGATTAGGCAGCAAAGATGTCACCCAGATTAGGCAGCATAAATGTCCCCCAGATTAGGCAGCATAGATGTCACCCAGAATAGGCAGCATAGATGTCCCCCAGATTAGGATCATACTTGTCCCCCAGAGTAGGCAGCATAGATGTCCCCCAGATTAGGAGCATACTTGTCCCCCAGATTAGGCAGCATAGATGTCCACCAGATTAGGAGCATACTTGTCCCCCAGAGTAGGCAGTATAGATGTCCACCAGATTAGGATCTTAGTTGTCCCCCAGATTAGGCAGCATAGATGTCACCCAGATTAGGCAGCATATATGTCCCCCAGATTAGGCAGCATAGATGTCCCCCATATTAGGCAGCATAGATGTGACCCAGATTAGACAGCATAGATGTCCCCCACATTAGGAGCATACTTGTCCCCCAGAGTAGGCAGCATAGATGTCCCCCAGATTAGGAGCATACTTGTCCCCCAGAGTAGGCAGCATAGATGTCCCCCAGATTAGGAGCATACTTGTCCCCCAGATTAGGCAACAAAGATGTCACCCAGATTAGGCAGCATAGATGTAACCCAGATTAGGCAGCATAGATGTCCCCCACATTAGGAGCATACTTGTCCCCCAGAGTAGGCAGCATAGATGTCTCCCAGATTAGGATCATACTTGTCCCCCAGATTAGGCAGCATAGATGTCCACCAGATTAGGAGCTTAATTGTCCCCCAGATTAGGAGCATAGTTGTCCCCCAGATAAGGAGCATAGTTGTCCCCCAGAATAGGCAGCATAGTTGTCCCCCAGATTAGGCAGCATAGATGTCCCCCAAATTAGGAGCATAGTTGTCCCCCAGATTAGGCAGCATAATGTCCCCCAGATTAGGAGCATAGTTGTCCCCCAAAGTAGGCAGCATAGATGTCCCCCGGATTAGGCAGCATATATGTCCCCCAGATTAGGAGCATACTTGTCCCCCAGAGTAGGCAGCATAGATGTCCCCCAGATTAGGAGCATACTTGTCCCCCAGATTAGGCAGCATAGATGTCCCCCAGATTAGGCAGCATAGATGTCACCCAGATTAGGCAGCATAGATGTCCCCCACATTAGGAGCATACTTGTCCCCCAGAGTAGGCAGCATAGATGTCCCCCAGATTAGGAGCATACTTGTCCCCCAGAGTAGGCAGCATAGATGTCCCCCAGATTAGGAGCATACTTGTCCCCCAGATTAGGCAACAAAGATGTCACCCAGATTAGGCAGCATAGATGTCCCCCGGATTAGGCAGCATATATGTCCCCCAGATTAGGAGCATACTTGTCCCCCAGAGTAGGCAGCATAGATGTCCCCCAGATTAGGAGCATACTTGTCCCCCAGATTAGGCAGCATAGATGTCCCCCAGATTAGGCAGCATAGATGTCACCCAGATTAGGCAGCATAGATGTCCCCCACATTAGGAGCATACTTGTCCCCCAGAGTAGGCAGCATAGATGTCCCCCAGATTAGGAGCATACTTGTCCCCCAGAGTAGGCAGCATAGATGTCCCCCAGATTAGGAGCATACTTGTCCCCCAGATTAGGCAACAAAGATGTCACCCAGATTAGGCAGCATAGATGTAACCCAGATTAGGCAGCATAGATGTCCCCCACATTAGGAGCATACTTGTCCCCCAGAGTAGGCAGCATAGATGTCTCCCAGATTAGGAGCATACTTGTCCCCCAGATTAGGCAGCATAGATGTCCACCAGATTAGGAGCTTAATTGTCCCCCAGATTAGGAGCATCGTTGTCCCCCAGATAAGGAGCATAGTTGTCCCCCAGAATAGGCAGCATAGTTGTCCCCCAGATTAGGCAGCATAGATGTCCCCCAAATTAGGAGCATAGTTGTCCCCCAGATTAGGCAGCATAATGTCCCCCAGATTAGGAGCATAGTTGTCCCCCAAAGTAGGCAGCATAGATGTCCCCCGGATTAGGCAGCATATATGTCCCCCAGATTAGGAGCATACTTGTCCCCCAGAGTAGGCAGCATAGATGTCCCCCAGATTAGGAGCATACTTGTCCCCCAGATTAGGCAGCATAGATGTCCCCCAGATTAGGCAGCATAGATGTCACCCAGATTAGGCAGCATAGATGTCCCCCACATTAGGAGCATACTTGTCCCCCAGAGTAGGCAGCATAGATGTCCCCCAGATTAGGATCATACTTGTCCCCCAGATTAGGAGCATAGATGTCCACCAGATTAGGATCTTATTTGTCCCCCAGATTAGGCAGCAAAGATGTCACCCAGATTAGGCAGCATAGATGTCCCCCAGATTAGGCAGCATAGATGTCACCCAGATTAGGCAGCATAGATGTCCCCCAGATTAGGATCATACTTGTCCCCCAGAGTAGGCAGCATAGATGTCCCCCAGATTAGGAGCATACTTGTCCCCCAGATTAGGCAGCATAGATGTCCACCAGATTAGGAGCATACTTGTCCCCCAGAGTAGGCAGTATAGATGTCCACCAGATTAGGATCTTAGTTGTCCCCCAGATTAGGCAGCATAGATGTCACCCAGATTAGGCAGCATAGATGTCCCCCATATTAGGCAGCATAGATGTGACCCAGATTAGACAGCATAGATGTCCCCCACATTAGGAGCATACTTGTCCCCCAGAGTAGGCAGCATAGATGTCCCCCAGATTAGGAGCATACTTGTCCCCCAGAGTAGGCAGCATAGATGTCCCCCAGATTAGGAGCATACTTGTCCCCCAGATTAGGCAGCAAAGATGTCACCCAGATTAGGCAGCATAGATGTAACCCAGATTAGGCAGCATAGATGTCCCCCACATTAGGAGCATACTTGTCCCCCAGAGTAGGCAGCATAGATGTCTCCCAGATTAGGAGCATACTTGTCCCCCAGATTAGGCAGCATAGATGTCCACCAGATTAGGAGCTTAATTGTCCCCCAGATTAGGAGCATAGTTGTCCCCCAGATAAGGAGCATAGTTGTCCCCCAGAATAGGCAGCATAGTTGTCCCCCAGATTAGGCAGCATAGATGTCCCCCAGATTAGGAGCATAGTTGTCCCCCAATCAGCGTGGGCTGGTCAGAGCCAATCAAAGGGCCGTATGTGGCAAGAGGGCCGTACAATGCCCAGGTCTGCCCCAGAGGGTTTCATAACCAACCACAATAGAGAAAATTTTGTTGTAGGAGCATGGTCAATCTACTCAGACCCATCTGTCATTGGTGGCTGGAAATCCTGGCTGATCCATCCCTGATTCATCTTGACAAACATCAGTCTCTCCACATTTTTAGTGGACAGACGAGTTTGCCTTGGGGTGACTATGGCCCCGGCCACACTAAACACCCGCTCTGATGGCACACTACTGGCCGGGCAGGACCGCTTTTCCAGGGCAAACTTCGCTAGTTGCGTCCATAAATCGAGTTTGGCTGCCCAGAAGTCCAGCAGATCTTCAACGGTTGTTGGCAGGGTCATGTCGAGGTAAGCCACCACCTGCTGGTTCAGGTCCTGCTCCATGTCCACCTGCTGCTGATGAGTAGCTTCACTATGCGGCTGAAGGAAGCTACTCATCAGCGAATGTAGACTCAGGCTGATACTGATTGAGCCGGTACTGCTCCTGCCACCCCTCCCCAGCAGCCGTGGCAGTGGAAGGTGAGCGCAGAGGGCCCCCCGAGTCAGAACTGCGAGTGGATGGACCATGTGGCCGATAGGCATCGGCCAACCGACTACGTAGAAGCTCCCTGAAGTAGGTCAGTTTGTCTTCCCTCTCAGTGGGTGTAAAAAAGGCCCCCATTCTGGGCCGGTAGCGAGGGTCTAATAAGGTGGAGATCCAGAAGTCATCGCGCTGACGAATTTTGACAATTCAGGGGTCACTACGCAAGCAACTCAGCATGCATCGTGCCATTTGTGACAGTGACTCGCTGGGACTACCATACTGCCACGGTGTGTCTGGGTCCTCTGTCTCGCCTCCCTCGTAATAACCCTCCAGCTCCTCTGGCTGCTCCTCCTCTCCTGTCCAATGACCAGAAACACCGGCCATCTCATCCACCGTAAACTGTGCACCGCTCTGCCCCTCATCATCCTCCTCCAGTTCATCCCCCACAGGACTCATGTAGCCTTCTGATGTAGGCGCAACGTCTCCATTGCCGTGACCAGCCATGTTTTAAATCATTTTTTGGAGAAAATGTAGGAGTGGAATTGCATCGTTCATGGCGTAATTCGAGCGACTAACAAAAAATGTGGCTTCCTCAAAGGGCCTCAGCAAACGGCAGGTGTCACGTATGAGCTGCCACTCGTTCACATTGAAGTTACACAGGGGAGTACTCCTATCTGCTTGGATCATCAAAAAATCCATGATGGCTTTTCTTTGTTCGTATAGTCTGTCCAACATATGGAGGGTGGAATTCCAACGTGTGGCAACGTCACAAATGAGACTATGTTGTGGGATACCGTTCTGACGCTGCAGCTCAAGCAAAGTGTGCTTGGCGGTGTACGAGTGGCTGAAGTGCATGCACAGTTTCCTTGCCATTGTCAGGACGTCTTGCAAATGGGGTGAAGACTTGATGAACTTCTTGACAACTAGATTCAACACGTGTGCCATGCAGGGCGAATGGTTCACACTTCCTTGTCGCAGCGTGGCCACAATGTTCTTCCCATTGTCGGTCACCATGGTTCCCATTTCCAGATTTCGTGGAGTAAGCCATACTAAGATTTCTTCCCTAATGAACTTCAGCAGTTCCTCCCCTGTGTGACTCCGTTCGCCAAGGCAAACCATGTGAAGGACGGCTTGACACCGCTGTGCCCAACACACGTGGTACGATGAAGGGCCACCGAGATTTGGTCGTGCAGTGGAGGCTGAGGACATGGGGGAGGAGGAGGCGCACACTGTAAAAGGACCAACTGCCTGGGAGCGAGAGCGTGGAGGAGGAAACAGTGTGACCTGTCCAAGTTGCTGTTGTGGCTGTGCAGGAACAACATTTACCCAGTGGGCCGTAAAAGACATGTATTGTCCCTGCCCGTAGTTACAGCTCCACACGTCGGCGCTGCCGTGCACTTTTGAACACACCGACAGGCTTAAGGACTGGCCCACCTTCTCTTGTACAAACTTATGCAGGGCTGGTACTGCCTTCTTCGCAAAGAAATGACGGCTTGGGACTCTCCACCTCGGCTCGGCACAAGCCATCAATTCCCTGAAAGCTGCAGAGTCCACCAGTTGGAAAGGGAGGGACTGCAACACCAGCAACTTGGACAGGAGCACATTCAACTTCTGCGCCATTGGATGAGTGGGCGCATACTGTTGTCTCTTGGACATGGCTTCGCCGATCGATTGTTGGCGGAATGGCTGACTACGAGCGGAAGAAGCAGGAGCGCAAGAAGGAGGGTTTGACTCAATGCTCCCTTCTGCTGAGGTGGTGGAGCCTTGGCTGGATGACAGAGGGAGCGGATGGCCACTGGGTGAGGCGGCAGGCTGGACCACTACATCGGAGCCACGGTTATCCCAGGCCGCTTTATGGTGGCGAATCATGTGTTGACGCAGGGCCGTGGTGCCGAGATTGGGACCCTGGCCATGCTTCACTTTCTGCCGACAGATTTTGCATGTGACTACGCTAAGGTCCTCCGGATTCTTTATGAAGAACAACCACACTGCAGAGTAGCTGATTTTCCCACCCGCAGTCCGCACTATTTCACTGCTATTGGCACCGTCTCCAGGAACCCCTGTTCCACTACCTCCCTGAATGGTAGCTTGCCGCAAAGCAGGTGGTCTCCCCCTGGCACGTTTGGCTCCTGAATTTCCACTACTGCCACCACCACGCTGATTGCCAACCTTGCTACCGCCTTCCTGCCTCATAGACAAAGAGCAAATCTCTTCTCCTGATGATGATGAAGCCCCAGCTTCTGCACCCGGCTCCCAATTGCGATTGGCTTCATCATCATCAAAAGATGTGTGCACGTCACTGATGTCCTCCTCGTGTTCCACAACAGTGTCTGCCTCAGGACCCTGAACAATTGAAACACTGCCTCCCACGTCACTCTCCGCATCACTACTTGCCCGCCTTGCGGAGCAAGCGACACGTCTCCTCACATTCTTGGCTGCCCATTAGCTGCTGACTGTCCTCTATTACATCGTCCTCACTAAATACTGGAGCTGAACCCAAAGCATGAGATACTTCTTTGGGAGAGGGAACAGTATAGGACAAAGGCAATGGGATTACGGGGACTGCTCCCGGGCCATGCCAACTGAGGGTTGTGTCTCAGTAACCCACCGACTCTTGACTGGGGTTGTCAAATGTTGCTTGTGATGATGGGGATGAGTGTGCAAACCAATTGACGAGGAGAGATGGGTCGACGACATGACCGCTGGGTGTTAACGGGAGCTCAGGCCTATTGCTGCGACTCCTGCTGCCACTCGCCCCAAGTCTGCTGCCATCTCTGCCTGATGTATGTAGGCCTCTGCCCCTTCTCTGTGCATGTCCTGGTACTTCCCTGCCTGACATACTTAGTGCTTTAATGAGGGTATATAACAGCAGCAGGCGATTACTTACGGCTGTCCTTTCAAAGTATATAGGCCCTAAACAGAATAACAGTTACTAAATAGTACACTCCTTTGTTGTATGTATGCCCTTTGCAATGATGAGCGCACTGGTATGCGTATTTCTACGCAGAAAAAACACTTTTCTTTTTTTAAATACACCAGCAGGTGTATACTAATGTGTGGAATAGCACTGAATTTAGCACAGAGACAGAATAACAGGTAGTAAATAGTACACTACTTGGTTCTATGTATGCCCTTTACAATGATGAGCGCACTGTTAAGTGTATTTATACGCAGGAAAAAACTATTTTTTTGTTGTATACACCAGCCGGTGTATACTAATGTGTGGAATAGCACTGAATTTAGCACCGAGACAGAAATACAGGTACTAAATAGTACACTACTTGGTTGTATGTATGGCCTTTGCAATGATGAGCGCACTGTTAAGCATATTTGTACGCAGGAAAAACTTTTCTTTTTCTTTAATACACCGGCAGGTGTATAACGTGTGGTATAACACTGAATTTAGCACAGAGACAGAAAAAAAGGTAGTATATGGTACGCTATTTGCTTGTATTTAGGCCCTTTGCAATGATAAGGCCACTGTTAAGCGTATTTGTACGTAGGAAAAAAAAAATTTCTTTAACCCTTTAAGGACCCAGCCATTTTACACCTCAGGACCCGGCCATTTTTTGCAATTCTGACCACTGTCACTTTAAACATTAATAACTCTGGAATGCTTTTAGTTATCATTCTGATTCCGAGATTGTTTTTTCGTGACATATTCTACTTTAACATAGTGGTAAAATTTTGTGGTAACTTGCATCCTTTCTTGGTGAAAAATCCCAACATTTTATGAAAAATTAGAAAATTTTGCATTTTTTTAACTTTGAAGCTCTCTGCTTGTAAGGAAAATGGATATTCCAAATAATTTTTTTTTTTATTCACATATACAATATGTCTACTTTATATTTGCATCATAAAATTTACGTGTTTTTACTTTTGGAAGTCACCAGAGGGCTTCAAAGTTCAGCAGCAATTTTCCAATTTTTCACAAAATTTCCAAACTCACAATTTTTCATGGACCAGTTCAGGTTTGAAGTGGATTTGAAGGGTCTTCATATTAGAAATACCCCACGAATGACCCCATTATAAAAACTGCACCCCCCAGAGTATTCAAAATGACATTCAGTCCGCGTTTTAACCCTTTAGGTGTTTCACAGGAATAACAGCAAAGTGAAGGAGAAAATTCACAATCTCCATTTTTTACACTCGCATGTTCTTGTAGACCCAATTTTTGAATTTTTACAAGGGGAAAAAGGAGAAAATGTATACTTATATTTGTAGCCCAATTTCTCTCGAGTTAGCACATACCTCATATGTCTATGTAAAGTGTTCGGTGGGCGCAATAGAGGGCTCAGAAGCGAAGGAGCGACAAGGGGATTTTGGAGAGTACGTTTTTTTGAAATGGTTTTTGGGAGGCATGTTGCATTTAGGAAGCCCCTATGGTGCCAGAACAGCAAAAATCCCCCACATGGCATACCATTTTGGAAACTAGACCCCTTGAGGTACGTAACAAGGAATAAAGTGAGCCTTAATACCCCACAGGGGTTTCACGACTTTTGCATATGTAAAAAAATAAAAATAAAATTTCACTAAAATGTGTGTTTCCCCCCAAATTTCACATTTTTGCAAGGGTTAATAGCAGAAAATACCCCCCAAACATTGTAACCCCATCTCTTCTGAGTATGAAGGTACCCCATAAGTTGACCAGAGGTGTACTATGGGTGAACTACAATGCTCAGAAGAGAAGGAGTCATATTTGGCTTTTTGAGAGCAAATTTTGCTCGGGGGCATGTCGCATTTAGGAAGCCCCTATGGTGCCAGGACAGCAAAAAAAAAAACACATGGCATACCATTTTGGAAACTAGACCCCTTGTGGAACGTAACAAGAAATAAAGTGAGCCTTAATACCCCACAGGGGTTTCACGACTTTTGCATACGTAAAAAATAAATTAAAAAAAATCACTAAAATGTGTGTTTCCCCCCAAATTTCACATTTTTGCAAGGGTTAATAGCAGAAAATACCCCCCAAAATTTGTAACCACATCTCTTCTGATTATGGAGGTACCCCATAAGTTGACCTGAAGTGCACTACGGGCGAACTACAATGCTCAGAAGAGAAGGAGTCATATTTGGCTTTTTGAGAGCAAATTTTGCTCGGGGGGCATGTCGCATTTAGGAAGCCCATATGGTGCCAGGACAGCAAAATAACCCCCACATGGCATACCATTTTGGAAACTAGACCCCTTGAGGAACGTAACAAGGCATAAAATGAGCATTTACCCCCCACTGGTGTCTGTCATATCTGTGGATAAGTGGGCTGTACAACATTTTTAATTTGCACAGCCCACATTTTTAATTTGCACAGCCCAAAGATCTGTCAGACACCTGTGGGGTGTAAATTCTCGCTGCACCCCTCATTACATTCCATGAGGGGTGTAGTTTCCGAAATGGGGTCACATGTGGGGTTTTGTTTTTTTTGCGTTTGTCAAAACCGCTGTAACAATCAGCCACCCCTGTGCAAATCACCTCAAATGTACATGGTGCACTCTCCCTTCTGGGCCTTGTTGTGCGCCCCCAGAACACTTTACGCCCACATATGGGGTATCTCAGTACTCGGGAGAAATTGTGTTACAAATTTTGTGGCGCTTTTTTCCCTTTTACCTCTTGTCAAAATGAAAAGTATAGGGCAACACCAGCATGTTAGTGTAAAAAGTTTATTTTTTTACACTAACATGCTGGTGTAGACCCCAACTTCACCTTTTCATAAGGGGTGAAAGGAGAAAAAGACCCCCAAGATTTGTTAGTCAATTTCTCCCGAGTACGGCGATACCCCATATGTGACCCTAAACTGTTGCCTTGAAATACGACAGGGCTCCAAAGTGAGAGCGCCATGCGCATTTGAGGCCTGAATTAGGGATTTGCATAGGGGTGGACATAGGGGTATTCTACGCCAGCGATTCCCAAACAGGGTGCCTCCAGCTGTTGCAAAACTCCCAGCATGCGTGGACAGTCAACGGCTGTCTGGCAATACTGGGAGTTGTTGTTTTGCAACAGCTGGAGGCTCCATTTTGGAAACCGTGGCGTACCAGGCGTTTTTCATTTTTATTGGGGAGGGGCGGGGGGCTGTGTAGGGGTATGTGTATATGTAGTGTTTTTTACTTTTTATTTTATTTTGTGTTAGTGTAGTGTAGTGTTTTTAGGGTACAGTCACACGGGCGGGGGATTACAGCGAGTTTGAGCTGCCGCGCAAAATTTGCTGCATCGCAAACTTGCAGCCTGATACTCACTGTAAGCCCCCTGCCCATGTGAGTGTACCCTGTACATTCACAGAGGGGGGCTCCAGCTGTTGCAAAACTACTACTCCCAGCATGCCTGAGAATGTTTGGGAGTTGTGGTTTTGCAACAGCTGGAGGCACACGGGTTGGGAAACACTGAATTAGGAAACAATGTTTCCCAACCAGTGTGCCTCCAGCTGTTGCAAAACCACAACTCCCAAACATTCTCAGGCATGCTGGGAGTAGTAGTTCGGCAACATCTTTAGAGCCAGATGTTGCCGAACTACAACTCCCAGCATGCTTGGAGTTGTAGTTTTGCAACATCTTGAGGACTACAGTTTGCAGACCACTGATACAGTGGTTCCCAATCTGTGCCCTTCCAGATGTTGCAAAACTACAACTCCCAGTATGCCAAAACTGTCCAGGCATGCTGAGAGTTGTAGTTCTGCAACATTTGAAGGGCCAGATGTTACAGAACTACAACTCCCAGCATGCCTGGACAGTAAGGGCATGCTGAGGATGTGTAGTTTTGCAACATCTGGAAGGGCACAGTGGTCTCCAAACTGTGGACCTCCAGATGTTGCAAAACTGCAACTCCCAGCATGCCCAGACGCCAAGGGCTGTCTGGGCATGCTGGGAGTTGTAGTTTACAGGGTCCTATTACAGCAATGCATGTCGCTTTACGGCGACGTGCATTGCTGTAAAGGGCCCAACCGCGGCTGAAGATATACTCATCTGTCGCCGCTGCCGCCGTCTTCATCGTCTGGATCCTGGTCTTCAGGGACGAGGTAAGTACCGGGGCCGGTCCCCAGCACTCCCCCGTCCCCCGCAGCGTCCTCCGGTCTTCCTCCCGTCCTCTCCGGACTTCAAGGGGCCGGGCAGGACGGGAGGAAGTAACCGCCCCCCCCTCCTGCGATTGGTTGGTTAACTAACCGACAGATCGCAGGGGATCGGAGGAGGTGGCCGGCTTGCCACCTCGCTCCGATACTCCAGCATGGTCCTGGCTGTCTGTGACAGCCGGGATCATGCGAAATTACCGGGCGGTCGGGTCCCAGAGACCCGATCAGCCCGGTATCGCCGCAGATCGCAAGGGCGATTTCCCTTGCGATTTGCGGCGATCGCCGACATGGGGGGCCTACATGGCCCCCCTCGGCGTTTGCCCTGGATGCCTGCTGAAGGATTTCAGCAGGCATCCAGTTCCGATCTCTGCCCGGCGAGCGGCAGAGACCGGAAAACGCCATGACGTATGCATACGTCATGGGTCCTTAAGACCCAGGGTGTGAAGACGTATGCATACGTCATGGGTCCTGAACAGGTTAATACACCGGCAGGTGTATAACGTGTGGTATAACACTGAATTTAGCACAGAGACAGAAAAAAAGGTAGTATATGGTACGCTATTTGCTTGAATTTAGGCCCTTTGCAATGATATGGCCACTGTTAAGCGTATTTGTACGCAGGAAAAACTTTTTTTTCTTTAATACACCGGCAGGTGTATAACGTGTGGTATAAGACTGAATTTAGCACAGAGACAGAAAAAAAGGTAGTATATGGTACGCTATTTGCTTGTATTTAGGCCCTTTGCAATGATAAGGCCACTGTTAAGCGTATTTGTACGCAGGAAAAACTTTATTTTCTTTAATACACCGGCAGGTGTATAACGTGTGGTATAACACTGAATTTAGCACAGAGACAGAGTAACAGGGGAAAAATGGTAAAAAGGCACTAAAGTCCACACTAATATGACTTATTTCTGAACAGCAGCAGGACCCAACAGTGCAGCACCACAAAAAAAAATCCAGGGATTAAACCCTAAATTGCACTCTGTCACACAATTCTGAGCAGCAGAAGTTTTGTGGAGCAAATAAAAATAAACTCAATTGTGCTGAAAAATAAGGAGATGAGATGCTTCAGAAAGTTTAGGCAGCTTGGAGATCTGTATGAGGCAGCTGACCGCTATCTGCCCCTCTCTGCTGCAATGCTCAATAACGTGAATAGGAGGTTTAGCTATCAATGATCCTTCTCAGAGTAACAGCACAGCACTCTGCACTCCTGTCTTTCCCTAATGCTGATGTGACTAGCAGTTGCAGTGTAACGCTGTGGTATGAGCTATTCACACACACACAGTCCCGTCCTGTCCATCTGAGTGCATAGATTAAATGAAGAGAGGCAAGATGGCTGCCAATTATATAGGGGCTGTGACATCACAGGGGTCAGTGAACACTGATAGGCTGCATCTCACATGTGGTTCAGGGTCAGCCCGCCTACCTTCATTACCGCCGCTGTTTCCCGCCCTCCCATAATCCCCTGCCCCATGTACTCACATGTGGATCCGCCATCTTAGGTCCCCAATAGCCTGGAACGCTGTAAAATGGAGTTTAATGAAGCGATTCGTGCGATAGAATCGCGGCGGTATTCGTTGCGAATCGAACTTTTCATGAAATTCGTAACGAATTCGGGTTCGTCAACTTCGATTTGCTCATCTCTAATCATAAGGCTCTAGCACATTACAATACTGTAAATAGTTTGAAAGACCCTAGAGCTCATACAATAACATTTTTCTTTCAGTCCACTTTACAACAGAATTCAAGGAACATGACCATATCGGTCTATTGTACAGAAATAATTGGTAGTTGAAACTTACATATTTTTTGTTACAAAGTTTTGGATGCATAATTAAATTTACTTAAAAATAAGTAAAACTTTAAAAATAAAGATGGCCTATAAAATGCCACAGCTACTGGAAGAAATATTGATGTTGCTCGATTTCATTGAAGTGAATGGAGCCAAGTTGTAATAACACACACACACATAACCTGCAGACAGGTGTGGTGCTGTTTTTGGCAGAAATTAATGCGTTTTTTCTGTTGATTAGGGACCAAGCATTTTGCTGTTTTTGCACTTTCGTTTTTTCCTCCTTACCTTTTAAAAATCAAAACCCTTTCAATTTTGCACCTAAAAATCCATATGAGGACTTATTTTTTGCGCCACCAATTCTACTCTGTAATGACATCAGTCATTTTACCCAACAATCGACAGCGAAACAGCAAAAAAAATCATTGTGCAACAAAATGGAAGAAAAAACACCATTTTGTCAATAACTTTTTTCTGTAAAAATGACACTTTGACCCTCATTTACTATTGCAAACCCGACATGTTTTGTTCGGTTGTGCGCCAGATTCTGTCGCATTGCACCAGAAATTCTGTCTGCGTCAGATTTTGCGCCAGAATTGAAAAAAAAACCCGACTAACTCTCCATTTTGCTGAGAAAACCCGAAAAAGGGGCATGGCTGCCGGGAAAAGGGGTGTGTTCCCGACATTTTCACAAAAACCCAACATATTTACTAAGGTTTCCACATTAAATGTGGTGGATTTGAGCTGAGGAAAACCAGACAGATCAGAGCATGTGGAGAAAAAAGCAAAGTGTAGGGAAAGTGGAAAATGCCGTGGAAAATAAATTGTAGGGAATTAAAACCCACAAAGAAACCCACAAAACACTCTTAGTAAACAAGGGCCTTTATCTTTAGTCTGTAGGTCTATACGATTAAAATGATACCCTACTTATATAGGTTTAATTTTGTCATACTTTTGGAAAAAAATCATAACTACTTGCATGAAAATTTATACATTTAAAATTATCCTCTTCTGACCCCTATAATTTTTTTTTTTCTGCATATGGGGCGGTATGAGGGCTCATTTTTTTTGCGCTGTAATCTGAAGTTTTAATCTGTACCATTTTTGTTTTGATCTGACTTTTTGATCACTATTTATTCCTTTTTTTATGGGATAAAAAGTTACCAAAAATATGCTATTTTGGACTTTGGAATTGTTTTGCACATACGTCATTAACCGTGCAGTTTAATTAACTATATATTTTTATAGTTGGGACATTTACACACACAGCGATACCACATATGTTTATTTTTATTATGTTTACATATTTTTTATATGGAATGTGGGAAAACTGGGGTCATTTAAACTTTTAATAAGGAAGGGGTTAATGTGTGTGTTTTTAAACTTTATTTTAACTTTTTTTTTTTTCACTTTTAGTCCCCTAAGGTGACTTTTAGGAGGAATCATTCGATTCCTTATACAGATAAATGTGGTTCGATAGAACTAGATTGATCTGTGTGCTCTGCTCTATGCCAGGTTTTATCATAACCCAGAGCTCGACCCCCCCGGGATCAGCTACTTATCCCCTGTTCTGTGAATAGGGGATACATTTATTTTTGCCTTTTTTTCCTTTAAGATCAAGGAGAACCAAAGATCAGAAGAACAAAAACAGCAGAAGTATGGTCTTTAACAGTAAAACCACATTTATTCAGAATTCTCAAAGAATAAAAAAGCTGCTGAACCGATTTCAGACCATGCCAGGTTATAAAAAATAGTAATCCCCAATGTTCATTTCTGCCCATATTAATCTAGGAATAGTCTTGTGCCTTCTTTCTTATCCTATTTCGTTATCATTTATTTGTTTTTCCACAATCAAGGCTACTTTATTCTCGTTAAACCACCTTTCCAAATCCTGAATATCAGACCAATACATTTATCCAAAGAATAGGGGATAAGATGTCTGAGCGCGGGGGGTCCGGCCCCTGGGACCCCCCCAGGATCTCCGGTCGGTGACTGTTGCGTCCAGAACAAGGAATCTTGGAACTTCCCTGTTCATGATGTCATGCCACGCCCCCTCCATTCATGTCTTCGGGAAAGGGTGTGACGGCATAGCACTCACGCCTCATCCTATAGACATGAATGGAGGGGGCATGACGGCTGTGGTCGCCCGTCATCCAGCGCCGAGCGAAGTTCGCTTTGTGCACTGGATGACCGTTGTGCCATGCCGGAGATGGACCTATATAGTCGGACATCTTATCTTAATAGATGTTTAGCAGCGGAGTACCCCTTTAAAGACAACCTTCCCACTATTGAAATCAAATTTCCCAGCTAACCATCTGATTCATGTCAGTCAGGAAACTCAGCATCAAATAACACGATTCCATGGACAGCCCAGGTGTTCTCAGCTTAGCTACCAACCGTGATGCACCACTATGTATGTTTAGGTTCCAGCAAAATAACATGCACCATAAACTGGTGGAAAGAAAAAGTTTTAAAAGCAGTCCAGGTGAATAAGGAACACTTACATACCCAATTCTCTCCATTGCTGTTCTGTTGGTGCCTGGCTTACTACTGTTCACAGCTTACTTCCGCAGTGGTGCCCAGCAAGTAGTTTCCTATGTTTACACCTTATCAGGAATAGGTGAACAGTGGGGGCTTAGGCAACATTTAAATGACGGTGGTAGGAGAGTGGCCAGGTGAGTATCTATAATATGTAATGCCTTTTTTCCTGAGCAACCATTTTAATGCAGTCAAGAACCGATTAGAGATAGATATAAAAGAACTCGCTAAATAACAGTGGTTAGATCAAATGTGCACAGATAAAGAAGTTGTGTTGGGATATTATCCTTCCCTATGTGTGTCTTCACTTACACATTTTCCATAACTTTGTATACATCATCACAGGAAACTCTAAAAGGTCTCTTTTCTTCTATGGGGAATAACTGTGAGGTATCACTCACACTGAATGTCTTAAGCGTTAGATAATATTCAGTCCCCACAAGCTTTGCATTAAATGTGCAACCCATGAAAGGAAAGCAATGTGTACAATGTCTGCTGCACATAATGCCAAGCAGTGACTAACAAAAGCAGGCAACAGCACTTCTTTTCCTGCCATGTACCGGACTACGCTTCTCAGCATGTCTTTTTGATGTATGGGTTTGCAGCCTGAAGGAGGAGTTGCAGTTGACAAGACTGACGTACTTACTGGGGTAATGGGGGAAATAGTCAAGGGCAGGGGACATTGCAAGTCCGAAAAAAAAAATAAGCCATACTTACCTAGACCCACTCCCATGCTGATCTCCCACAGCTCCTGTTCAGCTCTGTTCCCAATCTTCAGTTTTCTTCCTGAGATGAGCATTTGGTGCAGGAACTGCCCGCTCAGCAAATTACTGGCAGCAGTGATGCCTCGGCCAGTAGTTGGCTAAGTCAGCAGGTCCTGCACCAAACGCTTGTCTCGAAAGAATGCTTTTTTTTTTCCGCACACCCCTGCAGCATATTATTTTTCATATAGTGAAATACCCCTTTAAATTGTGGCCTGATGATTTCCTTACTATGTTTAGCTGTAGGCAATAGAGGGTGCTAACTGTTGGACAGCAGTCATCTAGTATCTTTGGTCATCTCTACATAATTTCTTTATCTTATACTGTATATACAAAGTTTGTTCTAATCTTAATTATTTCTAAGTGGATTATTAACGTACAAGTATTTCTCCTATCATCTGAAAATTTGCGAGACCTTTCCTCTGAATTCTTATTTAAAAAAATGTTAATTGTTTAAACTGAGCAGCAGTCAGTAAAGTTACCTCCATAAAATAAATGATACATACCAGGATATTTTTTACTTTAGGTATGCTGTTATTTTACATATAGGTAAAGATATGCAAATTCCAGAAACTTAAAAACCTGAAAAGACTTGCAAAGAACGAAGAACACTAAAATTTGCATAGTTAAAAACTCTTTAACTTAAAGTTTGATCTGAAAAGAACGATCTGTAATGCTTTTAGGTAATAAACATGCAAATATTGGTTTGGAGGTTACTGGCCAAAAATTGCAGTTTCTAGTTTGTTTCACATCATTTAAATGTATTGAACCACAAGTTGGCCATAATGTGACTCTGCAGCTCTTGGGTACGTAACCCTTAACAAATTTATATCCAGCTTTCAGTAAGATGAGATTAGATTCCTTGTTTTGTCCTACATTGACACACATATTAAAGTGGTAGACTGGTTATTAAAAACTTATGTCTTATCCACAGGTCGGAGTCCCCTGCTCCCTGCTATCTCCAGTATGGGGCCCATTGTTTACCTCTGAACTGCCATGAAGCAGGGGGTAGGACAGGGAGAGTGAGCCCTAAGCTGTCCTTAATAACATTCTCTCTACTTGCCCATCTGCCCTAAATGGCGGATCGACAACCAAAGTGCCGGTCCCTACCTGAGCTAAAGTGCAGTGGGCATTAAAACAAATAATAATGAACAAAGCCAAAGACAGAATATGGCTACAACAAACAGGGCAGAATATAGTGTACTAACAAACAGTTCAGAATCCGGAATCCAGATAACAGCAAATATGAATAAATGAACTAGACAAGGTATAGAATGACTAAACAGCAGAAACCAGGAAATGCAGTGGATGAACAGAAGAACTAAAAGTTAAACACTAAACTGATCAGGAACATAGAACAATGTTCACACTGGACTAAGATAACTAACATAAACAGATTATGTTCAGAGGACACTGATCAGTGAGTAAGCACAGAGGACACTATAGACCAATGGTAAAGCACAGAGGAAACACTAGATCAATGATCATGTACTCTATGATCAGTGCATGTGCTATAAACTCTGAAGATTGGCCACCAGGAACTCTATAAAAATGGATGCAAGAAAACCAAACTCTGCAAAATGGAGGAACAAAGGTCAGGGTATTAGACAGGACATTTTTCAAGATACAAGACAGGATATAATCAAAACCAAACTCCTCAACGTGGAGGGACACATGTCAGGATACTGGACGGGATATTTTTCGAGATACAAGACAGGATATAATCAAAATCAAACATGGAGGGGTACTGGTCAGGATACTCACAGTGTGAACACAGACTAAGAAACAAGGTACAAGCAGAACTGACATACAATAATCCTAAAAACAGGCAATTGTACTTCAGACTAAAATCTACAATAAACAAGACTATTAACTATGGTTAAATACTCAGAAATATCACAATATAAATACAAGGTGCATGATAAGGTGTCATTTTTACCGAAAAATGCACTGTGTAGAAACAGAAGCCCCCAAAATTACAAAATGGCATTTTTTCTTCAATTTTGTCGCACAATGAATTTTTTTTCAATTTTGCCATGGATATTTTGGTAAAATGACTAATATCACTGCAAAGTAAAATTGGTGGCGCAAAAAATAAGCCATCAAATGGAATTGTATGTGCAAAATTGAAAGAGTCATGATTTTAGAAGGTGATGAGTAAAAAATGAAAATGCAAAAACGGAAAAAAAAACTGCGTTCTTAAGGGGTTAAATCATGGCTCAAATATAGAAAAGTAGGAAGAGGTTAATACAAAAGAACCAATATATACCTACAAACGCCAAAGGCGTACCCCAACACCAGTAATAATTCAAAAAATATGTAAAATAATTTTTATTAATTCAAATATCAGTAAATGTAAAACATACATATAGACGGAATAAAAATATATACAGTGGGGCAAAAAAGTATTTAGTCAGCCACCAATTGTGCAAGTTCTCCCACTTAAATGAGAGAGGCCTGTAATTTTCATCATAGGTATACCTCAACTATAAGAAACATAATGACAAAAAAAAATCCATAAAATCACATTGTCTGATAAAAAAAAAAAAAAAAAATGATGGTGGAAAATAAGTATTTGGTCAATAACAAAAGTTAATCTCAATACTTTGTTATACACCCTTTATTGACAATGACAGAGGTCAAACATTTTCTGTAATTCTTCACAAGGTTTTCACACACTGTTGCTGGTATTTTGCCCCATTCCTCCATGCAGATCTCCTCTAGAGCAGTGATATTTTGGGGCTGTCGCTGGGCAACACAGACATTCAACTCCCTCCAAAGGTTTTCAATGGGGCTGAGATCTGGAGACTGGCTAGGCCACTTTAGGACCTTAAAATGCTTCTTACAAAGCCACTCCTTCATTGCCCAGGTGGTGTGTTTGGGATCATTGTCATGCTGAAAGACCCAGCCTCGGTTCATCTTCAATGCCCTTGCTGATGGAAGACATATGCAGGAAGTAGCGGAAAAAAACCTTTTGAGGAAGGCGCTGCTGAGGTCCAGATGGAAGGAGGTTTTCACTCAAAATACATGGCCCTATTCATTCTTTCCGTTACACATATCAGTCATCCTGGTCCCTTTGCTGAAAAACAGCCCCAAAGCATGATGTTTCCACCCCCATGCTTCACAGTAGGGATGGTGTTCTATGGATGCTACTCAGCATTCATTCTTCTCTAAACACGGCGAGTTGAGTTTTTACCAAAAAGTTCAACTTTGGTTTCATCTGACCATATGACATTCTCCCAATCCTCTTCTGGATCATCCAAATGCTATCTAGAAAACTTCAGACTAGCCCAGACATATACTGGCTTAAGCAGGGAGACACGTCTGGCACTGCATAATTTGAGTCCCTGGTGGCATAGTGTGTTACTGATGGTAGCCTTTGTTACTTTGGTCCCAGCTCTCTGCAGGTCATTCACTAGGTCCCCCCATGTAGTTCTAGGATTTTTGCTCACCGTTCTTGTGATCATTTTGACACTACGGGGTGAGATCTTGTGTGAAGCCCCAGATCGGGGGAGATTATCAGTGTTCCTGTATGTCTTCCATTTTCTAATAATTGGTCCCACAGTTGATTTCTTCATACCAAGCGGCTTTCCTATTGCAGATTCAGTCTTCCTAGCCTGGTACAGGTCTACAATTTTGTTTCTGGTGTCCTTCGACAGCTCTTTGGTCGTGGCCATATTGAAGTTCGGACTGTGACTGAGGTTGAGGACAGGTGTCTTTTATACTGATAACAAGTTCATACAGGTGCCATTAATACAGGTAACTAGTGGAGGACAAAGGAGACTCTTAAAGGAGAAGTTACAGGCCTGTGGGAGCCAGAAATCTTGCTTGTTTGTTGGTGACCAAATACTTATTTTCCACTATAATTTGCAAATAAATTCTTTAAAAATCAGACAAAGTGATTTTATGAATTTTTTTTTCTCATTATGTCTCATAGTTGAGGTATACCTATGATGAAAATTATAAGCCTCTCTCATCTTTTTAACCTCTTCAGGACATAGGGCGTATGGATACGCCCTGCATCTCGAGTCCTTAAGGACCGAGGGCGTATCCATACGCCCGTGGGAATTCCGGCCCCCACCGCTAGCCGGTTGGGGACCGGAGCCGGATTCCTGCTGAAATCGTTCAGCAGGCATCCCGGCATATCGCCCAGGGGGGTCATTATGCCCCCCCATGTCGGCGATCGCCGCAGATCGCTGGACAATTCAGTCCAGCGATCTGCGGCGATTCCGGGTCAATCGAGTCTTCGGTGACCCTGAATTACTGGCTGTTCGGGGCCGTCTCTGACGGCCCCGAACAGCCAGAGCCTGCAGGGGTGAGGTGGCACTGGTGCCACCTCACGATCGCCCTGATTCGTCGGCCGGATTACCGGCCGACCAATCAGGGCGCCTGCTGCGGGTGTCACTCCCGCACCCGCTCCGCCCCTCTTCCGGAGGACGTGAGCGGGTGCGGGACGTGCACCCCGGGTGCTGGGGACCCCGATCCCCGGCGTCAATGTTGGGATCGGGGCCCCAGGAGCAGCGGCGGCGGTGACGACGAGGGACTGACTCTCCGGCGTGGATCGTTGGAGGTGAGTGACAGCCTCTTGCTGTTGCTTAGCAACAGCTCCCAGCATGCAAAAAGGGCATGCTGGGAGCTGTAGTTATGCAACAGCAGGAGGCAGACCACCACAACTCCCAGCATTCCCTTATGGGCATGCTGGGACTTATGGTTTTGCAACAGCTGGAGGCACATTTTTTCTATGGAAAAGTGTACCTTCAGCTGTTGTATAACTACAACTCCCAGCTTGCACAAACAGCTAAAGTGCATGCTGGGAGTTGTAGTGGTGCATCTGCTGGTTGCATAACTACAACTCCCAGCATGCCCGTTGGCTGTCGGTGACTGCTGAGAGTTGTAGTTTTGCAACAGCTGAAGGCACACTGGTTGTTAAACTCAGAGTTATTTTTTACCTAACTCAGTGTTTCACGACCGGTGTGCCTCCAGCTGTTGCAAACTACAACTCTCAGCAGTCACCGTACACCATGCACCGTACATGCTGGGAGTTGTAGTTTTGCAACAACTGGAGGCACACTGGTTGTGAAACACTGAGTTAGGTCACAAACTCAGTGATACATAACCAGCGTGCCTACAGTTGTTGCAAAACTACAACTCTCAGCAGTCACCGACAGCCAACGGGCATGCTGGGAGTTGTAGTTATGCAACAGCTGGATGTCCCCCCCCCAATGTGAACGTACAGGGTACACTCACATGGGCGGAGGATTACAGTAAGTATCTGGCTGCAAGTTTGAGCTGCCGCAAACTTTCTGCTGCAGCTCAAACTGCCAGCGAGAAACTACTGTGAACCCCCGCCCGTGCGACTGTACCCTAAAAACACTACACTACACTAACACAAAAAATAAAATAAAAAATAAAAAACACTACATATACACATACCCCTACACAGCCCCCCCTCCCCAATAAAAATGAAAAACGTCTGGTACGCCACTGTTTCCAGAACGGAGCCTCCCGCTGTTGCAAAACAACTCCCAGTATTGTCGGACAGCCGTTGACTGTCCAGGCATGCTGGGAGTTTTGCAACAGCTGGAGGCACCCTGTTTGGGAATCACTGGCGTAGAATTCCCCTATGTCCACCCCTATGCAAGTCCCTAATTTAGGCCTCAAATGCGCATGGCGCTCTCACTTTGGAGCCCTGTCGTATTTCAACGCAACAGTTTAGGGCCACATATGGGGTATCGCCGTACTCGGGAGGAATTGTGTTACAAATTTGGGGGGGTATTTTCTGCTTTTACCCTTTTTAAAAATGTAAATTTTTTGGGAAAACAAGCATTTTAGGTAAAAAAAAAATTTTTTTTTTTACATATGCAAAAGTCGTGAAACACCTGTGGGGTATAAAGGTTCACTTAACCCCTTGTTACGTTCCCCGAGGGGTCTAGTTTCCAAAATGATATGCCATGTGGGTTTTTCTTTGCTGTCCTGGCACCATAGGGGCTTCCTAAATGCGGCATGCCCCCAGAGCAAAATTTGCTTTCAAAAAGCCAAATGTGACTCCTTCTCTTCCGAGACCTGTAGTGCGCCAGCAGAGCACTTTTCACCCCCATATGGGGTGTTTTCTGAATCGGGAGGAATTGGGCTTCAAATTTTTAGGGGTATTTTCTGCTATTACCCTTTTTAAAAATTAAAAAATTTTGGGAAAACAAGCATTTTAGGTAAAAAATGTTTTTGTTTTTTTTTACATTTGCAAAAGTCGTGAAACACCTGTGGGGTATTAAGGTTCACTTTATCCCATGTTACATTCCCCGAGGGGTCTAGTTTCCAAATTGGTATGCCATGTGTTTTTTTTTTTTTTGCTGTTCTGGCACCATAAGGGCTCCCTAAAGGTGACATGTCCCCCAAAAATCATTTCAGAAAAACGTACTCTCCAAAATCCCCTTGTCGCTCCTTCCCTTCTGAGCCCTCTACTGCGCCCGCCGAACACTTTACATAGACATATGAGGTATGTGCTTACTCGAGAGAAATTGGGCTACAAATACAAGTAAAAATTTAGTCCTTTTACCCCTTGTAAAAATTCAAAAATTGGGTCTACAAGAACATGTAAGTGTAAAAAATGAAGATTGTGTATTTTCTCCTTCACTTTGCTGCGATTCGTGTGAAACACCTAAAGGGTTAAAACACTTACTGAATGTCATTTTGAATACTTTGGGGGGTGTAGTTTTATAATGGGGTCATTTATGGGGTATTTCTAATATGAAGACCCTTCAAATCCACTTCAAACCTGAACTGGTCCCTGAAAAATACTGAGTTTGAAAATTTTGTGAAAAATCGGAAAATTGATGCTGACCGTTGAAGCCCTCTGATGTCTTCCAAAAGTAAAAACTCATCAATTTTATGATGCAAACATAAAGTAGACATATTGTATATGTGAATAAAAAAAAAATGTATTCGTAATATCCATTTTCCTTACAAGCAGAGAGCTTCAAAGTTAGAAAAATGCAAAATTTTCAAATTTTTCATCAAATTTACGGATTTTTCACCAACAAAGGATGCAAGTATCGACAAAAATGTACCACTATGTTAAAGTAGAATATGTCACGAAAAAACAAATTTCGGAATCAGAATGATAACTAAAAGCATTCCAGAGTTATTAATGTTTAAAGTGACAGTGGTCAGATGTGCCAAAAACGCTCGGGTCCTTAAGGCCAAAATGGGCTGCGTCCTGAAGGGGTTAAGTGGAAGAACTTGCACAATTGGTGGCTGACTATATACTTTTTTGCCCCACTGTATAAATATACACATGTAAGTTCATCTAGTAGTTAAAAAATACATACATACATACATACAAATAAAATAAAATGTGTAATGTAACAGGTGGATGCTGGGGAAAGGAGACATCCTGGTGGGATCAATATATAAGGGACTGAAAAAGGTGGCGGGGGGGGGGGGATATATATATACTATGCAAAGCTGCTATGTGTAAAACAAAATGTCAAGTGCCAAAGAACGTCAATCACAAATAAAAAATGTATAAACAATATCTCAAAAGAGACTCAAAAAAGTGTGAAGTGCATGTCAATACATAATGCCTTGCTCAATAGTGCACAAAAAGTGTGAAGGGATGCCAAATGCGTGTGAAAACACAAAATGGTGACCAGTGAAAAGTAAAGTAAAACAAAAAATAGCAGCAGAAAGGGATACCCTCATGTATCCAGGACCCACCCCAGCCCCGACGCTTTTCGCAAACAAAGAGGGCTTTATATAGGTTTTATCTAAAAATCTTATATATTGATCACACCAGGATCTCTTCTTTCCCTAGCAGCCACCTGTTACATTACATTGTATTTTATTTAAATATATCAAGTATGTATTTTTTAACTGCTAGATGAACTTACACGTGTATATTTATATATATTGTTATTCCGTCTATATGTTTATTTTACATTTACTGATATTTTAATGAATAAAAATAATTTTACACTTCATTTTTTTAATTATTATTGGTGTTGGGGTTATATGTTGGTACGCCTCTGGCGTTTGTAGGTTTGTAGGTTTATATTGGTTAGTGAGTGTGCATTGCATTTAACACTTGACCTTCATGCCCTGACCACAATGTTGCACTATATGAGAGTAGCTGGCAGTAAGAAAACTTAAGGTTTTCTGGGAACAACTGCCTTCCATACGAACAAAGGTGGGAAGACAAATAACGTAACAGGAAGGTCTGGATACATGTGTAAGGCAAACAGGCAATATGGAACGCTTAATCTCAGGTTGGGGGCACTGATGATCTGTCAGGGAAGTGTGGGAGGTGCAGGGACTTTATAATGTAGTGTCAGGTGCAACAACTAACTATGGGTGCACTGGCCCTTTAAATTTCAGAGCTCCGGCGCGCGTGCCCTTGAATACGGGGGCGCGCGTGCCGGAGCTGAGACACAGAGGAGAAGGCAGCAGCGGAGCATGGTGAGTGACGGCTTGGGATTCGCATGCGGGCGCATCCCGCTGTGCAAATCCCAGCCCCAACGGCAGATGGGAACACTGCGCTCATGGACGGAGCGCAGAATGTAACACTTACGTGTTATGGAATGTATGACTTATGTTATGCAATGTATGACCTGTCTTCCCCACCAACAGATTTCCCCTAAAACCCCATAGTAATTTGTCTAGGAATTTTTATATGAGACAGTAGAAATATTCAGGGAAGCATTAAGGCTATGTATTATTTTTTGCTATCATGTTTCATTGTTAACACCTGCTCAAAAATCATTGCTCAATATTTATGTGATCGACAGAAACACCTTATCTTAAACTCTTCAACCTACGCCGAAAAACAAACTAATACTAGAATGGGTCCAGGTGATAGGACCACAATCTAGAATGACAAAAGAAAACATATGAAAGATTAGTGAACATGTCTGCACATGACTTGGCCTACAGCATTCACCAGGTATTGACGTTCAACATATCATTTGCATAAAGTCTGACAATGCAGAGAACCTTGCCCAGTAAGAGGAATGTTTTCTAATGGATGTGAAATGTATGAGCTATAGATTTAACCTCTAATCTCCCATTTTTCTATTAGGTCATGATATGTTCTGTTTTGTCTACCATGGACCATTTAACTCAACATTTTACTTTTCTATAATTTCACATTTCTGTTAAAAACTTTAGCTCTCTTTCCTTTTTATCTGCTTTATTCAGTCCACATGGAGTATTTTGAGCATTAAAGTAACATTCTGACAATATAATTGTAGGGTATGGGTATGGAACCATATGATACACACTAGCTTGGTCATTCTAGTTAATCTCTTTGGCAGTAATGGCATGCATGTCTGATCTACAGTCTCACTTTAGTGGATACATCATAAATGTCTATGGTTGGACTACCCCACTAACCATTCATTTGTACTCCTGCCAAAGCATCTCACCTAAATTCAACCCAGGACTAAGACTTATCATGGTTCTAATCCACCAAAGCATTCTAACACTATTACTAATACAATTACTATAATGTTCTTACTGTATTCGATTTATGCCAGGTAGTGTGTTGTTCTAACAATATTACTTTATAGCCATGTAAATGGGGGCAATCATTGATTTTCTCAGGAATATTTATCTACTTAAGTTTAATCTTTTGTAATATTTAAAAAAGCAATCCAGGATTTTTTTTTTAACCCCTTAAGGACTCAGCCCATTTTGGCCTTAAGGACTCAGACAATTAAATTTTAACGTTTTCATTTTTTCCTCCTCGCCTTCTAAAAATCATAACTCTTTTATATTTTCATCCACAGACTAGTATGAGGGCTTGTTTCTTGCGCGACCAGTTGTCCTTTGTAATGACATCACTCATTATATCATAAAATGTATGGCGCAACCAAAAAACACTATTTTTGTTGGGAAATTAAAACGAAAAACGCAATTTTGCTAATTTTGGAAGGTTTCGTTTTCACGCCATACAATTTATGGTAAAAATGACATGTGTTCTTTATTCTGAGGGTCAAAACGATTAAAATGATACCCATTATTACATACTTTTATATTATTGTTACGCTAAAAAAAAATCACAAACTTTTTAACCAAATTAGTACGTTTATAATCCCTTTATTTTGATGACCTCTAATTTTTTTACTTTTCCGTATAAGCGGCAGTATGGGGGCTAATTTTTTGTGCCATGATCTGTACTTTTTTTTGATACCACATTTGCATATAAAAAACTTTTAATACATTTTTTATAATTTTTTTTTAATAAAATGTATTAAAAAAGTAGGAATTTTGGACTTTTTTTTTTTTCGTTCACGCCGTTCACCGTACGGGATCATTAACATTTTATTTTAATAGTTCGGACATTTACGCACGCAGCGATACCAAATATGTCTATAAAAAAAAAATGTTACGCTTTTTGGGGGTAAAATAGGAAAAAACGGACGTTTTACTTTTTTATTGGGGAGGGGATTTTTCACTTTTTTTTTACTTTTACTTTTACATTTTATTACATTTTTTTTTACACTTGAATAGTCCCCATAGGGGACTATTCATAGCAATACCATGATTGCTAATACTGATCTGTTCTATGTATAGGACATAGAACAGATCAGTGTTTTCGGTGATCTTTTGCTCTGGTCTGCTCGATCACAGACCAGAGCAGGAGACGCCGGGAGCCGGACAGAGGCAGGTGAGGGGACCTCCGTGCGGCGTTCTGAATGATCGGATCCCCGCAGCAGCGCTGCGGGCGATCCGATCATTCATTCAAATCGCGCACTGCCGCAGATGCTGGGATCTGTATTGATCCCGGCACCTGAGGGGATAATGGCGGACGCCCGCGAGATCGTGGGCGTCGGCCATTGCTGGCGGGTCCCTGGCTGCGATCAGCAGCCGGGATCAGCCGCGCATGACACGGGCATCACTCCGATGCCCGCGGTTATGCACAGGACGTAAATGTACGTCCTGGTGCGTTAAGTACCACCGCACCAGGACGTACATTTACGTCCTGCGTCCTTAAGGGGTTAAAGTGTACCTGTCATTAACAAAAACTTTTTATATAATGTAGATAATACTATTATATGTATATTTGTAATATACATTAATTAAAAATGTGTATACTTGTGGGTGAAAAAAGGCTGTTCCTGCAGCTATTGTATGTGTGTCTCTGTGAGGAGTCCAAACACATGAAGTGAGGGCAGGACAAGCAGGGCTCTGTGCAGGCTCTCAAATTGTCAATTACCCTGCTGTGTGAGATGGGAGCATGTCACCGAGCCTCAATGCACAGAGCCCTGCTTGTCCTCAGTGTACAGAGCCCTGCTTGTCCTCAGTGCATCGAGCCCTGCTTGTCCTCAGTGTACAGAGCCCTGGTTGGCCTCAGTGAACAAAGCCCTGCTTGTCCTCAGTGTACAGAGCCCTGCTTGTTCTCAGTGTACAGAGCCCTGCTTGTTCTCAGTGTACAGAGCCCTGCTTATCCTCAATGTACAGAGCCCTACTTGTCCTCAGTGCACAGAGCCCTGCTTTTCCTCAGTGTACAGAGTTCTGCTTATCCTCAGTGTACAGTGTCCTGGTTCGCCTCAGTGAACAAAGCCCTGCTTGTCCTCACTGCACAAAGCCCTGCTTTCCTCAGTGTACAGAGACCTGCTTATCCTCAATGTACAGAGCCCTACTTGTCCTCAGTGCACAGAGCCCTGCTTGTCCTCAGTGTACAGAGCCCTGCTTGTCCTCAGTGTACAGAGCCCTGCTTGTCCTCAGTGTACAGAGCCCTGTTTGTCCTCAGTGTACAGAGCCCTGTTTGTTCTCAGTGCACAGAGCCCTGCTTGTCCTCAGTGCACAGAGCCCTGCTTGTCCTTGGTGTACAGAGCCCTACTTGTCCTCACTGCACAGAGCCCTGCTTGTCCTCAGTATACAGAGCCCTGCTTGTCCTCAGTGTACAAAGCCCTGCTTGTCCCCACCTCACAGAGTCCTGCTTGTCCTCAGTGCACAGAGCCCTGCTTGTCGTCCGTGTACAGAGCCCTGCTTGACCTCAGTGTACAAAGCCCTGCTTGTCTTCAGTGTACAGAACCCTGATTGTCCTCAGTGTACAGAGCCCTGCTTGTCCTCATTGTCCTCAGTGTACAGAGCCCTGCTTGTCCTCAGTGCACAGAGCCCTGCTTGCCCTCAGTGCACAGAGCCCTGCTTGTCCTCAGTGTACAGAGCCCTACATGTCCTCACTGCAGAGAGTCCTGCTTGTCCTCAGTATACAGAGCCCTGCTTGTCCTCAGTGTACAAAGCCCTGCTTGTCCTTGGTGTACAGAGCCCTGCTTGTCCCCACCTCACAGAGTCCTGCTTGTCCTCAGTGCACAGAGCCCTGCTTGTCCTCAGTGTACAGAGCCCTGCTTGTCCTCAGTGTACAGAGCCCTGCTTGTCCTCAGTGTACAGAGCCCTGTTTGTCCTCAGTGTACAGAGCCCTGTTTGTTCTCAGTGCACAGAGCCCTGCTTGTCCTCAGTGCACAGAGCCCTGCTTGTCCTTGGTGTACAGAGCCCTACTTGTCCTCACTGCACAGAGCACTGCTTGTCCTCAGTATACAGAGCCCTGCTTGTCCTCAGTGTACAAAGCCCTGCTTGTCCTTGGTGTACAGAGCCCTGCTTGTCCTCATTGTCCTCAGTGTACAGAGCCCTGCTTGTCCTCAGTGCACAGAGCCCTGCTTGCCCTCAGTGCACAGAGCCCTGCTTGTCCTCAGTGTACAGAGCCCTACTTGTCCTCACTGCACAGAGTCCTGCTTGTCCTCAGTATACAGAGCCCTGCTTGTCCTCAGTGTACAAAGCCCTGCTTGTCCTTGGTGTACAGAGCCCTGCTTGTCCCCACCTCACAGAGTCCTGCTTGTCCTCAGTGCACAGAGCCCTGCTTGTCCTCCGTGTACAGAGCCCTGCTTGTCCTCAGTGTACAAAGCCCTGCTTGTCCTCAGTGTACAGAGCCCTGCTTGTCCTCAGTGCACAGAGCCCCGCTTGTCCTCAGTGCACAGAGCCCCGCTTGTCCTCAGTGTACAGAGCCCTGCTTGTCCTCAGTGCACAGAGCCCTGCTTGTCCTCAGTGCACAGAGCCCTGCTTGTCCTCAGTGTACAGAGCCCTGCTTGTCCTCAGTGCACAGTGCCCTGCTTGTATTCAGTGTACCTAGTCCTGCTTGTCCTCACTGCACAGAGCCCTACTTGTCCTTGGTGCACAGAGCCCTGCTTGTCCTCAGTGCACAGAGCCCTGCTTGTCCTCAGTGTACAGAGCCCTGCTTGTCCTTGGTGTACAGAGCCCTACTTGTCCTCAGTGCACAGAGTCCTGCTTGTCCTCAGTATACAGAGCCCTGCTTGTCCTCAGTGTACAAAGCCCTGCTTGTCCTTGGTGTACAGAGTCCTGCTTGTCCCCACCTCACAGAGTCCTGCTTGTCCTCTGTGTACAGTGCCCTGCTTGTCTTCTGTGTACAGAGCCCTGCTTGTCCTCAGTGCACAGATCCCTGCTTGTCCTCAGTTTACAGACCCCCGTTTGTCCTCAGTGCACAGAGCCCTGCTTGTCCTCATTGTCCTCAGTGTACAGAGCCCTGCTTTTCCTCAGTGCACAGAGCCCTGCTTGTCCTCAGTGCACAGAGCCCTGCTTGTCCTCAGTGTACAGAGCCCTGCTTGTCCTCAGTGCACAGAGCCCTGCTTGTCCTCAGTGTACAGAGCCCTGCTTGTCCTCAGTGCACAGTGCCCTGCTTGTATTCAGTGTACCTAGCCCTGCTTGTCCTCACGGCACAGAGCCCTACTTGTCCTTGGTGCACAGAGCCCTACTTGTCCTTGGTGCACAGAGCCTTGCTTGTCCTCAGTGCACAGAGCCCTGCTTGTCCTCAGTGTACAGAGCCCTGCTTGTCCTTTCTCACTTCCTGTATTTGGACTCCTCACAGAGATACACAAACAGTAGCTGTAGGGAAAGAAAATATACACATTTTTTAACCAATGTATTTTACAGATATACATATAATGTTATTTTCTACATTATATAGAAAGTTTTTTGTCGATAACAAAAACACTTCAACTATTAAAATAAATATGACAAAAATGGTATAATAGGAGACATCAGGAGTCACTTTTTGACACTCCTGTAAAATACTAGTTTTGGTAAATTTTTGTATAGCATCCACATTTTGACTTTTAAGCACACCTGTGCTTTCAAAAAGAAATTTAGGTTACATTAGCCTTCAGATTAGTGACAAGATTATTTTAGTGCTCTAACTGCGGTAACTGAGCCCCTGAGAGCTCCCTGCATGGCGCACAGCTACTTTTTATTCTCTCCATTTCAGGAAGCAGGACCAGTAGTACACAAGAAGAGAATTCATTTCCCTTATTGCTCTGGGCAATAACAAGACCATGACATGGTGCTGGAGAAAGTGTACTGGACTGAGCAGGCTGTCACTATGCTGGATGATGATTTAGAGTACAGTCCTTTAGATCAGTGTTTCCCAACCCAGTCCTCAAGGCACACCAACATTCCGGGGTTTTTCAGTTACTCTATTGGAATAGAACAGGGAAAAATTAAAATCCTGGACTGTTGGTGTGCCTTGAGGACTGGGTTGGGAAACACTGCTATAGATGGCCTGTGTGTGTGTGTGTGGGTGGGGGGGGGTGTATGTTGATGTACTGGGTTTGCAAGGTCCTATGAAAGCAGAATGGATCACATAAAAAGGATTACAGCAAGCAAGGGGTAACATCACAGAAGCAGCCCTGCCTAAGCTAATGAAGGGAGAAGGAATTACACCAAGGTGAGGGTGATATCACAAAAGCATCCCTGGTGTTAGAATCGAACTGTGGCTGCTCAAGATGATGATGATGACAGGCTAAAGGGAGGTGGGAGAGGGAGATTACATTCAGGAGGCAGCTCTGTGTGTATAGTAGGAACAATAATTAAACAAGGTAAAACTGCCCAGAACTTTATGGGTGGTAAATAATAAGAGGGAAGTCTTGATCTACCTTTCCGGCACAGCATAAACCCTCCAGTGAAGGCAGACAGGCTCAGGATGCATGTACACAGTATATACTTTCTTCCTTGAATAGCACTAGATAAGCCCTGCCTCCACTTTCTGTGTTCGGTCCTTTTTTGTTTTGTTTTTAACTACTGCTAGAGAGGAATTCCTCTCTACAACAGAGAGTAGGTGGCAGTTTGCAGGGTAAATGAAGTGACAAATATACTAGAAATCCCATTGGCTATCATATGAAAAAAGATTGTTTGTAATAACAGTGACCAATTAAACTTGTTGATTAACACCTTAAGGACCCTTAAGGACGGCACTGCATAGCATCACTTAGCGCACAGCGCCGTTCATTTATGGCGCGGCTGGGACACGAGTGCAGGAGCTGTCAGCAGCCACGGATCTGCCAGTAATGGCGGACATCAGAGATTGTCTGATGTCTGCCATTAACCCCTCAGGTGCCCTGATCAATACAGATCACAGCATCTGCGGCAGTGCAGCATGTATAATGACCTGATCACCTACGGCACTGCTGCAGGGATCAGATCAGCCAAGATGGCGGACGGAGGTCCCCTCACCTGCCTCTGTCCGTCTCCCGGGTTCTTCTGCACTGATCTGCCTTCCAGCAGACCGGAGCAGAAGATTGCCGTTAATACTGATCAGTGCTATGCCCTATGCATAGCACTGAACAGTATTAGCAATCTAATGATTGCTATAAATAGTCCCCTATGGGGACTAAAAAAGTGTAAAATAAATGTAAAAAAAAGTTTGCGTGTGTAAATATCCGAACTATAAAAATATAATGTTATTGATCCCCTATGGCGAAAGGCGTAAAAAAAAAGTAAAACATTTCAGCTTTTTTGTCAGCTCAAACTGCAAATTTTTTTTATAAAAGTGTTCAAAAAGTCACATATACGCAAACGTGGTACCTAAACAAACTACAGATCATGGTACAAAAAATGAGTCCTCACACATCCCTGAATACGGAAAAATAAGAAATTTAGAGGTGGTCAAAATAGGGCAATTTTAAACATACTGATTTTGTAAAAAAAAAGTTTGAGATTTTTTAACCTCTTAAGGGTGCAGGGCGTACAGGTCCCGGTATATACTGGGTTGGTCCTGGCGGCAAATGACAGCTGGGACCCTGGGCTAACAGCGTGCAGAACCGATCGTTTTGCCGCACACTATTAACCTTTTAGACGCGGCATTTACAGTTGATTGCTGCGTCTAAAATGAACGTAAAAGCTTCCCGGCAGCTCAGTCGGGCTGATCGGGACCATCGTGGTGAAATCGCGATGTCCCGATCAGCTAGAACGCGATCCCTAATAAAAGTAAGAATCACCCCCCTTTTCCCATTAAAAAAAAACTGTAAATAAAAATAAACGTGGTATCGCCGCATGCGGAAATGTCCAAACTATAGAAATATATCATTAAGTAAACTGCATGGTCAATTGCGTACGCGCCAAAAAATTCCAAAATAGCGTAATTTTGGTCACTTTTTATATCATGAAAAAATTAATAAAAAGTGATCAAAAAGTCTGATCAATATAAAAATGGTACCGATAAAAACTTCAGATCACGGTGCAAAAAATTAGCCCTCATAAAAATAAAAAAGTTATAGGGGTCAGAAGAAGACAACTTTAAAAGTATACATTTTCCTGCATGTAATTATGCTCTCCTCTCTGATAGTTCTCCTCTGTGCTCACTCCTGTCTGCTAGCACTCCTCTGTGCTCTCTCCTTTCTGATGGTATTCCTCTGTGCTCCCTCCTGTCTGATAGTACTTCTCTGTCTGATAGTACTTCTCTGTGCTCTCTCCTGTCTGATAGTACTCCTCTGTGCTCTCTCCTGTCTGATAGTACTCCTCTGTGCTCTCCCCTGTCTGATAGTACTCCTCTGGGCTCTCTCCTGTCTGATAGTACTCCTCTGTGCTCTCTCCTGTCTGATAGTACTTCTATGTGCTCTCTCCTGTCTGATAGTACTCCTATGTGCTCCCTCCTGTCTGATAGGACTCCTCTGTGCTCTCTCCTTTCTGATAGTACTCCTCTGTGCTCTCTCCTGTTTGATAGTAATTCTCTGTGCTCTCTCCTGTCTGACAGCACTCCTCTGTGCTCTTTCCTGTCTGATAGGACTCCTCTGTGATCTCTCCTGTCTGATAGTACTCCTCTGTGCTCCCTTCTGTCTGATAGTACTCCTCTGTGCTCTCTCCTGTCTCATAGTACTCCTCTGTGCTCCCTTCTGTCTGATAGGATTCCTTTGTGCTCTCTCCTGTCTCATAGTACTCCTCTGTGCTCCCCTTCTGTCTGATAGGATTCCTCTGTGCTCTCTCCTGTCTGATAGCACTTTTCTGTGCTCTCTCCTGTCTGATAGCACTCCTCTGTGCTCTCTCCTGTCTGATAGTACTCCTCTGTGCTCTCTCCTGTCCGATAGGAATCAGCTATGCTCTCTCCTGTCTGATAGCACTCCTCTGTGCTCTCTCCTGTCTTATAGGACTCCTCAGTGCTAGCCCACCCTCACTTACTTGACTTTGTCTATGCCTGTGTTTCAGCTTGGACAAAATCCATGATTATATAAGCCATGATTTCTATAAAAAGGAAATAAGTTTCTTATGGCAATTTTATTACCGGCAATTCAAATTTTAGACGTCATGATTGCCATTGATCACAGCGTCTAAAGGGTTAAATTCCGGGCAGCGGCAGGAGAAATGCTGCCTGGCATAAGCAGTGAGTGTGTGGCTACTGATAGTAGCTGACGCTCACTGCTCTGAAACGAGCACAGCTCCTGCACTAGCTTCAAAGCCACTTGAGGCGTCAGGGCGTCCAAGTACAACCTGTGTCCTTAAAGGAGTACTCTGGCCCTAAGACATCTTATTCCCTTTCCTTTGGCTACGGGATAAGATGTCTTAGGGCCGGGATACCCCTTTAAGTACCAGGGGACCGCCCTGCGTCCTTAACAGGTTAAGCATTGTAAATGACCATTTACATTTTTAGATGATTAAATACACATAGACCATGTTGTCAATTAGCTGCAATGGGGTTTAACATTTGTTCTGATATATGATATTTTATAGTTTATTAAAACTATAATATGTTTCTGTCATCCCTGGTGTGCTTGTGCTCTTGCCCAGCCTTGTTTGACTTTGGGGTTTCGTGGGCCCACCAGAGGATATTGCTCTGCGGGCCATCCAGTTTTATTTGTATTATTAGTATTTGTTATCATTGTACATGCAATGAACCTAAGTGGCAAGTTATTGGGTCCAAAGTCAGCAAAAAATTGAGATTTCTTTAGTCCACTGGAGGATCCTCCTGCACTGTTCTCTGTAGGAGAGCAAATCGAACCCTGCCTGGGTTGCTACATATACTATACATTTATGCAAACAACCTCTTCAACTAAACACTTATTTGGAAAAACCATACCCTTATCAAGACCAGATTTCATATGACATATTTTTAGTCTGCCATACATTATATAGATGGGGCCATTTTGTTTGAGAAAACCACACCCTTGAAGACCACTTTTCAATACAATTTTGGGTGGTCATCCCAAAGAGGTTTTATTATATATGTACGTGCATTTTAAAGTTGCTGATTTCACTACACTGTGGGATAGCTGAACATACTTAGCAATGTTGTACACAGAATAGTTTGAGTTGGGAGGGCCTTAAAGAATCTATAAATTATTACATAATAAATACAATCTACACTGCGTATTCCTAGGCCATATACAAAGATTCTCTGGGTAGTTAGTGCATTCTAGCTGATAAAGCTTTGACTAAAACTCATGTTGTGAGACCTATTTCACTTACTCCTACACACTGTATATGATGTGACATTCTCTTTCTTACAGGTTAGGTGAGCCTGAATGGACATTTTAATTAACTTACATGTTCAGCACAAGAGACCACTCTATATTTAAAGTAATAAAGGGTCCACAGGTAATTATAGACCAGTAAGCTTAATGTGCATTGTGGTAAAATTGTTTGAAGGACTCATAAGGGACTACATACCGGAATACATCGGGGATAACAGTATTATTAGTGATAGCCAGCATGGGTTTACTAAGGATAGAAGTTGTCAAACCAATCTAATTTGCTTCTATGAAGATGTGAGTTGAAGCCTTGACAGGATTGGCTGTGGATATAGGGGGAGATTTATCAAGGGATTTAGAGTTTTTTTTTTTTTTTTGCATACAAAAGTCACACAAAAAGTCGCATTAGCACCTAAGCAAATTATTATGCGACTTTTGGTTGTAAGCAAAAAAAGCTACAAAAGAGCTTACCAACATGAATTTTATTTTTCACTTTGCAGTGGTCAGGGATTTATCAAGTGCGAAAGTCGCACAAAAAGTCGCAAGCCCTCCAAACAGCGTAAATGTAAGCCAGCCCGGAGCTGGTTTACAAAATGGCTTTGCAGAGCAAATTTTTATTTTTCCCACTGGCAGCCGTGATCACAGCTCCAGCGGGAAATATGATATTACAACTGTACAAAGGAGCTCGGGCTGGCATCACTCTGCAGCCACTCGGGCTCCATCTGATTCTATCCCCGCTACCCTAACTTAATGATGGGGACACTGATTTACATCCCCTCCTTGTCTCCCACCCGCCCGCGCTGCACATCGCCCATCTGTCTGCTACCTGTTGCAAGACTACAACTCCCTGCATGCCCTTACAGTGAGGGCATGCTGAGAGTTGTAGTCTTGTAGCAGGTAGCGTGCAGGAGATGTGTGGCGTAGGCGGGTGGGAGACAAGGGGGGGTTGTAAATCAGTGTCCCCGTCATTAAGTTAGGGTAGGGGGGATAGAATCAGACGGAGCCCGGGAGGCTGCAGAGTGATGCCAGCCCGGGCTCCTTTTAACATACCTCGGTGCAGTGGAGTTTTTCCAGTCCCTAATGTAATTTCATATTTCCCGCTGGGTCCCGTGATTGGCTGGGACCAAGCAGCCAATCACGGGACCAGGAAGGAAATTTGATCTTACAGTAGGGTCTAAAACTCTGCGGCTCTGTTAAATGTTAAAAGAAGCCTGGGCTGGCATCACTTTGTCAGCCCGGGCTCCCTTTGTTACAGCGCCGCAGAGTTTACTGTCATTTCAAATTTCCTGCCGGGTCCTGTGTCACGTTGGTACCGGCTCTTCCCGGCACCCCTCTGGCGATGGGTACCGTGGTAATAATTGGGGGTTATCGCTAGCTGTTTTTGTGGTTAACGCTAAGCCCGGCTTAGTAATGCACTCCCTCTATAAGATGGCTTGCACTATTAAGCCAATCAAGTAAAAAAAAAAATTTAAAACACAACACGTTTAAAAAAAAAATAAAACTCTCCCAAAAGCCCTTGTTAACCATTTTATCAACATTAAACAAAAAAACGCTGGTCACCGAACTCCTCCGAATCTAAAGTAATCAACAGAATACACGGATCTGAAATGAAAAGTAAAAAAAATGAGTTAATACATTTATGGGGAAAAAAAGTAGTTAAAAAAATTTAATTAACACATATATATCGCACATTTTTTTCAAAGCGGCAAATTGGTGTTCTGAAGTCACTCCCTTTGTCTGGAGAAGAAAAGGTTTGGTCTCAAGGGGCGACACGCCTTCTTTACCATATGAACTGTGAATTTATGGAACAGTCTACCTCAGGAACTGGTCACAGCAGAAACAGTTGAAAGCTTTAAAACAGGGTTAGATACATTCTTAGAACAAAATAACATTAATGCTTATGTGGAAATATACTCACATCCCTTCCCCTTCATCCCACCATACCCCTTCCCTTCAATTCCTTGGTTGAACTTGATGGATGGATGTCTTTTTTCGACCGTACTAACTATGTCATTGCACAGGGATTTCCTCTATTTCATTATCAGCTGAAACCCTCCTCCTGCTAAGCACCTGGAAATGGTCCACACATAGACGGGTGTATAATGAAGGTGTCATCTGTGTCTGGTACTGGACAAGGAAACTGTGGGAGCTCCTCATGCTTGTCCGCAAATCAAACAACCTTCTCTACTATGTGTGTGCCCTGACATAATCACTGCTCTTAATCCGATCCAAATTGTGCTACGCGCACAGCAAAGCAGAATCCCTTGAAATCAATGGGGCTCTGCTGCTGCGGAATGTCTGTGTGGAATTTCAATGCAGAATTCCACATGGAAATTCTGGAGTGTGAAGCCTCAATATGATCATGTGGTGCTGGTTTCTACAATTCATTGAAATCAATACAATAAAATAAATAATGTTAATAAAAATGCATTCATTAGCAATTATTCATTACTTCATATATTTCATGTAACTACTTGCAAATAATTAAATGGGTCACGTTGCACATTTATACCATTTTATAATCACATTTCTAAATATTTTCTTGAATACTTAATCCATTGTGTAAACTGAGCTGTAGAAAAGCGCTGGGAAAATGGTGTGTACAGAGATAGAGGTAATGCAGAAATACTGCTTCCTTCAAGCAGCAGGAGAGTAAAAACAGCACAAATTTGTAAAATAACTTTGCATATTATCCTCCGTGTCACATAAAAGGTCAAGAGGAGAGCATTGTCTTGGAACGTATTAGGAAAAACACTGCTAAGCCCTATGCAAAGCACTAATTTGGCACAATAAAGGTTAAATGTTGCAATAAATAACACTTCATTTAAGCACAATACCCAGGCAGAGTTCCTAATTGTGGGCACATCATCTTTTCAGGCTCAGGGATCAGGGTTACAATGGTGCTCACTGGTCTATGGATGAATAGAGCAGCTCATGGTGGAGGTCTGGGCTGACAGATATCAAGAGAGGTGCACAAATACATTTAATTATAGGAATATAATACAGAAGAGGCATTCATAGAAAATGGAATGCAGAGAGTTAAAATTCTGTGCAGAGATGTGCAGAAACTCTTCCCCGCACCAATCTGTACAGCAGAATAATTAACCCCTTCGCTTAAAATGGCGTACCTGGTATGAAGGATGCAAGTGATTTACTGCAACCTCATGCACTGGGTAAGTCATGAGGATGGGAGCCGGCTGTTACACATTGCTGGGCATAGCTGTGTTCATCTTGTTATACTGTAGTTCACAACTGCAGCATCTAATATAGCGACTAGTGTTGAGCGGCATAGGCCATATTCGAATTTGCGATATTTTGCGAATATATGGACAAATATTCGTCATATATTTGCTAAATTCGCAAATTCGTAATATTCGTGTTTGATTTTCACTTATGCAAAAATTTGCATATACAAATTAGCATATGCGAAAATGCGCATGCCAGTCTCACACAGTAGTATTAGAGCCTTCTTTACACCACACAAGCTGGAAGCAGAGAGGGATGATCACTGTGATGTGTACTGTAAAAAAAAATAAAAAATAATAATATTCGTAATTATGAATATATAGTGCTATATTCGCGAATTCGCGAATATGCGATATTCGCAAATAATCTTCGCATCACGAATATTCGCGAGCAACACTAATAGCGACAGGGCGAGGTGGCTCCCTCTGACTTATATCACAGGGAGCTGATGGTAGCTGCAACATGATTTCAGGGTTCCAATGGTAGCCTCCAGTCTGCCTAACACTGACAGGCATTATACACTACAGCAGGGGAGTTGCTAAGTCTCAATAAGACTGGGGTCTAGAGCCCATAGCCTCTGCCATGCCCCTAACCACACCCTCAATCAAGCCCCTAACCCCACCCTCATCGACACCCAATCGTACCCAGCCACCTCCTTTGATATACTCAACCATACAGTTTTAATAATGGCAGTAAACCAGGAGGAATATTATCGCTATACATACACTGCTCAAAAAAATAAAGGGAACACTTAAACAACACAATGTAACTCCAAGTCAATCACACTTCTGTGAAATCACACTGTCCACTCAGGAAGCAACACTGATTGACAATCAATTTCACATGCTGTTGTGCAAATGGAACAGACAACAGGTAGAAATTATAGGCAATTAGCAAGACACCCCCAATAAAGGAGTGGTTCTGCAGGTGGTAATTACAGACCACTTCTCAGTTCCTATGTTTCCTGGCTGATGTTTTGGTCACTTTTGAATGTTGGCGGTGCTTTCACTCTAGTGGTAGCATGAGACGGAGTCTACAACCCACACAAGTGGCTCAGGTAGTGCAGCTCATACACGATGGCACATCAATGCGAGCTGTGGCAAGAAGGTTTGCTGTGTCTGTCAGCATAGTGTCCAGAGCATGGAGGCCCTACCAGGAGACATACCAGTACATCAGGAGACGTGGAGGAGGGCAACAACCCAACAGCAGGACCGCTACCTCCGCCTTTGTGCAAGGAGGAACAGGAGGAGCACTGCCAGAGCCCTCCAAAATTACCTCCAACAGGCTACAAATGTGCATGTGTCTACTCAAATGGTCAGAATCACATGAGGGTGGTATGTGGGCCCAATGTCCACAGGTGGGGGTTGTGCTTACAGCCGAACACCATGCAGGACGTTTGTCATTTGCCAGAGAACACCAAGATTGGCAAATTCGCCACTGGTGCCCTGTGCACAGATGAAAGCAGGTTTACCCTGAGCACATGTGACAGATGTGACAGAGTCTGGAGACGCCGTGGAGAATGTTCTGCTGCCTGCAAGATCCTCCAACATGACCGGTTTGGCGGTGGGTCAGTAACGGTGTGGGGTGGCATTTCTTTTGGGGGCCGCACAGCCCTCCATGTACTTACTAGAGGTAGCCTGACTGCCATTAGGTACCGAGACGAGATCCTCAGACCCCTTGGGAGACCATATGGTGGTGCGGTTGGTCCTGGGTTCCTCCTAATGCAAGACAATGCTAGACCTCATGTGGCTGGAGTGTGTCAGCAGTTCCTGCAAGGGGATGCTATGGACTGGCCCACCCGTTCCCCAGACCTGAATCCGCCACGCCACATTGCACCACAGACTGTCCAGGAGTTGGCGGATGCTTTAGTCCAGATCTGGGAGGACATCCCTCAGGAGACCGTCCACCACCTCATCAGGAGCATGCCCAGGCATTGTAGGGAGGTCATACGGGCACATGGAGGCCACACACACTACTGTGCCTCATTTTGACTTGTTTTAAGGACATTACATTAAAGTTGGATCAGCCTGTAGTGTGGTTTTCCACTTTCATTTTGAATGTGACTCCATATATAGACCTCCATGGGTTGATAAATTTGATTTCCATTGATAATTTTTGTGTGATTGTGTTGTCAACACATTCAACTATGTAAAGACGAAAGTATTTCATAAGATTAGTTCATTCATTCAGATGTAGGATGTGTTATCTTAGTGTTCCCTTTATTTTTTTGAGCAGTATATTACCAACATACTATTACTGACCAAATACTGTATAATGACCAATATTAGCAATAATACCAGTATTCAAAAGGAATATTATCCTCATAGATATTACCATCATATTGATACTGACCTGTTAAATCCTGTATACTGAGACCAATAATACTAATAATACCAGTAGAAAAAAAGGTCAACACCTCCAAACAAAATGAAATATGTGCACAGGTGTACACTGCTAGTCCTATGTGTCCCGAGTAAGGGCCAAATAATAACTGAACAAATAAATTTATAAAATCCATTATACAAAAGACCAATATTCCCACATGCATTCATCATATAGAGACAAGGTACACAGAATCTGCAGACCATATGAGTGATTACAGTTTCATCTAGTGACTCACAGGTGAAGTCTTCTCTAATCGCAGTCGTTCCTGCCATGTTGATCGCAGGCTGCCATGTTGATTTGTTCCAGCCAAAACTCATCTCTTCAACATATGCAGGGCAATTATCTTAGGTTACACATTTTTCTAGTGCCTTCCCCACCTCTACACAATCTACCCATCTTTAGACCCCCAACAGTATCAATGCCCCCCTTGGCGTCCCTGTCCCCATCAAGTATGTATATCCTCCACAGTAGGCAGGTACTCATTAGGTAGGTCTGTCCCACAGTAATTACAGAGTCAGAGAGCTGATAATCTGGATAACGAGTAAAAAATGTCACAGGTCACAACCTAAACAAAAAAAAATCACTGAAATTAAAACTTAACCTCTAATAAATGAGTAAAAGTGCAAGCATAAAAAACTAGACTATTATCCACAAAAAATACACATCAAAACATTTCACCACAGATGATGCATTAAATTATAGCTCACAGATGTAGAGGCATAAGAAAACTGTGCCCATTATTCTCTTTGCTCGTCTTTCCCTCTAGCCATGCCTTTGGGGGAACCCACCTGCCTATTAGGGTGGCCCTAACAATGGTGGTGGTTTCTCTCTCTATTTCCAGTGCAGGATAAAACAAAAAAAGGGAGTATAGGGAAAGACATTTATAGCATGTATTGTGCAGGTGACTTCAGACCCTGCTATAGATATCTCTTCCCTCTCCCGTGTTTTGTTTTATCCTGCACTAGATAGAAGGTGGCGGATGACAAGAAGGTGGGCATCGCATAGTTAGGCAAATAAGAATCACTGCAGCACTAATGAAAAAACAAATGAGTAGCTTTATTCCATTTTGTATTCAAGGTGCAACGTTTCAGGTGCCCATGCAGCCTTTATTTCATCAAGTACGCAAGGTGCTATGTTTTAGCTGCCCATACATGGGCAGCTGAAACGTTGCACTTTGTCTACATGATGGAATAAAGCTGCTCATCTCTTTTTCTTATCAAAACGTGTTGCATTGATTCTTCTTTGCCTAACAGGTAGTATGTAGGTAGGTAGCCAAGTAGATAGTCAGGTATGAAGGTAGGTAGTTGGGAGCCAGATACGTAGATAATTAGCAAGGTAGTTAGGTAGCCAGGTACATAGGTAGCTAGCTAGATAATTAATGCTTGAGAAAGGCCACCAGGCCGAGACATCACATGTATTTTCTATTGGTGCAATACATTTTAGCCACTTTTTTCACCCTGAATACCGTCACCCTTTGCTGTGTTCTCACGCCACCTCCCATAGGCTTGCATTGAGGGGCAGAGCATGACATCACACGGGGGCGGAGTAGTGACGTCACACGCCGCCGGCTCCATGGTCGCCGATAATCAGACCCGGAGCGAACATGCTCCGGGGACTGATTTTATCTGGGTGCTGCGTGCAAGATCACGGGGGTCCCCAGCGGCGGGACCCCCGCGATCAGGCATCTTATCACCTATCCTTTGGATAGGGGATAAGATGTCTAAGCACTGGAGTACCCCTTTAAGACTGGACACTGACCTGCTTGTACTGCTTGTGTGGGTGACACTGATTTCAACTCTGTTAATCTTTTTTGCCTCAGTAGTGCTGTTAAAATGGAAAAATGGAAATTATCTTCTGTGGTGCATTCTGGGCTTTCCTAGCTGTTTGGTGCACTGCCATATCCACAGGCATTGGTCCTGTGCTACACTCCCTTCTTAAATATTGAGTTTACTTTTTATACCACGTAGCCGATATGTGCTGTGACATTACCAGATGACCATTGTCGTGAAGCTGCTCTGCTCCCTGCTTTCAGGTTTAGTGAGCGCATGTGTGTTGGTGGTATGGGCCGTCCTTGCTGGTAATGTCACTGCAGATATCGGCTACATGGTATAGAAAGAGAACTGAATATCTGTTAATCGGGTGTAGCACAGGGTTGGTGTGGGAGGGGCTAGGGAACACATTAAATGTACCAAGAAGCTCATTTACATTCTTTGAATTCTAGTTCAGAACTCAGGAATGGCACCACTGATCCAATAATTTTCACCCTGTTACTATTACCCTATACATGCAGGTCAGTGCAGGTACAAACTTTCACTTTTATTGGAGGAGCCTTTTAAATGTATTATTTAGTGGGTTAAATGGGCACTGTCAGATTCAAACACTTTTTATATGTTGTTTCATCTTGGCAAAACATTAACCATTCTAATATACTTCTTAAGAAAATGTTATGGCTTATATAATCATGGTTTTGTCCACGCTGAAGCACAGGCATTGACATAGTCCAGTAAGTGAGGGTGGTCTAGCACTTCTCTGTGTTCTCTCCTGTCTGATAGTACTCCTCTGTGCTCTCCCCTGTCTGATAGTACTCCTCTGTGCTTTCTCCTGTCTGATAGTACTCCTCTGTGCTCTCTCCTGTCTGATAGGATTCCTCTGTGCTCTCTCCTGTCTGATAGGACTTCTCCGTGCTCTCTCCTGTCTGATAGTACTCCTCTGTGCTCTCTCCTGTCTGATAGCACTCCTCTGTGCTCTTTCCTGTCTGATAGTACTCCTCTGTGCTCTCTCTTGTCTGATAGTACTCCTCTGTGCTCTCTCTCATCTGATAGTATTCCTCTGTGTTCTCTCCTGTCTGATAGAACTCCTCTGTGCTCTCTTCTGTCTGATTGGACTCCTCTGTGCTCTCCTGTTTGATAGTATTCCTCTGTGCTCTCTCTTGTCTGATAGTACTCCTCTGGCTCTCTCCTGTCTGATAGTACTCCTCTGTGCTCTCTCCTGTCTGATAGTACTCCTCTGTGCTCTCTTCTGTCTTGTAGCACTCCTTTGTGCTCTCTACTTTCTGATAGGACTCATCTGTTCTCTCCTGTATGATAGTGCTCCTCTGTGCCCTCTCCTGTCTAATAGGACTCCTCTGTGCTCTCTCCTGTCTGATAGTACTCTTCTGTGCTCTCCTGTCTGATAGTACTCCTCTGTGCTCTCTCCTGCCTTATAGCACTCCTTTGTGCTCTCTCCTGTCTGATAGTGCTCCTCTGTACTCTCTCCTGTCTGATAGGACTCCTCTGTGCTCTCTCTCCTGTCTTATAGCACTCCTCTGTGCTCTCTCCTGTCTGATAGTACTACACTGTGCTCTCTCTTGTCTGATAGTACTCCTCTGTGCTCTCTCCTGTCTGATAGTACTCCTCTGTGCTCTCTCCTGTCTGATAGGACTCCTCTGTGCTCTCTCCTGTCTGATAGGACTCCTCTGTGCTCTCTCCTGTCTGATAGTACTCCTCTGTGCTCTTTCCTGTCTGATAGTATTGCTCTGTGCTCTCTCCTGTCTTATAGCACTCCTCTGTGCTCTCTTCTGTCTGATTGGATTCCTCTGTGCTCTCCTGTTTTATAGTTCTCCTCTGTGCTCTCTTGTCTGATAGTACTCATCTGGGCTCTCTCCTATCTGATAGTACTCCTCTGTTCTCTCTCCTGTCTGATAGCACTCCTCTGTGCTCTCTCCTGTCTGATAGTACTCCTCTGTGCTCTCTCCTGTCTGATAGGACTCATCCGTGCTCTCTCCTGTCTGATAGGACTCCTCTGTGCTCTCTCCTGTCTGATAGGACTCATTTGAGCTCTCTCCTATCTGATAGTACTCCTCTGTGCTCTCCTGTCTGATAGTAATCCTCTGTGCTCTTTCCTGTCTGATGGTACTCCTCTGTGCTCTCTCCTGTCTGATAGCACTCCTCTGTGCTCTTTCCTGTCTGATAGAACTCCTATGTGCTCTCTCCTGTCTGATAGTACTCCTCTGTGCTCTCTCCTGTCTTATAGCTCTCCTTTGTGCTGTCTTCTGTCTGATAGGAGTCCACTGTGCTCTCCTGTCTGATAGTGCTCCTCTGTGCTCTCTGCTGTCTGACAGCACTCCTCTGTGCTCTCTCCTGTCTGATAGTACTCATTTGTGCTCTCTCCTGTCTTATAGCACTCCTCTGCGTTCTCTTCTGTCTGATTGGACTCCTCTGTGCTCTCCTGTCTGATAGCACTCCTCTGTGCTCTCTCCTGTCTGATAGTACTCCTCTGTGCTCTCTCCTGTCTGATAGTATTTCTCTGTGCTTTCTCCTGTCTGATAGTACTTCTCTGTGCTCTTTCCTGTCTGATAGTACTTCTCTGTGCTCTCTCCCTTCTGATAGGACTCCTCTGTGCTCTCTCCTGTCTGATAGGACTCCTCTGCGCTCTCTCCTGTCTGATAGTACTCCTTTGTGCTCTCTCCTGTCTGATAGCACTCCTCTGTGCTCTCTCGTCTGATAGTACTCCTCTGGGCTCTCTCCTGGCTGATAGCACTCCTCTGTGCTCTCTCCTGTCTGATAGCACTCCTCTGTGCCCTCTCCTGTCCTGCCGAGGCATGAATTCTATAAAAAGGAAATTCAATTTTCTTATTAAGTGTATTAGAAAGGTTAAAGGGGTACTCCGGTGGAAAACATGTTTTAGTTTTTTAACCTGTTAAGGACGTAGGGCGTACCTGTAAGCTCTACGCCTGTCCCGGTGTTTAAAACGGGGTCACACCGGGTCGATCTTGGCTGCTAATGATAGCCGGGACCCTGGGCTAACAGTGTGCGGCACCGATCGTTGTGCCGCGCGCTATTAACCCTTCAGACACGGCGATCAAAGTTGACACTCATCTATGCTCTCTCCTGTCTGATAGTACTCCTCTGTGCTCTCTCCTGTCTGATTGGACTCCTCTGTGCCCTCCTGTTTGATAGTACTCCTCTGTGCTCTCTCGTCTAATAGTACTCCTCTGGGCTCTCTCCTGGCTGATAGCACTCCTCTGTGCTCTCTCCTGTCTGATAGCACTCCTCTGTGCCCTCTCCTGTCCTGCCAAGGCATGAATTCTATAAAAAGGAAATTCAATTTTCTTATGAAGTGTATTAGAAAGGTTAAAGGGGTACTCCGGTGGAAAACATGTTTTAGTTTTTTAACCTGTTAAGGACGTAGGGCGTACCTGTACGCCCTACACCCAGTCCCGTTGTTTAAAACGGGGTCACACCAGGTTGATCTTGGCTGCTAATGATAGCCGGAACCCTGGGCTAACAGCGTGCGGCACCGATCGTTGTGCCGCGCGCTATTAACCCTTCAGACGCGGCGATAAAAGTTGACAGCCGAGTCTGAAAGGGGAAGTAAACGCTTCCCGGCAGCTCAGTCGGGCTGATCGGGACATCGCGATAAAATCGTGATATCCCGATCAGCTAGGACACGAGCGGAGACCCCCTTACCTTGCTCCGTCACGTCTGATCGGCGTTTGATTGCTCCAAGCCTGAACTACAGGCTTGAGCAATCGAGCCCCTATCTCGCTGATCCATGCAAAAAAAAAGTTAGCAAAGGTCATTTAACCCCTTCCCTAATAAAAGTTTGAATCACCCCCCTTTTCCCATAAAAAAAAAGTGTAAATAAAAATAAAAGTAAACATATGTGGTATCGCCGCGTGTGGAAATGTTCGAACTATAAAAATATATCGGTCAATTGCGTACGCGCAAAAAAAATTCTAAGGTCCAACATAGCGTATTTTTGGTCACTTTTTATATCATGAAAAAATGAATAAAAAGCGATCAAAAAGTACGATAAATACAAAAATGGTACCCATATAAACTTAATAACACGGCGCAAAAATTAAGCCCTCACACCGGCCTGTATGCGGAAAAATAAAAAAGTTATAGGGGTTAGAAGATGAGATTTTTTAACGTATACATTTTCCTGCATGTAGTTATGATTTTTTTTATGAAGTATGACAAAATCCAACCTATATAAGTAGGGTATCATTTTAACCGCATGGACCTACAGAATAAAGATAAGGTGTTTTTTTTTACCGAAAAATGCACTGGGTAGAAACGGAAACACCCAAAATTTACAAAATGAAATTTTTTCTTCAATTTTGTCGCACAATGAATTTTTTTCTGTTTCACCATGGATTTTTTGGTGAAATGACTAATGTTACTGCAAAGTAGAATTGGTGGCGCAAAAAATAAGCCATCATATGGAATTTTATGTGCAAAATTGAAAGCGTTATGATTTTTGGAAGGTGAGGAGGAAAAAATAAAAATGCAAAAACGGAAAAACCCTGCGTCCTTAAGGGGTTAAATCAATTGCTGTCAGAAAGTTAAACAAATTTGTAAATTACTTCTATTTAAAAATTGTAATCCTTTCAGTCCTTTTCAGCTGCTGTATAACACAGAGGAAGTTCATTTATTTTTTAATTAATTTTCTGTCTGTCCTCAGTGCTCTTGTCAGGATCCGGACTGATATGCAGCGAGGACACTGGAGGTGGATCCTCTGTGTCAGTGGGGTGATGGCGTGGGCCGTACCAGAGGAACGGAGTCTAAGGGGTTACTGGTTTTCACCAGAGCCCGCCGCAAAGCAGGATGGACTTGCAGTGGCAGGTAACCCCCAGGTCGTTCCACCCGATAGCGACTCAACCCCAACTGACAGCTGAGACAGGCGCGGTACACAGGGACAAAGCAAGAGCAAGGTCGGACATAGCAGGGCAGGCAGCAAAAGTCGTAGTCAGGGGCAACAGCAGAAGGTCTGGGAACACACTTATCGCCTTCACAGGGCACTAAGGCAACAAGATCCGGCGAGGACAGGAAGGGGAAGTGGGTTTAAGTAGTGCTTGGGTGTAAAACACTGATTGGGCCAGGCACCAATTAATGGTGCACTGGCCCTTTAAATTTCATAGAGCCGGCGCGCGCACGCCCTAGAGAGCGGGACCGTGCGCGCCGGGACAGAACAGCAGGAGGACGGGGCAGGTGAGGAGATTGGGATGCGACCCGCGGGCGGGCGCGTCCCGCTACGCGGATCGCATACCCGCCGGTGATAACAGTGCAGCGCTCCCGGTCAGCGGGTCTGACCGGGGTGCTGCACGCAGAAGAACGCCGCGAGCGCTCCGGGGAGGAGCAGGGACCCGGAGCGCTCGGCGTAACAGCTCTCTGCTGAACCCTCTGTCCATGTCAGGAACTGTCCAGAGCAGGAACAATTTCCCATAGCAAACCTCCTGCTGCTCTGGACAGTTCCTGACATGTACAGAGCTAGGATGCGAGGGGAGAGAAAAACAAAAGATACAGGGGGCGCTCCTTGAGATAGTATATTCACTGATGAGCACCCTCCACCACACCAACAGTGATATACCGACCTTAGAAGAGACGCACTTTGACCTGTGCAGCCCTTGTGTTAGATGAGCTGCAGCACTCCCACCGGCATCGGACTCCTAGGTTAGAAGCCGATATGCAATATAAGGAGACAATGTGGGAAAAAGATGGTACAATGAAGGCGCTGCTGAAATGGCAAAATTACAGGAATACTCAGGCGGTGCAGGATTACAAAATTTTATTGAGAGTAATAGGACAACGCGTTTTGGCATCTGCTGATGCCTTCCTCAGGTCCACTTAACAGTTCCCAAACTTCATTGTGTACCAGCAGCGGTGCGGACGCAGGACAGGATCATTATCCAGCTCTCTCACACTGAACACCAATGAAGTTTGGGCTCTCTCACACTGAACACCAATGAAGTTTGGGAACTGTTAAGTGGACCTGAGGAAGGCATCAGCAGATGCTGAAACGCCTTGTTCTATTACTCTCAATAAAATTTTGTTATCCTGCACCGCCTGAGTATTCCTGTAATTACGCCATTTGAGCAGCGCCTCCATTGTACCGGCTTTTTCCCACATTGTTTCCCGACATGGACAGAGGTGTCAGCAGAGAGCACCGTGGACAGACAGAAAATAAATTTTAAAAAAAAGAACTTACTCTGTACACAGTAGCTGATAAGTACTGGAAGGATTAAGATTTTTAATAGAAGTAATTTACAAATCTGTTTAACTTTCTGTCACCAGTTGATAAAAAAAAATATGTTATCCACCAGAGGACCCCTTTAATGTTTTGCCAAGATGTACAACATATAAAAAGTCTTTGTATCTGACAGTGCCCATTTAACAAATAAATAGTAACTGTATCGGAAATACATTTCCTCTTTTATTTAACATTTTAATATTTTATTCAAACAATTCAACTCTCTCTAAAAAATTAAGTTAGAGGAAAAAAATGTTGGCATGTTGAATGTCTGAGACTAAGATGTCCAGAAGTGGCTTATTCCCTAGTTTTCATTACAAATATATACATGCAAGGCCAAACCGAGAGTGTATGTCTATAAGGGCTGGTTCACATCATGTTTTCTCCCATACGGGAGCGCATACGGAAGGGGAGAGCTAAAACCTTGCGCTCCCGTATGCCTTTCTATGCGCTCCCGTATGTAATTAATTTCAATGAGCCGGCCGGAGTGAAACGTTCGGTCCGGTCGGCTAATTTTTGCACCGTAATCGCTTTTTCCCCGGACCTAAAACTGTGGTCAACCACGGTTTTAGGTCCGGTTGTAAAAGCGCATACGGCACAATAATGAGCCGACTGCAACCATCTGGCCAATCACAGCTCTCTGCGGGAAATATGAATATGTGTATATAAACGTCAGTGCAGGGGACCATAGAAGAGCAACTGGCCGCATCTATAAATTGCATCTATAAATTATACAGAAGGATCGCAACAGGCGATCTGTCTATTAGTACAGGTACTACTACTCCCATCATGGAACAGTGTTGTACTACTACTCCCATCATAGAACAGTGTTCCATGCTGGGAGTAGTAGTACTACCTAAAAAATTTTTTGGGGAAAAGGGAAACACACACACACTACAATTTTATTATTGTCGGCTACATTTATAGTGCTTTACCCGCCCACATAAATTGATCCCTTTTTAAAAATTAATAAAAATTTCATAATAAAAAAGATAAATTTCGTTAAATACTATTTTTTCCATCACTACTGTATCTTTTTTATTATTCATTTTTAATGGTGCCCTACGAAATTTTAATAAAAAAATATCTCTTTTTTGGATAGCTAAAGTCCAAAAAAGAATAAAAACCGCCTGAAAAACGCCAAACTAGGTTTTGTCGGGCGTTTTGAAAATCCAGCCTCTGAGCCCAAAATTGCTGAAAAACGCCAAACGGATTAAAAAAACGCCAAACTGAAAAACGCCAGGTGGATCTGGCATTTTGCAGTTTACTATTGACTTGAAGCTAACATCTGGACGCTGCATTTTTTTCGCTGAAAAAACGCAGTGCGGGAAAATTGGCATTTTTTATTGCGTTTTTGCAAAAAAAAAAAAAACTCAGTGGAATTCCAGCCTTATGGGGATGGTGGCAGTACCTAACAACCAAAAATGTGATAATGTTCTTGTTATATAGTTGGTTAATGAAAATGCATGTTTGCTACATTTATACATATGCATCAAGTTTGGAAGCTTTTGTTTTTAATGAAAATATACCTGTCACTTTTATTGTGCCTCACAAACTGTCACCACTGTATTGATATGCTATATGCAATGTCACAATTTCTAAAAATTATTCTACTTTTTCCCAGTGCTTGAGCCTTATGTAAATGGCCTTTTTCCAGTCATGGAGAAGGGAATGCAGCTGCTTCCAGACACCGTGGTATCAAATTCTGGTAATTCCCTGGAAGGTACCAACTGTGAGAGGGGAGCTAATTCTATAAAGCATCTAAATAGCAAAGTGGAGCCTTGGGCTCAGAGCTCAAAGTCAATTCCCGTGTTTTGCTTTTTATCAGGTCACTGTGATTTTTCATTATTAGGATATGTATGTTTGATATATATAGGAAAGCAGTAAGGAGTAGATGCTGTGCTCTGATTGGCTAGACAAGTAAGGTAATGCACATCCCTTTAGTGACCAATGACAAAGTAAAAATGGGTTGCAGAATGTAGTTACAGAAAAATACAATTTTGAGTAAATAAAGCAAATTGTATTTCCATATTGGCACTGACCCTCAGAATAAAGTAAAAGGGATACTCCGGCAATAAACATCTTATCCCTTATCCAAATGATGGGGGATAAGATGTCTAGTCGTGGGGGTCCCGCCACTGGGGACCCCCGCAATCTCCAGGCTGGCATTGGCGGCGCCCGAAACAAGGAAGTTTGGAGCTTCTGTGTTCGTGACATCACACCACGCCCCCTCCATTCATGTCTATGGGAGGGGCGTGACAGCTTGGCCCTTAAGTACCAGGGAGCCAGGGTGTAACTGTACGCCCTTGGTCCCTAAGTGGTTAAATCAGTGCATGCTTTAGATTTTACCTAATTTAGTGAAAATGTTTTTAAAGGAAATTGGTCATTAGTGTCACCTGCACTAACCTTTTGGTACAGACAGATTGTGGCTCTGTATCCAATAAAGAAAAGGCTGTACAGCACTCGCTAGTAGATGCCAAGGAGGGTACTTTAATGACTCATGAGGACATTACAGCAAGGGCAGGGGGGAGGAAGGTCCCCATGAGTCATTAAAGTACTCTCCTTGACATCTACTTGGTGAGTGCTGTACAGCCTTTTCTTTGTTGGATATATTGCAACATGTATTTCCTACGAATAGCACCCCTGATTTAGCCAAGGATTTCCAATACCGCTGCCTTCACATTCAACCACTTATAGTTACCTGGGAGTGTCGGATTCTGTTGTGTTAAGGGGTCAACTTGGAGCAAGGGCGGAGCTTCCTGACATCACCGCTGCTGCTTCTTTGCTGAATGCTGCTCCTTGCAAACAACACAGGACATCAGGAAGCTCCACCCTTGCTCCAAGTTGGCCCCGGAAGATAGGTGTGAAGATGGCAGGAGAACGAGAGCACGGAGCGAGGACCAGTCAGCGTCACCTGCACTACTTGTCTGTACCAAAAGGTTAGTTAAGGTGACACTGATGATGGATTTCCTTTAATAAAACTTGATTTTTCTATCTGTTCTATATTTATTCTAATGTGTTGTCAAATGCCATTAGTCCAGGATATATCCCTGCCAGTAAATGTAATATAAAACGACTTTCTTCAAGTGTAGACAGAAGGAGTAAAGCGTTGTTAGAGACAGTGTAGTATTACCATCAGAAGATCCTTTTATATCACAAGGCTTTTAGACTGTTTAAAGGCTATTATGAAAGAAAACATGGAGCCAACATGATGGATCTTTTTTGACCAATCCTATGTGTTTGCCTTTCAGATTAAAGCTACTATAGGCAAAACAAAATGTAAATTCTGCTGAGATGATGTGGTAATACATATTTTTAAATGCAAGTTTGATAACATAGACATTGACTCAGATTTAGTATGGCTACTGTACCAGAATTTTGGATTCAATATCACCAGAATTTTGGCACTCAGCAGTCGAGCAACATTTATTATGCATGCTTGGTTGTTTTTTTACAAAGTGCACTTTATGGTAAAGATGACATGTTCTCTTTATTCTATTTTGACCCCTATAGCTTTTCCCCCCCCGTATATATATGAGGGATCTTATGCAGGATCATATACATTATGTTTTAAGAGTTCAAACAACTAGGTCCGTGGCAATATTAAATATGTTTATTTTATTTACTTATTTATTTGTAAAATAAGTAAAGGAGGGTGCTTTTTATTATTTTAGGGGAGGGTCTTTTATATAATTTTAATTTTATTTTCTATATGACTCTTTTAAAGTTCCCATAGGGGACTTTTGTATGCAATCATTGTGTAACACCTGTGCTCCGGCTGGGACGCGCCCGTATGCGAATCCCAGCCTGTCACTCACCTCCCACATATTCCGCCTCTCCGTGTCCTCGCAGCCCTTGTGCGCGTGCCCCCGCCTCCTAGGGTATGCGCGCGCCGGAGCTCTTTCACTTAAAGGCCCAGTGCTCAATTAATCAAAGTGTCTACACCTGTCCCCTGTCCTTAAATATCAACTCCTCCCTTGGTTCCCTGACGGATTTTTGGTTACCTTGTGCCATAGTGAAAGTCTGTGTCCCTTTTACTGTGTACCTGTTCCTTGCTACCTTACCTCCCCTGCACCTGTGTTACCTGCCCTGATCTACTGACATCTTGCCACGTCCTGCCAGTCTCCTTCTGTGCCTCACCACCTCCCAGCTACCTGTGTGGACGAGTCATGCCAGGGGTAGCGACCTGGGTGTCGCCTGCCGCAGCAAGACTATCCTGCTTTGCGGCAGGCTCTGGTGAAAACCAGTGGCACCTTAGATTCCGCTCCCTGGCATGGCTCACGTTACCATCCACACAGTCCCAGAGGATCCACCACCTGCCGTGACCCGTTACACATTAGATTGCATTATTTGTTCAATGTTATTATCATTGAATAGTATGAATGGCATTCTTCATCACCCGAGCGCAGATCCAGCGACCGGTAAGGGGACCCTTCGCTGCCATCCCTACGATTGTGCTACAGGGGTCTAATGAGCACCCAGAACTAACCAGTATTTTTCATTTTTTCCTTCAAATGACAGGATTGGCATTGATCCTGGTGTCTAAGATGATAATGACAGTCAGCAGCAGGATCAACATTGCCCATCATTATTAGTAAGTGCCGGCTACTGATAGTAGCTGTCACTCACCACCTTTTGAAAGGAGTGCAGCTTCTGCATTTGCTTCATAGTCACATAATGCTCCAGGGCATACATAAACACTCATGTACACCTGATATCATCTAGAGGATGGGGTACCTTGCCATCAGACATTTTTCACCTACACCATGCATATGTGATGAAAATTAGTTGTGGGAATGTCCTTAAAGGGGCACACGTATACCTGACCCATACTTTTAAGGGAAATTCTGTAACTTATAGTCATTTTTTTTTTTACATCAATGGATTTTAAAGGGAACCAGTTTTATGCTGCTCAAACCGCGAGCATAAAAGTTTTGCAGGCAGTTTGATCCAGATACACTATGATCTGAAATCTTACTTTAATAAAAACACTGGTATCTGGGTGACAATTCATCAGAGTGGTCCCAGCGGATGCTCTACAACCTGCCAGTACTAAATTACAAGTCTCTCTTTAAACACAGATTACGCTGCTGGCAAAAGTTTTATGCTGCCTGCAGTTTGGGCAGCATAAAATTGGTGACCATGTCCCTTTAAATGATCACACTGCACAATATCCACCCCTCCCGCCCACTTGCAGGATGTAGTGCCAAACACCGTATCCCTGAAATTGTTTCCTGAATGTTGGCAGCTATGGATTATTAATCTATGTGGATAATAACCACATAAAACCTCTTTACTAAAACAAACAGTGGTGCTTCTTCTTCTTCTGCAGTTATAATGACTGCCTATCTCCTGCCAACTTGTAGGAGCCTCAGGGTAGGGAGCGCCAATATATAGAACCAGTCATATTTATTTTTCTTCAAAATATACAACAGTAAATGGGTTTCAATATGTGGAATTGTATTGTGAGGCAGGCAGGGCTACCATCAGGGCAGTACTGGAGGCCCTGCTGGCAGGGGCCCGGGCCAAATAAAATATATAAAGGGGCTCACTGCTAGGTCATTTTTACACCTTTTGGTAAGGTGGGTGTATAGGGCCAAAAAATTTTGTTGGCAGTCCTAAAGATAGGTCTTAAATATTCATACATGTTAGGAGGCCATCTTTAGCTAGCAGTAAGCTAACATCTATAACAGCCAATGACTTTAAGGAATTCATATAATGCAAGAAAAAAAATTTATACAGTAGCAAAAAACATAAATATAGCAATATTGGCCCATTTCATGACAGATTTATAGCCATGCGGTTTAAGTAAACTTAAAAAAAAAAAAAAATGCATGCAGCTGTATATTGAACTGTATGCACAATAAAAAAATTTCTTTTTGTGGCAGCATCATTGAAAACTGTGGCAGCTTGTTTCCCTTGTCAAAAATGTCAGAAGGTTATTTTTGGAATGGGGTGTCACTGAACTAAGAACTCTTCTCCCACTTCCTGTCCTTCATTGTCCTTCCTGCACAGTGTCCTGGTTGTCAACAATTAGGTATATGTGCATGTAAACTCTCAGTTTTGCAAGGGTTTAGTATTCCAGAAGTGAGTGATGTAGAAGCCTTTTTTCCTGTCAGTCACACCTGGAAAGGCGTAATTGCAGGCAAAGCTTTTTGACCAGTTGTGGCCTTATCCCCCCCCCCCCCCCTGGATGTTTACTTGGATTTACTTAGTATTCTGTACGTGGGTGACAAAAACTAAAATTTTTCACTTTTACAGTAACGGGAGAAAAAATGAAGGTGTAACAGCTGTGGTAGGTGGATCCACTTACCTGTGAGGAAGATAGCGTGGGCCGTACCAGAGAGCGGAGTCTAAGGTGCCGCTGGATTTCACCAGAGCCCGCCGCAAAGAGGGATGGACTTGCTGCGGCAGGCGGCACCCAGCTCGCTACCCCTGATACGACTCGTCCCCACAGGCAGCCTAGGTATAACGAGGCACAGGAGGGATGAGGCACAGATGAAGTCAGGACAGGCAGGAGGTCAGGGCTGGTGGCAATGAAGCAATGTCAGGTCACATGGCAAGAGGTTAGAAGGCAGGCGGCGCAGGAGCAAGGTCAGGATACGTAGCAAGGGGACAGATACACGGTAAGGCAAGACACAAGTATACGCTTTCTCTTAGGCAACAAGGGCACAAAGATCCATCAGGGAACCGTAGGAAGTGCCGGAACTAAATAGGGTTGGTTTGAGACAAGCACCAATTATTAGTGCACTGGCCCTTTAAACTTAGAAGAGCTGGCACGCGCGTGCCCTAGGAGGCGGGGATGCGTGCACCGGCAGAGACAGGCAGGAGGAGAAGAACAGAGCAGGGCTCACAACGTGAGGAAAAGGTCCAGTGGGGACAGAAGAGGACGGGTGTTACGCCGAGCGCTCCGGGTCCCTGCTCCTCCCCGGAGCGCTCACGGCGTCTCTCTCCCTGCAGCGCCCCGGTCGGTCCCGCTGACCGGGAGCGCTGCACTGACATGGCCGTCGGGGATGCGATTCGCACAGCGGGACTTACCCGTCCCGGTCCCCTGCTGTCATGTGCTGGCGCGCGCGGCTCCGCTCTCTAGGGCGCGCGCGCGCCGGCTCTCTGAGACTTAAAGGGCCAGTGCACTAATGATTGGTGCCTGGCCCAATTAGCTTAATTGGCTTCCACCTGCTCCCTGGCTATATCACATCACTTCCCCTGCACTCCCTTGCCGGATCTTGTTGCCTTGTGCCAGTGAAAGCGTTTAGTGTTGTCCAAAGCCTGTGTTACCTGAACTCCTGCTATCCATCTTGACTACGAACCTTGCCGCCTGCCCCGACCTTCTGCTACGTCTGACCTTGCCTCTGCCTAGTCCTTCTGTCCCACGCCTTCTCAGCAGTCAGCGAGGTTGAGCTGTTGCTAGTGGATACGACCTGGTTGCTACTGCCGCAGCAAGACCATCCCGCTTTGCGGCGGGCTCTGGTGAACACCAGTAGCCTCTTAGAACCGGTCCACCAGCACGGTCCACGCCAATCCCTCGCTGACACAGAGGATCCACTACCTGTAAGCCGAATCGTGACAGTAGATCCGGCCATGGATCCCGCTGAGGTGCCGCTGCCAAGTCTCGCTGACCTTATCACGGTGGTCGCTCAGCAATCGCAGCAGATTGCCCAACAAGGACAGCAGCTGTCGCAGTTGACCGCCACGTTACAGCAACTTCTGCCTCTGCTACAGCAGCAACCATCTCCTCCGCCAGCTCCTGCACCTCCACCGCAGCGAGTGGCCGCTCCTAGCCTCCGCTTGTCCCTGCCGGACAAATTTGATGGGGACTCTAGACTCTGCCGTGGATTTCTGTCTCAATGTTCCCTGCATATGGAGATGTTGTCGGACTTGTTTCCTACAGAACGGTCTAAGGTGGCGTTCGTAGTGAGCCTTCTTTCAGGAAAGGCCTTGTCTTGGGCCACACCGCTCTGGGACCGCAATGATCCTGCCACAGCCACAGTCCAGTCCTTCTTCGCTGAAGTCCGTAGTGTCTTCGAGGAACCAGCCCGAGCTTCTTCTGCCGAGACTGCCCTGCTGAACCTGGTCCAGGGTAATTCTTCAGTGGGCGAGTACGCCATCCAATTTCGTACTCTTGCTTCCGAATTATCATGGAATAACGAGGCTCTCTGCGCGACCTTTAAAAAAGGCCTATCCAGTCGCATCAAGGATGTGCTGGCCGCACGAGAGATTCCTGCCAACCTGCAAGAACTTATCCATTTGGCCACCCGCATTGACATGCGTTTTTCTGAGAGACATCAAGAGCTCCGCCAGGAAAAAGACTTAGATCTCTGGGCACCTCTCCCACAGTATCCGCTGCAATCTACGCCTGGGCCTCCCGCCGAGGAGGCCATGCAAGTGGATCGGTCTCGCCTGACCCAGGAAGAGAGGAATCGCCGTAGGGAAGAAAATCTTTGTCTGTACTGTGCCAGTACCGAGCATTTCTTGGTGGATTGCCCTATTCGTCCTCCACGTCTGGGAAACGCACGCACGCACCCAGCTCACGTGGGTGTGGCGTCTCTTGGTTCAAAGTCTGCTTCTCCACGTCTCACGGTGCCCGTGCGGATTTCTCCTTCAGCCAACTCCTCCCTCTCAGCCGTGGCCTGCTTGGACTCTGGTGCCTCTGGGAATTTCATTTTGGAGTCTTTGGTGAATAAATTCTGCATCCCGGTGACCCGTCTCGTCAAGCCGCTCTAGATTTCCGCGGTCAACGGAGTCAGATTGGATTGCACCGTGCGTTACCGCACAGAACCCCTCTTGATGTGTATTGGACCCCATCACGAAGTGATTGAGTTCTTCGTCCTTCCCAACTGTACCTCTGAGGTCCTCCTCGGTCTGCCATGGCTCCGGCTTCATTCTCCCACCCTTGACTGGACCACCGGGGAGATCAAGAACTGGGACTCTGCTTGCCATAGGAAGTGCCTCTCCCCCCCCCTCCCAGTCCCGTCAGGCAAGCCTCAGTGCCTCCTCATGGCCCCCGTCCTGGTGACACACTGCCCCATGCCAGGCTTCGCCCTCTGCCCTCCCTCCCCATTCCCACTCCTGCTGTACTGCCTGCCTTTGAGGAAACCCTCCATTCACTCCCGGTGTCCTCGTCCCAGGTAAAGCAGTTGTCGGCCAAAAAAATGGGGGAGACCTAAGGGGGGGGTACTGTTACGCCGAGCGCTCCGGGTCCCTGCTCCTCCCCGGAGCGCTCACGGCGTCTCTCTCCCTGCAGCGCCCCAGTCGGTCCCGCTGACCGGGAGCGCTGCACTGACATGGCCGTCGGGGATGCGATTCGCACAGCGGGACGCACCCGCTCGCGAATCGCATCCCAAGTCACTTACCCGTCCCGGTCCCGTGCTGTCATGTGCTGGCGCGCGCGACTCCACTCTCTAGGGCGCGCGCGCGCCGGCTCTCTGAGACTTAAAGGGCCAGTGCACTAATGATTGGTGCCTGGCCCAATTAGCTTAATTGGCTTCCACCTGCTCCCTGGCTATATCACATCACTTCCCCTGCACTCCCTTGCCGGATCTTGTTGCCTTGTGCCAGTGAAAGCGTTTAGTGTTGTCCAAAGCCTGTGTTACCTGAACTCCTGCTATCCATCTTGACTACGAACCTTGCCGGCTGCCCCGACCTTCTGCTACGTCTGACCTTGCCTCTGCCTAGTCCTTCTGTCCCACGCCTTCTCAGCAGTCAGCGAGGTTGAGCCGTTGCTAGTGGATACGACCTGGTTGCTACTGCCGCAGCAAGACCATCCCGCTTTGCGGCGGGCTCTGGTGAACACCAGTAGCCTCTTAGAACCGGTCCACCAGCACGGTCCACGCCAATCCCTCGCTGACACAGAGGATCCACTACCTGTAAGCCAAATCGTGACAACGGGGTGGAAGGTGAGCAGCAGTCCGGGGCTCACATGCGGGTGCATCCCGCAATGCGAACTGCGGCACTGCTGGGAGCAGAGGGCAAAGCCCTAACATAAGGCAAAGTAGGGAAGCTGATTTTACTACATATAACGTTTTCTGAGCAGATTGATACCCAAAATCAATGTGCAAGGTTCCCTTTAAATAAAGGACAATATTTTGCACTTGGTAAAGATATGTCTTCGTCATGGTATTTGTTCATGATTTTCACATTTTGTTTAGTTAAGAAGGCAAAAAGAACAGATGACCTAGTAAACAGCATCAAGGCATTTATGTTTCATCCATTTCTTTGTTAAAAATAAACTGGTAAGACTGTAAGAGACTGGAAAGCTGTACACCAAAGTGTTGTGTGCTTTATGCACATAATGGACAACTTATGTACAGTTCTTACTAACATGTCATACAGATACTTAGCTTTTACAATGTCAAGAGATGTTACTTTAGGATGTTTATGAATCTTTTATTCAAAACATAATCAAAAGAATAATTCAATAGAAATTGATGTAGTTTTTAGAAATCCTTAAATATTCTTTTTTTTTCTAAGAACTTCCTAATTTAACATTGTATTTGTTGAAGCTGTGATGTTTTCACACTTTAATGTAACGGACTGGTAACCAGTTAACTTTGCTTGTAAACATTAAAGCAGCTGTGTTTTTGAAATGCATCACCTGCCTCCCCAGATAGTATGTTTTTAGTGGAACCAGTTGGGCATAGTGATCAAAACAGAGGTCTTTACACCACACATTCATTGTAGAAGAAGACAACACCAATGCACTTTATAGCAGTCTGAAGTTAAAAACCAAACCACACCACACCCCTGATCCCCCATATTGCAAAAAAATATATAAAAGTAAAAAAATGGTGCAACTCAGCAGCAAACTTTGCTTTACTGTGGTGACTTTACTCATCACTCCCTTACATATGTAAACAAGCAATAAGAACAAGAAGAAAAAGAAGTCTAAAATTATTTTATCATACAGTGATGGACAAGTGTACACTACCACTATAAAAACACAAATAAAACCATTATTACTGCTATACAGTAACCTTGTTCAGACTATACAGTTCTGATCAGATCTAGTCACAGGCAGATTACATAAAATTATAGGGGATTCAGCGATTCAGCTCAAGCATTTTTTTTGTCTTCAAGTTTATGCTATTGAAATAATTGTACAATATCTTTCCTTAGAACTCAGTATTGTGATGTTCTTCTGTTATTCCTACTCGAAATCTATGAAACAAACGAACACTGGATGTTACCATTTCCCTTGTCCTCATACTATTGAACAGAAGATTGGTAACACCCAGATGTCAGTCAGACCTGGGGCTACATGGAGTAGTGATACTGAGTAATTATTGGGTCACAAAAAGTCTTTGTATAGGCTAGCCCTTATTTCATACTTTTCCAGGAGGAATAACAGAGGAAGGTCAGAGTTCTAAGATACACCAGAATTGGTATATGTGCAGAGGATCACCTGTTGCGTGAAGCAAGTCTCTGAAGAGCTAAGTTCCTTATAGGCTATACCGTACCTGGGTCAATTTATGACTGTAAAATATGCCAGTTCTGCAGGGACTCGGAGTAATAGTAAAGACCTTGTTATTTGGAAGCCTGTGGTGGGTGGCTTTAGCTGTGGATGTTCTAGACTGAACAACTTTGTCTGTTAAGGAAAGGGTAGTATGAACAGGTAGGATGAACCCTGATCTGAGGAAGGGAGAGCTCCTCCCAAAACGCGTAATCAACTGCTTTTTATTGTTTTATTATGCTTTCTTTCAATAAACGATCCTGCTGAGGATCTTCACCATTACCTGAACTTCGTTGTCTCCATCATCAAGAGGCGCAGCACCAGTATTCAAAGGGTTCCTTTTTTCTTCTCCTCCCACATTCCACAGGACGACCTGGGTGGTTTCCTGCAACCCACTGGCTTGACAGCAACATACTACTGATCATACCCCACTTTATAGGGGTTATATGCCTGTTGTTTATACCTTGAGGTTAGCGGCCATCTATAAGCCCCGTGGGGTCATCCCCTACTCCCCTCACTCTTCACGTACATCCTGGGGTACTACACGAGGCGCTGCTTGTCGGTCTCTCCCTTTTTCTATCTCCATACAGGTAGTATGATCAGGGGTCTTAAAAGAAGGGCTAGGATACAAAGGGACTAAGACCCCTGACAGCAGGGCCTGAATAGGGCTTAAGTACTAAAGAGCTGATACCCCTAAGAATAGTTCTCTTGAGAGTGTGCTTGAGTCCACAGAAGAAGGACTCTGCAGAAGGTAAATTAACAGTTGAGGTCTGTGTAACTTAGTCCTGTGGAATGACCGGAAACCAAAAGCAGAGGGAAACAGTCCGGCAATGTTTGAGTGCCCTGTTTTAAGTTTTAAATTATAACATGTATTGTACCTACTAAATGCTATTTTGGTGATACAATTGTAATAAAATAAAAAAAACAAAGCATACTCATCTGCCCAGATCCCTCATAACTGCAGTTCTGACAGCATCAGGTCCCCACTGCTCTCCACTTCCATGTTGACCCTAGTCCAAAAGATGTGAGTAAAGGTTTTCTCTGCACTCTCACATTGGTTCAAAATAGTCGGATTAAAATCTGTTTAAGAGTCTAGGGATATAATACCAAAACATAAGTAGTTTGTATTGGTCTTCTTCATACAATGCACAGACAGCTGTTTTGTGGCTTTCTTTTAAACTTTATACTAGGTGTCAGGTGAAAGTTGTGTTCCTAAGAATGTTTCCAACTCCACCCTAGCCATTTAACCTACCTTACTGGGCAATTTTAACTTTTAAGTAAACAACTCTGTTAACAAAGGGAATCCGCAACTTTACATATCATTGACTATTGCATATGTCTGTGACTTTAGGTTTAATTTCAGACTTTACCATTCATCGAATGTACTGTATGTCTGTAAGACTTTATTTTATAGGGGTCATCCTCTATCTACGGAATAGGGGATAACCTCTTAAGTGCTGCATAACCCCTTTTAGGCTGTGTTCGTGTTAATTACATTCACAATTATGCTTATTTTCCAAAATGGCAATAAAGATACCCAAATAGCGATTTCAGAAAATAACTGTAAAATTGCAGAGTAATGAATGTCGGTACTGCCAACTAGACACAGTGTTTGTCTAATTCCTCGGCAACTTCATTCTGTGAGTCCTCACTGTATGTAGCCATTGGTGCTGTGGTGGTTTCCAACCTTGAGCCTGGGACTTCAACACCATCTCCCATTTCCAAAGCCTTCTTTCCACAGTCACTTTCCATAAAATGGGCAAATAATCTCTTTGAGTTTCCTTTATTTTCGGCCATAGCTCTCTCCTTGGAACTATAGCTTGCACGCCAAGTGGGCAGTTTTGTACGCCAAATGGCAACGTAATGTTGCACTTTACAACTGGAGTTTATTACAAGGCATATTCTTTTTAGTAAATTGTGGCAAGCTGATAGACACTCAAAACTATGTAGAATACATGTGCCATGTTGCACCAAAACAATGCAGATAGTAAATCCCCCAATCTGTTTATTGAAATAGTAGCCACTGCATTGACTTTTTTTTTTACTTCATATATATAATTTTTTTTTTTTTTTTTGATAGGTGGAATTCATTCACACAGGTATAGAATGGATATGCTTTTTCTCCATGCTTACCAAAAATACATATAAATGCAATTACTTTATTTGTAGATAGTCTACACTAGAAGCAAAGTTTGTAAACACACCATTTTGGGTTAACTATCTATGATCATAGGCTTGTGCAGCCTATTGCATTAGGGTGTGCACCCTAAAGCACAAACTCACGCCGTGCGCGTGTATGTATATATATATATATATATATATATATATTCCCCCCACATTAGGTTGGCAGTACAGTTCCCCCCACATTAGGTGTGCCGTACAGTTCCCCCCACATTAGGTGTGCTGTACAGTTCCCCCCACATTAGGTGTGCCGTACAGTTCCCCCCACATTAGGTGTGCCGTACAGTTCCCCCCACATTAAGTGCCGTACAGTTCCCCCACATTAGGTGCAGTACAGTTCCCCCACAGAAGGTGCAGTACAGTTCCCCCACAGAAGGTGCAGTACAGTTCCCCCTCATTAGATGCAGTACAGTTCCCCCACATTAGGTGCAGTATAGTTCCCCCACATTAGGTACAGTATAGTTCTCCACATTAGGTGCAGTATAGCTCCCCACATTAATTGCAGAAGAGTTCCCACACATTAGGTGCACAGTTCCCCCCACATTAGGTGTGCCGTACAGTTCCCCCCACATTAGGTGTGCCGTACAGTTCCCCCACATTAAGTGCCGTACAGTTCCCCCACATTAGGTGCCGTACAGTTCCCCCACATTAGGTGCCGTACAGTTCCCCCACATTAGGTACAGTACAATTCCCCCACAGAAGGTGCAGTACAGTTCCCCCACATTAGATGCAGTACAGTTCCCCCACATTAGGTGCAGTATAGTTCCCCCACATTAGGTACAGTATAGTTCTCCACATTAGGTGCAGTATAACTCCCCACATTAATTGCAGAAGAGTTCCCACACATTAGGTGCAGTATTGTTCCCACACATTAGGTGCAGCATAGATTCCCTACATTAGGTGCAGTATAGTTCCCCCACATCAGGTGCAGTATAGCTCCCCCACAGACATACAGCCTTCAGCCATATACAGTGTATGGCTGGAGGCTGTATGTCTATGTACTGTCCCACTTCAGTGAACACTGAAGATGACGTGCTGCCAGCTGGTGCTGGTGACTTACCATTCCGGCCGTCAGTGACGTCCCTGCGTGCGCTAGCTCCCGGTGGCCCCTGGGTTTTTAAAGTTGACGCAGGGGCCGCCGCAGAAAGGTAACCAAGACAGCCTTATGTCCTTATGTCTTTCGGGACACAGGGACATCCAGAATCTGATGGGTGCCCCCTGCAGGCTGCTCAGTGGCAGCTGCGTATCCCCCCCCCCCCTGAACTTGATTAGAGTGTGCCCAGGCACACCCAGCACACCCCGTGCGCACGCCTATGTCTATGATCTATCAGTTCCATAATCTACAGTTAATCTATTGTCCAAGAAGATTTTACATTTATTAACAAGCTATAAGATCTGTGTGATTTGACTGTACTATGTACTTTCATGGAAACCCATAATAAGGACCTAGAGAGAAATCATTCTGTTCGGGCGAGCCACCAGATTACCTTAACTGATCTTCACAGATGGAGTAGATTGATTTTTTGGGGAAAATCATCCTATATGTAAAGAGTGTGCACTACAGCTATAATCCTAGGTATTCATGGGATTCGTACCTACAAATATTAAAATAACAAAAATGTTACAATATGTGCATAAACAAGAAAACAAAAGTAAAGTTATTTTATAGATGTTGTATTCTTCTGTATGTACATTATGAAGTTATGATGACCTAATACTCATTCCACTAGGTGTCTTGAGACATTTAGCACAAAGAGACTGTAATTCCCATCATTAAAGCCAATGATGGTAAGAACTCATACACAGAAAAACTCGAGTGCTTTCTAGTCAATGCTCTCACACATATCAGAGTACTACTTATTATCTGGAACAGACTGAAAAAAGGACACAGTGGGATATATCTTGTGTTTCCAAAGCATCATTGCATCTTTTTGTGAGCATCCAATGGGTTAAATAGGATGACAAAGAGAGGAGGATCAGAGTCATACTGGGGCTAATGAGGAAACAGCAGAAAGACTTGACAATCGAAAGCTCCTGTTGACCAGCAGACTAAATCTGCCGCCTGTCTCCAATTGTCTGTCGGAGAAATGAATGTCATGACCACTTAGGTCTAACAATGGCCCAACACAAGCACAACTAGACAGCTACATAAGAAATAGCCGGCATGAGATTCAGGGTTAATAATGAGGCATTCCATTCACTGCATCCTTCTGCTCTAATTGTCGAGGTGAATAGAAGATACTTTGTCAGAGGCGGGAAAGGCCCAGAACGAAGGCAATTGTTTTTCATTGAGTTGTTTGTAGATGTGTTTTCTCTTCCTTAGGTGTGTTTCAAAAATTCAGCACTGAAACACTAATCCCATCAGTTCTTGACTGGGAAGTCATGTTCTATCTGTATAGATATTTACAATCTAAAGGTTACCAAGGTCTAAGACCAGTCATTAATGCCTGTATTTCATATATTATGCTGTCTAGTAAACTAGAACTGTAAATGACTACAACATATCTCTAATATATTTTCATTATTATTATTTTTTTTATTATTAGGGGGAAATTTACGTTTGAAAACCGGCCACTAGGGGTCTCCCTCCTAGTGGCCGGCTGCAGCCTGGCGTGACGTCACGCCTGAATTTGGACCGATGCCGGCCGGGCAACCGGTCCTAATTCATTTAGGCTGCGCTCGCTCCCTGCCTGTCAATTAGACAGGCGGTAGCGAGCGCATTAAAAGCTGGGGCTGCGCGCATTGGCTGATTAGATTCACGCGCAGCCCATCCATCCCCGGCATGTAAACTGCAGTGGAGACAGCGCGCGCACACTAGTTATCAGTGCTGCACTGAAGCTCCACTGCAAGTTATTTCTATGCAGGCTACTCCTATACTCCTCCTCCCTGGGTAGCACATGAACTGCTAAACAGGGAGGAGGAGACCCCGGAGCAGCCTGCCCTGCGATTCGCTGATCATCTATGCGCGCTCCCGACGGGAGCGCAGCATAGATGAAGTGAGGGCGGATGTCGGCGACTAGCAAGCGTCAGTGATGTCGCGCCTGCTGGGGAAGCCGGCTTCTGGGACAAGACCGCACAGCAAGCAAGAAGACCAGAAGATGACTATGTAAGTCCCCAAAAAAATTTTTTATGACAGGGAGGGGGTTAGGGATAGATTACCTATAGGTGTAGGGACAGAATAAAACAATAATGAGATGGTGGGAGCTACTCTTTAATGAGTACTTACTGATGGATGTAGGTTTGTCTTACAACCCAGATGAGGTCATTGCAGTCTACCTAGTAACCAACTACATTGGCCTCCTGGTTATGTCATTCAGACAGCATTAAAGGGGTATTCCAAAGATAAGAGGTTTGATAAGAGGTTTGATAAGAGGTTTGATAGATTCCACATGGAAAAAACTGTCGGAATTTTTTCAGCAAGAATTCCGAGCAAACATTAATCAGTGTGAACATACTGTAAGGATTCCTCCTATAACACCACAGACCACAGTCCCGCATACAAGTCTGGCTCCTCGCCAGCTTTATTTCCACAGGTTGCAGGTAAAACAAAACATAAACAGGAACAAAATAAAGTCCTAGACCGTCTGGTCACTGACTACACATATCAGCATGCCCTGACTACGAACTGGTGAGCTACCCTCAGCCAGTTAAACATGTGTCTCCTGCAACCTGTTACTCACAGTTCACACCACTTCTTGGACCACTCGCAGCGCCTTCTGCGTGATACCTAAACAGGGCCCGTGTGTCTCCCCCTCTAACAGCCAGCATACTGTTTCCCAGGGAGATCCCCAACTATTCTGTCTCTTTTCCTTTTAAACACACTTTCCCTTCCTGATACCGCATTAATCAGGCCACAGGTGGAGCATTCTGCAGAGTTAGCAAGGGAAATACATCCTTTCCTTGCCACACTGCCACATATTCCCCCCCCCCCCCCCTCTGCTCAGACCACCGGGAAGGAGCACTTGTATTCAAAAGGCAGAGTCCAACTGCCTTTCCTTTTTCTTGAACAACTACGTCCAACAGGTTTTGAGGCACTTGACTTCCTTCATCAGTAGATTTTATCTGCACCACTTCAATGGTGCACCCTTCTTTCATTTGCACTGTCATCAGCCACCGAGCACAAGACTTTTGGTCACCTTTGACAAATTCCTTGTAAAAAGCTCCATTCATGTCACACCTTTCCAACACCAGGTTCTTCATCTTGGTCTGTGCAGTGCTCTGGACACTAGGTGCAGACAAGGCAGATGCTCCAGGCCTTTGTCTTCTTCTGTCACTGGTATGACCATCGCCCGAACTTTGCTGGTGGCCAACCGAGCCTGTATCACCCATTTGCAGGACTTCTAAGACATCCTCCACAATTTCAGGATGCTTCCCTTTAATGCACCTGTCCGTCTTCTCCTTGAGATGGACTCTTCTCCAAATTCTACTTCTGCGGACTTTCTTCCGATGTTTTCTGGAACTAATCCAGCGCCTCTCAGGGTTTCTATCACGACCCAGTCTTCTATCACAGTGATCTCTTTTTAAGGACTCTGCTTTCTTATTAGCCCTTTCTTTAGGGACACCAACCTTCACAGGCTCATTTTTAGGCTGAGAACTCTTGGCTCCTTTAGGCAGTTTTTCACCTGCACCTTCAGATATGTCACTGAGTTTACTTGCAGTTTCTGCAGTTATCTCTGGTTTAACTTCTACCTCAGAGAACTTCTCTGCCTCAGAATTTTCACCATCCAATGTCAATATCTCTGCAGCTTCAGGAGGACTTCCCATATGGTTTCACCTCAGTCTCAGCTTCAGAGGACCTTTCATATGGCTTCTTCTCATGGTCTTTAGACTCTACTGTTTCTTGCGTCCATTGTACAGACTCAGCCTTTTTTAGAGAAAGCATCCCTGTCTCCAGTAGCTTTTGCCCCACAAGCAGTTTTTCTTCTTTTACACGGAAGGCTGTGGCCTCAGTTTCCATCTGAGACACTTTTAACCTCTCGTTAGCCAGTTCTACTATAGCTTGGTCACTGCTTTCTGTACCTGATCTGTTTCTGGTTTCACTGAAGATTCTGTTTAAGTCAGAGGCACACTTGTCACTTGAGTCGCTGGATCCTCTTGGAATTGACTCACGGTCTGGTCTTCAGCTCCCCCAGCAGTCTTGCAGACCCCTATCTGACATATATCTAGTGACTGCTGACACTCCCCATCCTCAGCCTCTGCTGAGTAACTCTCCAGTGTGTGGTGCAAGTCAAGTGTGGTGAGCCTATCAGGTGTACCTACTCTAGTCACCTGACAGTCTTCCCATAATTGCTGAAAAAATTGAAAATACTCCAAGGAGGGCTCTATTGCAACCTTGTGACCTATAGTACCATAGGGAGTAGAAATACAGATATTAACCGTTTTATAACCCCAAATACCGGCCTGCATAGACATTATAGCGGGGTCTGGCTTTCTGCTGCTGGACTTTACCAGACTTATTACACATCTAGGATCTAACAAAACCATCATCTTTTTACCTTCTATTGCCAGCTCACACAGGTTTTCTTTTGTCCTGTCAGAGGTGGCAGCAGTTCTCTTTATATCTCAACACAACATAAGTTTTTCAACAAAAACATTATCAGATTGCACATGTTCAAAATTTACAGGACAGTTCATAGCACTAGGACCTAACTCAGGCAAAGTGTGTTTTGTTACATTTTCTCCCAGTCCTGCATTTAACATTTTCTGTTCACCAGATTTTTTCAATCAGATCTGCACAGTGTGAACAGTCTCATCAGTCTTCATGAGGGGTTCCCCACCCTCACATGATTTTGCAACTGGACATAGGTTGGTACCACCTTGAACACTTCACACAGTCAACTAGGGAAACACCACCCTCCGCCTCAGCATTTTTATGCACAGTCCCATCATCCTTTGTACAGTCTCATAGTCTCTGAACATGGCTCACATAACCCCTGGAACAGTCTTACCAGAATCTTTTACCGTCCAATCAGTTAAGGTCTGGCGCTGGACACCTCTCACCAGCTTCTCTGCTGCAGAACATCGCTCCACTTGCTCTTTAAGTAGCTCTGCAACTTTAAATCCAGCATCACTGTTAGGCTGCAGTGCACTCTGTAGTCTTGCAGCGCGGCTTACTCCCACTTTAGTCAGGATCTCTGTCTTGACTTTCTCATAGTCCCGTAAGATCTTTGGATCCAGTTCACAATGAACTTTTTGGGCATCTCCTCCAATGAATCCAAACACCAAGTTTCCCCAGTGTGTCTTGGGCCATGTCTCATGCATAGCAATCCTTTCAAACTCTGCAAAGGTTGCTTCCTCTTGTGCTGCAGCAGTCTGCAACAAAGCACTTATCAGGACATCCATCTTGCAAACACAGCACAGTCCTCTGCCGAAAGGTCAGCCGCTTGCCAAATTTTTTTTCCGTTGCCCCTAACAACGCCTTTATACACTTCATTTGCACTCCGCAGGTGGCCTGTCCACCTGTCTCGTTACTTGAGAAAGAGCACCCACTCGCTTGATGTGATCTGTTGCCCCTAGCAACAACTTCACCACAGGCGCAGTCCTGCTCTTGTACTCCACAGCTGGGCTCGTCCCACTGTCTCCTCTCTGAGAAAGAGTACACCCTTGCACCATGCACGGTAGTTTTCTGTTGGCAACATCTTCACTGCAACTCAACCACTGGTTGCTCCTAGCAACGTGTTTGCCCGCATCCGACACCAAGTGTAAGGATTCCTCCTTGGGGATTAGCTCTGGGATCGTCCTGGTCACTTGCCACGGGACACATTCCTCACAATAACACCACAGACCACAGTTCCGCATACAAGTCTGGCTCCTCGCCAGCTTTATTTCCACAGGTTGCAGGTAAAACAAAACATAAACAGGATGAAAATAAAGTCCTAGACCGTCTGGTCACTGACTACACATATCAGCATGCCCTGACTACGAACTGGTGAGCTACCCTCAGCCAGTTAAACATGTGTCTCCTGCAACCTGTTACTCACAGTTCACACCACTTCTTGGACCACTCGCAGCGCCTTCTGCGTGTTAACTAAACAGGGTCTGTGTGTCTCCCCCTCTAACAGCCAGCATACTGTTTCCCAGGGAGAGCCCCAACTATTCTGTTTCCTTTCCTTTTAAACCCACTTTCCCTTCCTGATACCTCATTATTCAGACCACAGGTGGAGCATTCTGCAGAGTTAGCAAGGGAAATACACCCTTTCCTTGCCCCACTGCCACAATACCCTAATGAGGAAGAGTTCTTCCTTGATAAATACAATGCAGAATACAAAATTAACAGAACTCAAACTATGTATAACGTATTTTGTTAACTATAAATGACTGTAAATACAACATCTCGTATAAAGGCGGAACAATTAGGACTTAAGGATTGCAATTCATGTAAATCCATCATATGTATTTTTATCACAGTAGCAAAATAGCCCTTAGTTCCAATAGGTTTGTGCAGCTAATAATAACATAGTAACATAGTTCATAAGGTTGAAAAAAGACCTTACGTTGAACTTGAGTCCATCAAGTTTAACCTATATCCCTATTGAGCTCCTGCTGAGTTGATCCAAAGAAAGGCAAAAAAGGCAAACTCTTATACTAGAGGTATAAATCCTAGGATCAAAGTTCTGTCCCTATTAATCTTATATAACTATAGTAAAGACAGAGCCTTGATATGTCTTCACCTTGCAAAAGAACACTTAAAGGGGTACTCCGCCCCTAGACATCTTATCCCGTATCCAAAGGATAGGGGATAAGATGTCAGATCGCCGGGGTCCCGCTGCTGGGGACCCCGGGGATCACTGCTGCAGCACCCCGCTATCATTACTGCGCAGAGCGAGATCGCTCTGCGCGTAATGACGAGCATCGTTACGTCACGGATCCGCCCCTCGTGACGTCACGGCCCTCCCCCGTCAATACAAGTCTATGGGAGGGGGTGTGGCGGTCGTCATGCCCCCTGCCATACACTTGCATTAAGGGGACGGGCCATGATGTCATGAGGGGCGGAGCCATGACGTCACGCTGCTCCGGCCCCTGTATCGCCCGTCGTTATGCACAGAGCGAACTCGCTCTGTGCAGTAATGATGGCGGGGTGCCGCAGCGGCAATCCCCGGCGTCCCCAGCAGCGGGACCGCGGCAATCTAACATCTTGTCACCTATTCTTTGGATAGGGGATAAGAGGCCAGGGGCAGAGTACCCCTTTAAATGGGCAGTGTTAGATAAAAAAAAAAAATTATTTCCTTTTTATAGAAATAATGGCATATAAAATCATGGCTTTGTCCAAGCTGAAGCACAGGCATGGACAAAGTCCTGTAAGGGAGGGTGGACTAGCACTCCTCTGTGCTCTCTCCTGTCTGATAGGACTCCTCTGTGCTCTCTGCTGTCTGATAATACTCCTCTGTTACCTCTCCTGTCTGATAGTACTCCTCTGTGCTCTCTTCTGTCTGATAGTACTCCTCTGTGCTCTCTTCTGTCTGATAGCACTCCTCTGTGTTCTCTCGTGCTCTCTCCTGTCTAATAGTACTCCCCTGTACTCTGTCCTGTCTGATAGTACTCCTCTGTGCTCTCTCCTGTCTGATAGTACTCCTCTGTGCTCTCTCCTGTCTTATAGTACTCCTCTGTGCTCTCTCCTGTGTGATAGTACTCCTCTGTGCTCTCTCCTGTCTGATAGGACTCCACTGTGCTCTGTCCTGTCTGTTGGCACTCCTCTGTGCTCTCTCTTGTCTGATAGTACTCCTCTGTACTCTCTACTGTCTGATAGAACTCCTCTGTGCTCTCTCCTGTCTGATAGAACTCCTGTACTCTCTTCTGTCTGACAGCACTCCTCTGTGCTCTCTCCTGTCTGATAGTACTCCTCTGTGTTCTCCTCTGTCTGATAGTACTCCTCTGTACTCTCTACTGTCTGATAGAACTCCTCTGTGCTCTCTCCTGTCTGATAGAACTCCTGTGCTCTCTTCTGTCTGACAGCACTCCTCTGTGCTCTCTCCTGTCTGATAGTACTCCTCTGTGTTCTCCTCTGTCTGATAGTACTCCTCTGTACTCTCTACTGTCTGATAGAACTCCTCTGTGCTCTCTTCACTCTGATAGTACTCCTCTGTGCTCTCTCCTGTCTGATAGCACTCCTCTATGCTCTCTCCTGTCTGATAGGACTCCTGTGTGCTCTTTTCTGTCTGATAGCACTCCTCTGTGCTCTCTCCTGTCTGATAGCACTCCTCTGTGCTCTCTCCTGTCTGATAGGACTCCTCTGTGCTCTTTCCTGTCTGATAGCACTCCTCTGTGCTCTCTTCTGTCTGACAGCATTCCTTTGTGCTCTCTCCTGTCTGATAGTACTCCTCTGTGCTTTTTCCTTTCTGATAGAACTCCTGTGCTCTCTTCTGTCTGACAGCATTCCTCTGTGCTCTCTCCTGTCTGATAGTACTCCTCTGTGCTCTCTTCTGTCTGATAGTACTCCTCTGCGCTCTCTTCTGTCTGATAGTACTCCTCTGTGCTCTCTCCTGTCTGATAGCACTCCTCTGCGCTCTCTCCTGTCTGATAGGACTCCTCTGTGCTCTTTCCTGTCTGATAGTACTCCTCTGTGCGCTCTCTTGTCTGATAGCACTCCTCTGTGTTCTCTCCTTTCTGATAGGACTCCTCTGTGCTCTCTTGTCTGATAGCACTCCTCTTTGCTCTCTCCTTTCTTATAGTACTCCTCTGTGCTCTCTCCTGTCTGATCGTACTCATCTGTGCTCTCTCCTGTATAATAAGACTCTTATGTGTTCTCTACTGTCTGAAAGGACTCCCCTGTGCTCTCTCCTGTCTGATAGCACTCCTCTGTGTTCTCTCCTGTCTGATAGTACTCCTCTGTGCTCTCTCCTGACTGATAGTACTCCTCTGTGCTCTCTCCTGTCTGATAGCAGCTCTCTGTGTTCTCTCCTGTCTGATAGTACTCCTCTGTGCTCTCTCCTGTCTGATAGTACTCCTCTGTGCTCTCTGCTGTCTGATAGTACTCCTCTGTGCTCTCTCCTGTCTGATAGTACTCCAATGTGCTCTCTCCTGTCTGATGAGACTCCTCTATGTACTCTCCTGTCTGATATCACTCCTCTGTGCTCTCTCTTGTCTGATAGTACTCCTCTGTACTCTCTACTGTCTGATAGAACTCCTCTGTGCTCTCTCCTGTCTGATAGAACTCCTGTGCTCTCTTCTGTCTGACAGCATTCCTCTGTGCTCTCTCCTGTCTGATAGTACTCCTCTGTGCTCTCTTCTGTCTGATAGTACTCCTCTGCGCTCTCTTCTGTCTGATAGTACTCCTCTGTGCTCTCTCCTGTCTGATAGCACTCCTCTGTGCTCTCTCCTGTCTGATAGGACTCCTCTGTGCTCTTTCCTGTCTGATAGAACGCCTCTGTGCTCTCTCCTGTCTGATAGCACTACTCTGTGCGCTCTCCTGTCTGATAGCACTCCTCTGTGTTCTCTCCTTTCTGATAGGACTCCTCTGTGCTCTCTCTTGTCTGATAGCACTCCTCTTTGCTCTCTCCTTTCTTATAGTACTCCTCTGTGCTCTCTCCTGTTTGATCGTACTCATCTGTGCTCTCTCCTGTATAATAAGACTCTTATGTGTTCTCTACTGTCTGAAAGGACTCCCCTGTGCTCTCTCCTGTCTGATAGCACTCCTCTGTGTTCTCTCCTGTCTGATAGTACTCCTCTGTGTTCTCTCGTGTCTGATAGTACTCATCTGTGCTCTCTCCTGTCTGATCGTACTACTCTGTGCTCTCTCCTGTATAATAAGCCTCCTCTGTGCTCTTTCCTGTTTGGTAGGACTCCTCTGTGCTCTTTTTTACTGTCTGATAGGACTCCTCTGTGATCTCTCTTGTCTGATAGGACTCCTCTGTGCTCTCTCTTGTCTTTTAGAACTCCTCTGTGCTCTCTCCTGACTGATAGTACTCCTCTGTGCTCTCTCCTGTCTGATGGTAGCTCTCTGTGTTCTCTCCTGTCTGATAGTACTCCTCTGTGCTCTCTCCTGTCTGATAGCACTCCTCTGTGCTCTCTGCTGTCTGATAGAACTCCTCTGTGCTCTCTCCTGTCTGATAGAACTCCTGTGCTCTCTTCTGTCTGACAGCACTCCTCTGTGCTCTCTCCTGTCTGATAGTACTCCTCTGTGCTCTCCTCTGTCTGATAGTACTCCTCTGTACTCTCTACTGTCTGATAGAACTCCTCTGTGCTCTCTCCTGTCTGATAGAACTCCTGTGCTCTCTTCTGTCTGACAGCACTCCTCTGTGCTCTCTCCTGTCTAATAGTACTCCTTTGTGCTCTCCTCTGTCTGATAGTACTAATCTGTACTCTCTACTGTCTGATAGAAATCCTCTGTGCTCTCTCTTGTCTGATAGAACTCCTGTGCTCTCTTCTGTCTTACAGCACTCCTCTGTGCTCTCTCCTGTCTGATAGTACTCCTCTGTGCTCTCCTCTGTCTGATAGTACTCCTCTGTGTTCTCTTCTGTCTGATAGTACTCCTCTGTGCTATCTCCACTCTGATAGTACTCCTCTGTGCTCTCTCCTGTCTGATAGCACTCCTCTATGCTCTCTCCTGTCTGATAGGGCTCCTCTGTGCTCTTTTCTGTCTGATAGCACTCCTCTGTGCTCTCTCCTGTCTGATAGCACTCCTCTGTGCTCTCTCCTGTCTGATAGGACTCCTCTGTGCTCTTTCCTGTCTGATAGCACTCCTCTGTGCTTTTTCCTGTCTGATAGAACTCCTGTGCTCTCTTCTGTCTGACAGCATTCCTCTGTGCTCTCTCCTGTCTGATAGTACTCCTCTGTGCTCTCTTCTGTCTGATAGTACTCCTCTGAGCTCTCTTCTGTCTGATAGTACTCCTCTGTGCTCTCTCCTGTCTTATAGCACTCCTCTGTGCTCTCTCCTGTCTGATAGGACTCCTCTGTGCTCTTTCCTGTCTGATAGAACTCCTCTCTGCTCTCTTCTGTCTGACAGCATTCCTCTGTGCTCTCTCCTGTCTGATAGTACTCCTCTGTGCTCTCTTCTGTCTGATAGTACTCCTCTGTGTTCTCTCCTTTCTGATAGGACTCCTCTGTGCTCTCTCCTGTCTGATAGCACTCCTCTGTGCTTTTTCCTGTCTGATATAACTCCTGTGCTCTCTTCTGTCTGACAGCATTCCTCTGTGCTCTCTCCTGTCTGATAGTACTCCTCTGTGCTCTCTTCTGTCTGATAGTACTCCTATGCGCTCTCTTCTGTCTGATAGTACTCCTCTGTGCTCTCTCCTGTCTGATAGCACTCCTCTGTGCTCTCTCCTGTCTGATAGGACTCCTCTGTGCTCTTTCCTGTCTGATAGAACTCCTCTGTGCTCTCTCCTGTCTGATAGCACTCCTCTGTGCGCTCTCCTGTCTGATAGCACTCCTCTGTGTTCTCTCCTTTCTGATAGGACTCCTCTGTGCTCTCTCTTGTCTGATAGCACTCCTCTTTGCTCTCTCCTTTCTTATAGTACTCCTCTGTGCTCTCTCCTGTCTGATCGTACTCATCTGTGCTCTCTCCTGTATAATAAGACTCTTATGTGTTCTCTACTGTCTGAAAGGACTCCCCTGTGCTCTCTCCTGTCTGATAGCACTCCTCTGTGTTCTCTCCTGTCTGATAGTACTTCTCTGTATTTTCTCCTGTCTGATAGTACTCCTCTGTGCTCTCTCCTGTCTGATCGTACTCCTCTGTGCTCTCTCCTGTATAAGCCTCCTCTGTGCTCTTTCCTGTTTGGTAGGACTCCTCTGTGCTCTTTCCTGTCTGATAGGACTCCTCTGTGATCTCTCTTGTCTGATAGGACTCCTCTGTGCTCTCTCTTGTCTTTTAGAACTCCTCTGTGCTCTCTCCTGACTGATAGTAGTCCTCTGTGCTCTCTCCTGTCTGATAGTAGCTCTCTGTGTTCTCTCCTGTCTGATAGTACTCCTCTGTGCTCTCTCCTGTCTGATAGTACTCCTCTGTGCTCTCTGCTGTCTGATAGTACTCCTCTGTGCTCTCTCCTGTCTGATAGTACTCCACTGTGCTCTCTCCTGTCTGATGAGACTCCTCTATGTACTCTCCTGTCTGATAGCACTCCTCTGTGCTCTCTCCTGTCTGATAGGACTCCTCTGTGCTCTCTACTGTCTGATAGAACTCCTCTGTGCTCTCTCCGGTCTGATAGCACTCATCTGTGCTCTCTCCTGCCTGAATGTACTCCTCTGTGCTCTCTCCTGTCTGATAGTACTCCTCTGTGCTCTCTCCTGTCTGATAGTACTCCTCTGTGCTCTCTCCTGTCTGATAGTACTCCTCTGTGCTCTCTCCTGTCTGATAGGACTCCTCTGTGCTCTCTCCTGTCTGATAGTACTCCTCTGTGCTCTCTCCTGACTGATAGTACTCCTCTGTGCTCTCTCCTGACTGATAGTAGTCCTCTGTGTTCTCTCCTGTCTGATAGGACTCCTCTGTGCTCTCTCCTGACTGATAGTACTCCTCTGTGCTCTCTCCTGACTGATAGTTGTCCTCTGTGCTCTCTCCTGTCTGATAGTACTCCTCTGTGCTCTCTCCTGTCTGATAGGACTCCTCTGTGCTCTCTCCTGTCTGATGTGCTCTCTCCTGTCTGATAATACTCTTCTGTCCTCTCTCCTGTCTGATAGGGCTCCTCTGTGCTCTCTCCTGTGTGATAGCACTCATCTGTGCTCTCTTCTGTCTGATAGCACTCCTCTGTGCTCTCCCCTGTCTGATAGGACTCTTCTGTGCTCTCTCCTGTCTGATAGGACTCCTCTGTGCTCTCTCCTGTCTGATAGCACTCCTCTGTGCACTCTCCTGTCTGATAGGACTCCTCTGTGCTCTCTCCTGTCTGATAGTACTCCTTTCTGCTCTTTCCTGTCTGATAGCACTCCTCTGTGCTCTCTCCTGTCTGATAGCACTCCTCTGTGCCCTCTCCTGTCTGACAGCACTCCTCTGTGCTCTCTCCTGTCTGATAGTACTCCTATGTGCTCTCTCCTGTCTGACAGTACTCCTCTGTGCTCTCTCCTGTCTGATAGTACTCCTCTGTGCTCTCTCCTGTCTGATAGTACTTCCCTGTGCTCTTTCCTGTCTGATAGTACTCATCTATGCTCTTTCCTGTCTGATAGCACTCCTCTGTAGTCTCTCCTGTCTGATAGTACTCATCTATGCTCTTTCCTGTCTCATAGCACTCCTCTGTGCTCTCTCCTGTGTGATAGCACTCATCTATGCTCTTTCCTGTCTGATAGCACTCCTCTTTGCTCTCTCCTGTCTGATAGGACTCCTCTGTGCTCTCTCCTGTCTGATAGTACTCCTCTGTGCTCTCTCCTGTCTGATAGGACTCCTCTGTGCTCTCTCCTGTCTGATGTGCTCTCTCCTGTCTGATAATACTCTTCTGTCCTCTCTCCTGTCTGATAGGACTCCTTTGTGCTCTCTCCTGTGTGATAGCACTCATCTGTGCTCTCTCCTGTCTGATAGGACTCCTCTGTGCTCTCTCCTGTCTGATAGTACTCATCTATGATCTTTCATGTCTGATAGCACTCCTCTTTGCTGTCTGATAGTACTCCTCTGTGCTCTCTCCTGTCTGATAGTACTCCTCTGTGCTCTCTCCTGTCTGATAGTACTCATCTGTGCTCTCTCCTGTCTGATGTGCTCTCTGCTGTCTGATAATACTCTTCTGTCCTCTCTCCTTTCTGATAGGACTCCTTTGTGCTCTCTCCTGTGTGATAGCACTCATCTGTGCTCTTTTCTGTTTGATAGAACTCCTCTGTGCTCTCCCCTGTCTGATAGGACTCTTCTGTGCTCTCTCCTGTCTGATAGGACGCTTCTGTGCTCTCTCCTGTCTGATAGCACTCCTCTGTACACTCTCTTGTCTGATAGCACTCCTCTGTGCTCTCTCCTGTCTGATAGCACTCCTCTGTGCTCTCTCCTGTCTGATAGTTCTCCAATGTGCTCTCTTCTGTCTGATAGTACTCCTCTGTGCTCTCTCCTGTCTGATAGTACTCCGCTGTGCTCTTTCCTGTCTGATAGTACTTCTCTATGCTCTCTCCTGTCTGATAGGACTCCTCTGTGCTCTCTCCTGTCTGATAGTACTCCTCTGTGCTCTCTCCTGTCTGATAGTACTCATCTATGCTCTTTCCTATCTGATAGCACTCCAATGTGCTCTCTACTGTCTGATAGCACTCCTCTGTGCTCTCTCCTGTCGTATAGTACTCATCTATGCTCTTTCCTGTCTGATAGCACTCCTCTGTGCTCTCTCTTGTGTGATAGCACTCATCTGTGCTCTCTTCTGTCTGATAGCACTCCTCTGTGCTCTCTCCTGTCTGATAGGACTCCTCTGTGCTCTCTCCTGTCTGATAGTCCACTCCTGTACTCTCTCCTGTCTGATAGGACTCCTCTGTGCTCTCTCCTGTCTGATAGTACTCCTTTCTGCTCTTTCCTGTCTGATAGCACTCCTCTGTGCTCTCTCCTGTCTGATAGCACTCCTCTTTGCCCTCTCCTGTCTGATAGCACTCCTCTGTGCTCTCTCCTGTCTGATAGTACTCATATGTGCTCTCTCCTGTCTGACAGTACTCCTCTGTGCTCTCTCCTGTCTGATAGTACTTCCCTGTGCTCTTTCCTGTCTGATAGTACTCATCTATGCTCTTTCCTGTCTGATAGCACTCCTCTGTGCTCTCTCCTGTCTGATAGTACTCATCTATGCTCTTTCCTGTCTGATAGCACTCCTCTTTGCTCTCTCCTGTCTGATAGTACTCCTTTGTGCTCTCTCCTGTCTGATAGTACTCCTCTGTGCTCTCTCCTGTCTGATAGGACTCCTCTGTGCTCTCTCCTGTCTGATGTGCTCTCTCCTGTCTGATAATACTCTTCTGTCCTCTCTCCTGTCTGATAGGACTCCTTTGTGCTCTCTCCTGTGTGATAGCACTCATCTGTGCTCTCTCCTGTCTGATAGGACTCCTCTGTGCTCTCTCCTGTCTGATAGTACTCATCTATGATCTTTCATGTCTGATAGCACTCCTCTTTGCTGTCTGATAGTACTCCTCTGTGCTCTCTCCTGTCTGATAGTACTCCTCTGTGCTCTCTCCTGTCTGATAGCACTCCTCTGTGCTCTCTCCTGTCTGATAGTTTTCCTATGTGCTCTCTTCTGTCTGATAGTACTCCTCTGTGCTCTCTCCTGTCTGATAGTACTCCTCTGTGCTCTTTCCTGTCTGATAGTACTTCTCTGTGCTCTCTCCTGTCTGATAGTACTCATCTATGCTCTTTCCTGTCTGATAGCACTCCTCTTTGCTCTCTCCTGTCTGATAGTACTCCTCTGTGCTCTCTCCTGTCTGATAGTACTCCTCTGTGCTCTCTCCTGTCTGATAGGACTCCTCTGTGCTCTCTCCTGTCTGATGTGCTCTCTCCTGTCTGATAATACTCTTCTGTCCTCTCTCCTGTCTGATAGGACTCCTTTGTGCTCTCTCCTGTGTGATAGCACTCATCTGTGCTCTCTCCTGTCTGATAGGACTCCTCTGTGCTCTCTCCTGTCTGATAGTACTCATCTATGATCTTTCATGTCTGATAGCACTCCTCTTTGCTGTCTGATAGTACTCCTCTGTGCTCTCTCCTGTCTGATAGTACTCCTCTGTGCTCTCTCCTGTCTGATAGTACTCATCTGTGCTCTCTCCTGTCTGATGTGCTCTCTGCTGTCTGATAATACTCTTCTGTCCTCTCTCCTTTCTGATAGGACTCCTTTGTGCTCTCTCCTGTGTGATAGCACTCATCTGTGCTCTTTTCTGTTTGATAGAACTCCTCTGTGCTCTCCCCTGTCTGATAGGACTCTTCTGTGCTCTCTCCTGTCTGATAGGACGCTTCTGTGCTCTCTCCTGTCTGATAGCACTCCTCTGTACACTCTCTTGTCTGATAGCACTCCTCTGTGCTCTCTCCTGTCTGATAGCACTCCTCTGTGCTCTCTTCTGTCTGATAGTACTCCTCTGTGCTCTCTCCTGTCTGATAGTACTCCTCTGTGCTCTTTCCTGTCTGATAGTACTTCTCTGTGCTCTCTCCTGTCTGATAGGACTCCTCTGTGCTCTCTCCTGTCTGATAGTACTCATCTATGCTCTTTCCTATCTGATAGCACTCCACTGTGCTCTCTACTGTCTGATAGCACTCCTCTGTGCTCTCTCCTGTCGTATAGTACTCATCTATGCTCTTTCCTGTCTCATAGCACTCCTCTGTGCTCTCTCCTGTGTGATAGCACTCATCTGTGCTCTCTTCTGTCTGATAGCACTCCTCTGTGCTCTCCCCTGTCTGATAGGACTCTTCTGTGCTCTCTCCTGTCTGATAGGACTCCTCTGTGCTCTCTCCTGTCTGATAGTCCACTCCTGTACTCTCTCCTGTCTGATAGGACTCCTCTGTGCTCTCTCCTGTCTGATAGTACTCCTTTCTGCTCTTTCCTGTCTGATAGCACTCCTCTGTGCTCTCTCCTGTCTTATAGCACTCCTCTTTGCCCTCTCCTGTCTGATAGCACTCCTCTGTGCTCTCTCCTGTCTGATAGTACTCATATGTGCTCTCTCCTGTCTGACAGTACTCCTCTGTGCTCTCTCCTGTCTGATAGTACTCCTCTGTGCTCTCTCCTGTCTGATAGTACTTCCCTGTGCTCTTTCCTGTCTCATAGTACTTCCCTGTGCTCTTTCCTGTCTGATAGTACTCATCTATGCTCTTTCCTGTCTGATAGCACTCCTCTGTGCTCTCTCCTGTCTGATAGTACTCATCTATGCTCTTTCCTGTCTGATAGCACTCCTCTTTGCTCTCTCCTGTCTGATAGTACTCCTCTGTGCTCTCTCCTGTCTGATAGTACTCCTCTGTGCGCTCTCCTGTCTGATAGGACTCCTCTGTGCTCTCTCCTGTCTGATGTGCTCTCTCCTGTCTGATAATACTCTTCTGTACTCTCTCCTGTCTGATAGGACTCCTTTGTGCTCTCTCCTGTGTGATAGCACTCATCTGTGCTCTCTCCTGTCTGATAGGACTCCTCTGTGCTCTCTCCTGTCTGATAGTACTCATCTATGATCTTTCATGTCTGATAGCACTCCTCTTTGCTCTCTGCTGTCTGATAGTACTCCTCTGTGCTCTCTCCTGTCTGATAGTACTCCTCTGTGCTCTCTCCTGTCTGATAGTACTCATATGTGCTCTCTCCTGTCTGATGTGCTCTCTGCTGTCTGATAATACTCTTCTGTCCTCTCTCCTTTCTGATAGGACTCCTTTGTGCTCTCTTCTGTGTGATAGCACTCACCTGTGCTCTTTTCTGTTTGATAGAACTCCTCTGTGCTCTCCCCTGTCTGATAGGACTCTTCTGTGCTCTCTCCTGTCTGATAGGACGCTTCTGTGCTCTCTCCTGTCTGATAGCACTCCTCTGTACACTCTCTTGTCTGATAGGACTCCTCTGTGCTCTCTCCTGTCTGATAGTACTCCTTTCTGCTCTTTCCTGTCTGATAGCACTCCTCTGTGCTCTCTCCTGTCTGATAGCACTCCTCTGTGCTCTCTCCTGTCTGATAGTTCTCCTATGTGCTCTCTTCTGTCTGATAGTACTCCTCTGTGCTCTCTCCTGTCTGATAGTACTCCTCTGTGCTCTTTCCTGTCTGATAGTACTTCTCTGTGCTCTCTCCTGTCTGATAGGACTCCTCTGTGCTCTCTCCTGTCTGATAGTACTCCTCTGTGCTCTCTCCTGTCTGATAGGACTCCTCTGTGCTCTCTCCTGTCTGATAGTACTCCTCTGTGCTCTCTCCTGTCTGATAGTACTCATCTATGCTCTTTCCTATCTGATAGCACTCCACTGTGCTCTCTACTGTCTGATAGCACTCCTCTGTGCTCTCTCCTGTCGTATAGTACTCATCTATGCTCTTTCCTGTCTGATAGCACTCCTCTGTGCTCTCTCCTGTCTGATAGTACTCCTCCGTGCTCTCTTCTGTCTGATAGTACTCCTCTGTGCTCTCTCCTGTCTGATAGTCCACTCCTGTACTCTCTCCTGTCCTATCAGTCAGAAGAGTGCTAGCCCACCCTCACTTACTGGACTTTGTCAATGCCTGTGCTTCAGCTTGCACAAAGCCATGATTTTATAAACCATAATTTCTATAAAAAGGAAATAACATTTTCTTATGAAGTATATTAGAAAGGTTAATGTTTTGCCAACATGTAAAACTTATAAAAGTTTTTGTATCTGACAGTGCCCATTTAAGGAAGAGTTGCTTGTTCCGCTTGTTTCCTCTGTTTTTGCAGCTGCTTAAGTTGTGACACTAAGTATGTGCACGTATCTACTCAGCCGATGTTCTATAACATTATTGCAGTGAGATAACTTTTCCATCTGCCATCATTTCTCTTGAATAAGGGCTTTGTTAACAGGTCAAGGAATGGTTATTATCAGATTCTGCAAACAAATAGAACCTATGTCTCATCTTGCTTTACTATTGTCACATACTGATATTCCTATTTCACCTCTAACTTGTAATAAATATGGTGGAGGACTGGGCTTTTTTGCTGTAAGGGTAAAAACATTAGGTGTTCATCTGTAAGTCTTTATTGCTAGCTGCATGTTTATAACTATATACCCATTGTTGTGCCTTCAGAGAAGGTAGATGATCCTTCAGGACAATTAACAATTTCCTCACCAGGTAATCCAAACACCTTCTGACAACCTCACCTTTGGACAGTAGTCTCCCCAACTCAATCTCTTCCTCATGACAGCTCCTTATTTTACTTCCACTAAAGCATAGCAGCTGTAATATGCTGGGTGCGTTATGGCTGTCTATTTAATGTATACATTTTATTGGGGAAAAAAATCTTTTAATGGATGCTAAAAACAGATGTAGCATACATCCAACATAATCCTTTTTTCTTGGACAAAAATAAATAAATTATAACATATCTGATTTTTTGGGTTCACAATAGTGTTTTTGTATACAGCAAAATTTAAGGCACTGTAACTGAAACAGTGAAACTGAGACAAAACACTGTGTGAAAACCCCTCCCCCTTACCTGGCCATGTTCTTGCATTGGGTGCAGCGTCTCGCTAACTGTGCCAATTGCTCTGTGCTATGGCTCCACCCTGCTGCTATTGGGGCTGGTTAGCCTATTAAAGAGCAGGAACATTTTGCCAATCCTGATCTGCCCAAGCACCCCATGATAGCACAACCCGGCTATTTGTACAATTACACACACAATTTTCTAAATGTCAATGTCATAGTGTAGTCCTATGTGAATATATCCTAACATGAGTAAAATAGCTGTATTTTAAGTTTATTTCACCCTCGAAAGACAAATGCAAAAGGTACAGGATAATGCGGAGAATCTCCATGGGTAATAGTTTCAACACTGCAGCTGGAATTGCTTGCCAGTTCAGCACTGAACTGGGTAAGGATCTGTATTGTCATACAGTGTCTCAGCATTTAGGAGCATTTGGACTTAAAGCCCACTCTGCAGTGACCAAACCTCTCATTAGCACAAAGAATCAAACGGCTAGACTCAGCTCTGCTGAGGAGCATGTTGTGTGGACAGAGGAGAAGTGGTCCAGAGTTCATTTTATTGATGAAGGCAAGTTTAATTCATTTGGGTCTGATGGGAAACATTACAGTTGTGCTCATAAGTTTACATACCCTTGCAGAATTTATGATTTTTAACCATTGTTCAGAGAATATGAATGATAAAACAAAAATGTTTATTTCATTCATGGTTAGTGGTTGGCTGAAGCCATTTATTGTCAAGAAACTGTGTTTACTCTTTTTAAATCATAATCACAACACAAACTATCTGTTAAGTTATGCACTCCAGCCGCACATGCTGGTCGTGAGCGCATGGTCCCGTTATCTGCTGCTGCCGGTGGGGCTGGGATTCGCATCGTGGGACGCGTCTGCATGCGAATCCCAACCCGCCACTCACCTGGTGCTTCTCCTGCCCCCGCCTCTGCCTCTCTGCTCCGGCGCGCGTGTCCCCATCCCCTAGTTAAGTAACACCTATGGCTCATTGATAAATTCCTCCACCTCCCACACTTCTCTGTCGGATCTTTGTTGCCCTAGTGCCTGAGAGAAAGCGTTCCTGAGAGTAACCTTGCCGTGTATCATACCCTTTGCTCTGTGACCTGATCTTGCTCCTTTTCCGCCTGCCTACTGACCACTTGCTACGTTCCTGACTACGCTACTGTGCCGCCAGCCCTGGCCTTCTGCTATCCTGACCACGTGTTGCCTTATCCCGCCTGTGCCTCGAATCTCCTCAGCCGACTGTATGGTCGAGCCGTGCAAGGGGTAGTGACAAGGGGTAGTCACCTTAGAATCCGCTCCCTGGTACGGTCCGAGTCATCTACCACACAGGTCCAGCGGATCCACTATCATCAGTGTTCCAGTTTACTGAAACGTGTGAGTTACACTACCCACGTGACCCTGATCAATAGTTTACATACCCCAGTTTATAATTCCGTGTATTGCCCCCTTTAACATCAATGACAGCTTGAAGTCTTTTGTGGTAGTTGTGGATGAGGCTCTTTATCTTCTCAGATGGTAAAGCTGATCATTCTTCCTGGCTAAAGGCCTCCAGTTCTCCTAAATTCTTGAGCTGTCTTGCATGTACTGCATGTTTGAGGTCTCCTCAGATTGGCTCAATGATATCGAGGTCTGGAGAATGAGAATAATACTCCAGAACCTTCACTTTATTTTGCTGTAGCCAATCACAGGTCTTGTGTTTTGGATCATGCCAGCATGGCCGGCGAGGTGTGAGGAGTGTCCCCACCTGAGAATCCTGAGGCGCTGGCGTGGAGGGACGAAGGTTTTTCCTGGAGAAGTTTGTCTGATGGAAGCTGGAGAAGCAGAGATCAGACAGTCAGGAGGAATAATGTGTTGCGGGGAGGCTTCCATTTCAGAGGCATCCGAGGAACGAGAGAGCGTCAGCCCTAATGTTCTTGTCAGCGGGGCGAAAATGAATCTCAAAGTTAAAACGGGCAAAGAACAACGACCACTTAGCCTGGCGAGGGTTCAGCCGTTGGGCAAACTGAAGATAAGAGAGATTCTTGTGATCAGTGTATATAATAACTGGGTATTTGGACCCCTCCAGCAGGTGCCTCCATTCCTCGAGAGCCAGTTTTATGGCCAGTAGTTCTCGATCACCAATGGAGTAGTTTTTCTCTGCCGGAGAGAAGGTCCTAGAAAAGAAACCACAAGTAACAGCATGTCCGGAAGAATTTTTCTGTAGGAGTACAGCTCCAGCTCCCACCGAGGAGGCGTCTACCTCCAGAGAGAAGGGTTTAGATGGATCAGGTCTGGAGAGTACAGGAGCAGAAGAAAAGGCAGTTTTGAGACGGTTGAACGCCTCTTCCACTTGAGGAGGCCAGGACTTAGGGTTGGCGTTTTTCTTGGTTAGGGACACAATTGGGGCCACAATAGTGGAAAAATGTGAAATAAATTGTCTGTAGTAATGGGCAAACCCCAAGAAACGTTGGATAGCTCGGAGTCCGGAGGGGCGTGGCCAATCCAACACGGCTGATAGTTTGTCCGGGTTCATTTGGAGTCCCTGGCCAGAGACTAAATATCCTAGGAAGGGAAGAGATTGACATTCAAAGAGACATTTTTTCATCTTGGCATATAACTGATTGTCCCGAAGTCTCTGAAGAACCATGCGGACATGCCGGCGGTGTTCTTCTTGGTTAGAAGAAAAAATCAAAATATCGTCCAGGTAGACCACAACACAGGTATATAATAGATCACGAAAAATGTCATTTACAAAGTCCTGGAAGACGGCAGGGGCGTTGCAAAGCCCAAAAGGCATAACCAGATATTCAAAGTGTCCATCTCTGGTGTTAAACGCGGTCTTCCACTCGTCCCCTTCCCTGATGCGGATGAGATTATATGCACCTCTTAAATCCAATTTGCTTAAAGATGTTGGCGTCACGTAGGCGGTCAAAGAGTTCCGAGATAAGAGATAGGGGGTAGCGGTTTTTTATAGTGATTTTATTAAGACCGCGGTAATCAATGCATGGTCGTAAGGAGCTGTCTTTTTTGGAGACGAAGAAGAATCCAGCTCCGGCAGGGGAGGAAGACTTGCGGTAAATCCCCTTTTTAAATTTTCTTGGATGTACTCCGTCATGGCTTGTGTTTCCGGAGCAGACAGAGGATAGATTTTGCCCCGGGGTGGAGAAGTACCAGGGAGGAGATCAATAGGACAGTCATAAGGCCTGTGAGGAGGCAAAGTCTCTGCTTGTTTTTTGCAAAAAACATCAGCATAGTCCAGATAGGCCTTGGGGAGACCTGGTATCGGAGGAGCCATAGGGTTTTGACTGACAGGACTGGGAGCAGACATAAGACACTTTTTGTGGCAAGTAGTACCCCAGTTCTTGATTTCCCCTGTGGTCCAATCGAGGGTAGGGGAATGGCGTTGAAGCCAAGGTAGTCCAAGAAGAATTTCAGAAGTGCAGTTAGAGAGGACCAGAAATTCAATCTTTTCATGATGGGGTCCAATGCACATTAAGAGGGGTTCCGTGCGGTAACGCACAGTACAGTCCAATCTTTCACCATTAACAGGGGCGATGTAGAGGGGTCTGGCGAGACTGGTCACTGGGATGTTGAACCTGTTAACGAAAGAGGCCAAAATAAAATTTCCTGCAGATCCGGAATCCAAGAAGGCCACAGCTGAGAAGGAGAAGGTAGAAGAAGAAATCCGCACAGGCACAGTAAGACGTGGAGAAGCAGAGTTCACACCTAGCGCTGTCTCACCTTTGTGCGGAGTCGGAGTGCGTCTTTCCTGATGTGGAGGTCGGATAGGACAATCCTTCAAGAAGTGTTCGGTACTGGCACAGTACAGGCATAGGTTCTCAATGCGGCGGCGTGTCCTCTCTTGAGGTGTCAGACGAGACCGGTCTACTTGCATAGCCTCCACGGCGGAAGGCACAGGAACAGATTGCAGCGGACCAAAGAAGAGAGGAGCCGGGGAGAGAAACTGCCTCGTGCGAACAAAGTCCGTATCCTGGCGGAGCTCCTGACGTCTTTCGGAAAAACGCATGTCAATGCGGGTGGCCAGATGAATAAGTTCATACAGGTTAGCAGGGATTTCTCGTGCGGCCAGCACATCTTTGATGTTACTGGATAGGCCTTTTTTGAAGGTCGCGCAGAGGGCCTCGTTATTCCAGGACAATTTGGAGGTGAGAGTACGGAATTGGATGGCGTACTCGCCCACAGAAGAATTACCCTGGACCAGGTTCAGCAGGGCAGTCTCGGCAGAAGAGGCTCGGGCTGGTTCCTCGAAGACACTTCGAATCTCCGCGAAGAAAGAGTGTACAGAGGCAGTGACAGGATCATTGCGGTCCCAGAGCGGTGTGGCCCATGACAGGGCTTTCCCAGACAGAAGGCTGACCACGAAAGCCACCTTTGACCTTACAGTTGGAAATTGGTCTGACATCATCTCCAAATGCAGGGAACATTGCGAGAGAAAACCACGGCAAAGTTTAGAGTCCCCATCAAACTTGTCCGGCAATGATAAACAGAGGCTGGATGTGGCCACTCGCTGCGGAAGAGGTGCAGGAGCTGGCGGAGGAGATGGTTGCTGAAGCTGTGGTAGAAGCTGCTGTAGTATCACAGTCAGTTGAGACAGCTGGTGGCCTTGTTGTGCTATCTGTTGCGACTGCTGGGCGACCACCGTGGTAAGGTCAGCGACAACTGGCAGCGGGACCTCAGCGGGATCCATGGCCGGATCTACTGTCAGGATTCGGCAGGCTGGAGGTGGATCCTCTGTGTCAGAGAGGGATTGGCGTGGACCGTGTCGGTGGACCGGTTCTAAGTTGCTACTGGTTTTCACCAGAGCCCGCCGCAAAGCGGGATGGACTTGCAGCGGCGGTAGCAACCAGGTCGTATCCACCGGCAACGGCTCAACCTCTCTGACTGCTGAGATAGGCGCGGTACAAGGGATTAGACAAGAGCAGGGTCGGACGTAGCAGAAGGTCAGGGCAGGCAGCAAGGATGGTAGTCAGGGGCAACGGCAAGAGGTCTGGAACACAGGCTAGGAACACACAAGGAACGCTTTCACTGGCACAATGGCAACAAGATCCGGCAAGGAAGTGCAGGGGAAGTGAGGTAATATAGGGAAGTGCACAGGTGAAGACACTAATTAAAACCCATGCGCCAATCAGTGGCGCACCGGCCCTTTAAATCGCAAAGACCAGACGCACGCGCGCGCCCTAGTGAGCGGGACCGCGCACGCCGGGGCAGCACAGACGGGGAGCGAGTCTGGTAAGCGGGTCGGGATGCGCACCTCGAGCGGGCGCGTCCCGCATCGCGAATCGCATCCCGGCTAGGGACATTATCGCAGCACAACCGGTCAGCGGGTCTGACCGGGGCGCTGCGAACAGGAGAACGCTGTGAGCGCTCCGGGAAGGAGCGGGGACCCGGAGCGCTCGGCGTAACAATTTATGGTTGTGCCCAAACAGTTCAATTTTAGTCTCATCACTCCAAATGACTTTGTGCCAGAAGGTTTGAGGCTTGTCTCTGTGCTGTATCAACAAATACTGGCAGACAGTTTGCACCTAAGCTGAGCATGGGACGTACTTGGACATTCCAACATGACAATGATCCAAAACACAAGGCCAAGTCGACCTGTCATTATAGCACAATAAAGTAAAGGTTCTGGAGTGGCCATCTCAGTCTCCAGACCTCAATATAATTAAGCCACTCTGGGAAGACCTTAAATGAGCAGTTCATGCAAGACTGCCCAAGAATTTAGGGAAACTAGAGGCTTTTTGCCAGTAAGAATGGGACACTTTACCATCTGAGAAGATAAAGAGCCTCATCCACAACTACCACAAAAGACTTCAAGCTGTCATTGATGTTAAAGGGGGCAATACACGGTATTAAGAACTGGGGTATGTAAACTTTTGATCAGGGTCATTTGGGTAGTTTGTGTTGTGATTATGATTTAAAAAGAGTAAAAATATAGGGCAGTTACTATGTGCCAGGGATGTGCATATATAAAACTTAGCTTTTAATTTATCAAAATACTAAAAAAAGATATAGTAGTGTTTAGTGATGTATAAATGATATTTGTTAGATCACTAGTATCATTGGTCTACACTGGCCTCTGCAGGGCCCAGCCAGTCCAGTGCAACCAATCACCCTAGGCGGCACATGCACACCACAAGGTGATTATAGTTTTAAACCACAACGCGTTTCTACCTGCTGGTACTGAGCAGGTGTCCTCAGGAGGTATAAAAAGTGATCAAGTAAATAGTTTGCTAGAGGATTATCATATGCCTTCTAGCTCCACAATTACAGCTAAAAGAAAATTATAGCTCAATAATCAGACCGCTATCATGATAGACAATAATACCACATAAATTGACCTGGGTGCCTGTAAAAAAGAATGTTTCTTCTATCCCTACAGTATTTGCTCATTCGGAGCTTATACAGCTTAAAGACCTGTGGGGAGAAATAACATAGGCTTTCCCTAGCAGTCACATGTGGTATAAAGTTGCGGTCTGGGGCAATCTGCCTCCGTGATCTCCACGGTTAGTTGTAAGCAGAGTGCTTAGACGCGTCCCCGCTCTCCGCTGGGTGCCGGAAGTGTCCGGACACTCTCACCTGGTGCTGTGAGATGTGGCGTCTGTCCGACAGTCTCAGTACCAGCAGGTAGAAACGCGTTGTGGTTTAAAACTATTATCACCTTGTGGTGTGCATGTGCCGCCTAGGGTGATTGGTTGCACTGGACTGGCTGGGCCCTGCAGAGGGCCCTACAGAGGCCAGTGTAGACCAATGATACTAGTGATCTAACAAATATCATTTATACATCACTAAACACTACTATATCTTTTTTTAGTATTTTGATAAATTAAAAGCTAAGTTTTATATATGCACATCCCTGGCACATAGTAACTGCCCTATATTTTTGCGATTATGCTGGATGATTAAATTGTACATTGGGGAAGACGTGGACCCCGTTGATCAATAACTACGTCTCTTTATATTAAAAAGAGTAAACACAGTTGTTTGACAATTAATGGCTTCAGCCAACCACTAAGAGTGAAAGAAAAGTTTTTGTGTTATCATTCATATTCTATGAACAATGGTTAAAAAATCTAAAATTCTGCAAGGGTATGTAAACTTATGAGTATGTTCGTCAACAAACTGGGGAAAGGCTGTACTCAAAGTGTGTAAAGAAGTCAGTGAAAGGTGGAAGAAGTGTCATGGTTTGGGGAATGTTTTCTGCAGCAGGAGTTGGACATCTCATACAGTTACATGGCAGAGTGAATGCGTGTGTATCAGAACCTTCTTCAACAACACATGGGGGGACATTTATCACTGTTGCTTTGGTAAGCGAGTTCTGTAGGCATTTTTTTTTCTTTGGGTTTGCTTACGTGTGACATATTTATTATACTATCACAGGGGTTGAGAAATTTGGCTCACATAAGCAAAAAACAATAAAATCATTTTGGAATACCATTTTCTTAGCACACACAAGGGGGGAAAAATTATGTGTTTTTATTAAAAAAAAATTACCACTTTTTCCCCAGCATTTTTTTGTTTAATATTAACAACGTTTTGTAACAAGGGCTTGTGGGGGAGTGTTTTTTGGAATAAAAGTTTTTTAGATGTGTTTTTTTATTTATTTTTATTTACTTTACAGGCTTAGTAGACGAAGCCGTCTTATAGATGGTGTCCATTACTAAACAAAAAAGCAGCTGACGCTAACCCTCGTTTATTACCCTAGTACCCACCGCCACAGGGGTGTCGGGAACAGACGGTACCAACAGGACCAGAGCGTAAAAGATGGCGCTCCTGGGCCAAGGTGGTAACAGGCTGGCGTCATTTAGGCTGGGGTATTTTGGCAGGGGAGGGCCAGTAACAATGGTCCTCGCCCACCCTGGTAACATCAGGCGGTTGCTGCTTGGTAATTATTACCCCGGTACCCACCGCCACAGGGGTGTCGGGAAGAGATGGTACCAACAGGCCCAGAGCGTCAAAAATGGCACTCCTGGGCCTAGGTGGTAACAGGCTGGCGTCATTTAGATTGGGGTATTTTGGCAGGGGAGGGCCAGTAACAATGGTCCTCGCTCATCCTGGTAACGTCAGGCTGTTGCTGCTTGGTTGGTATCTGGCTAAGAATAAAAATACAGGAAACCCTATGCATTTTTCTTTAATTATTTATTTATTTATGAAAAAAAAAAAAACGCATAGGGTCCCCCATATTTTTATTCTCAGCCAAATACCAACCAAGCAGCAACAGCCTGACGTTACCAGGGTGGGCGAGGACCATTGTTAATGGCCCTCCCCAGCCTAAATAATGCCAGCGTGTTACTGCCTAGGCCCAGGAGCACCATATTTGATGCTCCGGGCCTATTGGTAGTAGCTCTTCCCGACACCCCTGTGGTGATGGGTACCTGGGTAATAATCGGGAGTTACCCTAGCTGTTTTTGGTGCTAATGCTAAGCCCTGGCTTAGTAATGGATTCTGTCTATAAGACAGCTTCCACTACTAAGCCTGTAAAGTGGGAAACATTTTTTAAAAAAGGTTTAAAAAACGTATATTCCAAAAAACATTCCCTCATAAGTCCTCGTTAACCATTTTATTAACATTAAAAAAAAAAACACTGGTCATCGTCGTAGTCCACAGGATACATGGATCTGAAATGAGAAGGGAAAAAAAACAAGGAAAATAGGTTAGTACATTTATTGTAACCCACCCGCACATTTTCCGCCCGCACCGCAATGCATGACTACAACTCCCAGCATGTCCTTACAGTAAGGACATAATGGGAGTTGTAGCCATGCAGCAGGGCTGGAGGGGAGATGTGCAAACGGGTGATAAGCATGTCACCTGCCCCCACTGCATGACTACAACTCCCTATAAACAAGGTATGGGTGTACATCTGCACCTGGGTATGCCGTAGTGCACCTGAGTTTCCACAACTCCTCAGTATCACACAGTTCAGAAAAATTGCACTCATAAGACTAGATTTGCGTTCAAAGTTTAACACTTTGCTTCAACCGTATGTCTTCATATACAAAACTTTTCAATACGGAGACAGTGTATAAGAACACAACATAATCACCCAGTGCTCGTTCACTGATTCCATCTACAGCATAAGATCAACTTCTTCTGCTCTCGCCGGAGCTCCGTGTTGGAGTATCCATGTTGGCTGTATACCTTGCCTGACTCTGCAGACAGCGTCTGGAAGCTCACTCACAGGTCAGCGTGATTGGCGACGTTTCAGGATCTCTCCCTTTCTGAAACCTAACCCACCACCATTATTTATGGACCATAGTCTTGCGAGATTTCACATCTATGAATTAAAATCATACATAAAACAATCAAATATATTGGTAGATGGTATTACCATGTAACTTTACATCGGAACAGCATAAACTAACTCACAAAAATACATTAAAATTGCAATTTTCATTAATACCATTCGGGGACATCACATTTAATTTAATGCGTAATCCAATAAGCTTCCCTTCTTAATAATATCTTTTTTATTTCCTCACTCTTTGTCTCACATATCTCCTCCAGTACCATCCATTTAAGATCACATACTTGGTGATGATTTTGCACAAAATGTCTCGCTACATTTGTTTCTCAATACTTCATAAGGTATATCACCTGCTTGATGACACATGTGTACCATCCCTGTATGGGGATCTTAGTCCCCTTCATGGGATGGGACACTGTGTCCCATTTTACAATACTATTGCAATTTTGGCATGAGCCACATGAAAACGTACCATTTCTTCTTGCTTTTAAAAAGGCCTGTTTTGTCAAACGCTTCTTTTTTATGTCAGATCTTACTAACATGTCACCATTTGACTTCCCTCTCCTGTACACAAATTTTGGTTTTTCTTCAAACAACGTACCATATTTTGGGTCCTCTTTGAGTATACCCCAATACTTATTAATTATTTTTCTGATCAATTTTGAATGCTCATCATAGACAGAAAAATATACATTTTCATTTATTTTCTTTACCTTCATTTTGTTTTCTAAGATGGTATTTCATCAACCACTTTCCCTGCTTCTTCCACTAATTTTCTATTATATCCTCTCTGTACAAATTTCTTCACCAGTTTCTCTTTATTTTTCTTATATTCTTCCTGTGTACTACATATTCTTTTAGCCCTCACTTTCTGACCCTTAGGGATGCCTTTCAATGTCAACTGTTTCTATGGAGCAGATAATTACGATCTGTCTCCTTAGAAAATGGTGAGGTTCTATTTTATCATTATTTTTTGTGATACGGACATCTAAATAATATATTTCTTGTAAACTACTTCCGCATGTGAACTCAATCAGACAATGACAATTATTTAAATATTCAACATATTCCTCCAATTCGGGACGTTTGCTAGACCACAGCATGAACACATTGTCCACGAATCGGAGCCATATATTGGCATACTTGCTCAATGGGCTTGCTGGAACATACTGACTCTCAAATTTATTCATAAAAATAAAAAAATAAAAAATTTTAGAGTATTTTTGTAAGTTAGTTTATGCTGTTCCGTTGTAAAGTTACATGGTAATACCATCTACCAATATATTTGATTGTTTTATGTATGATTTTAATTCATAGTTGTGAAATCGGGCGAGACTATGGTCCATAAATAATGGTGGTGGGTTACTCACGTTAGGCTTGAGAAAGGGAGAGATCCTGAAACATGGCCATTCACGCTCACCTGTGAGTGAGCTTCCAGACGCTGTCTGCCGAGTCAAGCAAGGTATACAGCCAACATGGATACTTCAACATGGAGCTCCCGCGGGAGCAGAAGAAGTTGATCTTATGCTGTAGATGGAATCAGCGAACGAGAACTGGGTGATTATGTTGTGTTCTTATACACTGTCTCCGTATTTAAAAGTTTTGTATATGAAGACATACGGTTGAAGTAAAGTCCCTTGATAAATCTCCGTCATGGTTCCTTCCTTGTGTTCATCACTCAAATTAGCAGCAATTTTCATGCAGGACAATGCCAGGACAGTTACTTGAAACTGAAAACTTTGAAGCAATGAAATGGCCAGCCCAGAGTTCTGATCTAAACCCAATAGAAAACCTCTGGAAAATCCTTGGTGACAAAGTTATGTCCAAGAAACCCATAACAGTCACATAACTGTGGAAGAGACTGGAAGAAGAGTGGAGCAAAATCCCACCAGAGCAGTGTGAGAGACTAGTGATGTCCTGTGGACGCAGATCTGCTAAAGTCATTCAAAGCAAAGGTCTGTACACTTCCTACTGACTGTTGGAACCTTTAGATAATTTACTTACAATCTTTCTCTGTGCTACAGTCATCGCTGTTATCATCATCACGTTTTTTTTGAAAAATAAAGGTTTTATGTTGATATACTTTGGCTATTTTGTAAAACACTGTTCTTACTTACAAAACTGTTCTTACTTACAAAAAAAAATCATTCAAATGATGATCAATATAGATTACATTATTTCTCAAAAAAAATCAAGTGTTCATAAATTCTGCTCTAATTTTGATCTCTAGTGTACCTTGAGTGATTGTCAATTCTGTCATCACTAGCATTTCTGTATCTGTGCTGGCCTACTGTGTATATGACTCTCTGCTTAGTATCTTGTTTACCCTTCTGCTTTCTAATTTAGACCCTTGCAAACCCTCCTGGTTATGGAACCCTTGAACTGAACTCTTACTACCCTTGACTGCCAATTCTGCTGTTACTTTACCTCCTGGCTTTTGAACTCTTTGTTTGTACCCTGAATATCCATAATCTGCTGATTCTGTTACTCGATGCTCTCCAGGCTGCCTTGTCCCGGCTTGTTGGACTATTCTTCCCTGCTAGGTTAGTGCCATTGTGCACTTTGATAGGGACTGTCATCATAGCTGTGGTTGCCCTTATCATAGTGAGTGCTCCTTGTAAGCAGGGACAGGGGTGCAGGGTGAGATTAGGTTTGCCCATCCCTTCCCCTGTCATTACAACAGCACCATGAGTTTGTATTGTCACACCGATTCTTACAATTTCTAAAACAACCCTTCTTTTAGAATTTTTTAGTAACAGCATAAATCTTCTGTGTGTTGTATATACACCTTTAGCAGCATGTGTTTCCTACTTATTACATGGCAACATCAGGTTACATCAGTATTTAATCTTAGGGTTTGTCTATCACAACACAGTTAGGTTACTAATGCAAACAAACCAATTAGTGCTGTCACATTCTAAACACTTGAGTTATCAGTTCCTTCTCCCACCAAATATGGGTGGATGCCAAGATGGACACTTAAACCTTCTATTACTCCAATTATTTAGTGCATTTGAACATAATTTAAGTCCAACATAATTAAATTTACCAAATATTGTAACCAAGTTACTGAATTCACAGCAATAAGAGAAGGTTATTATAGATGGAAGATGAAGAACAGCAATCAACGAATTATGAAGTTCATTAAGTTGACCCTCTGCGTTACTTAAATGGATCCTATACTTTTTACATATATGGCTACCTGATAATCCTGAACATTGACTGTGTGCTGCCCATGAGGAAGATGGGTGGAGGAATCCAGGCCAGCTGAGGGAAGTAGTCTCTCTGGTAATTCTATAGTAGCGTCACGGTTGGCTGCTTGGTTTTGCTGAGCTGTGCATCTTTTGTAACACAATTAGAAAGAATAATTAGAAAGTCCTTTGACCCAAGGGTATACTTGGTACGGTGTCTGGAGTGTGTACTGTCAGGCCCAAGATCTGAGTGTGAAATAAATCCTTATGTATTTTTAGGTATTTTATCTGTCTTTGTGTATATGTGTATTGTACTATTGTACAGTTTTATTGGGGCCTGTATTGTAACCATTGCTGGACACAAGATGTCTCTGGCTTGCTCATTAATGCAAAGACTTACAATCAAGAATGAGATAAGGAACCCCAGTCCTGGGTTGACCATGCTTAAAGGGGTACTCCGGTGGAAAACGTAAACTTTTTTTTGGTTTTTAATTTTTTTTAAGGGGGGTGGGGGTGGGGGTTGACCCTCTGAGCTATATAATATGGATAATATTCCTTTGTTACAAACCTTGTCACAAATGTGGTAACATCTTACATCTTGGAAAAACCTTGAGGAGATCTCTTTTTATCCACTGACCAAAGATCTCTCACAGGGACTGCTGTGTACCAATTATCATATGTAAGGACTTTCTTATGCTTATCTCATTTTAGTTTCATGAACAGTCTAGCTGCACTCTTTATTATCTTTGTGTAACCTGTATGTGATTTGTTACTGTATTTTTGTACATAGCACTGTGATACCTTTCAGCTTAAATGTTAAATTAATCATCTCAGGTCATTGACCTCTAAATATGAGTTCACCTTTCTTAAGGAAGTTATTTAGGGACTTACTGGGACTAATAAGAAGTACCCAGAGGCAGGGGCGTAACTAGAGCATTTGGCACCCAGGGCAAACCCTTTGTTTGGCACCCCCCCACACACACACGCACCCCCCCCCCTTAATTACACCCCCTCCCCTCGCCCCAGGGGCGGACTGACAACACACGGGGCCCCCGGACCAAAAAAAAGGCAAGGGCCCCTGCTAGGCTCTGCAGCTCGTCAATCTTCTGCCACGCTCCTATTCCACCCAAATCCCACACACAATAAATAAAAATTTATATATCGTATGTAAGAAACATTTTAACCCCTTAAGGACCGGGGCTTTTTCCGTTTTTTCATTTTAAATTTTTCCTCCTTAACTTAAAAAAATCATAACTCTTTAAAATTTTCACCTAAAATTCGATATGATGGCTTATTTTTTGCGCCACCAATTCTACTTTGTAATGACATCAGTCATCTTGCCCAAAAATCTATGGCGAAACGGGAAAAAAATAATTGTGCGACAAAATTTAAAAAAATGCAATTTTGTAACTTTTAGGGGCTTACGTTTCTACGTAGTAAATTTTTCGGTAAAAATGACACCTTATCTTTATTCTCTAGGTTCATACGGTTAAAATGATACCCTACTTGTATAGGTTTGATTTTGTATTACTACTGAAAAAAATCAGAAATACATGCAGGAAAATTTATACGTTTAAAATTGTCATTTTCTGAGCCCTATAACTTTTTTATTTTTCCATGTTCAGGGGGCTATGAGGGCTCATTTTTTGCACCGTGATCTGAAGTTTTTGTCAGTACCATTTTTGCATTGATCAGACTTTTTGATCGCTTTTTATTCATCTTTTCATGATATAAAAAGCGACCAAAAATAAGCTATTTTGGACTTTGGAATTTTTTTGCGCGTACGCCATTGAACGTGTGGTTTAAAAAGCGGTATATTTTTATAATTCGGATATTTTCGCACGTGGCAAAACCACATATATTTATTTTTATTTACACTGTTTTTTTTTATTCTTGGAAATGCCGGGATCATTGAAAGGGTTAGTGATTTTTTTTTACACTTTTCTTATGCCATATTATAGCCCCTAGGGGGGGCTATAACATTGCATGTACTGATCTTTAACAATGATTGATCCATCTCCTTAGGAATGCATCAATCAGTGTTTTCGGCGATTGAATGCTCAAGCCTGGATCTCAGGCTTGAATCATTCAATTGGCGATCTGTCTTCAGGAAGGAAGGTAAGAGACCTCCCTCCTGAAGTATAGCTGTTCGGGATGCCGCGATTTTACCGCGGCGATCCAGAACAGCTCCCTGAGCTAACCGGCACATTTTACTTTCACTTTTAGCCGCACGGCTCAGCTATTAGCGGCGGGTCCCGGCTTCACTATGACGCCGAGCCCGTCGTGATATGATGCGGGGTTATCGTGTAATCCCGCGTTATATCACAGGAGTGGGACCAAGGGTGTAAGTTTACGCCCTTGGTCCTTAAGGGGTTAAAGTAGGTCAATTTCAATGACCAATAATACTGGTATACAAGGAGTAAATATATACCACCACACAATAACTGGATAATACCGCCATACTGTACTGAATAAAACCACTATACACAGACCAGTATACTATAAAGAAACTGTATAGAATATAAGTGATTATATACAGGACCATATGGCGGTAGAAATCAGCTGTACACAGGATGCGTATACTATATAAGCGATTACAGTTACATTTTGGGACTCACAATTACGTATTTTCTGATCAGCGACGTCCTCTTTCCTTTTCTTCTCCGTCCGGATAAGACCGCCATGTGGATCTCTTAACATCTGCAGGAAAAACATGTCAGACTCTGCATTTTTTAGTGCCCTCCCCTCCTATACACAATCTGCCCATCTATAGGCCCACAAACTGTAATAATGCCCTTCTTGGTGTCCTGCACAGTAAAAGGGCAGGTAGGTAGGTAGCCAGGTAACCCCCTCTTTCTCATAGGTATATGCAGAGTTACACCCCCCTCTTTCCCATAGGTATATGCAGAGTTACACCCCCCCTCTTTCTCATAGGTATATGCAGAGTTACACCCCCCTCTTTCCCATAGGTATATTCAGAGCTACACCCCCCCTCTTCTCCATAGTTATATGCAGAGCTACACCCCCCCTCTTCCCCATTGGTATATGCAGAGGTACACCCCCCCTTCCCCATAGGTATATGCAGAGCTACACCCCCCCCTCTTCCCCATAGGTATATGCAGAGCTACACCCCCCTCTCCCTCCCTTTCCCATAGGTATATGCAGAGCACCCCCCTCTCCCTCCCTTTCCCATAGGTATATACAGAGCGCCTCCCTTTCCCATAGGTATATACAGAGCACCCCCCTCTCTCCCTCCCTTTCCCATATGTATATGCAGAGCACCCCCCTCTCCCTCCCCTTCCCATAGGTATATACAGAGCACCCCCCTCTCTCCCTCCCTTTCCCATAGGTATATACAGAGCACCCCCTCTCCCTCCCTTTCCCATAGGTATATGCAGAGCTACGCTACACCCCCCCTCTTTCCCATAGGTATATGCAGAGTTACACCCCCTCTTTCCCATAGGTATATTCAGAGCTTCACCCCCCCTCTTCTCCATAGGTATATGCAGAGCTACACCCCCCCTCTTCCCCATAGGTATATGCAGAGCTACACTCCCCCTTCCCCATAGGTATATGCAGAGCTACACCCCCCCCTCTTCCCCATAGGTATATGCAGAGCTACACCCCCTCTCCCTCCCTTTCCCATAGGTATATGCAGAGCACCCCCCTCTCCCTCCCTTTCCCATAGGTATATACAGAGCACCCCCCCTCTCTCCCTCCCTTTCCTATAGGTATATGCAGAGCACCCCCTCTCTCCCTATCCCATAGGTATATACAGAGCACCCCCCTCTTTCCCTCCCTTTCCCATAGGTATATACAGAGAACCTCCCCTCTCCCTCCCTTTCCCATAGGTATATGCAGAGCACCGCCCCTCTCCCTCCCTTTCCCATAGGTATATGCAGAGCACCCCCCCTCTCCCTCCCTTTCCCATAGGAATGTACAAAGCACCCCCCTCTGACTCCCTTTCCCATAGGTATATACAGAGCACCCCCCCGCACTCCCATAGGTATATACAGAGCACCCCCCCTCTCCCTCCCTTTCCCATAGGTATATACAGAGCACCCCCCCACTCCCTCCCTTTCCCATAGGTATATACAGAGCACCCCCCTCCCTCCCTTTCCCGTAGGTATATACAGAGCACCCCGTCTCCATCCCTTTCCCATAGGTATATGCAGAGCACCCTCCTCTCCCTCCCTTTCCCATAGGTATATGCAGAGCACCCGCCCTCTCCCTCCCTTTCCCATAGGTATATACAGAGCACCCCCCTCTCTCCCTCCCTTTCCCGTAGGTATATACAGAGCACCCCCCTCTCCCCCCCTTTCCCATAGGTATATGCAGAGCTACGCTACACCCCCCCTCTTTCCCATAGGTATATGCAGAGTTACACCCCCCTCTTTCCATTAAGTATATTCAGAGCTACACCCCCCTCTTCTCCATAGATATATGCAGAGCTACACCCCCCTCTTCCCCATAGATTTATGCAGAGCTACACTCCCCCTTCCCCATAGGTATATGCAGAGCTACACTCCCCCTTCCCCATAGGTATATGCAGAGCTACACCCCCCCCTCTTCCCCATAGGTATATGCAGAGCTACACCCCCTCTCCCTCACTTTCCCATAGGTATATGCAGAGCACCCCCTCCCCCTCCCTTTCCCATAGGTATATACAGAGCACCCCCTCTCTCCCTCCCTTTCCTATAGGTATATGCAGAGCACCCCCCTCTCCCTCCCTTTCCCATAGGTATATGCAGAGCACCCCCCTCTCCCTCCCTTTCCCATAGGTATATACAGAGCACCCCCCCTCTCCCTCCTTTTCCCATAGGTATATACAGAGCACCCCCCCTCCCTCCCTTTCCCATAGGTATATACAGAGCACCCCCCACTCCCATAGGTATATACAGAGCACCCCCCCTCTCCCTCCCTTTCCCATAGGTATATACAGAACCCCCCCCCACTACCTCCCTTTCCCATAGGTATATAAAGAGTACCCCCTCCATTTCCCATATGTATATACAGAGCACCCCCTCCCTCCCTTTCCCATAGGTATACACAGAGCACCCCCCTCTCCCTCCCTTTCCCATAGGTATATACAGAGCACCCCCCACTCCCTCCCTTTCCCATAGGTATATACAGAGCACACACACCCTCTCCCTCCCTTTCCCATAGGTATATACAGAGCACCCCCACTCCCTCCCTTCCCCATAGGTATATACAGAGCACCCCCCCCCCCTTTCCCATAGGTATATACAGAGCACCATCCCCTTCCCTAATGGTACAGGCAGAGTTAAAAAATAAATAAAAAGGATGCTCACCTGATTTCCCACGCAGCGATCTCCTCAGCAGCAGGGCCTGTGTCTTCTCCCCTCCACAGTACAGGAGCCGGATGAGTGACGTCACCGGCACCTGTACTGCATGCTGCGTGGGGGCGGATGTCACGTCTCCTCTGTGTGAGATTCAAATGCGGCTCACACAGAGGGGACGCCTTCTCCTGTATGTGCGTGTATCGCACATACAGGAGAATGTAGCGCTGTCTGCTGGGGATCTGGGACGAGTGTCCCGGATTCTCAGTAGTGGTGGCGGCGGCGGGTAAGTCCGCCCCTGGCACCCCCCCCTTGGTACGCCACTGCCCAGAGGTCTGGTGGCTTTAACCCTTGCACCATCACACTCTCTTAGCTGGGTGTGATTGTGACATGTACCCTTGATGGTGTGTGCAGCATAAATACTGTAGAAATAATTGTAACTTGAAAACAGTGTAACTTTATTCAAGTCCAAACAATACAGTCTGCAAGTTACAAGCTGTCATAACAAATGTATGGAGATTTTTCCTAATCCCCTTTAAGATGCTTGGTAAGCAGGCATACTGACTAAAAGTCTCTAGATAGATATGCTCATATCACTTCTTGTTTTGCTAGTAAAGTAAGAGAAATACAATTAGGTAATACTTTACTGTGGAGGGTCTTCAAAGGTTGGTTTACTGTGGCGCACCCTAAAGTTGAAAAAACATAAAAAGGGTGAAATTGCTCACGGTTCAAGCACAAACAATAGCTTTCGACCGAGCTAGCCAGGAGATGCGCCTATACCAATGGTGCTAAAATGGGGAGTTAAAATAAAAGGTGCTCAAAGTAAAAAAAAATGGACATATGTACACAATTAATATTAAAACTAATTCAATGCTGAAGTTGATTGGGAAGTGATAGCCATGCAGCACTAACTCTGACTGGAAGTCGACAACTAGTTAAGTGTTTGCAGAAAAGTCCCTGCTCAGCTAATTGCTTCTTCTGACTAATAATTCTCTTTCTTGGAGCCAGAAAAAGATTATTTGGAGATGACTGTCTCTCATCATGGACTTAAGACACATGATAGAAAACCTCCTGAACACACAGTGTCACGATCACTGTGATGCGACTCAGATCTGACTAGATCTGAACTAGATTAGCATGATCTGAACTAGATTAGCATGAAGCGAACTTTTGCTTCAACAAGATTCTGACTAGACCTTAACATTTTCTGTGTAATCTAATCGTGGGAACAGACAGGCTTGTGTGCATAAAGGGGTACTCCGCCAAAAAAAATCTTATCCCCTATCCAAAGGATAAGGGATAAGATGTCTGATCGTAGGGGTCCCTGCATTGAACTTTTGGATAGTATATTTGTTTGTAATGGAAGTCAGGGGCCATGAGCGTTTACAAATCCCCCTTGTGGTGCCAGAACAGTGGACCCCCCCACATGTGACCCCATTTTGGAAACTACACCCCTCACAGAATTTAATAGGGGGTGCAGTGAGCATTTACAACCCACTGGCGTTTGACTGGTCTGGGAAGTATGGGCTGAGAAAATTACATTTTTCATTTTCACGGACCACTGTTCCAAAAATCTGTCAGACACCTGTGGGGCGTAAATGCTCACTGTACCCCTTATTACATTACACGAGGGGTATAGTTTCCAAAATGGGGTCACATGTGGGGGGGTCCGTTGTTCTAGCACTATGGGGGCTTTGTAAACACACGTGGCCTTCAATTTTGGACAAATTTTCTCTTCAAAAGCTCAATGGCGCTCCTTCTCTTCTGAGCCTTGTAGTTTGCCCTCACAGCACTTTACATCCACATATGGGGAATGTTCTTACAAATTTTGGGGAGTTTTTTTCCTATTTTTCCTTGTGAAAATGAAAAATTTAGGGTAACACCAGCATGTTAGTGATTTTTTTTTATTGTTTTTCATTTTCCCATGCAACTTTAATGAAAATTCATCAAACACCTGTGGGGTGTTAAGGCTCACTATACCCCTTGTTACGTTCCGTGAGGGGTGTAGTTTCCAAAATGGGGTCACATGTCGGTATAAATTTTTTTGAGTTTATGTCAGAACCGCTGTAAAATCAGCCTCCCCTGTGCAAATCATCAATTTAGGCCTCAAATGTACATAGTGCGCTCTCACTCCTGAGCCTTGTTGTGCACCCGCAGAGCATTTTACGCCCACATATGGGGTATTTCCGTACTCAGGAGAAATTGCGTTACAAATTTTGGGGGTCTTTTTTTCCTTTTACCTCTTGTGAAAATAAAAAGTATGGGGCAACACCAGCATGTTAGTGTAAATTTTTTTTTTACACTAACAGGCTGGTGTAGACCCCAACTTTTCCTTTTCATAAGGGGTAAAAGGAGAAAAAGCCCCCCAAAATTTGTAGTGCAATTTCTCCCGAGTAAGAAAATACCCCATATGTGGCCCTAAACTATTTCCTTGAAATATGACAGGGCTCCGAAGTGAGAGAGCGCCATGCGCATTTGAGGACTAAATTAGGGATCGCATAGGGGTGGACACAGGGGTATTCTTCGCCAGTGATTCCCAAACAGGGTGCCTCCAGCTGTTACTAAACTCCCAGCATACCTGGACAGTCAGTGGCTGTCCAGAAATGCTGGGAGTTGTTGTTTTGCAACAGTTGGAGGCTCCATTTTGGAAACACTGCCGTACAATAAGTTTTTCATTGTTATTGGGGGGGACAGTGTAAGGGGGTGTATATGTAGTGTTTTACCCTTTATTTTGTGTTAGTGTAGTGTAGTGTTTTTAGGGTACATTCGCACTGGCGTGTTACGGTAAGTTTCCCGCTAGGAGTTTGGGCTGCGGCGAAAAATTTGCCGCAGCTCAAACTTCAAGCAAGAAACTTACTGTAAACTTGCCCGTGTGAATGTACCCTGTACATTCACATGGGGGGGGGGGGGCAAACCTCCAGCTGTTTCAAAACTACAACTCCCAGCATGCACTGACAGACTGTGCATGCTGGGAGTTGTTGTTTTGCAACAGCTGTTACCTAACTCAGAATTTTCCAACCAGTGTGCCTCCAGCTGTTGCAAAACTACAACTCCCAGCATGTACTGATCGCCAAAGAGCATGCTGGGAGATGTAGTTATGCAACAGCTGGAGGTACGCAACTACAACTCCCAGCATGTCGAGACAGCTGTTTGCTGTTTGGGTATGCTGGGATTTGCAGTTTTGCAACATCTGGAGGGCTAGAGTTTAGAGACCACTGCACAGTGATCTTCAAACTGTGGCCCTCCAGATGTTGCAAAACTACAAATCCCAGCATGCCCAGAAAGCAAACTGCTGTGTGGGCATGCTAGGAGTTGTAGTTTTGCAAGATCTAGAGGGCCACAGTTTACAGATCACTGCCCAGTGATCTCCAAACTGTGACCCTCCAGCTGTTGCAAAACTACAAATCCCAGCATGCCCAAACAGCTGTCTGGGCATACTGGGAGTTGTAGTTTTGCAACATCTGGAGTGCTACAGTTTAGAGACCACTGTATAGTGGTCTCAGACTGTAGCCCTCCAGATGTTGCGAGGCAACTCATCGGCTTCCATAGGATCCAGGGAGCCAGCCGCACAACATCACTGCCCGCTGATCTCCGCAGGCGGTCGCTGTCCACAGCCACCGGATGGGTAAGAAGATCTTCGGTGCCGGTCCTCTGTCGTTTCCCCATTCTGCCGACCTATTCTGGGTGGGCAGAATGGGAAAACCGAAAGTTAACCCCCCCCCCGCCCCCGATCTGCTATAGGTTGTCGCTTCTAGACAACCAATAGCAGGGATAGGATGCCACCTCACTCCTACCCCTTCAGTGGAATCGTCGGTGTCTTAGACTACCCCGATCCCCCTTATTTTCCGGGTCACCATAGACCCGTATGACCCGGAATCGGCGCAAATCGCAAGTGTGAATTCACCTGCGATTTGCACCGATCGCCGGCATGATGACCCCCCCCCCCCCCCCGATCGATTTCCTTAGCTCTAGGTCCTTAGCTACCAGGGTGCTTAAAAGGGTTAATAAACTTCTTTAATGTCATTCTGACTACTTTAAGGGGTGCAGTTTCTAAAATGCGGTGATTTATGTGGGCATCTAACATACAGGCCCCTCAATTCCCCTTCAGAGCTGAACTGGTCCCTGAAAAATCTGATTTAGCAATTTTCTTGAAAATCTGGAAAATTGCTACTAAACTTATAAACCCTCTAACATTCTAAAAAAGTAAAAGAATGTTTATCAAATAATGGGAACATAAAGTAGACATATTGCAGATGTTAATTAATCAATAATTTGGTACGGCATGAAACTATCAAATCTAGAAAAATGCTAATTTTTCATTTTTTTCTCAATTTTTATTTTTTACAAAAAACGCTAAATAGATCAATCAAAATTTACCACTAATGTAAAGTACAATATGTCACAAAAAACTATCTCAGAATCGCTTTCATAAGTAAAAGTGTTCCAAAGTAATTACCAAATAAGTGGACGCATGTTGAAAATTTGCCTTTTCAGTAAAGGGGTTAAAGAGAACCAATCACCTACAGTAGGTGGAGCTGAAAATATTTATTGTTTAGATAAATTGCTTACATAAAAATAAGAAATAAACACCTAAATATAAGTAATAAAAAAAAACTTAAGGATTTCATGCTGCCTTCCACGGGTCTTCTGCTCTGGTCTGAGAACGAGCAGACCAGAGCAGAAAATGACCGATAACACTGATCAGTGCTATGCCCTATGCACAGCACTGAACAGTTTGCAATCGAATGATGGGGACTATTAAAGTGTAAAAATAAAAGTAAAAAAGTAAATAATAAAAAAGTTTTAAAAAATTTGAAAAATCCCCACCCCCAATAAAAATGTAAATTATCCAATTTCCCCATTTCACCCCCAAAAAGTGTTAAAAAAAAACGGTGAACGGCGTGAATGTAAAAAAAAAAAAAAAGGCCAAAATTGCTGGTTTTTTTTTTTACATTTTATTCCCCAAAAAAATGTATAAAAAATCTATTAAAAGTTTTATATATGCAATTATGATATCAATAAAAATGACAGATCACAGTGCAAAAAATGAGCCCTCATACCACCACATATACAGCAAAATGAAAAAGTTATAGGTCTTAAAAATAGAGGGATTTTTTATGTACTAATTTGGTTAAAAAGTTTGCCTTTTTTTTAAGCACAACAGTGATAGAAAAGTATGTAATCTTGGGTATCATTTAATCGTATTGACCCAAAGAATGAAGAACACATGTAATTTTTGCCGTACGGCGTGAAAACGAAACCTTCCAAAATTAGCAAAATTGCGGTTTTCTTTTCAATTTCCCCACACAAATAGCATTTTTTTTGGTTGCACCATACATTTTATGGTAAAGTGAGTGATGGCATTACAACGCACAAATGGTTGCGCAAAAAGCAAGCCCTCACATTAGTCTGTGGAGGAAAATATAAAAGAGTTATGATTTTTTGAATGTGAGGAGGAAAAAACGAAAATGTCAAAATAAAATTGTCCTTAAGGCCAAAATGGGCTGAGTCCTTAAGGGGTTAAGATTTGCTTATTTGCTGATGATGTTCTTCTTACCCTCTCTCGTCTCTCGTCTCTTTGCCTTCTCTTCCTAATCTCTACAAAGCTCTCCACGCTTATGGTGTGGTTTCTGGCTATAAAATTAATCTCTCCAAGATTAAAGCACTTCCTCTGAATCTTCCCTTGTCCCTGTCTATTCTTTTATGCTCTAACTATTCTTTTAAATGGTCCTCTTCTGCTATTAAGTACTTGGGGGTTCATCTTACTTCTCGCTATTCCTCTCTTTATTCTGCTAATTACCTCCCCCTTTTTCGTGAACTCAGGGCTCTCATGGAGAAATGGAGGTTGCAATATATCTCCTTTTTTGGGCGTATTGCGGTGGTTAAAATGACGATCCTCCCTAAATTACTTAGTTTTTTCGAGACATTGCCGGTACACATGCCATTGTCAGCTCTTCGTCGGCCATTTTTCGTTTTATTTGGAATGGTAAGAGACATCGTCTCCCAATGTCAGTTATGATGGCTAGTAGAGCTATGGGGGGCCTAGCGGTTCCTGATGTAACAAAGTATTGTTGGGCTGCTCATCTGCACCATCTTGCGGCATGGTCAACATACCATGCTTATAGCCATTGGATGGAACTGGAGAAGCTCTGGCTAGCCCCAATTCACCCTAATACCCTCCTGTGGTGTGCTCAGGCATCTGCTATTTCTCTTTTTCTTCTTCTAGGTTCCATGTCTTTTTCTAGATATGTCTGGGGGTATTGTTCTAGGAAACAGTTTTCTTCCCCTATGCGGTCTTTCCTCTATCATCCTGACTTTCTTTCTGGCCTGTCTTCGGCTATGGTGCGGGAATGAGGATCCCCAGGTCTCTTCTGCTAGGCCGACATAGTTGACCCTATATCTCGTTCCCTCCTGTCTTTTGAACAACTGGCTTCCGGTTGGGATCTCCCCTCTTCTGAGTGATTCCACTAACTGCATCTTTGAGATTTTATGTCCTACACGCTTGGTATTACAGTGGTTTCCCAGCCTACTGGCTTTGAAAGGTTATGTTGTGGTGGACCTCAGACGAGGGGCCTTATTCATTTCTTCTTCACCCCACTGATGGTAATTCTCCGTCGCACCACTATATGGGTCACTGCGAGGCTGTTTTAAATACTGCTATTGCTCTACCTCAGTGGCGTGTTATTTGTGAGCGGGCATCCAAGGCATCTATCTGCACCGCCTATAAGGAAACCCAGTAAAAAAAAAATTATGGGCTGGTATCATACTCCAGAATTACTGAACAGACTAACCCCTACTATCCCCCCTCAATGCTAGCGTTGTGGGGTGGGGTTGGGTTCAGTATTTCATATTTTGTGGTCCTGTCCTCTCATAGTGGACTACTGGGAAATGGTGCAACTCTTACTGTCTGATGTCTTGGGTGTTTCTGTTCCTCTGAACCTATCTTCTACACCGGTCTCATCGTACTTTGCCTAAATAGCCTTTTAAGCTCTTTATGCATATTGTTTTAGCCGCTAAGACCCTCATTGCCAAGTGTTGGAAGAGGACTCTCCCTCTGAGACTGATCTATTAACTCGTATTTGTGAGATCCGTTCTCCGGAATCTCTCACAGCCTCTTTGAGCAACTCTATCCCATCATTCCTCTCTGTCTGGGAACCATGGGACCACTTTTCTGACCAACAGCCTCTTGATCCCTCCTTCCTCTCCCTCCTTCCTCTTCTCTTCTCTTTTTCTTCCTTTTTCTTTTCCCTACTAGTTTTGTGGATGTTTATGTGTTGGTCTCCGTGGTCCCTTTTTGTCCCTTCCACTCCCCCCCCCCCCCACCTTCCCATTGTTTGTGGCCCTCTGGGCTTGACTAACTATATTTGCTGATGAGAAGTCTCACGCCTTCATGAGCTTTCTTTATGATCAGAATTCTGCCCTTTAAGTGCTTGTACCCCGGTAATGGGACTTTTACCTTATTTTTGTTGTTTTTGTAGGCCTCATATGGCTTCCTTTATGTTTCGTTTTATTCATTGTTTTACTGACTAAAACTGGGTCTTTGGCCCTTTGTGATGTTATTTGCCTTTCCTTTTCTCTTTTTGGATTTGCAACCATAAAAATTCCATATTAAAAATGTACAGTTAAAAAAAAAAAGTCTCAACTAAAAAGACTGAGGGGGTTATTTATCATTGTGTTCTATTCCTTTTTTTGGGCTACATTTGCGAATCTCTTTTATTTTTGCTCTAATTGCAGTGTTTTTCTTTTTCAAAGTTCTAAAATCCATCATTTTGACATTTTGGTGTTGCTAGACCATTTTTTGAAGTGACGGATGCAGTGGCCACAAATTTACTATAGGCATGTTTTTTTTATTTTTGCGCAAATTTTTCTGCAACTGGCGCAAACACCCCCACCACACAAAATTAGACCACCTCCTGACCAGGTCTAAAAAAGATTACTACTCCTGTCTGTTTGCCAAAAATAAATTATCATCAGCCAGAGTGAAAGAGTGGGTGAGAGAGAGAATAATGTAGAGAATAGGAATGTTTAAAGACATAAAAAGTTATGTTAAAAAAAAAAAAAAAGGAAAAGTAAGGGAAAAGTAAAGCAGTTGTCCATATGAAACAATCACTTATATTTTTTAAGGTACAAAAAAGGAATGGTAAAGATGTAAGAAACAACAAGATTGTTAGCAATGGCCAGCATCTCACAATTTCATGTTTAAAAAAAATATCCGACAAAGTGATGATAACATAATTTAAAAAAAAACGGTGATAGGTTAAAAAAAATACCTGTTTAACTAAAACCTCCGTCTCTTGAACAATAAAGTTATTTTTTTCCTGGCCTGTGGAAAGGTAAACCACTATTTAAATGTGAGGGAGACTCTCTTTACAGATCTTCTTTTAGACATGAATTTGCCTTAAAATTAAAACTTAAATGAATAAAGTCAAACACACAGACAAACAAGCTCCTCAGAAGCAGGGTAGACATGATCTGAGAGCATCGGTAAAAAATTATCTCAGTGCAGATCTGCGCAAAATTTATCATGGTCACTGCGACAATATGATAAAATTGGAGCAGCACCGGCAAAAAAAAGCATCTAGACAAACAACAAAAATTATCTAGCCAGGACCATTATTGATAAATAACCCCCTGAGACTTTCTGAGAGACAAATATAGACCATCTAAACTAGTCTAAACAGTTTGATAAATCTCCTCCATAGTATCTACCTGGGTTTAACATAATGCATATAAAAAGCGTTGAGCGCGAATGCGGCATAGCCATGTATATTCTGGGTTTACATAAGAATAAACTTTAAATCTTCTATAAAAAAATATAACAAATTCAAAATAAAAAAAAGGTGTCTTGAAAAAATGGTTGACAGGAAGAGGAAAGAGCACCCCTGCCATGTCCTCTGGTTGAGGTGGAAACTGTGACCGAGCAAAGCACTAGTGGGACTGGTGGTGGTAGGTGTAGTGGGGATACTGTAAGTCATCATGGTGGATATGCTGAGGTGTTGCAAAGAGCCCATAATCAGACATTGTCCCTGAGGAATGTCGGGGACAATGAGGAGGAGTTAGATGATGATGATGTAGTTAAGGAGAAGGCGTGGGAGCCAGGTGCGGAGGAGGTGACAAGTACAAAGCAGTAGAGAAGTACTACTGTCAGCAAAGAAGAGCATTGCATCAAACATACCAGACATAGGCCTGCTGGTATGATTAGCTCAAAAATATTTCAAACTTTTCAAGAATCTCTTAGCCCACCTCCTCACTGACTCGCCTCCTCAGTAACTTCATGAATGAGACTTTTCCTGCTGTTCCGTCTCTGCAAACATAAAATAAGCCATGGCCAGGGTACGAGTATAAAAATTAAAGGGTAGCTCCCACCATCCTATTTTTTTTTTTGCTAGCCCGTCCCCCCCCCCCCCCGCTACGGCACTAGCCCATTCACTCCCCCCCCTCCGCCCCGCATACCCCGTTCCCTCATTACACTTGCAGTTACTACAGAGTCCGGCAGCGGGCGTGCAGGGACAGCGGCTGCAACGAGGCGGCGGCGATGTGCGGGAGGAGTGGCCTCCCAGCCAGTGGCCAGGGAGCCAATGCGCTCGCTCCCGCCTGTCTGATTGACAGGCAGGGAGCGAGTGCAGCCTAACTGAAAAAGGACTGATTGCCACTCCAAAATCAGTCCTTTTTCAGTAGCTGGTTTTTAAATGTAAATTAAACCTTTTTAATGAAAAAAATAAAAATAAAAGTATATTAGACATATGTTGTAGTACATAAGTACTACAACATATCAAAAAATAACGTTGGTGACAGTGCCCATTTAAGGGGAGATTTATCAAAACCTGTGTAGAAGAAGAGTGGTGCAGTTGCCCATGGCAACTAATCAGATTGCTTCTTTCATTTTTCACTGGCCTTTTTAAAAATAAAAGAAGAAATCTGATTAGTTGCTATGGGCAACTGCACCACTCTTCCTGTACACAGGTTTTGATAAATCTCCCCCTAAGACTCTACATAGGCACATGGAGCTGCATGACAAGGCCTCGTAGGACAGTCGAGACGCTGGATAATGTGAAAAGAACCTTGCACCTGCTGCTGATCCTCCAGAACCCTCTCATCTGTCTGGCACCCAGGCCTTGTCCACAGGCAGTGCATCCTCTGTCTTGTCCTCATCACTGTCGTGTCCTACTCCTCTATCCCATCAGTTATCTATTGGGGAATCAACAGTATGCACACACTTTGTTGTAGTGTGCCTTAATTCTCGCCTGGCCAAGTTATTGGTGGTGCAGGCACTACCATACAATGTTGTTGACTCCACAGTGTTTAGGCAACTGATGGGATCTACCTAGCCCAAGTGGTGCATACCTAGTTGCCATTATTTTGCCAAAAAGACATCCTCATTTTGCACAATCGTGTGGAGAGGATGGGCCACTTCATGCAGTTGTTGGTTTGCAGCACAGTGCATGCCATGGTAGATACTTGGAGTAGTAGCTTTAACCAGGGCCAATACATTTCTTTTATAGCCGATTTGGTCAACATCTTGCAGAACGAGGTTCCACCGCAACAAGGCTAGGAAATAGTATCTATACCTCCACGGTTGTAACAATCCTATTCAACTTGTGACATCTGCCACCTAACCTCCCTCTCATCCAGATCCTCCTCCATGGACATCTTGCTTCCTCCTACAGGGAGGAGTGTAGCTTACCTTCCTCCTCATCCCTTCTTTAATGGGTGCAAAGTCATAAGCTGCCATGTTGTATTACATCTGCTAAGCCTGGGCGAGAAAAGCCACACAGCGGAGGACTTGCTGCCCTGTTTGCATCAGGAAGTTTCACACTGGTTTTCTACTCGTAATCTGAGATTGAGAAACATTGTCGCTGCATCTAGGTGGCATGACACACTCTCCCTGTATGGCATACAGTATGTGCTAAATTTTGTAATCAAACGTTTCTTGAAAAATTGTGGCAGTCTCAGTGATGCACTGGCTATGTGCAGGAAAATGTGCATTCAGTTTAGCCGTTCTTATGCTTTAAAACTTCTTGACCCTTCTTGACCTACAGCGCCAAAATGGTCTTCCTCAGCACCATCTCATTTGTGATGTTTCAACATGGTAGAACTCAACATTACACATGTTGGACCATCTGTACCAGCAGTGCAAAGCGGCATACAGTTTTTGCAGCCAGTGTGACTTTCAGCTGAGGAATTGGCAGCTAATCAGAGACACCTATTGCCTGCTCAGTCCTTTTGAAGAGGAAACAAGATTTGCCAGCAAGTACAAGTGGAATTAGTGATGTTATGCCACTGATATTCCTTCTGGAGCAAACACTCAAGGTGATGATTGAGCAAAGAGGGATAGAGCAAGGTCCACATCTGGCTGGCAGCAGTATGGATGTTCTTTTTAAGGAGGAATTGGATGAGGAGGATGAGGAAGTGGAAACTAAGGAGGAGGATTTGAAGATGCAATCTGTTGAAGAGATAAGGGAAGAGGAACCTACACAAGGTAACCGTGATGATAACAACTAGGACCATGATTCCCAACTTTGGAAGTATGGAACAGAGGCATACAAGCCGGGCCGTCGGAAAAGCTGGCAAGGATGGTAAACGTATGTTTTCTTGCTTGCGCACTGATAGGCATATTGCACACTTTAAGGAAAGAGATGGGTACTCTGTAGCCATACTCTTAGACCCTTTGTGTAAAGCCACAAGGAGAATTTTTGTCACCCTTTGAGAAGGAGAATGAATTGCCTTTTTATAAGTAGAAACAAAGCAGCTAGCTTGCCACAGCTTTCCAGCAACAAACACCTGCCAAATGGAGGTCCACTCTACGCCCCCCACTGAGTCAAAATCTCCACTCCTTCTGCCAGCACTATGCCTGCAAGAGGCAGGAACATCTGCAGCAGTAGCATCTTCACAAGCTGCAGTACATGATGATGAAGTTTTTACATCAGGTATTCCACCATGACATATTTGTTCACCAAAAATATGTACACCACCTGAACAACTAGGTTGATATAAGACATAAAGGCCCTTCAGTTCTATCATTTCTTAAAGGAAGCTCCCTCTTTTGGGGCAACAATATGTAGAAGAGTATATTATCGTAGTATGGACTGGAACAAGGAATTAGGAACAATGACTTATTGGAGCTTACGTGTGCCAAGATCGATTTAGTTCTTACAAACACAAAAGCTAGCTGTAGCACATTTGGATTTGGCAAAAGCCAGACCTTATCTCTCTCACTGGTTTTAGGTCCACCCCTTTCCCCAGGAGAGGAGGGATGAACTATGGACTTTCTGAAATTATTGTCTAGGAGACAACATGTGACCAAATTATCTTTCAGTTGTGCAGTGAAATGTAAGAAATGCTATCAATATTAACTCTTTGCACTCTGTAAATACCTTTATACACTACACAATCACATTCAATTCCTAAGCACAAGTTGCTTTTCATGTTACACAACTTAAAGGATAAGCTTTATTACTTTCTGCAAATATTTCTCAACCAGCCAATATAAATACACTGGATGAATGTTCTCTTTGCTTATTCTTGTTAGGAAGAGTGGTTGTACAATAATAATATTGCCGCTCTCTATTTTACGTTCTGTTAGCATCTTTCAGTGTAAACCTATCTTCCAGAATTTAGGTCTATTACATTTATTTAAGTTTATTTATAGAATACTTCTTGAAAATCATTAGACTACTGTTATATATATTTAGCATACATATTTCCTGATTCAAAACTAGTCCAATCACCTAGTTACATGTACGTTTCCTACACTATCATGACTATCTGTACAATCTATGTGGATTATTACTATGTCAGAGGCAGCCAGTGTATATAAACTAGTCCATAGCAGCTGTACATTTTCAGAGGATTTATCTAACCACAACAACTAAAGAAGTGGGGAAACTGTGCTATATTAAAACTGTGCAAGAGGCTGCCTCCATTTCTGCAACATCCTGTAATTAATTTATTATGACAGGTCTGACAAACTGAAACAACCAATTCGCTTGCGACAGACACTTATGATATACTTGTGTAGAAACCCAAGGCACCAACTTATAGTAATAGTAAAAAAAAATCAATGCACAGAAGAATACTGTGTAGGGCACGCATGAAACTGTTTGAATTACAAAATACTACAGAGGAGGTATTTAAATGATGTAATGACATGGCCTAAAGTTATAATGCCCTTGAGATTTCTCACATTTTTTTATTTATTTAACCCCTTCATGACCCAGCAATTTTGATTTCTAGTTCACGTTATTTGACTCCTAACCTTCTAAGCTTCCTTTCACACAGCTGTTATGACACGGCAGTGTGATGCCCGTTAGGGGAGCCAGGGAGAATGGCAGATGAAAAATTACTGCTTGCACTGTCTTTTTCTCCGCTATTCCCATAAAAAAACAATGGCGCCCAACGGACCTTATAATAGTAAATGGGAGCCGTCGGGACCTGTTGTTGCCAGTTGTGCCCTGTCACGAGAGTGGGCGTTAAAGGCACACACAAAAAAAGAGGCTTTAATGGCCATTCTTGACGGGGCTCAGTGGAAGTGTGAAAAGGGCCTAAGACCCATAACTTTTTTACTTTTGCACTGACAAAGTTGTATTAGGGCTTATTTTTTGTGGGACAAGGTGTACTTTCCATTGTTTTTTTTTTCAAACAAGGTATGACGAAGCCAGAAAACAATTACATGTAGGGCTAAATTGCAAAAAAAATGGAATTGCACAATTTTGTGAGGCAATAATTTTTTCGGAGTTCACAATACGGTATTATGTATTGTATATTATGTATATATATATTATAATATGACATTATTCTATGAGTCAGTACGAATCCAATAATATCAAACTTGAATAATTTTTGTTTCGTTTTATGGTTAAAAAAAATTGAAAATTAAAATAAAAACTTTGTTCATTTTCATGCTCTCACCCTATAACTTCTTTAATTTTCCACCAACGGAGCTGTGCTTTTTGGTCACTTTTTATTATGTCTTTTTGGGGAAATTAGATATTACCAAAAAACACCAATTTTGGCATTTGGAATTATTTAGCATTTACGCCATTCCCCATGCAGGATCAGAAACATAATAATTTAATAGTTCGGAAAATTATGTGTGCGGCGATATCAAATATGTGCATTTTTTCATTTTTTTTTACAGGGTTTTATTTAAACAATGGGAAAAGGGGGTGATTTTAATTTTTATTAGGGGAGGGATTTTTTATTATTATTTTTATTATGCCCTTGTGACATCACGCCACGTCCTCTCCATTATCAGCTGTTGTGTGCTCCAGAGAAAAATGTAGTTACTTTTTTTGTAGTTCCATTCTGACCACAATGCTTTCTGCTTACACCAAAGGTGTCAGGAACTGTACAATGAATGAGAAAATCCCCATATTAAACCTCTCCTGCTCTAGACAGTTCCTGACCGTGGCAACAGAGAGCAAAGTGATCACACTGGAAAGAACTACACAACTTTTTCTGTAGTATACAGCAGCTGAAGTATTGGAAATTTTAAGATTTTTAAATAGAATTAATTTACAAATCTGTTTAACTTTCTGACATCAGTTGATTTGAAAAAAAAATGTCTCCATAATACCCGTTTAACCCCTCCAGGACAAAGGGCGTACAGGTACGGCCTTGCGTCCTGGGACTTAAGGACCGAGGGTACATGTACGCCCTTGGCGTTTCCACTCTCCACCAGTACCCGGGTTGTGAAGGGAATGGGATGCCTGCTGAAATTGTTTAGCAGGCATCCCGTGACAACGCCTGGGGGTTGTCACCATTTTTACACAAAAATGCTGAGGTTGCCCCATACTTTTCATTTTCACAAGAAAATGTTTAATTTGTAACACAATTTCTCCTGAGTACGGAAATACCCCATATGTTCACGTAAAGTGCTCTGCGGGCGCACAACAGGTCTCAGGAGTGAGGCCTTTGAGGCCTAAATTGGTGATTTGCACAGGGGCAGTTGTAGTGGTTCTGACATAAACACAAAATGTGACCCCATTTTGGAAAGTACACCCCTCACGGGATGTAACAAGTGGTGCAGTGAGCATTTACACCCAACAGGTGTCTGACAGATTTTTGGAACAATGGTCCGAGAAAATGAAAAATCTAATTTTTCATTTTCACGTCCCACTTTAACGAAAGTTTGTCAATCACCTGTGGGGTGTTAAGGCTCACTGTACCCCTTGTTACGTTCCTTGAAGGGTATAGTTTCCAAAATAGTAATCCATGTGGGAAATTTTTTGCTGTTCTGGCACCACAGGGGCTTCCTAAATCCGACATGCCCCCAAAAACCATTTCAGCAAAATTTGCTCTCCAGAAGCCCAATGTCACTCCTTCCCTTCTGAGCCCTCTAGTGCACTCATAGAGCATTTTACATCCACATATGAGGTATTTCCTTACTCGAGAGAAATTGGGTTACAAATTTTGGGGGCTTTTCTCCTTTTACCACTTGTAAAAATGAAAAAAAAATGTTAGTGTAAAAAAATTGAGATTTCAAATTTTTTCCTCTACATTGCTGCTATTCCTGTGAAACATCTAAAGGGTTACCACACTTTCTGAATGTCCTTTTGAATACTTTGAGGGGTGCAGTTTACATAATGGGCTCAATTATGGGGGATATCTTCCATAAAGACCCTCAAATTCAATTCAAAACTGAACTGGTCCCTAAAAAATTCAGATTTAGAAATTTTTGTGAAAAATAAAAAAATTGTTGCTAATCTTTGAAGCACCCTAATGCCAAAGGTTGCCGAACGACTCTCCCATAGAACTATATGGAGGGGGCGTGGCGGCCTCCGCTTCGAGCAAGGGTGGTGACGCACTCCTGTGCTACAACACAGGGGCTCCGTACCGGAGAACGCGGGGGCCCTCAGCACTCAGACCCCCCGCGATCTAAAACTTATCCCCTGTCCTTTGGATAGGGGATAAGATTTTATGCATGACACTTATCCTTTAAGGTCAAAATGGGCTTTGTCCTTAGGGGGTTAAGACGTAGCAGCCTGACTTGCACCAGTTAGTTTTTTGTTTCATATTCCATTGTATATATTATTATCAATGTTGATGTTGTAGTATATGAACCAAAAAAACTAACTAGTGCAAGTCTGGCTGCTGCATCTTAACCCCTTAAAGGGGTACTCCGGTGCTTAGACATCTTATCCCCTATCCAAAGGATAGGGGATAAGATGCCTGACCGCGGGAGTCCCGCCGCTGGGGACTCCCATGATCTTGCACCCGGCACCCCGTTTGTAATCAGTCCCCGGAGGGTGTTTGCTCCGGGTCTGATTGCGGGCGACCACAGGGCAGGCGGCGTGTGACGTCACGCCTGCGCCCCCGTTTGACGTCACGCTCCGCCCCTCAATGCAAGCCTATGGGAGGGGGCGTGATAGCTGTCACGCCCCCTCCCGTAGGCATGCATTGAGGGGCGGAGCGTGACATCACACGTGGTGCAGGCGTGACGTCACACGCCGCCTGCCCTGTGGTCGCCCGTAATCAGACCCGGAGCGAACACGCTCGGGGGACTGATTACAAACGGGGTGCCGTGTGCAAGATCACGGGGGTCCCCAGCGGCGGGACTCCCGCGGTCAGGCATCTTATCCCCTATCCTTTGGATAGGGGATAAGATGTCTAAGCACCGGAGTATCCCTTTAAGGATGAAGCTCATTTTGACCTTAAAGGGGTGTTCCAGGAAAAAACTTTTTTTTTTATATATCAACTGGCTCCAGAAAGATAAACAGCTTTTTTAATTACTTCTTTTAAAAATCTCGATCCTTCTAATAATTATCAGCTGCTGAAGTTGAGTTGTTCTTTTCTGTCTGGCAACAGTGGTCTCTGCGGACATCTCTGCTTATCTCGGGAACTGAACAGAGTAGAAGAGGTTTGCTATTGATTCTAAACTGGGCGGTTCCTGAGACAGGTGTCATCAGAGAGCACTTAGACAGAAAAGAAGAACAACTCAACTTCAGCAGCTCATAAGTACTGAAAGGATTAAGATTTTTTAAATAGAAGTAAGTTACAAATCTGGAGGGGGGGTCCGGGCGCTGGGGCCCCCCGCGATATCCTGTATGGAGTCCCTGTGCTGTAGCACAGGAGCACATCACGACCCCCGCTCAAAGCCACGCCCCCTCCATATAGCTCTATGGGAGAGCCGTTCGGCAACCTTTGGCTCTCCCATAGTGCTTAATGGAGGGGGTGTGGCAGCCTCTGCTTCAGGCAGGGGTCATGACGTGCTCCTTTGCTACAGCACAGGGACTCCGTACAGGAGATCGCGGGGGGGGGGGGGGGGGCAGCACTCCTTCGGATTGGGGATACGTTTTTATGCATTAGACTTATCCTTTATGGTCAAAATGGGCTTCGTCCTTAAGGGGTTAAGACGTAGCAGCCAGACTTTCATATTCTATTGTATATATTGGTCTCAATGCTGATGTTGCCTAAAGTACCCATGCAACTTATCAGAGGATGTTTTGCACATTTCTGTTTTGGCTATATTGACATAGAGAAAAAAAAATATATAATCATTTTGTTTCACATATACTTCACAGTTACTATCTATTACCTAAACAGCAATGTAGGTGAAATACAAAATAACAATGGTGAGGTGGGGTCCCCCATAAGTAATAAGACTACCCTCCTGTCAGTGCTAAAGCAGGCCCCGGGGGGTGGGGGTCTAGTAGGCTAGAAGTGTTCATTCATGAGGTTAAAAAGATAAACGCAGTATCACTAATATCTTCAAGAAAAAAATTAAAGGAAGATATGATTAAGGTCCACCCACTCATAGATGCCAAGGTTGGGAGCCAGTAGAAAAATAAAATAAAATGTCACAATAAATGTATAAAGACATATAAAAAGGTGAACACAAAAACACATGACAAACAGCATATATTCAAAAAAATTTATATTACACCTCTGGGATAGGGAAAAACAAACAAAAGATACAGGTTCATTATATGCACTGTAAATATATATTTTCATACTGTAATATTTCTTTAATTTTACACATATATTTTATTAATGTACACATATATTTATTTATTAATATATTTGTTACATTGTATTCCATTGTTCCTGACTGTTTACAGGCTGTTTGCCTCATTGTGTATAGGCTAAATTCAATGAGACACTGTTGTCTGCAGCTCTGTGGCAATGCGTCTAGTAGGCATTGCACTGCTTGGCTTCTATGTGATGTCATCTGGTTGAGCCAGTGATTAACTGCTGTAAAGCTGCATGAGGAGCTGGAAGACAGGCAGCATGGAGGGAGGGAAGGAGGTTATTATTCACAATATATATAGTGGGTGGTAGTTGGTATAGACACCGTAACTGGGACCATGCTCACACAAAACGTGCAACAGGGAGGATTTCTGAGGACCTGCAGGTAGTGGGAGTGTTGGTTGGTGGTGCGACTTGTGCAGGGGACTGGACATATCTGTTTTGGTGGTACATAGTTATACACAAAATATTGTATGACACATGTCTCTATGAGCAAATATATTGCCTGCATATTACCAGATATTATTACCTGCCAGATTTTACCCGAGAAGGAATTTAACCTGAAAATCCATCAGTGTCACAACAGACATGTCATTTTTCCATTTCTGAAGAGCCCTTTCCCTATAGGAGTAAATTTGGTGTGAAAAGTCGATAAAAAAAATGGAGAATATAAGGCTAGTGGTTTGGACCAGACCCTCTAGTAAAGAATGCATTGGGGAGCACAGTGTTTGATTCAAGTGCTGTGCTCAGGGGCTTTTAGTCCCGTCACTGTACAGGATCGGACTGTCAAGGTGTTGTAGTTGCCATGGGGTTATAAGTATACGATATCATACACATAATATTTTTTTGTAGTCACGCACTTTCTTCAGAAGATGACTTAAGGCTACCTAATCTGTTCTTCAGATGGGTCACTGACAGGAAATCTGCTATGCATAAGAAGAACTGAAATTTCTTTAGACTTTTACTTTTCTGGTGAATGGGAAGTATGTGCTGCCATTTGGTTTTCGCTCTTATTAGTAACTAAAGTCATGTATCATTGAAGTGTAGGTACAAATCATTTAGTGGTATATTTGGCTATCATGTGTTTTCTGCTGACATCCAGTAGTTACTTAGTTTAAGAAAAGACATGTCCATAAAGTTCAACATTTTCTATATTAACTGTATATTATTCATTGGTAAATTATTTCTAACAATGCCAATTGGTATTATTTAAGCATCAGCCCTTGCTGCTATTTTATGTGCCATAACTACCTCTTGGTATAGGATGCTCTATAGTTTGACTACTCTAAGGCTACAGAATTTCTGAGTGGAATTTCACTCGGGAATTCCATTGCAGCCAAACCTCACTGTTGTCAATGGGATTCCGCTGCACAGTGCACACTATGCAATGTCAGTGGCAGAATCTTCTCCACTAAAATTCTGCCACCGAAAAAAATGATCTTGCTCATTCTTTTGGCGGAATCCGCCTAGAATACATTGCTGTCTATGGGGACGGCAATGTACACACAGTCCTAGCACTTGGAATCTCCAGATGGAAATTTTCCTGCAGGAAATTCCATAATGTAAACCTAGCATAACTGTAAAGAACCCTTTCCTTCAGTCATACATGTAATATGTTACTACCTAATTACTATGTTTAAAGTTAAAATTAGTATTAGTCTTTATCTTTCTACCATAACACAGGCAATAAGTCACTGTTAATTTATAAGGTATTGGGCAGATTTGTATATTGTCTGAAAAATCCTCTGTGCTACCCATAGCAACAAATTGCAGCATAACTTTCATATTTAAAGAGCGAAAAATCTGGCAATGTTCTGACAATGATCAGCAACTATCTGTGCATACATTTCTTATATGCAGGTTATATACCTGCAGTGGATATAGTTACACCTTTTGCTGCATCTGTTTTTCCAGTCAGGCTCCTTCCACTGTCAGTACCATCCCCCTTACTCCTTCGGTAGCTCGGACTATGGACGCCAGCATATGTGTGGAAGGACTGGGGGCCACTTATTGTGGGCAGTATAGCCGAACCTGTAAATAACAATATCCAGGGATAGCGGATGACATATTAATAACCACATGTAATAAAGGATATATACAGTATATATACAGTATCTATCTATTTATCTTAATGTATGTGTGTATGTATGTTCCAGCATAACTTTGTATGGCTGGAGATATTTAGATTTAACTTGGTACACATCTTTCTTTTATATCAACAAAACATATACTACGATATACAGATGTCCCGATGTCGACAGCCAGAGAGTAAGACAGCGCAGCCAGAGAGTAATGGCACATCTATGTCATGGTAAAGTATGATTTAACTATCTGGCAGGCAAATGCAGAGAATAGTTACTGTGGGGGTAGGGAGAGGGGACAAAGAGGGCAGGATGAGAGAAGATTGATTCCAGGCTGAGAGAAATGTGAAAGGGAATTTGATCAAACAGGTACTTTATTTTTATAATTTTTATCTTTTATTTCTTCTTCTTTTCATTTTCTTTATTCCGTTTCTGGAATCTAACAGAAATAATATAGATTGCTATGTTCCTACCTAATACTCATGGTTTTAAATGCATTGTAGACAATCTATAAACCTCCAACTCAATTCCTATAGTGACATGGCAATAGCTCAAAGCTACTTAGATGTAAGGTTCTTGTTACGATATTGCATATACGCTCTGACAATGAACTCTATGCTCTATTCTTGCTGCTGCAAGATTTTTCTTTCTTTGTTATTTTAATTTTTTCTATTTTACTGAATTGAAAATTGTATTGATAAAATAATAAATAAACAGTTACATAAATAAAATAAAAACATCAGTGCAGGGGCAGGGAGAGTGAGATACATTTGCACTATTTAAACATGTAAAGGAAAATGGCAAAAATAGATTAGAAAATCTGATTACTAACACGTCACCCAGCACCCCTGGATAAAGCAAGCAGTGTTATGATCAAAATTAAGCACTCAATTTTGAACTACTTATCCAACCACTGAGCAATAAGCAATATTAATGTCTCGGCATTTAGAGGCCTTAAAGGGGTACTCCAGTGGAAAACCTTTTTTTTTTTAAATCAACTGGTGCTAGAAAGTAGAACAGATTTCTAAATGACTTCTATTAAAACATCTTAATCCTTCCAGTACTTATTAGCTGCTGAATACTACAGAGGAAATTATTATTATTTTTTTTTTGGATTTCTTTTCTGTCTGTCCACAGTGCTCTCTGCTGACACCTCTGTTCGTATCAGGAATTGTTCAGAGCAGGAGAAAATCCCCATGGCAAACATATGCTGCTCTGGACAGTTCCAAAAATCGACAGAGGTGTCAGCAGAGAGCACTGTGGACAGACAGAAAAGAAATCCAAAAAGAAAAGAAATTCCTCTGTAGTATTTAGCAGCTAATAAGAACTGGAAGGATTAAGATTTTTTCATAGAAGTAATTTACAAATCTGTTTAACTTTTTGGCCCCAGTTGATTTAAAAAAAAATCCACCGGAGTATGATAGGCTCAAACTGATATTTTGGTTTTATTGGCTTTTAAATACTCTGTCATTTTATTTAGCATTTTTCTATAAGTGTATGATTCTATTGTGGATAAAATGAGTTGTGTTATTATATATCCCAGGTCACAAGTTTATTGAGACCTCAATTCCCAGTTTTGTTTTGTTTTTGTTTAGTAAGCCACGGCAAGTCAAGGAGGACTAGAGAAATGAAGCTGGACACTGTGAGGATTAAACAGGTTGGTATGGCTATTATTTAAAATAAAAAAAATTGGAATATGGAAGGCGTTGGAGCAGTTTGGGTTGGGGCAGAACTATATAAATTATATCAAGTTGTTATACGATTACCCCAGGGCAAGAATTAAAATAAACGATACTATATCTAGCCAATTTACCCTCACCAGAGGCACAAGACAAGGGTGCCCCCTGTCACCTTTATTATTTCTTTTATTTATTGAACCTTTGGCTGTTTTCCTTAAAAATAATTCTCGATTCCAGGGTTTTGGCCCAGGAGGAGAAGAAGGAAAAATTGCATTATATGCGGATGATTTATTATTGTTTGTCAGAGATCCGGAGACTCATTTAGTTGACATTATACAGGACATTCAGGAATTTGGTTGTATTTCGGGACTCTCAATCAACTGGAGAAAATCCTCATTATTGATTGTGGAAGACAAAGAAAGGTTTGGTGAATTAAAAGTAATAAAACATCCAGAGACCATGGAATACTTGGGAATCAGCATTAGTAGTAATCCCAAGGATAATATTAAGTTAAATCTAGCTCCACTGTTGGTAAAAATAAAAAAGAAAATTGATATTTGGTTAAAATTTACCCCTGGGAATGTCCGATCGAGTAGCACTGACTAAAATGGTGGTTCTGCCGCAACTTTTATACTATTTAACAGCATCCCAGGTAATTATAGGTGAAGTATGGTTCAGAAAAAAAGATGGTTTGGTGAATATTTTAATTTGGGGCAGGAAAAAGGTTAGGATTAGATTAGACACATTCACTCTGCCTAGAGATAGGGGGGGATTAGGGGTTCCAAACTTTAGATTGTATTACTGGGCGGCTTAGCTATCACAGCTCACGGGTGATCAAGGTCAGCTGATTCATGACCTCTTAAAATATAAATATAAGGTGTATAGGAAGCATGTGTTTGAAGTACTGGAAAATAATTTGAAATTTAATAAGAAGGATACAATTGGAGCACAGGCAAATTGGGTGTGGAGGAAAGATAAAAGTGTTTTAAACATTGTAGGAAGTGTGAAATTTACTCCACCTTGGGAAAATAACAATTTGAAAGAGATAAGTAAAATTGAGCATTATGATGTATGGTTAAGAAAGGGGATGGTATATGTTGAGCAAATGTTCAGTGAAGGGAAGCTAAAAAAAATTAGAAGAACTGCAGAGTGAGTTTGGATTAGAAGATAAATATAAATTTGGTTTCCTCCAACTAGAACAGGCAGTAAAGTATACTGAGGATATAAGGGCTCTTAGTATCCAGAACCATTTGCTGATTGAATTGGTGGATGGGGGTAGAAAATGGGGGCTGTCTGCAGTGTATAAAATTCTCTGATTAGGGAAACTAGAGGGGATGAAAGTTAAAAGCAAAGCAAAGTGGGCAAAAGAAGGAGTGCTGTTGGATGAGACCACTTGGAAGGGAATGACAGCGAGTGTGGTCCAGATGTCTGAAAATGAAAAACTTCGAACCTCTCAGTTTATGCTATTGCATAGACTATATTATACCCCTAAAGATCTATGTAAATGGAAAATCCGTGCCCATACGGACTGCCCAAAATGTGGAAAGGTTGAAGCGTATCTGCTACATATGTTGTGGGAGTGCCCATATATAAATGATTTCTGGAATGAAATAAATGAACAGATAAAAACAAAAATAGGTGTTAGTTTGGAGTGGAAACCAGGAGTCTTCCTGTTCGGTCTAATCCCTAACTTACCTGTGGTTAAAAAGAAGTTGATCTTGAATGCATTGAGTATAGGGAGGTTGATTATAATGAGGAAATGGATTTCCAATAAAAACCCAAGTAGTTTAGAATGGAAGTTGGAGTTGCAAAGGGTTAAAGGTTTTGAAAAGGTTAAAAGCAAAAAGTCAGAAAAAATGTTTGATACATGGAAGAAAAAGTGGGGAATCTGGGATGCTGTTTCTGGAATTTCTAGAGTGAGAGTAAGATGAGATGTGTTTTTTTTTTCCTGGCATGGTGGGTGGAGGGTGGGGTGGGTAACAAAAGGACTAAATAAATGCCTATGTATTTGTAATTTGTTGTACTGTATTTATAAGAGCTTGTGTTTCTTTTTTTAAGCATTGAATAAAAATATTGAAATACATTTTTTTTTATAAGTAGGACCCCCCCAATTCCTTTCATAGATGAAAAATATTCATGTTGACAATAAGTAGACTTTTGTTGGAGGGCCACTTCTTCTCAGACCTAAATAATCATTATCACTATAGATAAGACAATTTGTGAAGCTTGAGAGAAAGCTGTGATCACAACAGGAGATATTTTCCTACATATATTACACTTCCTGTCAGAAATGTCACTAAAAGTTAAAGCCTCTATTGACATCCTCTTGGCTGATAACAATCAACATCTGCCTGTCAACCAGTATTTCAGGTTTAGTAGTATTTTAATTGCTCCAAGCTATGCCATATTTCCTCTCTTCGTTTGCTTTTGGTTATTGTTATATCATATGGTATACACAAAACGCATTGATAAATGGTTTAACTTTTTTTTAAATTCTTTTTATTATTTCCTTTTAACACATAACACAAAAACAATAATAATTGCATTAGAAAACAGACATAATACAACACACTCACACCTAACAATCATACATCTATTCTTCCACCATCTTTAAGGTTGCCATATCACTTAAAATAATAATTCATACCTCTCTTATAAGATGCCTATTAAGAATATTTGTATCTCTAAATAATATTCATATGTTATAGTGATTCATTAATAGCTCTAAATGTTTTCCATAAGCTCCCTCTTTGTTCAAATATTGTAATAGAAAATGTTTTTAGGGCCATTATGCCCCCTCCATCTTATAATTCCTATGTACTATATTCAATAATTCTAAAATACTCGGTACGCTATCTGTCTTCCACTTTTGGGCTATTTGGATACAGGTTACTAACAAAATCCGTGTTACTATTGTTAGTTGCGAAACGGGTAAGTTGTTTGTTGTTAATGATAACAATGCTACTTCAGAGCCCTATCTCATGGGTTGTTCAATGTTCTTACTTTTGTATTTTGTACTTTTGTATTTCTGGACATTCCCACCAAATGTGAAAAAAGGATCCCAATTCCACCTTACATCTCTAGCATTATTTTGAGACCTCTGGTGAGAATTGGTTCAACTGGATTGGTACCCAGTGCCATATATACAATAGCTTCCTTGAAATATCTAAATGATTAGTACAGTGAGAAATTCATTACATATGTTTAGCTGATGAAGAAAGGTCCTAAGGAGGACCTGAAATGCGTCCAGCTTCAACCACAAACAATCCAAGTGCCACATGAACCTTTTCCACAAGAACCACTGCGGTATCCACGGACTGAGCCCACAGACGCTGCTGCACATCTGAGACGGCCGAGTCTCTAGCAGTGCACCCTCTGCCCAGGGACTGGGACTCGTCTGGCGATCTACAGAAGGTACCCATTCTGAATACACTTTTAAAGCGCAGTTCTTATTGAACTTAACACTGCCGCTGCACAATTGGGAGATGGCTGTGTCTAAAACAGCGAGCCCTCTGCATACAGGATCCAGATTTGTTACATTCTAAAGTCAATTGATACAATTGCTACTAACTAACGTTGCACAAATCGCTGCATTCTTTATTCAAGACATTTCCTATTTATTCTAACCAGATACAAAATAATTGTGGAAATAGCGAACCAAGACTATCAGAGAAATCACTGCATTTTTACAAGTCGCTAAACCATTACATAAGGGGAGCGCTCCATCGATTTACAATGTACAAGAGAGGCTACAAGATGTCTTATCTGTAGATATTTAAAAAAAATCACTAGATGAGGTATTAAATTTTATGCAAATATCAGCATAGGGCATTAAAGTATTTCCCATGCTGATATCAGCTAATTTCTCTATGCCCAGGGTTTCCCATTGTTTCAAATCTGTATGTGGAAGAAGATATTGTAAAACCCTTAATGGAATTTCTGACTTTTGTCAGACTACTTTGCCATGGTGAGAACGCTCTCAACTTGGACATGTAGGAGTGGCTTCCTTAGATGTTAATATTACCTCTCCACGCTTGACCACCCCGGTTCAAGTATTTTCCTCTGCCAAGTCATCTTTTATCACTTCTGCTCTTTTGGACTCCGGTCCCGCTGGTAACTTCATTGGTGCCTTCATTGGTGACACCGTCTTCCAGTGTCTCATCTTGCCAAGCCCTTCTACATCTCTTCTGTTAACGGACAAAATCTGAACTGTAATTTTGCAGGGAACCCCTTGTCATGCAAGTAGGAAATTTGCATAAGGAAGAAATTGAGTTCTATGTGCTACCAAATTGTACTTCGGAGCTTCTTCTTGGTCTTCCTTGGCTTCAACGTCATTCTCCACAACTTGACTGGAAATCTGGTGAAATCACTTGTTGGGAACAATATTGCCAAGATCACTGTCTTGTTTCCCCTGTGATATCTTCTGTGCCTGTTAAATTCAGAGGTAAAGTCTTGAATTGGGGGGCATTCTTCCTTGCCAGTTGGTTCACCATAGAAGACGGAAGACTCCACGACAGAAGCCTGAAAGTTCCTTACAGTCTTTGCCCATTCCTGAAACCTCTTGTTAAGGCGTGCGCTCCGGTCCCCGTCCCCGGACCAGAGCGCCCGACTCCTCGATCCTTTGCCCCGGGATCCCGGCGTCTCCCGGTCAGTCACACTTGTGTCTCCCGGTCAGAACACCTGTTCATGCGCCGCGTCCCAGCTCCACTCACCTGGCTCCCCGCTCCCTGCGCCGTCCTTCCCTGCCTCTCGGCGCGTGCGGCCCCGCTCTCTATGGCGTGCCTTCAGTAAATTTAAAGGGCCAGTGCACCGGTAATTGGTGCGCTGGTCCCTCACTCCCCCTGCCTTCCCTAATGAAAGTCTCCTGCCCCTTCCTGCCCTTGCCGGATCTTTGTGCCCTAGTGCCTCTGAGAAAGCTTTCCTATAGTGTGTATTGCCTTGCCTGTTTGCCGAACCCGTTGCTACCACCTACTCGCCTGTGAACCCTTGCAGCCTGCCCTGACCTCTGCTACATCCGACTACGCTCCTGCCTGCTCCCTGTGTACCACGCCATATCAGCTTCCTGAGAGGTTGAGTTGCTACTGGAGGATACGACCTGGTGGTTACCGCCACAGCAAGACCATCCCGCCTTGCGGCGGGCTCTGGTAAAAACCAGTAACCACTTAGAACCGGTCCTCTGGTACAACCCGCTTCATCGCCTCTCAGGTCCAGAGGATCCACTACCAGTCCTGCCGGTACGTGACAGTAAGATCCGGCCATGGATCCCGCTGATGTTCCTTTGCCAAGCCTAGCGGACCTCACCTCCATTGTGGCCCAGCAAGGTCAGCAGCTGGCCCAGCTAACCGCCATGATGCAGCAGCTCCTGCCGTCTCAGCAACAACCAGCTTCTCCTCCTGCACCTGCTGTATCTCCACCGCCTGCAGTTATCTCCGGTTCCCGAGTCCGTCTATCCCTGCCGAACAAGTATGACGGAGATCCCAAGCAGTGCCGAGGGTTCCTCTCACAGTGCTCTCTCCACCTCGAGCTACTGTCTGACCAGTTTCCTTCCGAGCGAGCCAAGGTTGCCTTTATCCTCAGTCTGCTCTCCGGGAAGGCCCTGGCCTGGGCTACACCGCTGTGGGGCCGCGCTGATCCAGTCACCACCTCCGTCCAGAGCTTCTGCCAAGAGTTCCGGAATGTTTTCGAAGAACCGGCCCGGGTTACCTCCGCAGAGACTGCCTTACTAAACCTGTCCCAGGGAAACTCTACCATGGGCGACTATGCCATTCAGTTTCGCACCCTAGCTTCAAAACTAAACTGGAACAATGATGCCCTTTGCGCCACGTTCAAAAAGGGACTTAATAGTGAAGTAAAGGACGTTCTGGCTGAACGTGAACTACCTTCCACCCTTAGTGACCTCATCTTGCTGGCCACTAGAATAGACAAGCGTTTTGCCGAGAGACGGGAGGAACTTCTTCTAGAAAAAGGAAAAGCTCAACCTAGACGCTACCCTCGTCTGGCTCCCATTTTCCAGCGTCCACCTCAACCCCTTTTCGGGCCTCCCGCTGTGGAAGCCATGCAGGTGGATCGGTCACGCCTGACCCCACAGGAACGAAGCCGTCGCAGAGAAGAGAACCTATGTCTGTACTGCGCCAGTACTGAGCACTTCCTACGAGACTGTCCTCTTCGTCCACCGCGTTCGGGAAACGCTCGCACCTAGTAAACGTGGGAGAGGCGTTGCTAGGTGTGTATTCCTCCTCTCCACGACTCATCATATCCGTGCAGTTGTTCATCTATTCCAAGTCCTCTTTCTCCGCTTCCGCCTTCTTGGATTCCGGTTCAGCTGGCAATTTCATTCATGCTTCCCTGGTTGACAAGTACCATATTCCTGTAACCCGTCTTCCTAAGCCGTTCCTCATTTCTACAGTTAACGGTGAGAGACTCTCTACAACGGTGCAGTTCCGTACTCAGCCTCTGTAGATGGACATTGGAATATTCCATACCGAAACCTTAGAGTTCTTCGTCCTCCCATTCTGCTCCTCCGAACTCCTCCTGGGTCTGCCGTGGCTGCAACTACATTGTCCTGTCCTGAATTGGACCTCCGGTGAAATCCTGCATTGGGGCTCCTCTGGTTCTGGCCGTTGTCTAAAGCCTTTCCCTGTCAAAGAGGTCCCGCAAGTCGCTCCGACTCCTGGTCTGCCAAGCCGTACCATTCTTTTGCGGATGTCTTTTGCAAGAAGCAAGCTGAGGTTCTTCCTCCTCACAGACCTTATGACTATCCTATTGACCTGTGCCCGGTTCGACCCCACCTCGGGGCAGGATCTATCCTCTCTCTCCTCCTGAGACTCTTGCCATGTCTGACTATATTTGTGAGAATCTAGAGAGAGGATTTATTAGAAAGTCTTCCTCCCCTGCTGGAGCCGGGTTTTTCTTTGTGACTAAGAAGGACGGTTCTCTCCGTCCCTGCATTGACTACAGAGGACTTAATAAGATCACCGTCAAGAACCGTTATCCTCTGCCCCTGATCTCGGAACTGTTTGATCGCCTCCGAGGGGCAAAGATTTTCACCAAATTGGACCTACAAGGGGCCTATAATTTGATCCGCATCCGAGAGGGGGACGAGTGGAAGACCGCCTTCAACACAAGGGATAGGCACTTTGAGTACCTGGTGATGCCCTTCGGCCTTTGTAATGCACCTGCCGTCTTCCAAGAATTTGTCAACGACATCTTCAGCGACCTACTCTACACCTGCGTGGTCGTATACTTGGATGACATCATAATCTTCTCCCCCAATTTGATTCAACATCGGGTCCATGTGCGTCAAGTTCTCACCCACCTTAGGAGCAATCGCCTATACGCCAAAATTGAAAAATGTCTTTTTGAACGGTCCTCCCTACCTTTCCTGGGATACATTATCTCAGCCCTAGGACTTCAAATGGATCCAGACAAGCTCTCTGTGGTACTGGATTGGCCACGCCCCTCTGGACTCCTATCCATACAAAGATTTCTGGGCTTTGCTAATTACTACAGACAGTTTATTCCGCAGTATTCCACTCTCGTGGCCCCTATCGTGGCTTTAACTAAGAAAGGAGCCAACCCCAAATCCTGGCCTTCTCAAGCCGAAGAAGCCTTCCAGTCACTGAAAGCTGCCTTTGCCGCTGCATCGGTTCTGTCTAGGCCAGATTCCACCAAGCCTTTCTCTCTCGAAGTGGATGCCTCCTCGGTGGGCGCTGGAGCTGTTCTTACCTAGAAATCTCCCGGGGGCAAAACAGTAACTTGTGGCTTCTTTTCTAAAACATTCTCCCCCGCAGAGAGAAACTATTCTATTGGAGACAGAGAACTGCGGGCCATTAAATTGGCACTGGAGGAATGGAGGCATTTACTCGAGGGCGCCCCACACCCTGTGAACATCTTCACTGATCACAAGAACTTGGCTTATCTCCAGTCCGCCCAGTGACTAAATCCCTGCCAAGCTTGATGGTCCTTGTTCTTCGCCAGCTTTCATTTCGAAATCCATTTCCGTCCTGCATGCAAGAACATTAGAGCAGATGCTCTGTCATCTCTTCTGATGTAGTGGGCGATGAACTAACTCCTCAACATATTATCCCACCTGAACGGCTGATTGCCGTAGCTCCCGTGGACCTGAGTCTTCTTCCTCCCGGCAAATGTTATGTACCTCCACGTTAGCGGTTGCAGGTGCTCAAGTGGGGCCACTCTTCTCTTTTTGCTGGGCATCCAGGGATGCAAAAATCCCTTCAGCTGATCTCTCAAAGATACTGGTGGCCATCTCTGGAGAAGGATGTCTCGGACTTTGTCCACGCCTGTGTGATTTGCGCCCGGGATAAATCGCCCGCCAGAAACCAGCGGGCCTTCTCTTGCCTCTGCCCGTTCCCACAAGGCCCTGGTCTAACATTGCCATGGACTTTGTTACTGACCTTCCCTCCTCCCATGGCATGACTGTGATCTGGGTTGTGGTTGATCGCTTCTCCAAAATGTCTCACTTCGTACCTCTCTCCAGCCACTTCTGCACCCATGTAAGCCAAACTATTCTTCCAACACATCTTCTGTCTCCATGGCCTTCCCGAACATATCGTCTCGGATTGTGGGGTACAATTTGTCTCCAAGTTCTGGAGGGCCCTTTGTGGGCAATTTGGGATCAAATTGGACTTCTCTTCTTCCTACCACCCTCAGTCCAACGGCCAGGTTGAACGGGTGAATCAAATTTTGGGCGACTATCTGCGCCACTTTGTATCCTCCTGTCATGACAATTGGGTGGATCTCCTTCCCTGGGCGGAATTTTCTTACAATTACAAACAATCCTCTGCTACTAACAAATCTCATTTTTTTGTAGTTTTTGGCCAACATCCTCTTCCACCTCTGCCGCAGTTTTCCTCTCCTTCTTCTGTACCTGCTGTTGACAATCTAGTGCAGGACTTTTCCACCATCTGGCATGATACCCAAACGGCCCTCCTCAGGGCATATGCTCGTATGAAGGTCTAGGCCGACGCAGAGCCCCTCCGGAATTCCGCCCAGGTGACAAGGTTTGGCTCTCCTCGAAATATATCTGATTCAAGGTTCCTAGCTACAAGTTGGGTCCTCGCTACTTGGGACCCTACAAAATCAAGAGTCGGATTAATCAGGTCTCCTACCAGCTCCATCTTCCTCCCTCCCTTTGAATCCATAACTCTTTCCATGTCTCTCTTCTTAAACCTGCTGTCTTCAACCGTTTCTCTCCCAAGCTTTTTTCTCCCACCCCTGTTGCCGGTACCTCCGATATTTTTTCTGTTAAGGAGATCTTGGCGACCAAGATCTCTCGGGGGAAAAGATTTTTTCTGGTGGATTGGGAGGGTTGCGGCCCTGAGGAGAGGTCTTGGGAGCCTGATGAGAATATCTTGGACCGCAGTCTCATTCTCTCTTTTCTGGGCACCAAGAAGAGGGGGAGACCTAAGGGGGGGTATTGTTAAGGCGTGCGCTCCGGTCCCCGTCCCCGGATCGGAGTGTCCGCCTCCTGGATCCTTTGCCCCGGGATCCCGGCGTCTCCCGGTCAGTCACACTGACCAGGAGCCCGGGTTCCCTTGTGTCTGGGACGCGGCTGCCGTGACGGCTGGCCCCCGTTCACGCGCCGCGTCCCAGCTCCACTCACCTGGCTCCCCGCTCCCTGCGCCGTCCTTCCCTGCCTCTCGGCGCGCGCGGCCCCGCTCTCTAGGGCGCGTGCGCCGCCTTCAGTAAATTTAAAGGGCCAGCGCACCGGTAATTGGTGCGCTGGTCCCTCACTCCCCCTGCCTTCCCTAATGAAAGTCTCCTGCCCCTTCCTGCCCTTGCCGGATCTTTGTGCCCTAGTGCCTCTGAGAAAGCGTTTGTTACGCCGAGCGCTCCTGGTCCCTGTTCCTCCCCGGAGCGCTTGCGGCGTTCTCCTCTCTGCAGCGCCCCGGTCAGACCCACTGACCGGGAGCGCTGCACTGACACTGACGACGGGGATGCGATTCGCATAGCGGGACGCGCCCGCTCGCGAATCGCATCCCAAGCCACTTACCTGTCCCGGTCCCTGGCTGTCATGTTCTGGCGCGCGCGGCTCCGCTCTCTAGGGCGCGCGCGCGCCAGCTCTCTATGATTTAAAGGGCCAGTGCACCAATGATTGGTGCCTGGCCCAATCAGTCTAATTAGCTTCCACTTGCTCCACGTCCATATAAACTCACTTCCCCTTCCCTTCCTTGCCGGATCTTGTTGCCATTGTGCCAGTGAAAGCGTTCCTTGTATGTCACAAGCCGGTGTTCCAGACCTCCTGCCGTTGCCCCTAACTACGATCCTTGCTGCCTGCCCTGACCTTCTGCTACGTCCGACCTTGCTCTAATCCCTTGTACCGCGCCTATCTCAGCAGTCAGTCGGGGTTGAGTCGTTATCGGGTGGAACGACCTGGGGGTTACCTGCCGCAGCAAGTCCATCCCGCTTTGCGGCGGGCTATGGGGAATACCAGTAACCCCTTAGACTCCGTTCCCCTGGTACGGCCCACGTCATCACCCCACTGACACAGAGGATCCACCACCAGTATCCTCACAGTACCCAGATCCTGACAGCGTTCCTATAGTGTGTATTGCCTTGCCTGTTTGCCGAACCCGTTGCTACCGCCTACTCGCCTGTGAACCCTTGCTGCCTGCCCTGACCTCTGCTACGTCCGACTACGCTCCTGCCTGCTCCCTGTGTACCACGCCATATCAACTGCCTGAGAGGTTGAGTTGCTACTGGAGGATACGACCTGGTGGTTACCGCCACAGCAAGACCATCCTGCCTTGCGGCGGGCACTGGTGAAAACCAGTAACCACTTAGAATCGGTCGTCTGGTACAACCCGCGTCATTGCCTCTCAGGTCCAGAGGATCCACTACCAGTCCTGCCGGTATTTGACACCTCTTGGTCTCATGTAGTGGGGAACTTTTTGAGGGGGAGACCAAAGGGGGGGGGGGTACTGTAACATCCGCGCTCAGGCCAGACACGTTGGCCGTGAGCGCTCTGTCATGTCCCTACTGCTGGCGGGGCTGGGAATGAGCGAATAAATGCAGCCTGACCTTTATTGGGGGCATATATCCCTAGTTTTGTGTACAGAATACTATTGATCCTACACTTGAGCTGAATGAAGCTACCTTTTGGATCAATTTTTAACTCTTGATCTACAACTACCAATGTATCCCTTAATAATAAAGCGACTCCACCCTTTTTCCTTGGAGCTGGAGCTGCAAAAATATAAGGAAAATGTTTGTGATGAAGTCTAGTAATATTGGGTTTTAGCAAGTGAGTCTCCTGGAGACAAATAATATCGGCTCTCATATGCTCAGCTTCTGTCCATACCAATGAACGTTTATATGGAGAGACCTTTACAATTCAAAGAGACTATACGGATACCAATTATGTAAGATAATTACATTCATCTGCGGCATCTTACACCTATGAAAGTAATTGCAACGTATTTTTATCTCTATGATTAGCTTTCCCCTCAAACATTCATACACACTCACAATAAAGAAAAAAGAGAGAAAAACAAAGAAAAAGGAACCATCCCTCTGGCTCCTTGAAATGTGTATATGGTACCCTCGATTTCCCCAGGGTACCTCCTTGGGGGAGTATTAGCAATAAGAAAAAGACGAAAGACATAATGCTAATATATATATATATATATATATATATATATATATATCATCACCGGATAACCAAAAATTACCAGCACTCCTATTTGGCTTATGCAGTTAACCTCTTAATAGAAAAGGAGGAAGGGGGGTGGGAAGGAGGGATAGGGGGAGGGGAGGGAGAATAGAGTGTGGAAAAGGGTAGGGGAAAGGAAGGAAAGGGAGGAAAGAAGAGGAAAGAGAAGGGGAAAGGAGATGGGAAGGAGGAAAGGGAGAGAGGGGAGAGGAAAAAAGGGGGAGGGGGAAGGAAAGAAAGAGAGGGGAAAAGAAAGGGAAGACAGAAAAGGAGGGAAGGAGGAAAAGAAGAGAAAAAAGGGGGAGGGGTGGGAAGGAGAAAGGAAAGAAGAGGAAAGAGGAGGGGAGGGGGAACAAGAAAGGGGGAAAATGGGTAGAAGGGAAACTAAATGTCTTTCCAAAAAAGTTTTCTATTTCATTTTGACTTTATAATTATCCATTCCTCCATTGTTTCCCGAGTCTCATAACTGGAAGGGAAAAAAATAAGATTTAATTTCAAAAGATTTTCTATTTCATCTTGACTTTATAATTGTCCCCTCCTCCGCTATTTGGAGTAATAAATGGTCTAAGTTTGACATATTTGAGGCATTATGCAGTATGATAAGTCACATACCTGTGATTCTCTGCAGTGCCTGATGTCAATGACGAGAAGCATCTATGGAGATACATTCTTGAGTAGAGTCAGTAACAATTGCCCACGCGTAGCTCAAGGGCCAGTGAGTGAGGAGTGTCTCCTACCGAATGAATGTGCACATTATCATTACACTAAATCACTGTATTTATTGTTGAATTGTCTGATAATAAGTTCAGCTACTCTATAGCTAAATCCCGCAACTATACTGGCACTATCTTTATGTGCCTATGCAGCTTAATTTAAAACCTGTTTTAATAAAAAAAAAATTTTAAGCTTGTTAAAGGGGTACTCTGACCTTAGACATCTTATCCCCTATCCAAATGATAAGGGATAAGATGTTGATCACTGGGGGTCTGACACCTGGGAACCTGCGATCTCCGGGCCGGCACGTGGCTATGTGCTAGCCGTCATGCCCCCTCCCATAGACATGAATGGAGGGGGCGTGGCGTGATGTCACAAACATGGAAGCCCCAAACTTCCATGTTCAGAATGCCAAGGTGCCAGCCCGGAGATCACGGGGGTGGGGGGGGGATTTAGGGCCCCCCCTGCGATCGGGCGTCTTATATCCTCCCTCTTTAACAAGATGAGACTAGGATCACTTCCTTTGGACTGTGTTCACATGTTGCGGCTAATTAGTGGTGCAGCAGCAAATTACTGCATACATTTTTGCTGCGATTATGCAAATTATGCTAATGGTTAATGGGTCATTTTTACTGCAATTGCTGCTCCAGAAGAATATAGATATTTTGGAGAGAGTTCAGAGAAGAACTACTAAACTAGTACTAAACTAGTACATGGGTTGCAGGATAAAACCTACCAGGAAAAGTTAAAAGACTGACGTGACAGAGGGGATATGATAGAAACTTTTAAATACATAAAGGGAGTCAACATTGTAAAGGAGGAGAACATATTTAAAAGAAGAAATACTACCACAAGAGGACATCATTTTAAATTAGAGGGCAAAAGTTTATGCAGTAATATAAGGAAGTATTACTTTACTGAGAGAGTAGTGGATGCATGAAACCTACCATTAAAATAATAGATTGATCAGTCAAGCATGCCAATCAGGGGTGGACTGACCGGCTGGTCCATTCGGACGCGGTCCGAGGGCCCGGACGGGTAAAGGGCCCGCTGGAGCTTCTGAGGATGCAGGAGACTTGTCCAGGATCCCAAGTCAGACAAGCGCTACTTTCAGCTGATGTTTTTTTCTATGTAAATATGCCTACGCGGCTCCCGCTCTGCGTATCATGAGACAGGCAGCAGTGCAGGGATGAAGGGTACCTGATTGATGGCTCCGCCCCCCTGCACAGGAAGAGGACAGAGGCCGAGAGCTGACAGGCCTTCCAGGAACACAGAGCGGCTGCTTCATGTGAGGGTGAGTGATGTCACTGTGCTGCCTCTCTCTGCCCTGACTAGCAGTATGACCTGGTGCTGGGTGATTTATAAAGTAGCAGCCCAGTGGGGTCACTTTCCCTCCTCCAATGTCCACAGGTCACCAGCAGGTCACATGACCAGAACATTTTTGGGGAAAAATCGCTGCAAAAATGGTGCGATTTTACCGCGATTGAAATCACGGTAAAACTGTGCCATTTATGCCGCAATTTAAAAAAAAAAATTTCTGGTAATGTGACCTGTTGGTGACCTCTGGACACTGGAAGAGGGAAAGTGACAACATTGGGGTTACAACATGTGAACACACTGCTTGTTTATTTATCGTTAACCCCTTAAGTGTACATTCACATGTACAGGATCTGCTGCATATGATTTCTGCATATGATTTTGCAACCCATTAACTTCAATGGGAAGCAAAATCAGCTGCAGAAAATATACAGCAGATCCGGTACGTGTGAACGTACCCTAAGCGCTCATTCACACGGATGCTATGAGCAGGCACAGATGGAGGCAGCACTGTAGGGTCCTTTGTCGGCGGATCTGTCCGTGTGAATGAGCCCTAAAGATGCAAGGCGTACATGTACGCATTGTGCCTGCTCCCACTGTGTTGTATAAATCATTAGCTGGAAGCCTCAGCTAATGCCAGACATCACCAATCAGGCTGATATCCGACATTAAACCTTTAGACGTCGCTATCAAAGTTGGTGGCAGTGTCTAAAGGTGTTATAAACGCAGGTGGTAGTCAGTTAGGGAAGCTGATCGGGACCACCGCGGCAAAATGGCTGAAGGGGCCCTACCTGGCTCAGTGCCATCAGATCGGTGCTCCAAGAATATAAGCAGCCTGTATAAATAGAACGCCAATAACACTGATCCATGCTGTGCTATAGTACAGCATTTTTCAGTGTTTGCAAACAGAAGGTGACATGTGACAGTTCCGTAAAGGGACTAAAAATGGTGAGTAAACTTTACTATAGGACTCAGGGCTTTTTCATTTTTGCACTTAGATTTTTCCCTCCTCATCTTCCAAAAATCCTAATGCTTAAAATTTTCCACCTACAGAACTACTGTATATGAGGGCTTGTTTTTTGCGCCACCAATTTTGCTTTGCTTTTGGTCACTTCATATACCTTCATATACAAAAATGAATAAAAAAGATCAAAAAGACTTCTGGTTCCGGCGCTGCCATGCACGGTCACAGCTAACCGAGCTCCCGCACCTCCCGGCTACTCATCGCTCAATTGCTGACCAGCAAGTGAATCCCCTGGAGGCTCGGCCCCCCCGGACCTGCGGGCAGTTACCCCGCTCTTGTATGAAGCGGTATCTTCTGTGGAGAAGTCAGAAATCTTCCACTCTGCACGGAGCGCTCCCTGAGGCTGTGCGCAAGATGGCGGCGGCAGTGCGGCATGGGCAGCAACAGCGTGCAGCGCAGCCTGTGATCTCCTTTCTCCCCCTGCCTCACAAACAGTGTGGCACCTGGAGTGAGTCCAGCTACCCCTGAATTTCCTCACCCTGCTGGGAACACTACACCTATGGGTCCTAAAGCCCCCTTCTCTGCTCCCTCCTGCAGGCTGACAGCTGTGGTGGATAACCCAGGGGACCTTCCTGCCTCCTCTTCCTCCCAGCCCTCATGCCTTACCCTGCCTGCTGGTGCTACTGGTGCCTCACTTATCAGCCAGCTCCCAAGTGTGCCTGCATATACAGACGTACCTCACCCTCTCAGCCACTTCCCCTCTTTTTGATTTCAAATCTCTGGCAGCGGATGTGATGGCACGCATAGTACCTGATATACGACAGTCCTTGGAGGCGACGCTGTGGGCATCCTTTGATCAGTTGCGGGCTGATTTAGCGCAAACTAATGCTACAGTTGCTATAATCCAAAATTATGCTAAATCCCTTGAAAGGGACCATGTTGAGCTCTCTGCCGCCCAAACTGCTCTTCAACAGAAAAATGTGGGCTAAACTGGACGACCTGGAGAACAGTTCCAGGAGGAATAACTTACGTATTGTTGGGCACATTGTTGGAGCAGGTGAAAGCAATTGATCTTCAGCGTATTTGTGAAATGGAATTACTTGATGCCCTGGGCCTGGATTACTATTGTAGGGTGGAGAGGGCGCATAGGCTTGGGCCAGATCCTGGACTCTGTGATACCAATGCGGGACTTTCTCAGTCTTCACAGCGGAACCAACCACGTCAGGTCATTTTCAAGCTGCTAGACTTCAATGACCGCCAGGCCTTTCAGAAACGCCATTCTCCTCTCATCCACAGGGACTGTCAGGTTTTACTTTATGAGGACTTTTCAGCACCAGTTGCCAAGCGACGCAGGGCTTTCAGCAGGGTGTGCACAAACTTTTTCGCCGCAATGTCAAATTCCAACTTCAGTACCCTTCCTTGCTGCACATTTACCATGAAGATGGCACTTCTTCAGTGTTTTCTAGCCCTACAGCAGCGGAGGCAGCTATGCATAGCCCGGTTAGATCTGCCCACACAAATAACGGCCCTCGCCTGCCTAGAGATGATCATTTATCTCCTTCATCTGGGGACTGTTCTCCATGCTAGCCACAGGGGGGTTATATAATATCTGTTTGTTTGATGAGCTGGTTGAGACATGGATGTTTCTTCTGCTGGCCCCTGCTAGTGAGTCCCCACTGTGGCCCTTAACGTTGATATGAACGCTATTTGATTCACATTGGGATTAGTGCATTTACGGGGGTTGCTGATGACTGTCTGCTCACTGTTCACTAGCATTTTTGTCTTGTAGTGGATGTCTTCGCAGTTTCTGCAGGGGTAATGTTTTGTTTCTTGGTTAATTGAGTGACATTTTCCCTTATTATTTTCTCTTATAGTTAGCTGGGAGGTACCTGTACTGGGCTTGTAAGAAAAAGTGAAGTCAGTAACACGGTGTGAAGGTGCTCCCTGAGTGCCCATACTACACTTTGTGTTTGTGTGTCCTTTGTCTTTTTGTTAGTCCTGGTTTTGTTTAGTCCTTATACTTGTCCTTGTGGCTCCTGCTTTCTGCTTGGGCCTTGTTGTTTCCCTTCCCCCCCAGTGGACATCTTGGTCTTCCAATTGAGTAGTGTGTGTGTTTGATTTGCGTGTGTGTGAGTGCGTGTGAGTTTTTTTTTTCTCTCCCTTCATCCCTATTTCTCTTCTTCTCTTTCTTTTCATCCAGATATTGTCCTTCTGCAAGAAACCACCTGGCCTCTGAGGATCTGTTCCGTATGTCTAAACTTGGGGACTTAATAGGGGCCACAGTGGTGGGTGGTAAGGTGGGTACCTTGAGTCTTCTTAACAGGACTTTTGGGGCGAGTTGCTGTCTAAGGAATTGGATGCTAACGGGAGGTGGGTTAAAATTCTACTGCGTGTTGAAGGCCATGAGTATAGTATTTACAATTACTATGCTCCGAATGGGGATAACAAACAGTATGTTCAGTCCATATCCACTATGATCTTAAGTGACCCGGTTCCCTTTAAAATTGGTTGACATTCATGCGGTCGCGGTGGCTGCGGAGGATAGGAAAGGTGGGGAGACCTCCCGGGCGACTATTCGATCTAGTGACAAAATCTTCTCTCAGTTTCTTGACTTGGCGGTTGATGTACCCAGACAGCAGGGAGTTTGCTCATTTTTCCCATAGTCATTCCTCATGGTCACAGATAGATTATTTGCTGGTGTCCTCTGATTTATTGTCACGTCTTCCTGACTTCGACATTCACACCATGGTGATCTCAGACCACTCCCCTATCTTAATCATGTTCTTGGATACTTTCCCTAACTAGACTTTCAGTGGCGCTTCCCTCCTTACTTGTCTAAGGATGACAACTTTATTGAATCCCTGAGAAGTTGGTGGATGGAGTTCTCGTGGGACAATGCTGCACATATATCTAATGCTCCCTTGTATTGGGAGTCGGCTAAGTCTGTGTTACGCGGCCGTCTTATTGCCTACATGTCCACAGTAAAGAAGTCTCTCCACCATTTCCAAGTGGCTAGTAAAGCTCTACAGTTAGCTTTCACTTCTTACCTCTCTAATCCATCTGGGGCAGCTTTCTAGGCTTGGAAGATGGCAAAAACTACTTTTGACCTATGGTTGGAAAGAAAGTGTCTGGCATCTTTTTCTAGATTTATAGTCGAACTGTTCCATTTTGGAAATAAATCTGGATACCTTTTTGCTCGCCTGGCCAAGGGTCGCAGGCCTCCTCAGCACTTCTCAGGTATATGTGATGCCTCCGCAGTGGTCCACACAGACCCTAGGGAAATCAATGCCATGCTTAGCACCTACTATCAATCTTTATATTCCACCTTTCTGGTAGACATGGCTTCTGGTAAGGCATTTTTGGTGTCACTTCGATTACCCACATTAACTTCAGAGCAGAGGGATGCTCTGAATGCAGACTTCACTGCAGAGGAGAACCGCCAGACCATAAAATATCTCCATAATGCTAAAGCCCCTGGCCCTGATGGCTTTTCCACAGAATTCTATAAGGTTGTGGTGGACCAGGTTGTTCCCCCACTGACGTATTACTTTAATTATGTCTTACATACGGGCTCTCTGCCTCTTCACTCTAATACAGCCACCATTAAACTCCTACTCAAACCTGGCAAAGATCCCCTTCTCCCCAATCTTACCGCCCTATTTCACTAATTAACCAAGAACTCTGAGCCAGAGGAACAGCCCCTGCTACTGGCTCTTGATGCCGAAAAGGCTTTTGACAACATTAGATGGGACCGGCTCAGGATGGCGCTGGACAGGGTTGGAGTCACTGGGAGTTTTCGTACTTTCTTGGGTGGCTTATACTCCTCCCCACTGGCACGGGTTCACACATCGGCAATCTTGTCCCCACCCTTCCCTCTGTTTAAAGGAACAAGACAGGGATGTCCCCGGTCCCCCCTGTTATTTAGTTTGGCACTGGAACCCTTGGCGAGATACTTGGAGGACTTGGATTTATATAAAGGTATTTTTGTCAGGCATAGGGAGGTTAAGTTAACGCTTCTTAGATGGCATCCTTGTCTTTATGAGTGATCCATGTGCTCACTACGCTAACCTGATGTCAATCCTTGATCACTTTGGATCTTTTTCAGGGTATAAGGTTAACCTGGCTGAAAGTGAGATACTCCCTCTGGGCCCCTCTAAGCTGCTTAGTCATTGAGCCTCACTGGGTCTACCGGCAGCCTTGATTAAATCCTCTATTACTTAACTAGGGATCCACATCGGAAAAGTCCCATCCTCTATGTACACCTGGAACTATCCCCCACTATTTAAAATAATTAGGGAGGAGCTTAATAGATGGTTCCCACTTCCACTTTCATTCATGGGTAGGTGCCATCTTATTAAGATGATGTCCTTCCCCCGCCTATTGTACCAATTACAAACTCTGCCTGTTCTCCTTAAACACAAAGATGTTACTGCAATGAATTTGGCCTTTACATGCTTTATATGGGCAGGAAAGGGCCTGCAGATGCGCTCCAAAAATGTATGCTTTGCAAGGCTGATGGTGGGGTTGGTTTCCCCAACATCCGTGGCTATAATCTATCTGGCATCTTCTGTCATGTCATGGACTGGCTCCATGGCTCCGATTATCATTCCAACTATTCCTTGGAGGCTGATTTGATCTCTCCATGGAATTTAGTCTCTTGCCTTCATGCTCGCATTCCATGCCTTCCTGCTTACATAAAGCATTCCCTTGTGATCAGAGACATGGTTTTAACATGGAAAGCTATCCGTGGGGCCTATGGACTTCCCTTTCTGTTGTCTGGGCACCTTATTCTCTGGGGTCATCCGGAGTTCCCCCAAGGTAGGGAAAATAGACTGTTTGAGATCTGGTGACTTGAAGGGGTTTGGGAGGCGAAGCACTTGATGCACCCTGAGGACAAACGGTGGCTTACCCCGCATGAAATTCTTTCAAAGTTTTCGTTACCATCCTCTCATTTCCTTCAGGTGTCTCAACTCTTGTCCTTCTGTACCTCTAAACTCTGAGACCCCTCTCCTGAATTATCCTCCTCTCCTTTTGAGGATGTGGTGGGTTCACAGCCGTGGAAGTTCTCTTAATCGGGACTTTACCAATGGTTTAGTTATCTTCTCCTGTGGATCTCTAGACATGGTCTGTTTGCTAAGTGGGAAGCAGTTCTCCAAACCCCTGACTTACGTGATCAAATTTGGATGGATGGGCCAAAGTGCGAGCTAACGTTATTAGTGAAATGTGGTGCGAAACCTTCTTTAAAGTGATGCACTTTGGTTATCGGGGCTTCAATATCCCAGCCTCTTCTAACTTCCCTGGCAGACTTACCTCCTGCCTGAAGTGTAGTGAATCGAATACAGATTTTTTTCCATGGCATTTGGGTCTGTGCTAGAACTCAGAGCTTTTGGGTCAGAGTTATAGCTTATGTCACGGATTTGTGGAGGGTGCGGTTGCCTTTGACTTACTTTTGGTTCCAGTCTGTTGACCTGTCCGTAGGGGAGGTGATAGGCCTTCGTAGTGTTCCCAAATTCATACATGTAGTTTTGCTGGTAGCGAAATGAGTTCTGATGCATGAATGGATTAAGCCTCATATGCCAGTGCTGGGTGATGTGGTGAACGAAGTGAAGATCTTTTTTGAGGCCGACAGACTGGACACGGAACGGCACAGGGAACGAAACTCTAAGAAGTTCTTGCCAAATAGAATACCTTTCTCGTGGCCCATTATTCTCAGTCTCAAATCCAAGCTATAATGTTGCCCTTCCGACATACTGAATGGTACTGTTTGGCGGCTCTTAGCAACACCTTAGGTCCTCTCTGTCTTCAGGATGATATGGGGTGAACGATGCTTCCTTTCTGTTCCTCAGAGTGACCTCTTTCCCCCTTTTTTTTTATGTATGTGTATGCGAAGTGTGCTTGATGTTGGATTGTGGGGGTGACCTTGCCGAGTGTTCCATATAATTTAGGCGGGTGGGTGGGAATATTATCGTACCTTCTGATCGTGCGATTTTTCTGCGATCTTATGTGTTTCATATTTCTTATAGTGGGTACCGAGTTACTCAGTTTATGTTAATTACCGTATTTATCTATAACACGCACCCTCATTTTACCACGGATATTTGGGTAAAAAAAGTTTTTTACCCAAATATCCATGAAAAAATGAGGGTGCGTGTGTGCGCGTGTATACCCCGATATACCCCCAGGAAAGGCAGGGGGAGAGAGGCCGTCGCTGCCCGCTTCTCTCCCCCTGCCTTTCCTGGGGTCTAGAGCGCTGCTGTCGGCCCTTCTCACCCCCTGGTTATCGGCGCCGCTGCCCGTTCTGTCCCCCTGACTATCGGTGCCGGCGCCGATAGCCAGGGGGAGAGAAGCGGCGCCGACAGCCAGGGGGAGAGAAAGGGCAGCGCCGCTGCCCCGTTGCCTCCCCCCATCCCCGGTGGCATAATTACCTGAGTCCGGTCCGCGCTGCTCCAGGCCTCCGTCGTGCGTCCCCAGCGTCATTGCTATGCACGGCGCGGCGCTCTGACGTCATGCGCCGCGCCGTTCAGCGCATAGCAATGACGCCGGGGACGCACGACGGAGGCCTGGAGCAGCGGAGCAGCGCGGACCGGACTCAGGTAATTATGCCACCGGGGATGGGGGGAGGCAACGGGGCAGCGGCGCCGGCAATGGGTGCCGCTGCCCCTTCTCTCCCCCTGGCTGTCGGCGCCGCTTCTCTCCCCCTGGCTATCGGCGCCGGCAATGGGGCGTCGGCACCGATAGTCAGGGGGACAGAACGGGCAGAGGCGCCGATAACCAGGGGGTGAAAAGGGCCGACAGCAGCGCTCTAGACCCCAGGAAAGGCAGGGGGAGAGAAGCGGGCAGCGACGGCCTCTCTCCCCTGCCTTTCCTGGGGGTGTATCGGCGTATAACACGCACACAGACTTTAGGCTAAAAATTTTAGCCTAAAAAGTGCGTGTTATACGCCGATAAATACGGTATTTCATTCTATAGCATTATTGTTGTTCCTTGCCTTTTTTTTAAATTGAAAAAATCCAATAAAGAGAGTTGTTAAAAAAAAAAAAAGATCAAAAAGTCTAATCTGAACAAGAATGGTATCGATAAAAAGTACAGATCATGAGCCCTCATACATATACGGAAAAATAAGAGTTATAGGGCTAAGAGAATGATTTAAAACATACACATTTTCCTACAAAAAGTAATCATTTTTTTTAAGGTAGTAAAATAATACAAAACCTATGTAATGTGGGTATGGCTGTAAGAATATCATATTATTATCATAAAGATAATGGCACAGATTTATCAACCTGTGCGAGAGAAAAAATAGAGTGATTTTCCACAGCGACCAATCACAGCTCAGCTAACAAGCTCTGGAAAAGTGAAAGCTGACCTGTGATTGGTTGCTGTGGGAAAATCACTCCACTTTTTCTCTCACGCAGTTTGATAGATCTGGGCCAATGTGCCATTTTTGTGTAGTAACAAACCCCTCCAAAATTAGGAAACTGAACTGTTTTTAAGAAAATTTGACAAATATTGTTATTTGCTTTCACCATAGATTTTATGGTAAAATGAGTGATGTCATGACAAACTACCTAGCTAGTTACCTGGATACTTATATACCTGGCTACCTAATTATACACCTACCTACATACCTGGCTTGCTACCAACCTATCTGGCTAGTTACCTGCTTACATACCTGACTACCTAACTACCTAGTGTCAGGATCCGGGCTGGTAGCTGGTAGCGGAGGCTGGTGGTGGATCCGCTGTGCCAGAGAGGTGATGACATGGGCCGTACCAGGGCAACGGAGTCTAAGGAGTTACTGGTTTTCACCAGAGCCCACCGCAAAGCGGGATGGACTTGCTGCGGCAAGTAACCCCCAGGTCGTTCCACCCAATAGCGACTCAACCCCTCTGGCTGCTGACATAAGGCAAGGTACAAGAGGATCAGGCAAAGGCGTAGTCAGACGTAGAAAATGGTCAGGGCAGGCGGCTCAGGTTCACAGGCGGTAGTCAGTAGCAACGGGAACGGCAACAGGAAGGGTAACACAGGAACAAGGAATGCTTTCTCTCAGACACAAAGGCAACAAAGATCCGGTAGGAGGCTGTGGGAGGAGACGGTACTTATAGGCAGTGCACAGGTGAGGCCTAATTAAGTCCAAACAGCACTCCCTCTCACAAAGCTTAACCCTTAATGAACCACATTGGACCAGGCACCAATCACCTGTGCACTGGTCCTTTAGATCTAAGAGTCCCGATGCACATGCGCCCTAGAGAGCGGGGATGCACACGCTGTGACGCCGGAGCGCTGCCTGGGGACACACGTTGTGAGGGACTCATGCAGGGGGCCCGGAGCGCTCAGCGTAACACCTAGTTAGCTACCTACCTGGCTACCTACCTACCTGCCCTTTTACTGTGCAGGAGGGCATTATAACAGTTTGGGGCCTATAGATGGGGAGATTGTGTAGAGGAGGGGAGGGCACTGTAAACATATATGTGTATACAGGTATTATTGGTCATAGAAAATTATCTTACCTACATTATATATATATATATATATATATATATATATATATACACACATATATATATATATATATATATATATATATATATTTATTTATTTTTTTCATTTTATTTAGTATTTAGAAGTGGTGCATAAGGTGGGATTTGGGTAGAATAGGGGCAGGGCAGAGGTGTGGCCAGGGGCCATCTGGGGGCCTTGCTTTATTTGGTCCAGGGGCCCTGAGTGTTGTCAGTCTGCCCCTGATGCCAATTTTTGAAATGGCACACAAAAAGCCACTTTCCCAGGTCCAATACATGTAGCGGCAGCCATGTTCCCAGGCCCAGTACAAATAGCAGCAGCCATGTACCCAGTCCCATTATTAGTAGTAGAACCAACCATGAGCCTGGAAGTAGTAGCAAAAGCACCAGTAGGCCAGTTGTTCATCTCTTCCAGGGGACTTGTTATTTCGGAGGATATGGCCATTGTGGACTGTTTGGCTAATTTTTAGCAATCTCATGAGGAAGACTCTGATGCTATGATGCTGAAGGTGTCCATGTATTCTTTCACCTCCACGGTTACTTGGCACAGTATAATATGTACTTCTGGCCTTTTCATTCCATTATCTCTGTCTTTGCTGTGGGGTCCCACTTTTTCTCTGATGAGACAGCACTCCATGAGTTAAGGACAAGGATAGTGATGAGGAGGTTTTCTGTGAGGAAAGTCAGCTTTTGGAGCATGTAACAGAGTGGTTATGAGCGGTAGGGGCCATATTCAAATTTGCATATATGGACGAATATTCATCCTATGTTTGCGAAATTCACATATTCGCTATGTTCGTTCTCTGTTTTTTTCCCATGAGAAAATTTGTAATGAAATTCACATAGTGCGCATGCACAATTATATCTTTCACCTAAAAGAAGGGAGGGATCAGTGTCGAGTCTGGTAGTGCCGATATTCACATACATATTCGGATTTAGATTCACATAAGTATTCGCATAAATTCTCATATAAAAAAAAGAATATTCGTCATTACGAATATATATCACTATATTTTAAATATTTGTAAAATCGCGAAGTGCCGATATTTGTGGTAAAAATTAGCATTTCGAATATTCACGCTCAACACTATAACAGAGGTGGTGGAGGTGGAAGCAGTGGCTAAGCATAGCTGTGGTAGGTGTGGTGATAGTGTCAGTCATGGAGGTGGATGTGGTGAGATAAAGCAAGAAGCCCATGAGACATCAGAACAGACTAAGAGGAAGAGCAGGTATGATGAGGAGGACTATGATAATGTGGTTTTGGACAGGACATAGGAACCATGCGATAAGGAGGTGACGTAATCAGAGCAAGAGGATAGTGACACTGTCAGCTATAAAGAAGCTAAAGTAGGTCCATCTGCAAAATGTCCCAGATGTAGGCCTGATCATATTGTTAGCTCAGGAGCGGGTGACGGTGACACTTCTGCTGCATTTGTAGGCTACAGAAAAAGATCATGCCAGAGAAGGAGCATGGTCCTGCAGTATATCTTTTGTCTGTAACACAAATATATTAATATTATTATTATTAACCTCTTAAGGACGCAGGGCGTGCCTGTACGCCCTGCGCCCGGTGTTTAAAACGGGGTCACGCCGTGACCCTGCATCACACCGAGTTGGTCCCGGCTGCTATTCATAGCCGGGACCCTGGGCTAATAGCACGCGGCACCGATCGTTGTGCTGTGTGCTATTAACCCTTCCCGGCAGCTCAGTCGGGCTGATAGTGACTATGGCGATAAAATCGCGATGTCACAATCAGCTAGGACACGAGCGGAGGTCCCCTTACCTTGCTCCGTCACGTCCGATTTGGGTTTGATTGCTCCAAGCCTGAGCTACAGGCTTGAGCAATCGAGCCCCTATCTCGTTGATCCATGCAAAGCTATGGCTTTGCAGGGATCAGTATATGAGATCAGTGTGTGCAGTGCTATAGCTCCCTGCAATTCATCTTCTTCATTAAAAAGTGCAAAACATTTCTCAGCAAGCTGTTGTATCTGCCGTGGATTCCAGATGCAGTTATCTCTCAAGCTGCTTGGTCATATCATCCTCAATACTATCCAGAGTAGCTTTGCTAGCATACTCAGATTGTGTATCGTCCACATCAGCCTTTAGGAACAACCAGAAATGAAAAAGCGGTACTGATTTCAACAATACTCTCCACATAGAAATAACTTGCTTGATCCAGTATATAACCCTCATGGTGGTGCTCAACAGCAAAAGTCACAATAATATCCAAAGCTTACAGTACATATGTACTCCACTTTTCCTCTGCGCAGGTTTTGATAAATCCTTCCCATCATATAGAAAAAGCACTGTAGCACTCACTAATGTGATCGTGAATCCTTTAACATATGTAAAACTCTAATACATTGTATAAACATTTTAGTTAGCATTTTAGATTGCTGGGGAAGCAAAAGGTTAAGCAAATGTACATAATAATGATACATGTTGTCTGAGATTCTTAGGGCTTTTTAGTGTAAAACCATTATGCACAGGAGGGTATTGGCACAAGTCACTGCTTCAAAAAGAAACAAAATGTGCATTACATGAAGGCATTGGGACCTTTCAGTCTAAGTGACCAAAGTGACCTGAATGTGTTTCTTTAAAGGGGTACTCCACTACTTTAAAACGTAACCCCTATCTGATTGCTAGGCCCCCTTACGATCGAACAGGGCCTGGCTCTCCCTGTGAATGGAGTGGTGTGTTTTACCTGTATTTTTATTTTATTTTTTATAATAGGGGATTTTTTACTTATTATTGAACAAAAAGTTTTGTTTATAAGGGTACGCAGTTTGGTGTAACGTAACATGCCATGAAGGACGGCCGTTGGATCATATTGTACTTTTTATGATATTGTATTGTTTTCTGTTGAGCACCGTTGTGGGTTATATAGGGGATCAAAGGGAGATGCAAATTGTTTATGTGCTGTTTGAACAGTATTATTGTGGGCATTAACAATTGTTCATTTTTGGATGTGAATACAGGGTATTATTTATGGATTTATTATTTTTTTTTAATTCTTAATCTAGAAGGTTCATAGACAACTACATTAAGGCTTGATTTCTCATACTATATACTCAGATTCATCATACTCCTTGAGGAGGTGTGCCAGATTGTGGCACTTGAGCTGCTGGCTCTACCGCCTTGACACTTAGCTGAGAAATAGAAAAGCAATTTAATAAGTTTAACCAACAATAAATATAGTAAAACAGTCCTTCTAGACTAGGGATGAAGGTAAAAATATAAGAATGTAAAAGAGAATAAGAGGAATAAAAGAGAGTAAGAATGAAGTAAAGAGATAGTGTACAATGATAAAATAATATTTAATATTTAATAGGTACATGCACAGTCTTCAGCAGGTCCCTTGCCTCAGACGGTCTATAAATAAAAATGCTATAAAATAAGCTAAAAGATTAATAAAAAATATTTATACAGTATGTCTCATATAAGAATGTTCATGCAATACTAGGTGCTACCCCTTGGAACAGGTCAGAGAAAATAGGACATTCGGCAATTTAGGCAATTAAAGTGCTGCAGGTACTGGAGTTAGTATAGTCTTTCAACAATTAAAAGTCACTTGATATGGTCATTGTTTTATCTGCAAAGACAGCTATGTGTCTGGATTATAATAATATCAGTTGAAAGTATTTGGTGGCAGAATTTTTGCAGCACTGGAGGCCCCCTTTTTTGAGACCACTTTACCCTGTCGGCACAGGGCTAGGTGTAAGCGGTCTCAAAGCTGGGGGTTTACTGTTGTATAATCGGTTGCTCTGTTTGATAGCTGCAGAACCTTGCTACCACTGACGGCGCGGGGACCAATGTGCGGGGTTCTGAGTGCAATGATGTTAGACACAATAACACAGAGAGTTCACAATTTGTAATCCTTCGGAACCTCGCTAGTGCCCGGCGGCACGGGGACAAGTGCGTGGGGTTCCGAATGAGCTGTGATATGGCACTATTTGCCTCTTACCGGCTTCTTCGCTGTAGCTAGCCAGCAGAGTGGGGGATGTTTTAGTAACTAAGACATTCAGTTCTCACTGCTATTGAAAAAGGGGACAAGGCTCCGTGAAACGGGTCTAGCCCGAGAACACTCTTACCCTCACCCCTACTTGTGGACAAAAAGGAGGACTTTAACCCCTTAAGGACACATGACGTACTGGAACGTCATGTGTCCACTCCCGATCTATAACGCGGGGCCACGGCGTGGCCCCGCGTCATAGCGGTTCGGGCCCGGCCTCTAACAACGGCCGGGACCCGTGGCTAATAGCGCGCGGCATTGATCGCAGTGCCGCGCGCTATTAACCCTTTAGACGCGGCGTTCAAAGTTGAACGCCGCGTCTAAAGTGAAACCGAAAGCATGCCGGCTAGCTCAGTGGGCTGTTCGGGATAGCCGTGGTGAAATCGCGGCATCCCGAACAGCTGACAGGACAGCGGGAGGGCCCCTACCTGCCTCCTCGCTGTCCGATCGCCGAATGACTGCTCAGTGCCTGAGATCCAGGCCTGAGCAGTCATGCGGCAGAATCATCGATCACTGGTTTCTTATGAGAAACCAGTGATCAATGTAAAAGATCAGTGTGTGCAGTGTTATAGGTCCCTATGGGACCTATAACATTGCAAAAAAAAAGTGCAAAAAAAAAGTGAATAAACATCATTTAACCCCTTCCCTATTAAAAGTTTGAATCACCCCCCTTTTCCCATAAAAGAAAAAACACAGTGTAAATAAAAATAAAAATAAACATAAATGGTATCGCCGCGTGCGGAAATGTCCGAATTATAAAAATATATCGTTAATTAAACCGCACGGTCAATGGCGTGCGCGCAAAAAAATTCCAAAGTCCAAAATAGTGCATTTTTGGTCACTTTTTATATCATGAAAAAATGAATAAAAAGCGATCAATAAGTCCTATCAATGCAAAAATGATACCGTTAAAAACTTCAGATCACAGCGCAAAAAATGAGCCCTCATACCGCCCCATACACGGAAAAATAAAAAAGTTATAGGGGTCAGAAGATGACAATTTTAAACGTATACATTTTTCTGCATAAAGTTATGATTTTTTCCAGAAGTGCGACAAATTCAAACCTGTATAAGTAGGGTATCATTTTAATCATATGGACCTACAGAATAAAGGTAAGGTGTCATTTTTACCGAAAAATGTACTACGTAGAAACGGAAGCCCCCAAAAGTTACAAAATGGCGTTTTTTTTTTCAATTTTGTCTCACAATGATTTTTTTTCCCGTTTCACCGTAGATTTTTGGGCACAATGACTGACGTCATTACAAAGTAGAATTGGTGGTGCAAAAAATAAGCCATCATATGGATTTTTAGGTGCAAAATTGAAAGAGTTATGATTTTTTAAAGGCAAGGAGCAAAAAACGAAAATGCAAAAACGGAAAAACCCCCGGTCCTTAAGGGGTTAAGCCTAGAAATCATCTGCACGGATTCCAAAATTCATCAGGAACCATCCCCTGCTCCACTGGCTAGCTACAGCGAAGAAGCCGGTAAGAGGTATATAGTGCCACATCACAGCTCATTCGGAACCTCGCACACTTGTCCCCGTGCCGCCGAAGGATTACAAATTGATTTGAAAAAAAAAAAGTTTTCCAGTGAAGCACCCCTGTAAGTTTTCGTGAAATATTAAATGTTTTCATACCTCGTCCAAGGCATTGAACGATTTCACTCTTTTCGGCAGCAGAGAGATCCTTTTTCTTCCCATATTGCTTGAAAATGGTGCTCTGCTTAATAATGTAGAACACCCACCTTCAGTAGTTTTTCCTTAAATTGGGCTCACCTGGCAATCTAATTATCACAGGTGTCCAAGATTGTTTTCAGTGATCAAAAGAGCCCTGAGACACGATGCCTTCCATAAGTTAAACTGAAACACAAAATATTTACTCTTTGTGACACAAATAGAATTTGCATAATAATTTGAAACAGGGTATTCTGTAATTATATATATATATATATAGAGCTCTTTTCACAATGTGTCTCACAGTGCCCATCTGAGTTATACAACATAAGATTATTCAACATATATAGTACATTTAATTGATACCTAGGATGCGTTTTTTATTAGATGTCTCTGTGAGACGTAAACTCCAGTACTTTTCCATTCAGCTTATAAATTGAAATATTAAAGGAGTTATCCAGGAAAAAACTTTTTTTTTTATATATGAACTGACTCCAGAAAAGTTAAACAGTTGTAAATGACTTCTAATAAAAAATCTTAATCCTTTCAGTACTTTCAGTACTTATGAGATGCTGAAGTTGAGTTGTTCTTTTCTGTCTAAGTGCTCTCTGATGACACGTGTCTCGGGAACCGCCCAGTTTAGAAGCAAATCCCCAAAGCAAACCTCTTCTACTCTGTGCAGTTCCCTAGACAAGTAGAGATGTCAGCAGAGAGCACTGTTGCCAGACAGAAAACAACAACTCAACTTCAGCAGATGATAATTATTGAAAGGATTAAGATTTTTTAATAGAAGTAATTTACAAATCTGTGAATTCGGGTAGAAAAACAGACATGGTGCACATCTACAATCTTGTATAATGATCTGATTGCTTCTCAGCATAATATCAAAAACTAACAGGTTGTTAGTATACACTTTTGATCAAAAAGTACAAGCCCACTCGCCACGTCAAGGCCACCTATTTAGAGTGGGTCCCTAACGTCCCTAGCATAAAATGGCGCAGCACCGAGCGGCGACGACCACCACCGCCGCGACACCAATGCCCACAGGGGGGGGAACGACCCACCGGCAGAGCGGCCCCAATGCCACTCAAACCAGTCTATGGGCCGCACCCCCCCGCAGACACGGCGCCACGGCAGTAAGGGACACCGCACAGCACCACACCAGTGTGAACAAGGTGTAATGGCTCACTTACCATGCTCTCCCAGTAAGACTGGGAGGCTGCTAGGAAAGAAATGACCCATGTGTAGCTAACTACTACTTATATAGGGTTGGGCTGAGGGGGTGGGGAAGAGTGCAGACAACATGTTCAAAAAAAAAAAAAAAAAAAAGAGGGAATAGAAATCACAGTGTGAATTCGGGTAGAAAAACAGACATGGTGCACAGCTACAATCTTGTATAATGATCTGATTGCTTCTCAGCATAATATCAAAAACTAACAGGTTGTTAGTATACATTTTTGATCAAAAAGTACAAGCCCACTCGCCAGGTCAAGGCCACCTATTTAGAGTGGGTCCCTAACGTCCCTAGCATAAAATGGCGCAGCACCGAGCGGCGGCCACCACCACCGCCGCGACACCAATGCCCACAGGGGGGGGAACGACCCACCGGCAGAGCGGCCCCAATGCCACTCAAACCAGTCTATGGGCCGCACCCCCCCCGCAGACACGGCGCCACGGCAGTAAGGGACACCGCACAGCACCACACCAGTGTGAACAAGGTGTAATGGCTCACTTACCATACTCTCCCAGTCAGACTGGGAGGCTGCTAGGAAAGAAATGACCCATGTGTAGCTAACTACTACTTATTTAGGGTTGGGCTGAGGGGGTGGGGAAGAGTGCAGACAACATGTTCTAACAAAAAAAAAAAAAAGAGGGAATAGAAATCACAGTGTGAATTCGGGTAGAAAAACAGACATGGTGCACATCTACAATATTGTATAATGATCTGATTGCTTCTCAGCATAATATCAAAAACTAACAGGTTGTTAGTATACATTTTTGATCAAAAAGTACAAGCCCACTCGCCACGTCAAGGCCACCTATTTAGAGTGGGTTCCTAACGTCCCTAGCATAAAATGGCGCAGCACTGAGCGGCGACGACCACCACCGCCGCGACACCAATGCCCACAGGGGGGAACGACCCACCGGCAGAGCGGCCCCAATGCCACTGAAACCAGTCTATGGGCCGCACCCCCCCGCAGACACGGCGCCACACCAGTGTGAACAAGGTGTAATGGCTCACTTACCATGCTCTTCCAGTCAGACTGGGAGGCTGCTAGGAAAGAAATGACCCATGTGTAGCTAACTACTACTTATATAGGGTTGGGCTGAGGGGGTGGGGAAGAGTGCAGACAAATCTGTTTAACTTTCTGGAGCCAGTTGATATAAAAAAAAAAAAAAAACGTTTTTTCCTGGAATACCCCTTTAACCCCTTAAGGACGCAGGACGTAAATGTACGTCCTGGTGAGGTGGTACTTAACGCACCAGGACGTACATTTACGTCCTAAGCATAACCGCGGGCATCGGAGCGATGCCCGTGTCATGCGCGGCTGATCCCGGCTGCTGATCGCAGCCAGGGACCCGCCGGCAATGGCCGACGCCCGCGATCTCGCGGGCGTCCGCCATTAACCCCTCAGGTGCCGGGATCAATACAGATCCCGGCATCTGCGGCAGTTCGCGATTAAAATGAACGATCGGATCGCCCGCAGCGCTGCTGCGGGGATCCGATCATTCATAACGCCGCACGGAGGTCCCCTCACCTTCCTCCGTGCGGCTCCCGGCGTCTCCTGCTCTGGTCTGTGATCGAGCAGACCAGAGCAGGAGATGACCGATAATACTGATCTGTTCTATGTCCTATACATAGAACAGATCAGTATTAGCAATCATGGTATTGCTATGAATAGTCCCCTATGGGGACTATTCAAGTGTAAAAAAAAATGTAAAAAAATGTAAAAGTAAAAGTAAAAAAAAAGTGAAAAATCCCCTCCCCCAATAAAAAAGTAAAACGTCCGTTTTTTCCTATTTTACCCCCAAAAAGCGTAAAAAACATTTTTTATAGACATATTTGGTATCGCCGCGTGCGTAAATGTCCGAACTATTAAAATAAAATGTTAATGATCCCATACGGTGAACGGCGTGAACGAAAAAAATTTAAAAAAGTCCAAAATTCCTACTTTTTTAATACATTTTATTAAAAAAAAAATTATAAAAAATTTATTAAAAGTTTTTTATATGCAAATGTGGTATCAAAAAAAAGTACAGATCATGGCGCAAAAAATGAGCCCCCATACCGCCGCTTATACGGAAAAATAAAAAAGTTATAGGTCATCAAAATAAAGGGATTATAAACGTACTAATTTGGTTAAAAAGTTTGTGATTTTTTTTTAAGCGCAACAATAATATAAAAGTATATAATAATGGGTATCATTTTAATCGTATTGACCCTCAAAATAAAGAACACGCGTCATTTTTACCAGAAATTGTACAGCGTGAAAACAAAACCTTCCAAAATTAGCAAAATTGCGTTTTTCGTTTTAATTTCCCCACAAAAATAGTGTTTTTTGGTTGCGCCATACATTTTATGATATAATGAGGGATGTCATTACAAAGAAAAACTGGTCATGCAAAAAACAAGCCCTCATACTAGTCTGTGGATGAAAATATAAAAGAGTTATGATTTTTAGAAGGCGAGGAGGAAAAAATGAAAACGTAAAAATTAAATTGTCTGAGTCCTTAAGGCCAAAATGGGCTGAGTCCTTAAGGGGTTAACCTGTTGGGGACGAAGTCCTTGTACTTAAGGGCGAAGGGCGTATCGATCAGCAGGCATCCCGCGCAAATGCCTAGGGAGGTCATTAGACCCCCCCCATGTCAGCGTTCGGCGCAAATCGCAAGTGAATTCACACTTGCGCTGATTCCGGGTCATTACGGGTCTATGGTGACCCGGTGACCCGGAATATAAGGGGGATCGCGGTTGTCTAAGACACCCACGATCCCCCTGAAGGGATAGGAGCTAGGTGGCAGAGGTACCACCCCTCCTTTCCCTGCTATTGGTGGTCTAGACGCGACCACCAATAGTAGATCGGGGGCGCGGGGGTTCCCTTTCGTTTTCCCCGTCCTGCCCACCCACAATAGGCGGGGCAGGACGGGGAACCGAAGGGGACTGAACGCCGATGTCCACTTACCCGTCCGGAGGCAGCGGGCAGCTAGAGGATTGCAGTTTGAGACCACTATATAGTGGTCTCTAAACTGTATCCCTCCAGAACTTGCAAAACTACAACTCCTAGCATGTCCAAACAGCTCTTTGCTGTCTGGGCATGCTGGTATTTGTAGTTTTGCAACATCTGGAGGGCTACAGTTTGGAGATCACTGTGCAGTGGTCTATAAACTGTAGCCCTCCAGATGTTGCAAAACTGCAAATCCCAGCATGCCCAAACAGCAAACAGCTGTCTCGGCATGCTGGGAGTTGTAGTTGCATACCTCCAGCTATTGCATAACTACATCTCCCAGCATGCCCTTTGGCGATCAGTACATGCTGGGAGTTGTAGTTTTGCAACAGTTGGAGGCACACTGGTTGGAAAATACTGAGTTAGGTAACAGAACCTAACTGAAGGTTTTCCAACCAGTGTGCCTCCAGCTGTTGCAAAAGTACAACTCCCAGCATGCACAGTCTGTCAGTACATGCTGGGAGTTGTAGTTTTGCAACAGCTGGAGGCACATTGGTTGGAAAATACTGAGTTAGGTAACAGAACCTAACTGAAGGTTTACCAACCAGTGTGCCTCCAGCTGTATTGGAATTGTGTGGCATCAGCTCCGTCCCTCGCCTCTGGCTCTCCTGCTCGGACTGGTGGGTGGCGTTCCCTTCTGTAAGCAAGTAGCAAAATAGAAAGACGTCCAGCACCAAGAAGGCAGATACAATACTTCCTTATTGTGGCATCAGTAAAAGAAGGGTGCACGGGACAAGTAGCTGACGTGTTTCGGGCTATAGAGCCCTTAATCATGGCATAAAAACTTGCAGCAACATCATTGTATTTATACAGATAAATGGTGGATCACATGGGTTCTGCAAATGACACAAAGCTAAAAAATGTGGCATGGATTACAACAGGAATGAGTTTTAAAATTAGTAAGACATGGATAAATGGATCAGATCACTTATGTAGCATCCCATCAGAATATAAACAGAAAGAGTAACCAAAAAAGTAAATGACAGGAAAAATATAAATGACAATTAATATGTTAGAATAAGATCCTGTCTTAAATTTAAACCCCTTGGTTCCCTGCTATCCAAAAGAAACATCCAAAAGGATTCCCTGTTGAGGGGTAATCGCCTCATATCACATCCCTGAATAGGCCTGCGGATTTTTTCTATACCCTGGACTTGTAAAGTGCTGGTATTACCCGCATGAGTATCCCTAAAATGTTTAGAGAGGGCAGATATGTTAGGGTTAAAACTTAGTACATTTTTTGAGTCAGAAATATGTCTACGAATTCTGACTTTCAAACTGTTTGAGGTACACCCTACATATTGTTTTCGGCATGTAGTACAGGAGGCCAAGTATACAACATACTGGGAATTGCAATTTCTGTAGTCACGAATTTGAAAACACTTTCCGTTGGCAAAGGACTGGAAATGTCTTGTAGCCTGCATGTGATTACAAGTGGTACAAACTCTGTGGCCACACTTCCAACTCCCAGCATGTTTAACCAAGTAGGACTAATGGATGACCTTTCCCCGGATCTATTTCTATACATACTAGGAGAAAGAATGGAGCCCAGTGATGGTCCCTTTCTTGAGGCCATTTTAAAATTGTCACAACATAAATTACCTATAATAGGATCCTGTTGCAGCACTGGTAGATATTTTCTCATGATATTACCTATCTTATGATATTGTTTGCTGTACTGAGTGACAAAAAATGGGGGATTTTTAATGTCTGATGTTTTGTTGATTCTCTTTATATTTTTAGTATTGCATTGTGTAATGAGGTTCTTTCTATCCAATTTTACTGCTCTTTCCCTGGCATCATTTAATAGATTTGGTGCATAACATCTATTACTTGTGTACTAGTGATTAATGTATTTTACAAAATTTTCTAAATCATTTTCAGTACCCCTCCAAACAAATATCAGGTCATCAATAAATCGACCCATCCATTTGATATAGGGTTGGAATGGATTGCAGTCCGCAAATATTACATTTTCTTCCCATTGACTCATGTATATATATTTGTTTATTTGGTTACGAAGGGGAGTATTTAGCTCCCATGGAAGCTCCCCTGGTTTGAAGGAAAAACTGGCCATTAAACATAAAAAAAAATATTTTTTAACAGAAATTCTGTGGTCATTAAAATGAATTCCTTCAAACCAGGGGAGTATGTACTGTGTATGTCCATGTTTGGCCAATGCAAGAAGACCCTCCGTCCAAGGAATTGATGTATAGAGGGATGTAACATCACATGTAACCCAAGAATAATAAGCCTCCCATTGGAGATGTTCCATAATATTGAGTACATGTGAGCTGTCCTTGAGAAATGTGGGTGTCACTTTTGTGAGGGGTTGAAGGTAACTGTCCAGCCAGTCTCCCAGTCTCTCACCCAAGGATCCAATGCCCGCCACAATAGGGCGAAGGGGAGGTGGAAAAAACCCTTTGTGGACCTTGGGGAGGGAGTGGAGGACTGGCGTGACAGGATGCTGGACTACTAAGAAATTTTTCATTTTTTCATCAATAACCCCCACAGAGACGCCCTCCTCCAACAATTTACTCAGAGCTAATTGGCAACTTTTTGTGGGATCACTTTGCAATTTCCTGTAGGTAGTGTTATCCTGGAGCATGTCCACACTGAGAATTTCATACAGACCTGCATCCAGGACAACAATAGAGCCCCCTTTGTCCGCATTACGGATCACAACATTTGGATTGTTTTTAAGCTCTGTAATAGCCAACATTTCTGCACTGGACAAGTTCGAACCATAAGACTTTTTATTATCAATTTTACTATGTAACTTAACCAAGTCTCGTTCAACTGGTTCTTGAAACTTGTCCAGGACAGGTGGGTGTGAGGAGATAGGGTAAAAATCCCTATTTGAATTACTAAAAGGTTGTCCCTGATCACAAAAATCTAGAGACTCAGTATTGAGTGCTTTTAGTGTAAATGTATTAATTTGATCAGTGAAATCAAACAACATCTCTACATCATTATTAACATTACTGCTAGCATTAACAGGAACAACAGCATTACTATCATCCACTGCAGAAGATGGAATATTACTGTGTTGACTGTCCGGTATTTGAGCAAAGTGTCTATAGAGAGTTAATTTACGAGTCCACCGATTAATATCCAAAATAGTAGAAAACAAATTGAAATTGCACGTAGGGACATAATTTAAACCTTTAGCAAGAGCAGAGATTTGGGGTACAGTCAGGATAGTAGCTGAAAGGTTTAGAACTGTATCGCTCACTTTTGTGGATTGCGGGAGCGGAGAGCATAGCCGTCGGCATCTGTGTTTCTTGCCGCCCCTCCTTCTATGTTTCCTGAGCGAAACCCCGACTGGTCACGTGTGTTATCACCTGGTGTAGGGTGATTACGGGATCCCGTTGCTGCGGGTAGGTTCTCATTAGAGGAAGACAAATCTTGAGCACTGTCCACATCCGAAAAGCTAACCCTGCGTTTGGCATTGCGATTCTTCTTACTGTATTTACCCTTTTTGTTAGACTCCGATGAACGCAGGATAGATTTAGGGGTGTTAGAACCATGGGCTCCCGAATTGTAGCTAGCCCATGTGTATACTTCATCCTTTTAATAACCATAGGTGTCTCGGGAGAATTAGCTTTTTTTAATGTCCATAATTTTAGATTCTATTTCAGCGACTTTCGCAGCAATTTTCTCCTCCAGCATCTTGTAACTATCACTGGATTTGAACGGTTCCAGTTTAGTTTGTTGATTATGTAGCTCTTCCTCTAGGTTTTTTAATTCCAAATCTTCCTCCTCCAAGATGTAGGATATCAATTTAAACGAGCATGCCGTTAATGCCGCATCCCACTTGGCTTCAAATTGAGGTGAGAAGTTTTTAGTAGGTCGTTTTTTCACTCTTAAACCCGAGGTATCATCAGTGTGCCTCCAGCTGTTGCAAAGGCACAACTCCTCAGTACATGCTGGGAGTTGTAGTTTTGAAACAGCTGGAGGTTTGCCCTCCATGTGAACGTACAGGGTACATTCACACGGGCAGGTTTACAGTAAGTTTCCTGCTTCAAGTTTGGACTGCGGTAAATTTTTCGCTGCAGCGCAAACTCCTAGCGGGAAACTCACCGCAACCCGCCCGTGTGAATGTACCATAAAAACACTACACTACACTAACACATAAGAAAGGGTAAAACACTACATATACACCCCCTTACACTGCCACCCCCCCAATAAAAATGAAAAACTTATTGTAGGGCAGTGTTTCCAAAACAAAGCCTCCAGATGTTGCAAGACAACAACTCCCAGCATTTTTGGACAACCACTGACTGTCCAGGTATGCTGGGAATTTAGCAACAGCTGGAGGCACTCTGTATGGGAATCACTGGCGTAGAATACCCCTATGTCCACCCCTATGCAATCCGTAAATTTAGTCCTCAAATGCGCATGGTGCTCTCTCACTTCGGAGCCCTGTCGTATTTCAAGGAAACAGTTTAGGGCCACATATGGGGTATTTCCATACTCGGGAGAAATTGCACTACAAATTTTGGGGGGCTTTTTCTCCTTTTACCCCTTATGAAAAGGAAAAGTTGGGGGCTACACCAGCCTGTTAGTGTAAAAAAAAAATGTTTTTAAACTAACATGCTGGTGTTGCCCCATACTTTTTATTTTCACAAGCAGTAAAAGGAAAAAAAGACCCCAAAAATTTGTAACGCACGGAAATACCCCATATGTGGGCGTAAAATGCTCTGTGGGCGCACAACAAGGCTCAGGAGTGAGAGCGCACCATGTACATTTGAGGCCTAAATTGGTGATCTGCACAGGGGTGGCTGATTTTACAGCGGTTCTGACATTAACGCAAAAACATAAATACCCACATGTGACCCCATTTTGGAAACGACACCCCTCATGTAATGTATTAAGGGGTGCAGTGAGCTACTTCTCTTCTGAGCATTGTAGTGCGCCAGCAGAGCATTTTATGTCCTAACATGGGGTATTTCCATACAAATTTTGGGGGGCATTTTCTCCCATTACCTTTTGTAAAAATGGTACATTTTGGGGAAAAACTGCACTTTAGTGAAAAAATGTTTCTTTCATTTACACATCCGATTTTAAAGAAAAGCCGTCAAACACCTGTGAGGTGTTAATGCTCACTGGACCCCTTGTTACGTGCCTTGAGGGGTGTAGTTTCCAAAATGGTTGTCACGATTCGGCTGGCAGTAGGTGGATCCTCTGTGCCAGAGAGGGATTGGCGTGGACCGTGCTGGTGGACCGGTTCTAAGTTGCTACTGGTATTCACCAGAGCCCGCCGCAAAGCGGGATGGTCTTGCAGCGGCGGTAGCAACCAGGTCGTATCCACCAGCAACGGCTCAACCTCTCTGACTGCTGAAGATAGGCGCGGTACAAGGGAGTAGACAAGAGCAAGGTCGGACGTAGCAGAAGGTCAGGGCAGGCAGCAAGGATCGTAGTCAGGGGCAACGGCAGGAGGTCTGGAACACAGGCTAGGAACACACAAGGGAACGCTTTCACTGGCACAATGGCAACAAGATCCGGCGAGGGAGTGCAGGGGAAGTGAGGTATAAGAAGGGAGTGCACAGGTGAGAATACTGATTAGGCCTGCTGCGCCAATCAGTGGCGCAGTGGCCCTTTAAATGGCAGAGACCCGGCGCGCGCGCGCCCTAAGGAGCGGGGCCGCGCGCGCCGGGACAACACAGACGGGGAACGGGTCAGGTACGGGAGCCGAGATGCGCATCGCGAGCGGGCGCGTCCCACATCGCGAATCGCATCCCGGTTGGGAGAAATATCGCAGCGCACCCGGTCAGCAGGTCTGACCGGGGCGCTGCGAATGAGAGAACGCTGCGAGCACTCCGGGGAGGAGCGGGGACCCGGAGCGCTCGGCGTAACAGCACCCCCCCCCCCCTTGGGTCTCCCCCCCTTTTTGGAGCCTGAGAACCTGAGGATAAGACTTTTGTCCAGGATGTTGTCCTCAGGTTCCCAGGATCTCTCCTCAGGGCCGCAATTCTCCCAGTCGACCAAGAAGAATCTTTTACCTCTGACCGTTTTGGATGCTAGAATCTCCTTCACAGAAAAGACGTCAGAAGATCCGGAAACTGGAGTGGGAGAAACAACTTTGGGAGAGAAGCGGTTAAGGATGAGTGGTTTAAGGAGAGAGACATGGAAGGCATTGGGAATACGGAGAGAAGGAGGAAGGAGGAGTTTGTAAGAGACAGGGTTGATCTGGCACTTGATTTTGAAAGGACCAAGATAGCGTGGTCCCAGTTTGTAACTGGGGACACGAAAGCGGACATATTTAGCGGAGAGCCATACCTTGTCTCCGGGAGCAAAAATGGGGGGAGTTCTTCTTTTTTTATCAGCAAATCTTTTCATCCGGGATGAAGCCTGTAAAAGAGAATTTTGGGTCTCTTTCCATATGGTGGAAAGATCACGAGTCACTTCATCCACAGCGGGCAAACCAGAGAGCAAGGGAGTAGGGAGGGGAGGAAGAGGGTGACGGGCGTACACCACGAAAAATGGGGATTTAGCAGAAGATTTGGAGACTCTGAAGTTGTATGAGAATTCGGCCCATGGTAGAAGATCTGCCCAGTCATCCTGGCGGGAGGAAACAAAATGCCGTAAATAGTCACCCAGGACCTGATTAACTCTTTCTACTTGCCCATTGGATTGGGGATGATAAGAAGAAGAGAAGTTTAATTTGATCTTGAGCTGTTTACAGAGGGCCCTCCAGAATTTAGACACGAATCGGACGCCTCTATCTGAGACGATATGCGTGGGCAAACCGTGAAGGCGAAAAATGTGTATAAAAAATTGCTTTGCCAACTGAGGCGCTGAAGGAAGACCAGGAAGAGGAATAAAATGTGCCATCTTGGAAAATCGATCAACGACCACCCAAACAACTGTGTTGCCACGGGATGAGGGCAAGTCCGTAATAAAGTCCATACCAATCTGTGACCAACGCTGTTCAGGAACAGGCAGAGGATGAAGGAGACCAGCAGGCTTCTGGCGAGGAGTCTTATCCCGGGCACAGACAGTACAGGCCCGCACGAAATCAATAACATCAGTCTCCAGAGTCGGCCACCAATAAAATCGAGAGATGAGTTGCAAGGATTTTTTGATGCCCACATGGCCTGCGAGGTGGGAGGAGTGTCCCCATTTGAGAATCCCGAGACGCTGGCGTGGAGAAACGAAGGTCTTCCCTGGAGGAGTTTGCCTGATGGAAGCTGGAGAAGTGGAGATCAGACAGTCCGGAGGAATGATGTGTTGCGGAGAGACCTCTACTTCAGAGGCATCAGAAGAACGAGAGAGGGCATCGGCCCTAATGTTCTTGTCAGCAGGGCGAAAATGGATTTCAAAGTTAAAACGGGCAAAGAACAACGACCACCTAGCCTGGCGAGGGTTCAGTCGTTGGGCAGACTGGAGGTATGAGAGATTCTTGTGATCAGTGTATATGATAACTGGAAATTTTGATCCCTCCAGCAGGTGCCTCCATTCCTCAAGCGCCAATTTAATGGCCAGTAGTTCTCGATCCCCGATGGAATAGTTTCTCTCCGCCGGGGAGAAGGTCCTAGAAAAAAACCCACAAGTCACAGCATGCCCGGAAGAATTTTTTTGTAGAAGGACAGCTCCAGCTCCCACTGAGGAGGCATCTACCTCCAATAGGAAGGGTTTAGATGGGTCAGGTCTGGAGAGCACGGGAGCGGAAGAAAAGGCAGACTTGAGATGTTTAAATGCGTCTTCCGCTTGGGGGGACCAGGACTTGGGATTGGCATTTTTCTTGGTTAAAGCCACGATAGGAGCCACAATAGTGGAAAAGTGTGGAATAAACTGTCTGTAATAATTGGCGAACCCCAAAAAACGTTGGATAGCACGGAGTCCGGAGGGGCGTGGCCAATCTAAGACGGCAGAGAGTTTATCTGGATCCATTTGTAGTCCCTGGCCAGAGACCAAGTATCCTAGGAAAGGAAGAGATTGACATTCAAAGAGACATTTCTCCATTTTGGCATAAAGTTGATTGTCCCGAAGTCTCTGAAGAACCATGCGGACATGCTGGCGGTGTTCTTCTAAGTTGGCAGAAAAAATCTGAATATTGTCCAGATAAACCACAACACAGGAATATGGGAGATCACGAAAAATTTCATTAACAAAGTCTTGGAAGACGGCAGGGGCGTTGCATAGGCCAAAGGGCATGACCAGATACTCAAAGTGTCCATCTCTGGTGTTAAATGCGGTCTTCCATTCGTCCCCCTCCCTGATGCGGATGAGATTATAAGCACCTCTTAAGTCCAGTTTGGTAAAGATGTGGGCACCTTGTAAGCGATCAAAGAGTTCCGAGATAAGAGGTAAGGGGTAGCGTTTTTTTACCGTGATTTTATTAAGTCCGCGGTAATCAATACAAGGACGTAGGGAGCCATCTTTTTTGGACACAAAAAAAAATCCAGCTCCGGCAGGAGAGGAGGACTTGCGGATAAACCCCTTTTTTAAATTCTCCTGGATGTACTCCGACATGGCAAGAGTCTCTGGAGCAGACAGAGGATAGATTCTGCCCCGGGGTGGGGTAGTACCCGGGAGGAGGTCAATAGGACAGTCATAAGGCCTGTGAGGAGGCAAAGTTTCAGCTTGCTTTTTGCAAAAAACGTCAGAATAGTCCATATAAGCCTTAGGAAGACCGGATACAGGGGGAACCACAGGGTCACGGCAAGGAGTACTGGGAACCGATTTAAGACAGTCATTGTGACAAGAAGTACCCCAGTTCTTGATTTCTCCTGTGGACCAATCAAGGGTTGGGGAATGGCGTTGAAGCCACGGTAATCCAAGAAGAATTTCAGAAGTGCAGTTGGAGAGGACCAAAAATTCTATTTTTTCGTGATGAGGTCCGATGCACATTAGGATAGGTTCCGTGCGGTAACGCACGGTACAGTCCAATCTTTCATTGTTAACAGAATTGATGTAGAGGGGTCTGGCGAGACTGGTCACCGGGATGTTGAACCTGTTGATGAGAGAGGCCAAAATAAAATTTCCTGCAGATCCGGAATCCAAGAAGGCAGTAGCAGAGAAGGAGAAGGTAGAGGAAGATATCCGCACAGGCACAGTAAGGCGTGGAGAAGCAGAGTAGACATCAAGAACTGTCTCATCTTTGTGCGGAGTCAGCATACGTCTTTCCAGGCGGGGAGGACGGATAGGACAATCTTTCAAGAAGTGTTCGGTACCGGCACAGTACAGGCATAGGTTCTCCATGCGGCGTCGTGTCCTCTCTTGAGGTGTCAAGCGAGACCGGTCAACTTGCATAGCCTCCACGGCGGGAGACACAGGAACGGATTGCAGAGGACCAGAGGAGAGAGGAGCCGGGGAGAGAAACCGCCTCGTGCGAACAAAGTCCATATCCTGGCGGAGCTCCTGACGCCTTTCGGAAAAACCATGTCAATGCGGGTGGCAAGATGAATAAGTTCATGCAGGTTAGCAGGAATTTCTCGTGCAGCCAGCACATCTTTAATGTTGCTGGATAGGCCTTTTTTAAAGGTGGCGCAGAGGGCCTCATTATTCCAGGATAATTCGGAGGCAAGAGTACGGAATTGGATGGCGTACTCGCCAACAGAAGAATTACCCTGGACCAGGTTCAGCAGGGCAGTCTCAGCAGAAGAGGCTCGGGCAGGTTCCTCAAAGACACTTCGGATCTCCGTGAAAAAGGAGTGTACAGAGGCAGTGACGGGGTCATTGCGGTCCCAGAGCGGTGTGGCCCATGACAGAGCTTTCCCAGACAGAAGGCTGACTACGAAAGCCACCTTAGACCTTTCAGTTGGAAACTGGTCCGACATCATCTCCAAGTGCAGGGAACATTGCGAAAGAAAGCCACGGCAAAACTTAGAGTCCCCATCAAATTTATCCGGCAAGGATAATCGTAAGCCGGAAGCGGCCACTCGCTGCGGAGGAGGTGCAGGAGCTGGCGGAGGAGATTGTTGCTGGAGCTGTGGTAATAGCTGCTGTAGCATCACGGTCAGTTGAGACAGCTGGTTACCTTGTTGCGCTATCTGTTGCGACTGCTGGGCGACCACCGTGGTGAGGTCGGCGACAACTGGCAGTGGGACTTCAGCGGGATCCATGGCCGGATCTACTGTCACGATTCGGCTGGCAGGAGGTGGATCCTCTGTGCCAGAGAGGGATTGGCGTGGACCGTGCTGGTGGACCGGTTCTAAGTTGCTACTGGTATTCACCAGAGCCCGCCGCAAAGCGGGATGGTCTTGCAGCGGCGGTAGCAACCAGGTCGTATCCACCAGCAACGGCTCAACCTCTCTGACTGCTGAAGATAGGCGCGGTACAAGGGAGTAGACAAGAGCAAGGTCGGACGTAGCAGAAGGTCAGGGCAGGCAGCAAGGATCGTAGTCAGGGGCAACGGCAGGAGGTCTGGAACACAGGCTAGGAACACACAAGGGAACGCTTTCACTGGCACAATGGCAACAAGATCCGGCGAGGGAGTGCAGGGGAAGTGAGGTATAAGTAGGGAGTGCACAGGTGAGAATACTGATTAGGCCTGCTGCGCCAATCAGTGGCGCAGCGGCCCTTTAAATGGCAGAGACCCGGCGCGCGCGCGCCCTAAGGAGCGGGGCCGCGCGCGCCGGGACAACACAGATGGGGAACGGGTCAGGTACGGGAGCCGAGATGCGCATCGCGAGCGGGCGCGTCCCGCATCGCGAATCGCATCCCGGCTGGTAGTAATATCGCAGCACACCCGGTCAGCAGGTCTGACCGGGGCGCTGCGAATGAGAGAACGCTGCGAGCGCTCCGGGGAGGAGCGGGGACCCGGAGCGCTCGGCGTAACAATGGTATGTCATGTGGGTTTTATTCTGCTCTTATGGCACCATAGGGGCTTCCTAAATGTGACATGACCCCCAAAAAACGTTTCTGCAAAATTCACTCTCCAAAATCCATTGTCCCTCCTTCCCTTCTGAGCCCTCTACTGCGCCCGCCGAACACTTGACATACACATATGAGGTATTTCCTTAATCGAGAAAAATTAGTTTACAAATTTTGGGGGACTTTTTCTCCTATTACCACTTGTAAAAATGTAAAAACTGGGTCTACAAGAACATGCTAGTGTAAAAAATAAGGATTTAGAATTTTCTCCTTCACTTTGCTGCTATTCCTGTGAAACACCTAAAGGGTTAACAAACTTATTGAATGTCATTTTGGATATTTTGAGGGGTGCAGTTTTTATAATGGGGTCATTTGTGGGGTATTTCTAATTTGAAGGCCCTTCAAATCCACTTCAAAACTGAACTGGTCCCTGAAAAATTCAGATTTTGAAAATTTTGTGAAAAATTGGAAAATTGCTGCTGAACTTTGAAGCCCTCTGATGTCCTCCAAAAGTAAAAACATGTCAACTTTATGATGCAAACATAAAGTAGACATATTGTATTTGTGAATCAATATATCATTTATTTGGTATGTCTATTTTCCTTACAAGCAGAGAGCTTCAAAGTTAGAAAAATGCAAAATTTTCAATTTTTTCATCAAATTTTTGAATTTTTCACCAAGAAATGATGCAAGTATCGACGAAAATTTACCACTACCATAAAGTAGAATATGTCACGAAAAAACTATCTCGGAAACAAATTTATAAGTAAAAGCATCCCAGAGTTATTAATGTTTAAAGTGGTCAGATTTGCAAAAAATGCTCCCGTCCTTAGGGTCATAATGGGCTCCGTCCCCAAGGGGTTAATGTTTGTTGCCCAATGTGTTATCCAATTTACCAAATACAGGGGGCGGGGTATCATTGGGTTTACTCTGTTTTTATGTAGTAAATTGTTACACATATTTTCACAATGGGTAAAAATGCAAAATTTTTGAGAAATTCATTTAGACTCTTTTAAGATAGTTTGAATGCAATGTGGTATAGTTAGAGTTTTGCAGTGGTTGATGAATTATCAACTGTGACTTTTTTTGCACAATCTCACATCAGCTCAGACCACACTTAGAATCTTGTCTACATGTAAGCTAATTTTTAATTTATGAAAAATGTACACCTCTTTGATAAATGTGGGGGAAGTACACATGATGTACGCCCAGGCAAACAGAGACTCTGTTTAGGCATCCGTGAACTCAGCATAGATCTGGACGCAACTGATGCCACAACTGATGACAACTTGTCTTCAGTTGTATGGCATCCGACGTCCATTGTTTTTGAACGGCGGACAGGGGAACGCAGCAAGCTGCATTTCCCTTTCCAGTGCCCTCAAGCGTGTCCAACCATCTAGCGTCAAAATTGAGGTGCTGGATGATTGTGAACTGTCCCATTGAAATGAATGGGATCAGTTATGCTGTGAATGGGATCAGCTCAGAGGGGAACTGTGCTGGACAATTGATATATGTGAACCCAGTTTACACAGACAATGATAAATATCCCCCATAGTACACATAGAGTGCACATCAGCTTCCATCAGAAATTTTGGGGCCCCTTACACAGCTTGTAGTCTGTACAACCCCTCCCCTCACTGTGGCACACGCTGGATTTTATCTCAGTATCGGGCTTAGAAACATAAAATATTATAGCCACTCCATATTAATTCTGCAGTGACTAAATAATACCACCATACTGTAAGGAAATAAAAGCCACTATACACAGACCAGTATCACTAATAACACCACAATACAAGGGACATATAATTCTGCCGCCACACCAAGACCACTACCATTACCACTGACTAACACTGCTATATTGTTATTGAATAAAAACCACCATACAAAAGATCAATAAGCCCTATATAGAGGTAGATTTGAGCTGTACACAGGTGCTGCAGACCATATAAGTCATTATAGTTACATACTCACAGGGGCGTCTTCTCTGATCGGAGTCGTTCACTTTTCTCTTTCTTCTCCATCTATCCTGGGTCATCATGAAGACGTCTCCCGATCACAATTTGTTTTAATCGAATCTGCCAGACAAACATTTTAGGCTTCTCGCTACAGCAAAATCCTCAACTCTATACAAACCCCCTATATTTATTACACTGCCCCATATAGTAGTCCCTTCTTTGCCCCTGTTTAGTATTAGGCCTCAAAGTTGTCCTCATACATTATAATGCCCCCATACATTATAATGCCCCCATACATTATAATGCCTCCGTACATTATAATGCCCCCGTACACTGCTCTGATACATTATAATGCCCCTTGCATTGCTCCCATACATTATAATGCCCCCTCACATTGCCCCATATAATATAATGCCCCCGTACATTGCCCCATACATTATAATGCCCGCGTACATTGTCCTCATATATAGTATGGCCCCCTCACATTGCCCCCATATATAATAATGTCCCCGTACACATACCACATACATAATAATGCCTCCTTACATTGCCCCATTCATAATAATGCCCCCTCACATTGCCCCCATATATAGTAATGCCCCCTCACATTGCCCCCATATATAGTAATGTCCCCTCACATTGCCCCGTATACAGTAATGCCCCCTCACATGGCCCCCATATGTAATAATGCCCCCTCACATTGCCCCCATATATAGTAATGCCCCCTCAAATGGCCGCATACATAATTATGCCCCCTCATATTGCCCCCATATATAGTAATGCCCCCTCACATCGCCAACAAACATAATAATGCCCCCTCACATTGCCCCCATATATATAGCAATGTCCCCTGACATTGTCCCCATATAAGTAATGCCTCCTCACATGGCCCCCATATATAGTAATGCCCCTCACATTGCCCCCATATATAGTAATGCCCCTAACACAGCTCATTGGGGGGAAAAAACACCACTAATCTCTGCCTCGTTCCCCCGCAGCTCCTGTTCTCTCCTCTTCTCTCTGCTTCTTGTACTGACAGCCTCTGCAGAGCCGCTGCCTCACAGGAAGCCTGGGCTGGAGTGACAGAACTGAGCCGTCGGCTCCTTCCTGTCACATCACCCGCCGCAACTCTTGAAGGCGCACTCAGTGTTGAAAGCTGCATTCGCTAGGGGATTCAGGCCAGGTGTCTCGGATCCGCTGCACACCTGCAGGCCCAGTTGCAGGGGGTACAATAGGGCCCGCAGGTGAAGGGTCCGGTTATGCACAGGCAGGGTCTGTGCCAGCACCAGTCCCAGCATGTTGCAGCCCTAGTGCTCTGGGCCCCTCTGGGTGCCTGGGCCCCTGACTGGGCTACCGGCTGTACCCCCTGATGGCGGTCCTGACCACAGACAAAATTCTATACACTTGTATATTTAGTCTGTAAAACGGAAAGGTAAGTACAGCAAAAATACGTATTTTCTTTATGGACATTGCATTCATGCATTAGAAAATAAACAATAAAACTGAAGGAGGTTTACTTTTCTTTAGTGCTGGAAAGGAATATTTGCAAGGAAAACTCTGCTGAACATCTGTCCACATTATTACATCTGCCTTTAAATGGCTCTTTCCATTGCCAAGGAAAATGACAATGGGAACAGGATAGCCCGGTGTAATTTTTGTGAATAGTGAATAGTTGTGATCATCATTTTGAAAGCAGTTAAGATCTGCATAATGTATTTAATAAGTCATGGGGAAATGTATGCACTTAACAGATTGGATGTACGTGTATGCATATATATATATATATATATATATATATACACAAACATATGTATATATATATATATATATATATATACACAAACATATGTCATTATGTATATAGCTCTGACATATCACACTCTCGTAATAGAGATGTGTTGGTACAAGACTACAAAAATGTAGCAAACAGCAACATTAGCAAATCTGCACAGAATTATGCATATTTTATATGCCTACTCAATAATTGACCTGCTGCAGATGTAAATTCACTAAGGGTGCATTCACATCACGATTTTGCCATACTGTTTTGAATCAATAGTTTTTTTTTTTAAACATATACCTCAAAAACTGACAAAACTGTATGCAATCATGTGCTCAATATGGTTTGCATTGACTGCAAAGTTATAAAAACAGTATACACTTTTTATAAAGGATACAAAACCCTTTGTGGACAAAAAAACAGGACACAGAATTGTGGTAGACTACCGTTTTGTGCACTGGGAAAAACGCAGGAAAAATAAAAACCGTATGCAATGTGTGGATAAAAGTTTCAAAATCTGTTAACTGTAAATGCTGCAGAGGTTTTGCACTAAAATTTGCAGAAAAAATCAGCAGCATATCTGCTACATGTAGACATACTCTAAGAGTCATCCACACCAAGTTCTCAACTATGAAACTATGGCACAGTATTTGTCAATCTTGATATTGTATGCATTATATAATCATACTGTAAATAGGCTTGGGTTTTTACAGGGTCAATTTTCAGTTCTTAATTCTTGTTGGTCTGTCAGAAATGGTTTGCTCTTAATTTACCAATAAAAGGGGAAAGGCTAATGAAATAGTTTGCTTTCAGGTAAGCTGCTCAATCACGTGTATACTGATAGTCAAGGATCATATATAGTATTCATTAAGCTGCCAGTCATGAAGTCTCTATTATAGAGCAATACAACAACTTTGATCTCCAGTTGTGAAGAGGAAGTTGGTTTCTGCTATTCCACTTTTCTTTTATAGACAGCAAAGTCCATGCTTCCACCTGTATACAAAGCTCAGTGACAGCTGGGGGAACAAAGCACTCAAGGGACTATCTGAACAGAATGTGTGTGACACTGTCAGCATACAGGTGCAGTCTTGTTTGTCAGCACTCTTCCAGCCACTGCTGACTGACAATGTTCTAATGAAGCTTTTTATTTTTTTTTTTACATTTCAGGCCCATATTGATGTTGATATAAGACTTGTTTTTAGGATACATTCACACGCTGGTAAATAAATGCGTGTTTCCCGCTGCAGGAAATCCACTGCAAGTTTCGTTACTATTCATTTGTATGGGTCCACGAACAGTCCGCAATAGTGGCAAAATTGCATACTGCATGAATGGTAACATAACTTACAGTGGATTGTAACTACCTCTGTATGCTGGCTATTAAAGGGGTTCTCTGGTGCTTACACATCTTATCCCCTATCCGAGGGATAGGGGATAAGATGCCTGATCGCGGGATGGGGATGCCCGCAATCATGCACGGGGCCCCCCGTTTGTAATCAGTCCCCGGAGCGTGTTCACTCCGGGTCTGATTACGGGCGACTACAGGGCCGGTGGCGTGTGTCGTCATGCCTCCGCCCCCGTGTGACGTCACGCTCCGCCCCTCAATGCAAGCCGACGGGAGGAGGCGTGATAGCCAAATCCCACCACTTTTCAGAAGGAGAAACACCTTCCTTCATCAGGGATAAATCTGCATTTCCTTCCGAAACACGTTGGAATTTTTTGGCCAGCTCAGGCTCCTGAAGTGACGTCACTAGTGCATATGAACTGTATACTTCTGAACACACTGGTTGAGGACGCCAACGGCCGGGGCAGTTCCTTTCAGTGGAAGAAATATAGCAGCGGAAAAACCTTGTCCCTCGGAAGGAGCATTATTCTATTTCTGGAACAGAGAATACAGATGTGGGTATTTTTGCATTATATTGTCAGAACCCATGGGGTTAAACATTTCTGACAGCGCTCTGTTTTGTTTTGGTTTGGGCTACACCCAGCTGTCTGGACTTGTCAGCTGACCTTGATGTGAGCACCTGGTCTGGGCCTTTATAAGCTTGCAGTCTGCTCCCAGTCCTTGCCTGCTATAGAGCTCTGTGTACTCCTAGCTAGCAGTAATATTGTATCTGTTATATCTGGCATTTTAACCCTTTGGCTCAACTCTCTGACTCTTCTCTTGGCTTTGCAAATTGGCTTATCTGTAACCTCTTGGTATTGACTCGGACTGTGGACAGTGACTTATTGTGTATATGTTTAGTTATATTTCTGTTAGTCTGAGTGATTCCATTCTGTGTCCCGACCTCCATCTGCATTATAGTTTATTATTTTGACTGGGCTGTCCTCACTAATTGTAAGTAGGGACCTTCACCGTGGTTACGGACCCGCTTCCTAGGGGGGTTCATAACTAGGCAAGGATAGGGGGAGTGGCCGAGAATAGTGTGCACTCCTTCCCTGCCCAGGTGTGACATTTTAGCAGGCTTACATACCTGCATTTGCCTTGTTCCTGCATTATGGAAGCTATGTCTGCTTTGGTGAAGCAAGTGCAGGGCTTGACTCTGGTCAGGATTTAGCTGAAAGACTTCAGCAATATGAGTCTTCTCAGTCTCAGTCAGTATTAGTGCAGACCTTGACCCAGAGGTTGCAAGATCAGGAGCAGTTAGTTGAGAGCTTGCTAACCAGAATTCAGGAGTTGGAGTCTGCCCAAACTTAGGTGTCATCTGTTTCTGCTCCAGTTCCTGTGGAGCCCCAAGTTAGTTTGCCTGACCGTTTTTCTGGTAACTGCAAAATGTTCAAAACCTTTTCTGAGAGCTGCAAATTGTACTTCAGGTTAAGGCCTTACATATCTGGTACTGAGGCCCATAGAGTGGGTGTTATTATGTCTCTTTTGCAAGGGATTCCCCAGGAATGGGTATTTTCCCTTGGTCCCGATGCTTCGGAGTTGTCCTCAGTGGACATCTTATTTGCTGTATTGGGTCTCTTGTACTGCATACATTACAGTACGGTCACAGACCAGTAGAGAAGTACTGTGCAGATTTTAGAAAGTGGTGCGTGGCCTCCAACTGGAATACTCCAGCCTTGATTTGTCAGTTCAGACCAGGGTTATCTGACACCTTAAAGTACATGCTTGTAACTTATCCCTCGTTTCTCCTCATCTTCATCTTCTGTCTCTCCTGTCCTGCTTGATTCCTCTCCTGTCTCTAAATCTGTTCCAGAGGATGAACCTATGCAGATAGGGTCCATTCATACCCCGGAAGAATGTAGGAGATTTTGTCAACTCTATGGCCTGTGTTTTTGCTGTGGAGAGGACACTCATTTCTTCGGATCCTGTATCAAGCGTCCACGTCCAAGTGGTAATCGGGGAGGCAACTTGGGCGCACAGGTATGTCGTGTCCCTCAGAGAACTACACCTGGCAAAGTTCTTCTGGGGGGCATTATTTCATTTTTATTGCAAAGTAATGTTTTACCTGAGACTGTCTTAGAACCAGTTTTGCAGCACCCTCTGACTAAATCTGTGTGCTGTGATATCTTAAGCAATAAATGATTGGAGATTAATCATGTGGATTTGGAGTCTGAAAAGAGTGAAGATGATTGTGAGGACACCAATGAGTGGTGTGACAATGAGGATGAGGATACTGATGTAGAAATTGATGATTCATCTGTACCTCTTTACTCTCAGGTTTTGAAGGGTCCAGTGGCCCCTCCTAAAAAGGGGGATACTGTCAGGACCCGTGGGGTTAAACGGTTCTGGCAGCTCTCTCTGTTTTGATTTAGTTTGGGCTACGCCCAGCTGTCTGGACTGGTCAGCTGACCTTGAAGTGAGCATCTGGTCTGGGCCTAAATAAACTGGCAGTCAACTCTCAATCCTTGCCTGCTAAATAGCTCTGCCCTCTGTGTACTTCTAGCTAGCATTTATACTGTATCTGTTATATCTGGCATTTTGATCCTTTGGCTCCACTCTCTGGCTCTTCTCCTGGCTTTGCGAATTGGCTTATCAGTAACCTCTTGGTATCGACTCAGACTGTGGACAGCGAATTATTGTCCCTTATTTACTAAGAATGGAGTGTAGGTTTCTTTGTGGGTTTTAATTCCCTACAATTTATTTTCCACAGTATTTAGTAAGGTTTCTCTACATTTTCCACTTTCCCTACATTTTGCTTTTTTTTACACATACTCTGATCTGTAGGGTTTTCCTCAGCTGAAATCCACCACATTCTCTGTGGAAACCTTAGTAAATATGTTGTTTTTTTGTGAAAATGTCGGGAACACGCCCCTTTTCGGGGACCACACCCCCTTTCCCCGATGACCACACCGCCGTTTAGGGTTTTCTTAGCAAAATGGAGAGTTATTCGGGTTTTTTTTTTCAATTTTGGCGCAGACAGAATTTCTGGCGCAATGTGCCAGAATCTGGCGCACAACCTGAAAAAACATGTTGGGTTTGCAATAGTAAATGAGGGCCATTGTGTGTATATTATTTGTATTTGTATGTGTATTTAGTTTATTATTTTGACTGGACTGCCCTCACTTATTGTAAGTAGGGACCTTCATTGTGGTTACGGACCCGCTACCGTGGGCGGGTACGTAAGTAGGCATGGATAGGCTAAGTCTCCACTTGTTTTTTTTTTTTTTTTGCAAAACACAAAGAAAATGCCAATTCTGCCGCATGGCTTTTTTTGGTCAAAAAACGCTGCGGCCAGATGTTAGCTGTAAATCAATGAGAAATCGCAAATTTCGAATTCCACTTGGCGTTTTTTCACTTTGGCGTTTTTTTAATCCTTTTGGCATTTTTGCACTTTTTCTGCGTTTTTTTCCGCTCTTTGGCGTTTTGAAAAAAACGCTGTAGTTCCCTCAAACCGGCGTTTTTTGTCAAAAACGTGGCGTTTTGCTCCAATAGAAGTCTATGGGAGTGAGAAAACGCCAAGAAAAACGCTATGTGGGTTTTAACTTTGGCGTTTTTGCTTTTTTTTGGGACTTTAGCGATCCAAAAAGTGATGTAGATAGCTGTTTTTAATAAAATTCCGTAGGGTACCATTAAAAAAATTTTTTCAAAAATATGCAGTAGTGAAGGAAAAAATTGTATCCAAGGAAATCTATATTATTGAAAAAATAATAATATTACTTTTTAAACAGGGATCAATTTATGTGTGCGGGGAAATAAAAATGTAGCCGACAATTATAAAAATTTATTGTGTGTGTGTTTTTCACTTTTTTGCTTTATTTTTTACATTTTTTTTAGTTAGTACTACTACTCCCAGCATGGAACACACTGTTCCATGATGGGAGTAGTACTACCTGTACTAATATACAGATCGCCCGCTGCAATCTTTCTGTATAATATATAGATGCAACGGCCACTTTTCTATGGTCCCCTGCCCTGACGTATATTTACACTTATTCATATTTCCCACAGAGCTGTGATTGGCCAGATGGTTCCAGCCAATCACAGCTCTCTGTGAGAAATAGGAACATGTGTATATATACGGCCGTGCAGGGGACCATAGGAGAGCGGCCGCTGCATCTATACATTATACAGGAGGATCACAGCGGCTGTCAGAAGTGATACCCGCTGTGATCTTTCCATAACTGCAGCTACTACTACTCCCAACATGGAGCACACTCTGCCTCATGCTGGGAGCTGTAGTACCTGCATTAATAGACAGATCGCAGCGGGTGTCAGAAGTTACACTTGCTGCGATCTGTCTATTAATACAGGTACTGCAGCTCCCAGCATGGAGCAGAGTGTGCTCCATGTTGGGAGTAGTAGTGCCTGCTTAAGGACACATCACAGTGGATGTCACTACTGACACCCTCTGTGATAGTCCTGTCTATAGCAGAGATGGAGCTACTGTATACATCGCTCACATCCCTGCTCTGCACTATACTCCGGGCCGGCCACTCATTCATTCATCTTTTCCTCAGAGCTGTGATTGGCTGCAACCATCCGGCCAATCACAGCTCTGGGTGGGAAATATGAATTTCTGTTGACATCAGTGGCCGGAGTATAGTGCAGAGAGGCGAGCGATGTATAGACCCGCTCGCTTCTCTGCTATATTATGGATGATCGCATCAGGTGTCAGGACTGACACCCGGGGCGATATGTCTATAGTACAGGTACTATCACTCCCAGCATGGAACAGTCTGTTCCATGCTGGGAGTAGTAGTACTACATAAAACATTTAAAAAATGTATTAAAAAAAAGTGAAACATACACTTTATTAAAAAATAATTAAAATTGGGTTATAAAATATATACATTGCGTTTAATAAAAAAATTTCTGCTGCATTGCATCCTTTTTTTTTTTTTTTGGTACCCAAGAAATTTTGGGTACCAAAAAAAACCACCAAGGTGCAATTTCCACACAAATGAAAAAAACGCCGGAAAAAACGCCAGAAAAAACGAAAGAAAAATGATGACGTCACTTGCACTGGCGATTTTTCAGGCGTTTTTTTAATCCCTAAAAACGCAGTGCAAAAAACCAAGTGGAGCCATAGGGGGAGTGGGCGAGAATAGTGTGCCCTCCTTCCCTGCCCAGACATGACATATATGTTAACCCTTACCTTGCTATCTGAACACCGTTATGCTCATAATTGGATTATCTATTTTATGGGCGGTACTCCGCTGCATATAGGAAGTAATTTTCTTTTTTTATTGGAGAACATATACCTAATGTTACAACATCACTACCATTAAGGATTTATGATTTTTTTTGCACATAGGGGGTCCAGGAGGACTATAAGGTGGACTATAAGTCCCAGCAAGTGTTTTGTAAATGTGTTTAGGGGCTTATTTTATTGCTGATTCACACAAACTAGTTAGTCCAGAACTGAACATTTTGTAAAAGTTTTTTCAAAAGTCTGCTCATCTCCAATTATCAGTATGCATGGTCCGATACTTCTCAACTCTGCCAGTTTTTCTCCCTCAGGATACATGATGCATGCAGATGATTAGCACTCAGTATGCCCAGAGTAGCAGTCTTTCCAAGAGGGATCTGTATTTTAGTGGTTAATAATTTAAAAAAAGCTGGGTATATAGGGAAATATGAAACGCCAAACCCATGTGTTTTTTTTTTTTACTCTTCTTTGACGTATGTTTTGGCTCAGGGGCAGTCTTAAAAAATGGTCGTAACTGTTGGCACCCCTGAAATTTTATCAAGAAAATTAAGTATTTCTCACAGAAAAGGATTGCAGTAACACATGTTTTGCTATACACATGCTTTTTCCCTTTGTGTGTATTGGAACTAAACCAATAAAGGGAGGGAAAAAAAGCAAATTGGACATAATGTCACACCAAGCTCCAAAAATGGTCTGGACAAAATTTATGGCACCCTTTCAAAATTGTGGAAAATTAAGATTGTTTCAAGCATGTGATGCTCCTTTAAACTCACCTGGGGCAAGTAACAGGTGTGGGCAATATAAAAATCACACCTGAAAGCAGATAAAAAGGAGAGAAGTTCACTTAGTCTTTGCATTATGTGTCTGTGTGTGCCACACTAAGCATTGACAACAGAAAGAGGAGAAGAGAACTGAGAACCAAAATTGCTGTAAAATATCAACAATCTCAAGGTTACAATTCCATCTCCAGAGATCTAGATTTGCCTTTGTCCACAGTGCACAACATTATCAAGAAGTTTGCAACCCAAGGCACTTTAGTTATCTCCCTGGGCATGGACAGAAGAGAAAAATTGATGAAAGGTGTCAAGGCAGGATAATCCGGATGGTGGATAAGCAGTCCCAAACAAGTTCCAAAGATATTCAAGCTGTCCTGCAGGTTCATGTAGCAACAGTGTCAGCGCAAACTATCCATCAACATTTAAATGAAATGAAACGCTATGGCAGTAGACCCAGGAGGACCCCACTGCTGACACAGAGGCATAACAAAGCAAGACTACATTTTGCCAAAATGAACTTGAGAAAGCCAAAATCGTTCTGGGAAAACGTCTTGTGGACAGATGAGACCAAAATAGAGCTTTTTGGTAAAGCTCATCATTCTACTGTTTACCGAAAACTGAATGAGTCTTAGAAAGAAAAGAACACAGTACCTACAGTGAAATATGGTGGAGGTTCAATGATGTTTTGGGGATATTTTGCTGCCTCTGGCACGGGGTGCCTTGAATGTGTGCAAGGCATCATGAAATCTGAGGATTACCAATGGATTTTGGGTCGCACTGTACAGCCCAGTGTCAGAAAGCTGGGTTTGCGTCCGAGATCTTGGGTCTTCCAGCAGGACAATGACCCCAAACATAAGTCAAAAAGCACCCAGAAATGGATGGCAACAAAGCGCTGGAGAGTTCTGTAGTGGACAGCAATGAGTACAGATCTAAATACCATTAAACACCTGTGGAGAGATCTTAAAATTGCTGTTGGGAAAAGGCTGAGAGGTTTAATTTAAGGGTGCCAATAATTTTGTCCAGCCCATTTTTGGAGTTTGGTGTGACATTATGACCAATTTTCTTTTTTTCCTCCCTTTTTTGGTTTAGTTTCAATTAACACAAAGGGAATAAACATGTGTATAGCAAAACATGTGTTACTGCAATCCTTTTATGTGAGAAATACTGAATTTTTCTTGAAAAATTTCAGGGGTGCCGACATTAACGGCCATGACTGTGTGTATATGTATATATATTGTGGCAGTGTGGCAAGGAAAGGGTGTATTTCCCTTGCTATCTCTGCAGAATGCTCCACCTGTGGCCTGATTAATGAGGTATCAGGAAGGGAAAGTGTGTTTAAAAGGAAAAGAAACAGAATAGTTGGGCTCTCTCCCTGGGTAACAGCATGTCGCTGTAGGGGGAGACACACGGACCCTGTTGAGAAAACACACAGCGAACTGTGAGCGGTCCAAGAAGTAGTGTGAACTGTGAGTAACAGGTTGCAGGGGCACATGTTTTATGCTGGCTGAGGGTAGCTCACCAAATAGTAGTCAGGGCATGCTGATATGTGTAGTCAGTGACCAGACGGTCTAGGACTTTGGTTTGTTCCTGAGTTATGTTTTATTTTACCTGCAACCTGTCTAAATAAAGCTGGCAAGGTGCCAGGCTTGCATGAATAACCGTTGTCTGCAGGTTTATTGAGTGGAAACGTGTCCCGTGGCAGTGTCCAGGACGATCCCGGAGCTAATCCCTAAGGAGGAATTCTTACAATTGGTGGAGGATGCGGGCAAACACGTTGCTATGAGCAACCAGTGGTAGAGTTGCAGTGAAGTTGTTGCCAAGAGAAAATAATCGTGCATGTTGCAAGTGGGAACTTTTTTTCTCAGAGAGGAGACAGTGGGACGAGTCCAGCTGTGGTGTACAAGAGCAGGACTGAGCCTGTGGTGAAGTTGTTGCTAAGGGCAACAGATCGAATCAAGCGAGTGGGCGCTCTTTCTCAAGTAAGGAGACAGGTGGACGGGCCACCTGCAGAGTGCAGATTACGTTTTGAGACTGTGTATAAAGGCGTTGCTAGGGGCAACGGAAAATTTTGTTGGCAAGCGGCTGACATTTCGGCAGAGGTCTGTGCTGTGTTTGCAAGGTTTGAAGTGTTGCAAGATGGATGTCCTGATAAGTGCTTTGTTGCAGACTGCTGCAGCGCAAGAGGAAGCAAGCTTTGCAGAGTTTGAAAAGATTGCTACGCATGAGGCATGGCCCAAGACACACTGGGGAAACTTGGTGTATGGATTCATTGGTGAACTGGATCCAAAGATCTTATGGGACTATGAGAAAGTCAAGACAGAGATCCTGACTAAAGTGGGAGTAAGCCAAGCTGCAAGACTACAGTGTGCACTGCAGCCTAACAGTGATGCTGGGTTTAAAGTTGCAGAGTTACTTAAAGAGCAAGTGGAGCGATGTTCTGCAGCAGAGAAGCTGGTGAGAGGTGTCCAGCGCCAGCCCTTAACTGATTGGACGGCAAGAGATTCTGGTAAGACTGTTCCAGGGGTTATGGGAGCCATGTTTAGAGACTATGAGACTGTACATAAGAATGATGGGACTGTGCATAAAAATGCTGAGGCGGAGGGTGGTGTTTCCCTAGTTGACTGTGTGAAGAGTGTTCAAGGTGGTAACAACCTATGTCCAGTTGCAAAATCATGTGAGGGTGGGGAACCCCTCATGAAGACTGATGGGACTGGTCACACTGTGCAGATCGGATTAAAAAAATCTGGTGAACAGAAAATGTTAAATGCAGGACTGGGAAAAAATGTAACAAAACACACTTTGTCTGAGTTAGGTCCTAGTGCTATGAACTGTCCTGTAAATTTTGAACATGTGCAATCTGATAATGTTTTTGTTGAAAAACTTATGTTGATGTGTTCAGATGTAAAGAGTACTGCTGCCACCTCTGACAGGACAAAAGAAAACCTGTGTGAGCTGGAAATAGAAGGTAAAAAGATTATGGTTTTGTTAGACCCTAGATGTGTAATAAGTCTGGTAAAGTCCAGCAGGAGAAAGCCAGACCCCGCTATAGTGTCCATGCAGGCTGGTATTTGGGATTATAAAACGGTTAGTGCCTGTATTTCTACTCCCTATGGTACTATAGGTCACAAGGTTGCAATAGAGCCCTCCTTGGAGTATGATGTAGTACTGGGGACGGATTTTAAATTTTTTTCAGCAATTATGGGAAGACTGTCGGGTAACTACAGCAGGTACACCTGATAGGCCCACAACACTTGACTTGCACCACACACTAGTGGAGAGTTACTCAGCAGAGGCTGAGGACGGGGAGTGTCAGCAGTCACTAGATATATGTCAGATAGGGGTCTGCCAGACTGCTGGGGGAGCTGAAGGCCAGACCGTGAGTCAAGTCCAAGAGGATCCAGTGACTCAAGTGACAAGTGTGCCTCTGACTGAAAGAGAATCTTCAGTGAAACCAGAAACGGATCAGGTACAGGAACATGGGTTCCATCCTCCAGCTGAAGATGAGCCCAAGGTGGGGCTAGAGTTGCGCGGTCATCTGGAAGAGGTGACTGGAAAAGAAGCTACAGAGATGTCTGTGGATAATGCAGAAGTACTGAAGAGAGTACATGTGGAGCTGGGTGCTGCGCTTACTGTCACAGACAGAGTCCTGAGTGAAGGAGATGTGATGTCTGGACCAGAGATGGATCGTGACCAGGAAGGTCGAACCACTGGACCAGATGTTGTTGCAGACCCAGGAGCCCTAGACCTTTCTGCTGGGCAGCAGAAAGACAGAGTTGAAGTGAAAGAGAAGTCTGCCAGTGAGCAGAGAGACAGTCCAGAGAGACTGTCCAGGAACTACCCTGAAGCCCAAGTGGCCAAGACCCTTGAAAAGGGGGAGACTACTCCTAAAGGTGGAAAAGAGTCTGAACGAGTTGGCTTGAAGGAAGAGACAGGTCAAGGACAGGTGACTGTCACAGGACAAGAGAATGTCACAAGGTCCAGCAGTGAGAGTAAGGAGACCGCTGTAAGTAAGAGATCTCAGAAAAAACGCGCTGGTCTTGGTAAAAAAAAGGGAGCAGATCCAGAACCTTGAAGAAACCTTACAGATGGTTTCTGCTAAATTGTCTCAAAAGGAAGAAGTGGTTCATCACCTGACAGAGGAGAAAGAAAAAATGCTTGCAGACTTGAATAAAGAGCAGGAAGCGAAGCTTCAGCTGCAGAAAGATATGGAGCACCACAAAAGTGAGTTTGCGGCTCTGCAGGATGAACTGTCCCGCTCCCAGGGTCTTATGACCAGCAAGGAGAGAGAATTGGAGATTCTGGCCAAGCAGATCTCATTCAAGGATGAAGAAGTGAATGTCCTGTGTGGGGCATATCTGGCTCTACAAAGTGATCACAAGGCTAGGTTGGTAGCCATGGAAGAGTTGGAGAAACAGAAAGTGGTAATGGCTCATAAGGTGCAGAGCTTGGAGGCGCAGAACGAAACGCATATTAAGTCTCGCGCAGCTGCCTTGGATTCACTGGGTACTCAGATCTCTGAACAAGAGGCTCAGCTAAAAGTCTATGAGCAGAAAGTGTCTAAGATGGCGCAACTGAATAAAGACAATGAGCAGATGAGAGAACAACTGCTGTCCCTGGAGGATACTGTCAAAAACTTGACAGAATTGCTGGAAAGTGAGAAGAAGAACTCTGCTAAGCTCAAGAGTGAGCAGCAGAAATGTTTAAAGCTGGAAGGGGACATGAAGGTCCTAAAAGAAAGCCGTGACCAAGCTATAGTAGAACTGGCTAACGAGAGGTTAAAAGTGTCTCAGATGGAAACTGAGGCCAAAGCAACAGCCGACCGTGTAAAAGAAGAAAAACTGCTTGTGGGGCAAAAGCTACTGGAGACAGGGATGCTTTCTCTAAAAAAGGCGGAGTCTGAACAATGGATGCAAGAAACAGTAGAGTCTGAAGACCATGAGAAGAAACCATATGGGAAGTCCTCTGAAGCTGAGACTGAGGTGAAACCATATGGGAAGTCCTCTGAAGCTGAGACTGAGGTGAAACCATATGGGAAGTCCTCTGAAGCTGAGACTGAGGTGAAACCATATGGGAAGTCCTCTGAAGCTGCAGAGATATTGACATTGGATGGTGAAAATTCTGAGGCAGAGAAGTTCTCTGAGGTAGAAGTTAAACCAGAGATAACTGCAGAAGCTGCAAGTAAAGTCAGTGACACATCTGAAGGTGCAGGTGAAAAACTGTCTAAAGGAGCCAAGAGTTCTCAGCCTAAAAATGAGCCTGTGAAGGTTGGTGTCCCTAAAGAAAGGGCTAATAAGAAAGCAGAGTCCTTAAAAAGAGGTCACTGTTATAGAAGACTGGGTCGTGGTAGAATCCCTGAGAGGCGCTGGATTAGTTCCAAAAAACATCAGAAAAAAGTCAGCAGAAGTAGAATTTGGAGAAGAGTCCGTCTCAAGGAGAAGATGGACAGGTGCATTAAAGGGAAGCCTCCTGAAATTGTGGAGGATGACTTAGAAGACCTGCAAATGGGTGATACAGGCTCGGTTGGCCACCAGCAGAGTTCGTGCAATGGTCATACCAGTGACAGAAGAAGACAATGGCCTAGAGCATCTGCCTTGTCCGCACCTAGAGTCCAGAGCACTGCACAGACCAAGATGAAGAACCTGGTGTTGGAAAGGTGTGACATAAATGGAGCTTTTTACAAGGAATTTGTCAAAGGTGACCAAAAGTCTTGTGCTCGGTGGCTGATGAAAGTGCGAATGAAAGAAGGGTGCACCATTGAAGTGGTGCAGATAAAATATACTAATGAAGGAAGCCAAGTGCCTCAAAACCTGTTGGACGTAGTTGTTCAAGGAAAAGGAAAGGCAGTTGGACTCTGCCTTTTGAATACAAGTGCTCCTTCCCGGTGGTCTGAGCAGGGGGGGGGGGGGGGGGGATATGTGGCAGTGTGGCAAGGAAAGGGTGTATTTCAATTGCTATCTCTGCAGAATGCTCCACCTGTGGCCTGATTAATGAGGTATCAGGAAGGGAAAGTGTGTTTTAAAAGGAAAAGAAACAGAATAGTTGGGCTCTCTCCCTGGGTAACAGCATGTCGCTGTAGGGGGAGACACACGGACCCTGTTGAGGAAACACACAGCGAACTGTGAGCGGTCCAAGAAGTGGTGTGAACTGTGAGTAACAGGTTGCAGGGGCACATGTTTTATGCTGGCTGAGGGTAGCTCACCAGATAGTAGTCAGGGCATGCTGATATGTGTAGTCAGTGACCAGACGGTCTAGGACTTTGGTTTGTTCCTGAGTTATGTTTTGTTTTACCTGCAACCTGTCTAAATAAAGCTGGCAAGGTGCCAGGCTTGCATGAATAACCGTTGTCTGCGGGTTTATTGAGTGGAAACGTGTCCTGTGGCAGTGTCCAGGATGATCCCGGAGCTAATCTCTAAGGAGGAATCCTTACAATATATATATATATATATAATATATATATATATCTATATATATATATATATATATATATATATATATATATATATATATATAAATTGTTGAGGACTTGAAATCACCTGTCCCTCTTTATGTGCCACAGATATCACGCCTGGCTGTTGGGATGAACGCATAGTTGAGGTTATACAGAGGATTTTCATACAGATGTTGCCAGGGTAATCATGTTGGCGCATGCAATCAAATGGAAGCAGTTTGAATCGATCATTCCCCATCGGCATTTGGTTTGATGCCAAACATCGACTCTCACAGGGTCTCCCTCCCAAAGCAGAGATTTTTGGTGCACAGTGAGCCATATTGTGGTGCGCCATAACTTTCCGTTTCCAAGCTTTTGTTCACTTTTCAAATACCGTATATACTCGAGTAAAAGCTGAGTTTTTCAGCACGATTTTTCGTGCTGAAAACACCCCCCTCGGCTTATACTCGAGTGAACTCTCCACCCGCAATGGTCTTCAACCTGCGGACCTCCAGAGGTTTCAAAACTACAACTCCCAGCAAGCCCGGGCAGCCATCGGCTGTCCGGGCTTGCTGGGAGTTGTAGTTTTGAAACCTCCGGAGGTCCGCAGGTTGAAGACCACTGCGGCCTTCGACATCATCCAGCCCCCTCTCACCCCCCTTTAATTCTGTACAGTACTCACCTCCGCTCGGCGCTGGTCCGGTGCTGCAGGACTGTCCGGAGAGGAGGTGGTCCGGTGGGATAGTGGTTCCGGGCTGCTATCTTCACCGGGGAGGCCTCTTCTAAGCGCTTCAGGCCCGGCCCCAGAATAGTCACGTTGCCTTGACAACGACGCAGAGGTACGTTCATTGCCAACGTACTTCTGCGTCATTGTCAAGGCAACGCCTCTATTCCGGGCCGGAAGCGCGGAGAAGAGGCGCCCCCGGTGAAGATAGCAGCCCGGAACCACTATCCCACCGGACCACCTCCTCTCCGGACAGCCCTGCAGCACCACACAAGCGCCGAGCGGAGGTGAGTACTGTACAGAACTAAAGGGGGGTGAGAGGGGGCTGGATGATGTCGAAGGCCGCAGTGGGCTTCAACCTGCGGACCTCCGGAGGTTTCAAAACTACAACTCCCAGCAAGCCCGGACAGCCGATGGCTGCCCGGGCTTGCTGGGAGTTGTAGTTTTGAAACCTCTGGAGGTCCGCAGGTTGAAGACCACTGAGGGCGAATGATGAGAAGAGGATGATGAAGGGGGGGGGGGAGTGTGGGATGATGAAGGGGGAGGGGGTGTGGGATGATGAAGGGGGGGTGTGGGATGATGAAGGGGGGGTGTGGGATGATGACAAGGGGATGATGAAGGGGGGGGGATGATGACAAGGGGATGATGAAGGGGGGTGGGGATGATGACAAGGGGATGATGAAGGGGGGTGGGGATGATGACAAGGGGATGATGAAGGGGGGATGTGTGGGATGATGACAAGGGGATGATGACAGGTGATGATGATGAGGGTCTGGATGATGACAGGCGGTGATGATGATGAGGATGTTAATGACGGGTCTGGATGATGACAGGGGGGGATGATGTATTTCCCACCCTAGGCTTATACTCGAGTCAATAACTTTTCCAGGGATTTTGGGTTGAAATTAGGGGTCTCGGCTTATACTCGGGTCGGCTTATACTCGAGTATATACGGTATCTTTACAATTTTTTTCGACTTTTTTTTAACAGTAGATGGGATCACATAGGAAAGAATATATATATATATATATATATATATATATATATATATATATATATATATATATATAAATATATACATATATATATATATAAATATTTTTTTTTCTAATAAAATGGTTACTGAGGGGTCTGGGGGGTATTTTGTGGAATAAATGTATTTAAAAAAAACGTCTGTGTGTAAATTTTTGACTTTTCCTTTATTTTTTTTGGCTTACTAGCACAAACCTTCTGATAGGTGACATCCTTTACTAAGCCTTAACGTTACCTAATTTATTTTTATGTATTTTTTTCACATTTTTTTTAACCCCTTCCCTCCCTATGGTGTATGGGTACTGCCTATGTGCCGTCCAATCTTCTCTATGTTGCTCTAGCCTGCTTTGGCAAGCTAGAGCAACAGAGCGCAGATAAAACTTAGGCTAAATTTCCACTTGTTTTTTTTTCTGGCAGTTTTTTGAAAACTGCCACTGCAGTTTTTGAGCCAAAATCAGAAGTGGATCCATAAGGGAGGAAAAGTATAAGTCCTTCCTTTATATGTCCTATTTCTTTTGAATACATTTCTGGCTTTGGCTCAAAAACTGCAGTGGCAGTGAAAACTTAGCCTAATCAATGCTGTGTAATAGCCCAGCATTGATCACTGTTAGGAAACAAAAGATTATGTTATAGTCCCCTATGGAGACTAAATGTGTTTTTTTCAAATGATAAAAAAACTGTAATAGATGTGTATAATCCCTCCCCATAATAAAAGTTTGAATCACCCCCTCTTTTACCATTTTATAAATAAAATAATGTTAAAAATAATTAAAAAATAATCATATGTGATATCGTCGCATGCATAAATATCTGAATGATTAAAATATAAAATATTAATTAATCCTCACAGTCAATGGCGTAAACACAGCCCTGTATACAAAAAAAAAAAAAAAGTTATAGGGGTCAGAAGACAATATTAAGACTACTAATTTTCTTACAAAAAGTTATAATTTTTTTTCACTAGCAAAATAAAACAAAACCTATATAAATTTGGTATCATTATAATCGTATAAACCTACAGAATAAAGATAATTTTTTGTCATTTTTACTGAAACATGCACCACGTGAAAACATATCCCCCTAAGAGTTCAATGATGGCGTATTTGTTTTTCAATTTGGCCCCACAATTAATTATTTTTTGGCTCCATTATGTGGTAACATGAGTGATGTCCTTACAAAGTACAATAAGGTCCACAAACAACAAGTTTTATAGATGGAAAATTAATGACGAATTGAAAAAGTTATGGATTTTAAAATGCGAGGAGGAAAAAATTAAAGGGGTTAAAAGTAGTAAAACAAAACAAAAAGTATACTCCTCTGTACAGTAATCGTGCAATTTATTACTGCATTATTTATGAATATGCATAGTAAATACTTTCAATGTCTACTTATCATCAATATACCCAGAACATCATATGACAACGGAAACAGTTATCTTGATATCATCTTTCTTGTCTCCTTGCTTAACTATCCTCAGGGTTTATTGGGAGAAAGACAAAACACGCTTTTCCGCATATCTAATTCCTCACATAGGATGTTTGCTTGGTAAATTGCAGTACACTGCATGTCAAGGTCATTATTGTGACATTTATGCATACAGATGAAGAATGAGGAACCATATTGTCATAAAGTAATTACATGGTAATAAATCAGATATTTTATAACCTGGCAGCTGCAGAATTTCTGAACTGGACTATTCTTCCATAAATGATGTGTCCCACAAATAAAATCTGCTAGCTATATTGAATAAAAGTAAGTCCAGGCACTATTTTATGGTTTATTAACTGACTGATGCAACAAGCATTGTGCAGCTTGTTTTATGTAACTATAACGCCATTCTATGTAAACATAATGCCATCTCTGGGGTTAGGTGGTTGGCACACGACAGTGGGTTCAGCTCAAAATTGGTGTCAACAACTTTTTTGACAACACAGTGCAAAAATAAACCCCAGTTATTAGAATAGTGTTACTGCCAGTAGCTCCAAACCCAATTGGCCCACGACACTCCCAAATGTTGATGATGCTATTTTCACATGCAGATATCCAGGCTCACATTTATTCTTCCATACAACATATGTGTTATGGATATTTTTAGATTGGTATAACAAAGTCAGTCTGATATTATGTAAAATATTTATCTTTGCTTTAATCCCGTGTCTTGGTATTAACCAATTCTATTAAATTAAAAACATGTTCATATGAGTTGGTAGAGAATAGAATATTAAAGTCCTATGGTCATTTTCTGCATTTACATATTTGTAAGTACAACTAACTGACATGTTGATTTGTATTTATTTCACCTTTAGGGTAGGGTCACACAAAGTGTATAGTCTATAGTGTAGTAGTGTATATTTCATGTAACGTACAGTCATGGCTGTAAATGTTGGCACCCCTGACATTTTTCAAGAAAATGAAGTAACACATGTTTATTCCCTTTGTGTGTATTGGAACTAAACCAAAAAACTTTGAACCACTCTTCCTTTGCAAACTGCTCCAGATCTCTCTTATTGGAAGGGGGCCTTTTCCCAACAGCAATTTTAAGATCTCTCCACAGGTGTTTAATGGGATTTAGATCTGGACTCATTGCTGACCACTTCAGAACTCTCCAGCGCTTTGTTGTCATCCATTTCTGGGTGCTTTTTGATGTATGTTTGGGGTCATTGTCCTGCTGGAAGACCCAAGATCTCGGACACAAACCCAGCTTTCTGACACTGGGCTGTACAGTGCGACCCAAAATCCATTGGTAATCCTCAGATTTCATGATGCCTTGCACACATTCAAGACACCCAGTGCAAGAGGCAGCAAAACAACCCCAAAACATCATTAAACCTACACCATATTTCACTGTAGGTACTGTGTTCTTTTCTTTCATTCATTCCGTTTTCAGTTAACAGTAGAATGATGTGCTTTGCCAAAATCTCTATCATGGTCTCATCTGTCCACAATATGTTTTCCCAGAAGGATTTTGCCTTACTCAAGTTCATTTTAGCAAAATGTAGTCTTGCTTTTTTATGTGTCTGTGTCAGCAGTGGGGTCCTCCTGGGTCTCCTACCATAGCGTTTCATTTCATTTAAATGTCCATGGATAGTTTGTGCTGAATCTGATGCTCCCTGAGCCTGCAGGACAGCTTGAATATCTTTGGAACTTGTTTGGGGCTGCTTATCCGCCATCCGGACTATCCTGCGGTGACACCTTTCATCAATTTTTCTCTTCCGTCCATGCCCAGGGAGATTAGTTACATTGCCATGGGTTGCAAAACTTCTTGATAATGTTGTGCACTGTAGACAAAGGCAAATCTAGATCTCTGGAGATGGACTTGTAACCTTTAGATTGTTGATATTTTTCCACAATTTTGGTTCTTAGACAGTTTTCTTTCTAAAAAAGCAAGCAAAGCAAAAGCAAAAAGCAAGGGTCCTCTGCAAGGTTTCACAGCTGGCCACACTTCTGTCACGCCCTATTCCACCCAAATCCCTCCTTCACCCCTACACACAAAATAAACAAAAAATTTTATATATGAAACATCTTAACATAGATAAAATAACTTTCCATGACCAATAATACCAGGAGGAAATATATACCACCACACAATAACTGGATAATACTGCCATGCTGTACTAAATAAAACCACTATACACAGACCAGTATACTCTACAGGATCTGTATACTATATAATTGATTATATACAGTGCCCATATAGAGGTAGATACCAGCTGTACAGAGGTCTGTATACTATATAAGTGAGTAATATGCAGGACCATATGGCGGTATATATCAGCTTTGAACAGGATCTGTATACCATTAACAGTAAGTGCTTACAGGTATACCTAGGGACTCACAATTACGTATTTTTCTGATCGGTGGCATCTTCTTTCCTTTTCTTCTCTGTCCGGATCAGACCGCCATGTTGATCTCTTAACATTTGCAGGACAAACCTATTAGACTCTGCATTTTTCCAGTGCCTCCCCTTCTCTACACAATCTTCCCATCTATAGGTCCAAAAACTATAATAATGCCCTCCTTGGTGTCCTGCACAGTAAAAGATAGGAAAAGAAAGAACAAAGTAACACTGAAATGACATCAGCACACCAAATTTTGTAATGCAATTGAACAATTCTTTATTATATACAAATAACCTCCTACAAACACCACAGTTGTAAAAGGGCAAGTAGGTAGGTAACAGGTAGGTAACTAGGTAGGTAGATCAGAAAGCTAAATATGTAGGTAGGTGGCTAGCTAGGTAGTTAGGCAGCCATGTATGAAGGCTAGGTATGTACATAGTTAGGCAGTTAGGTAGGTAGGTAGCAAGATATGTAGGTAGGTGGTTAGTTAGGCAGCCAGGTATGTTGGTAGTTAGATAGCTAGGAATGTAGGTAAGTAGTTAGGCATCCAGGTATAAAGTTAGGTAGCCAGGTAGTTAGTCAATTAAGTAGTCAGCACCCCACTTCATAATTACCTGTTGCCGGGGTCGGGTCTGCGCTGCTTCAGGCCTCTGGTGTGCGTCCCCTGCGTCGTTGCTATGCACTGCACGGCGCGGCGCACTGACGTCATGCGCCGCACCATGCAGCGCATAGCAACGACGCAGGGGACACACACCGGAGGACTGAAGCAGCGCGGCCCTGACCCCGGCAACAGGTAATTATGCAACCGGGGATGGGGGGAGGCAACGGGGCAGCGGCACCAGCAATGGGTGCCGCTGCCCCTTCTCTCCCCCTGGCTGTCTGTGCCGCTTCTCTCCCCCTGGCTATCGGTGCCGGCAATGGGGCGCCGGAACCGATAGTCAGGGGGACAGAACGGGCAGCGGCGCCGATAGCCAGGGGGAGACAAGAGCCGGCAGCAGGGCTCTAGATCCCAGGAAAGGCAGGGGGAGAGAAGCGGGCAGCGACGGCCTCTCTCCCCCTGCCTTTCCTGGGGGTGTATCGGCGTATAACATGCACATAGACTTTAGGCTAAAAATTTTAGCCTAAAAAGTGCGTGTTATACGCCGATAAATACGGTATTTTATTTAGAGATTATGACCATTTTTTTTTTTTTTTAATTGTGTTGTTGGTAATATTGTTCTCAGTATACAGGATTTGTTCAGCATCAGTATGATTGTAATATGTATGGTGATAATATTTCCTCTTTGTATACTGGTATTATTGGTGATTGTGGTCTGGACACAATTTGCCATGGGGCCCCAGGCCAACCTGATCTTATATCTGCCTCGCCACCACTTAATATTGGTGCTTTGACAACAGTGCAACCATTTCACAACCAATCGGAACACCATGTGGAGTCTGCAGAAAATAATGCAAAGCCTCATGTTCGAGTTTTGCCTAAGGCCTCACAAAGTCTAGAGCCACCTCTGTCCCCGAGCCTCAACACCCCAACACCTACCTTCCCTTCCCAGGATGGAAATTTTTTTTGCTCATCTTGTTATGTCCAACTCAGTGATCTCCTCCGGAGCGCAGCAGGGGACCACATCTTTAATCTTCCACAGTGCAGACGCAGAGAGAGAGAGAGATTTTAAAGGCTTGTTTTTTGCATCACCAATTGTACTTTGTAATGACATCACTTATTTTATAACATAATCTGCACCAAAACAAAAAAAATACGTATTTGTGGACTTTTGGGTGCTTTCATTTCTACACAGTGCATTTTTCGGTAAAAATTTTTAATTTTACAATTATAACTACATGCACCAAAATGTGTATGTTTAAAATTGTCATCTTCTGACCCCCTCTAACTTTTTTTTTCAGCATACGAGGCTATATGAGGGCTCATTTTTTGTGCTGTGGTCTGAAGTTTTTATTGGTACCATTTTTGTTAAAAAATTTTTATGTTATATGAAGTAAACAAAAATACAATTTAGCATTTTGGCATATTTTTACAGGTATGCCACCGACCGTGCGGTTTAGCTATCCTTATATTTTGATAACTCAGACATTTACACACATGGCAGTACCACATATGATTATTTTTATTTTTTATTTTATTTAACCCCTTGGGGAATCAGGGTTTTTCTGTTTTTTGCAATTTCGTTTTTTCCACCACACCTTTTAAAAATCCAGACCCAAATGTGGCTTATTTTTTGCGCCACCAATTCTACTTTGTAATGACATCAGTAATTTGCCCCAAAAATCTACGGCGAAACAAAAAAAAATCATTGTTCAAGAAATAACGCCATTTTATAAATTTTGGGGGCTTCCGTTTCTACACAGTACATTTTTCGGTAAAAATGACACCTTATCTTTATTCTGTAGGTCCATACGATTAGACTGATACCATACTTATATAGGTCTGATTTTGTCTTACTTCTGAAAATAATCATAACTGCATGCAGGAAAATGTATACGTTTAAAATTGTCATGTTCTGATCCCTATAACTTTTAAATTTTTTAATCGGTACAATTTTTGTTTTAATCTGACTTTTTTATCGCTTTTTTTCATTTTTTTATGGTATAAAAAGTTCCCAAAAATATGCTTTTTTGGAATTTTTTGGTGCGTACACTATTGACCGTACGGTTTAACCTCTTAAGGAAGCAGGGCGTACCTGTATGCCCTGCGCCCGGTCCCGGTATTTTAAACGGGGCCACGCGTCATACTGTGTCATTCCCGGCAGCTTATGATAGCCGGGACTCTGAGCTAATAGCATGTTACCCAGATCGTTGTGCCGCGCGCTATTAACCCTTCAGACACGGCGATCAAAGTTGATCGACGCGTCTAAAACGAAAGTAAAAGCTTCCTGGCAGCTCAGTCGAGCTGATCGGGACTATCGCGATAAAATCGCGATGTCCCGATCAGCTAGGACGCGAGTGGAGGTCCCCCTACCTTGCTCCATCGCGTCCGATCGGCATTTGATTGCTCCAAGCCTGGGCTACAGGCTTGAGCAATCAACCCCCTATAACGCTGATCCATGCAAAGCTATGCCATTTACGCATGTGGCAATACCACATATGTTAATATTTATTTTATTTACATGTTTTTTTTATGGGAAAAGGGGGGTGATTTGAACTTTTATTAACTTGCAAGTTAATAAGTTATAATATGCAGTACATTGATTGCCAACACTGTTCAATGTAAAGCCATAGCATTGCATTGATCAGTGTTATTGGTGGTCCATTGCTCAAGCCTGGATCTCAGGCTTAGAGCAATCAATTGCCGATCAGACGGACTGGAGGCAGGTAACGGACCCTTTGCTCCCGTCCTAGCCGACTGGGACATCGCGGTTTGATTGCGATGGTCCCGATCAGCCCGAATGAGCTGCCGGAAATTCTTTATTTTACACACGGCGATCAACTTTGAACGCCGCGTCTAAAGGGTTAATAGCTCGTGTCACGCTTGGTGATGCGTGCTATCAGTCCCGGGCGCTTGGTGATGTGCACTATTAGCACCGGATCCCGGATACCAACACGACTCCGCGTGAAGCAGGGGCCATAACGCCCACTCTATATAGTTCTGTGGGAGAGCAGAAGATTGCCAAACGGCTCTCGCATAGAGCTATATTGAGGGGGTATGGTAACCTCCACTTCGGGCTGGGATCGTGACGCCCCACTGTATAGAAGAGCCAGGGCTCTAAACAGGAGATAGCGGGGGGCCCCAGCACACCTTTTAAAAATCCAGACCCAAATGTGGCTTATTTTTTGCGCAACCAATTCTACTTTGTAATGACATCAGTAATTTGCCCCAAAAATCTACGGAGAAACAAAAAAAAATCATTGTTCAAGAAATAACGCCATTTTATAAATTTTTCCCAAAAACAACCTCTGGATATGACACTGAGCATATGAGACTTCATAACACTAAAGATTTACATGATACTTGGGAGACAATATGGCTAACCGGACATTTCTCCACTTAGGGGAAATGTTGCCAAGGTTTAGACATTAATGGCTGTGTGTTAAGTTATTTGGTGGTGGTGGTGGGGGGAGCAATATTAAAAACTGTTATACCGGCTCAACACTCACTACTAGTGTCACTTCTTCAGTGTTGTTACATTAAAAATGTATAATAAAATCTTGTCAAAAATGTGAGGGGTTTACTTACTTATGTAAGATACTGCACATGATTGCTGCTGAGGGGGATCTCACGTAGCAGTATTTTGGTTTCGTTAGTATTATATTTGTATAGAGTTTAGCAAATGATTGAAAACTTCAGTTTGTTGGATTTAAAGAACTTTTCACAAAGGTTCAGTTTGAACCCGCAATTTGATAACCCTTAAAACTTGTGAATAATATTATCTAAGAGCTCTAAAGCCATGTATAACACTGTTAGGTCACCTAGAAATATGCATGTAAATAGAAGGTAAAGAAACTTCACGCAGCACTCACTGGATACTCTTACTTCTTCTTTATTCTTTTCGTTGCATTAAAATGCGCAGACAGGTACAGCAGGTGAGCGGAAATCTCGTGTGCGGGGGGATGTGGGTGGCGACGGACCGTTGCGTGCTCTCGGAACTTCCTCAGGCCATACGTCATCACGTAGGGGGAGTGCTTTTATCCCTGTCAGCGTAGGTAATCTAACAATAACCAATCACCGTACATAAATATAAAACAGTAACAAAGCATGTTAAAAGCAGTATCCTCCTAACACTGCGAGTAACTAAAAATGCTGCAGGTAACTAAAAATGCTCCCATTTCATATTTTTCATTCAGCCCTAGCTGGCCTAAGGCTTCCGTACGCAGAATCCATCTTGATTCTCTTTTAAGTAGCTCTTGGTTCTTGTCTCTGCCTCCTGCCGAATGTTCTACTCTTTCTAGGGCACTGAACCTGAAGGGGATTGATTCGCCAACATGGCACTCATTAATGTGCGCTATAAATCTGTTAGCCCCTACTCTTGTGTTGAGCGATCTTACATGCTCCCGAATCCTGTGAAACAGGGGTCTAATGGTTTTTCCGATGTAATTCCTGCCACATCCACAAATTAGAGTGTACACCACATAACTTGTCCTGCACGTGAAAAACTGCTTAATAACAACCTCATAGCCCCCTAGTTTCACGGATTTCGCTTTAGAATTATATTTACAAAAGGAGCAGGAAGAACAGGCATAGTTCCCCACTGGGCGACTGTCAGTTAACCAATTACCTTTTTGTTTCTTTTCCCTTTGATATCTTTTTATGGTATCCTGCACTGTCTTATTCTTTTTGTATGTTATTATAGGTAATTCCTCGGCGCATTTTTCCAGGTCGCGATCTTGCTGCAATATATACCAGTATGTACTAATTGTCTTTTTTATCTGTGAATTCATTGGAGTGTTTTTGAGAGAGAATACTATCCTATCATTTTTCAGCTGTTTATTTTTGGTCTTAAGTAATTCCTCTCTTGGGATTATGTCTATTCTCTTTTTTGCTTTTTTTTTAGTATATGGGGGGGATAACCTCTTTTTTCCAGGCGATTAATCATTTCTTGTGCTTGTGTTTCAAACAGAGTAGGGTCGTTATTAATCTTCTTCAGTCGTGTAAGCTGACTGAAGGGAATAGCGTTTTTAGTATGGCTGGGGTGGGAGGAGTTATAGTGAAGTATGGAATTCTTGGATGTGGATTTCCTATAACCCGTTGTGATTATTTCATTATTTATAATCTCTATCTTCACATCCAAGAATTCCAGACTTCTGCCCCAGAAAACGCTGGTGAAAGTCATGTTCTCATGATTTATTTCATTTAGGTATTGAACAAAACTTCCAAACACCTCCTCCGTGCCTTCCCAGACAACAAAAATGTTGTCTACGAAGCGGAGGAGGTTCTTGATATGACCTACATAGGGGTTCTGTTGGGTGAAGATGTATCTCCTTTCGAAGATGGCCAGGAATAGATTAGCGAACGAGCACGACACCGGAGTCCCCATGGCCGTGCCCGTTCGCTGTCTATACCACTGGCCATCATACTGAAATGCATTATTGTGGAGAATAAGATCTAGGGAATCTGCCACAAAATCTACAAAGGCCGGGGACTTGTTAGTGCACTGCAAGAACTCACGGATTGCCTGTATACCCGCATTCTGAGGAATGCGGGTATACAGGCTCTCCACATCTATAGAGGCCAATTTGTACCCCTCCTGCCATCTAAAGTCTCTCAAAGTTTGAATCAGTTCCCCTGTGTCCCGTATGTAGGTAGGAGTGTGCTTTAGGAGGGGGGACACCAGCCAATCTATGTAGCTGGACAGGTGCTCCATAGGAGCACCTATCCCAGCCACTATAGGTCGCCCTGGTGGTGGATATACATTTTTGTGTGTTTTTGGCAACATGTACCATCTTGGTCTTGCAGGGTTTTTAGGGAGGAGACGTTCTGCCAATTTTTCGGTGACAATATTTTTCTCAGTGTATTTTCTCAAATGCCCTCTCAATTTGTCCATTATTCTAGCTGTGGGGTCTTTTTGTAACTTCTCATACACCGCTGCATTGTCCAGCTGGTTATGAGCTTCCTTGTCATAGTCCTCTCTCCACCAGACCACTACTCCACCTCCCTTGTCTGGTTTTGAGACGACTATGTCCTCCCTCTCAGAAAGCCACTTTAATGCCTCCCTCTCTTCTGTTGTGATATTGGGGGCATTTTTAGGATAAATGAGGGCTTTTATATCTTTGCAGACCGATCTGTGGAACAAATCAATTGCTCCTCCTGGAGCTATGGGGGGGTTAAACGTCGAGGGGTTACCTCCAGTGAAGTATGTTTTCTCACTGGCACCACTATCGCTAACTAAACCCTCCTCCAAACTCATTAACTCCCTTATCGCCACCTCATCCTCTAATGTCCCCTCATTCATCACTCTGAACCCCAAAGGGCCAATAACACAGGGTAACTCCCCTTCTCTTTTTCGCTGCTCATGTGACATTGTTTTATTAGTGGAGACATTTTTTTTTTTTTATTAATCTTGCGAACTGCTTTATAAAAGTCCTCCTCAAATGAGGCATAATCAAAAGCCTCCGTGAGGCCAAAGTTCAGTCCTTTATTTAGAACCGAGATTCAAGCCTTGCTCAGTGTATGATCAGTCAGATTGATAACCAGATCCTCCTCCTCATCTAATCTCTCCATGTTACCCCTTGCGTTTTATCGGCGGCTTTCTTCGCTCCTCTGTTCCTCTTCTGTCCTCCCCATCTCGTTCTGCTCCTCTGGTTCTCTCTAAAAAATCAATCGCACTAGAGGGTCTACTCCTTGCTGATCTCTCATCCGATCCACTTGATTCAGATTCAGTGGTTAAATAATCGGATTTCTTGGGAGCTTTTTTTCTGGACTATTAGCTCTTTAAAAGCATATGCCGAATGTAACCGCACACTGCGGGGATTGAGGTCGTACAAAGTACCCTCACAGTTCACGGAGGATGAACAGTTTGTAAAAGCCTGGAAGGCAGAGCACCTACAACATTCATTGAATTTGCAGAGATTAATTCTGGAGAAGAACCAGCAGGAATACGCCCTAATTACGGAGGAGATGTGTAAGGTGAAGTGTGAACTGAGGACTAGACTGTCAACAATACAAAACGTTTACATTGAATTTAGAAAAGAAGATTAACATCGTCCAAAATGCTGTGAAGGAAACCAAAAGGGACAAATTCCTAAGGGATAAGCGGGACTTTGAGTTGAACCAAGAATTTACTTGGAATAAGTCAAAACCGCAACGGAGAGGGAATTTCCACAATAAGAACAGTGGACTTAACAAGTTTAATAAAAACGAAAAAGCTCCCAAGAAATCCGATTATTTAACCACTGAATCTGAATCAAGTGGATCAGATGAGAGATCAGCAAGGAGTGGACCTTCTAGTGCGATTGATTTTTTAGAGAGAACCAGAGGAGCAGAATGAGACGGGGCGGACGGAAGAGAAACAGAGGAGCGAAGAAAGCCGCCGATAAATGCAAGGGGGTAACATGAAGAGATTAGATGAGGAGGATGATCTGGTTATCAATCTGACTGATCATACACTGAGCAAGGCTTGCATCTTGGTTCTAAATAAAGGACTGAACTTTGGCCTCACGGAGGCTTTTGATTATGCCTCATTTGAGGAGGACTTTTATAAGGCGGTACGAAAGATTAATTTAAAAAAAAATGTCTCCACTAATAAAACAATGTCACATGAGCAGCGAAAAAGAGAAGGGGAGTTACCCTGTGTTATTGGCCCTTTGGGGTTCAGAGTGATGAATGAGGGGACATTAGAGGATGAGGTGGCGATAAGGGAGTTAATGAGTTTGGAGGAGGGTTTAGTTAGCGATAGTGGTGCCAGTGAGGAAACATACATAAAAACCCTGCAAGACCAAGATGGTACATGTTGCCAAAAACACACAAAAAGGTATATCCACCACAGGGCGACCTACAGTGGCTGGGATAGGTGCTCCTATGGAGCACCTGTCCAGCTACATAGATTGGCTGGTGTCCCCCCTCCTAAAGCACACTCCTACCTACATACGGGACACAGGGGAACTGATTCAAACTTTGAGAGACTTTAGATGGCAGGAGGGGTACAAATTGGCCTCTATAGATGTGGAGAGCCTGTATACCCGCATTCCTCAGAATGCGGGTATACAGGCAATCCGTGAGTTCTTGCAGTGCACTAACAAGTCCCCGGCCTTTGTAGATTTTGTGGCAGATTCCCTAGATCTTATTCTCCACAATAATGCATTTCAGTATGATGGCCAGTGGTATAGACAGCGAACGGGCACGGCCATGGGGACTCCGGTGTCGTGCTCGTTCGCTAATCTATTCCTGGCCATCTTCAAAAGGAGATACATCTTCACCAAACAGAACCCCTATGTAGGTCATATCAAGAACCTCCTCTGCTTCGTAGACGACATTTTTGTCGTCTGGGAAGGCACGGAGGAGGTGTTTGGAAGTTTTGTTCAATACCTAAATGAAATAAATTATGAGAACATGACTTTCACCAGCGTTTTTTGAAGCAGAAGTCTGGAATTCTTGGATGTGAAGATAGAGATTATAAATAATGAAATAATCACAACGGGTTATAGGAAATCCACATCCAAGAATTCCATACTTCACTATAACTCCTCCCACCCCAGCCATACTAAAAACGCTATTCCCTTCAGTCAGCTTACACGACTGAAGAGGATTAATTACGACCCTACTCTGTTTGAAACACAAGCACAAGAAATGATTAATCGCCTGGAAAAAAGAGGTGATCCCCCCCCCATATACTAAAAAAAGCAAAAAAGAGAATAGACATAATCCCAAGAGAGGAATTACTTAACAGCTGAAAAATTATAGGATAGTTTTCTCTTTCAAAAACACTCCAATGAATTCACAGATAAAAAAGACAATTAATACATACTGGTATATGTTGCAGCAAGATCGCGACCTGGAAAAATGCACCGAGGAATTAAATATAATAACATACAAAAAGAATAAGACAGTGCAGGATACCATAAAAAGATACCAAAGGGAAAATAAACAAAAAGGTAATTGGTTCCCCAGTGGGGAACTATGCCTGTTCTTACTGCTCCTTTTGTAAATATAATTCTAAAGCGAAATCCGTGAAACTAGGGGGCTATGAGGTTGTTATTAAGCAGTTTTTCACGTGCAGGACAAGTTATGTGGTGTACACCCTAATTTGTGGATGTGGCAGGCATTACATCGGAAAAACCATTAGACCCCTGTTTCACAGGATTCGGGAGCATGTAAGATCACTCACCACAGGAGTAGGGGCTAGCAGATTTATAGCGCACATTAATGAGTGCCATGTTGGCGAATCAATCCCCTTCAGGTTCAGTGCCCTAGAAAGAGTAGAACATTCGGCAGGAGGCAGAGACAAGAACCAAGAGCTACTTAAAAGAGAATCAAGATGGATTCTGCGTACGGAAGCCTTATGTAGCTAGGGCTGAATGAAAAATATGAAATGGGAGCATTTTTAGTTACCTGAACTAATATTCTAGATCCTTAGACTCGCAGTGTTAGGATACTGCTTTTAACATGTTCTGTTACTGTTTTATATTTAAGGTGATTGGTTATTGTTAGATTACCTGCGCTGACAGGGATAAAAGCACTCCCCCTACGTGATGACGTATGGCCTGAGGAAGTGCCGTGAGCATGCAACGGTCCGTCGCCACCCACATCCCCCCGTACACGAGATTTCCGCTCACCTGCTGTACCTGTCTGTGCATTTTCATGCAACGAAAAGAATAACGAAGAAGTAAGAGTATCCGGTGAGTGCTGCGTGAAGTTTCTTTACCTTCTATTTACATGCATTGAACCTCTATCCACAACGCATTGCACCACTGAAACTCAGACACAGAGACAGGAGAGACACACCACCCAAAAATTAAACAGGATTGGTGTCCCGAAAAAAGTGAAGAAGGAATAGCTTTTTTATGAAAAGCCGAAAAAATTATCCTTTTAATTGAGATCGTGGATTGTGGATTTGTAGGCCTGGCTGGTAGTGGCAACAGCACGGGTGGTGGACTGGTCAAGGATGTAGTAGCCAACAGACAGCAGGCAGTGGTGGACTGGTGGCAGCGGTAGTAGCCAGCGGACAGTAGGGGTGGTGGACTGGCGACAGTTGTAGTTGCCAGCGGACAGCAGGGGTGGTGAAGTGGTGGTAGCTGTAGTCATCAGTGGACAGAAGGGGTGGCGGACTATTGGTAGTTGTTGTGGGCAGTGGACAGAAGGAGTGGTGGACTGGTTGCAGTTGTAGTAGCCAGAGACCAGCAGGGGAGGTATACTGGTAGTATTTATAGTGGTCAGCGGAAAGCAAGGGTGGTGAACTGCTAGTAGTTGTAGATGCCAGCAGACAGCAGGGGTGGTGGACTGGTGGTAGTTGTAGTTTTCACTAGACAGAAGGGGTGATGGGCTGGTGGTAGTGGTAGTAGCCAGCGGACAGCAGGGGTGGTTGACTGGTGGCAGGTGTAGTAGCCAGCAGACATCAGGGGTGGTGAACTCATGGTCATTGTAGTAGTCAGTGGACAGTAGGCAGTGGTGGACTGGTGGAAGTTGTAGCTGGCAGCAGACAGAAGGGGTGGTGGACTAGTGGTAGTTGTAGTGGGCAGCGGACAGAAGGAGTGGTGAACTAGTTGTAGTAGCCAGAGATCAGCAGGGGAGGTATACTGGTAGTATTTGTAGTGGCCAGCAGATAGCAAGGGTAGTGGACTAGTGGCATTTGTAGTAGTCAGGGGACAGCAGGGGTGGTGAACTAGTGGTCATTGTAGTAGTCAGTGGACAGCAGGCAGCGGTGGACTGGTGGTAGTTGTAGTTGCCAGCAGACAGCAGGGTGGTGGACTAGTTGTAGTGGCAGCGAACAGAAGGGGTGGTGTACTGGTTGCAGTTGTAGTAGCCAGAGGACAGCAGGTGTGGTATACTGTAGTATTTGTAGTGGCCAGCAGATAGCAGGGGTGGTGGACTGGTAGTATTTGTAGTTGCCACCAGACAGCAGGGTTGGTCGACTAGTGGTAGATCTAGTCAGTGGACAGCATAGAGGGGTGGACTGGTGGTTGTTAAAGTATCCAACGGAAAGCAGGGGTGGTGGACTAGTGGTATCTGTAGTAGCCAGCAGACAGCTGGCAGTGGTGGACTAGTGATTATTGCAGCCAGGCTTTGTGATGCTGTTCCATGGGCTTACATGAGATCACGGGCTCCGTGTTTCCCCTCAGCACATTCATCATGATGCCTTATACCATGTCTACCACCCACTATCACTGTGCTCAGCCACTGCTTCTATCTCCACCACCTCTGCAATAGTGTTGAGCGGCATAAGCCATATTCGAATTCGTGATATTTCACGAATATATGGACGAATATTCGTCATATATTCGTGAATTTCGAATATTTGTTATATTCAAGTAGATTTTTAAACATTGCAAATTTTCGGAAATTGCGAAAATAATTGCGAAAATAACTGATAGCATGCGCGCTATTACATCATGCGATAACAGAGATCGTTTCCTGGATGCTTGCCAGTGAGATTGCGATCGCGAATAAGCTAAGCGAAGCGAAGATGGTGGGAAGTAATTTCAGCGAAAGTGAGGAGAGAGTTCTGATTTGTGTAAGTATTTTCACCACTGTTAGTTAATTATATTTAACTGCATTTTAGACTAGATTAAAATTTATGAATCAGAACTTTTAGTCATGATATAAGATCACGCAGTGTTTCCCAAATGTGAAAAAAGCAGTTGGGGCTTTTGCTTTGAAAAAAGCAGTTGGATCTTTTGCTTTGAAAAAAGCAGTTGGGTCTAAGGTAGTACTATGAAGCACAAAGCTCAACGCTTAAAGGACGCTGGAAAAATGACAGAAGCACTCCACTCTCAAAACCACCATGTGAATCTGCAAGCAAATACTGCTGGGAGTGATCTTATATACTGGTCGTGCCAGCAAGTTTCCATTGGTTGCTAGGGAGGTTGCTAACCTCTGACAACTGTGGTTGCAGAACTATCATTGGCTCAGAGGCATAAGAAGGGCGTGGAATATATTTGCGAATATTCGCAAGACGAATATTCGCAATACGAATATTCGCATGCACAAACTAATCGCCTTAGATTCTCCCCCCATGTTCTCTAATCATACCTGCAATGCAATTATCCGTCGATGGAGATCACTATAATGTGATCTGTGTTTAACCCCTTAAGGACCAAGGGCGTACAGGTACGCCTTTGCTCCCTGGTACTTAAGGACCAAGGGCGTACCTGTATTCCCGTGGGAATTTCGGTCCCTGCTGTGCGCCGGGCGGGGACCGGACCCAGGTGACTGCTGATATCGATCAGCAGGCACCCCGCGCCAATGCCCAGGGGGGTCATAAGACCCCCCCCATGTAGGCGATCGCCGAAAATCGCAAGTGAATTCACACTTGCGATTTTCGGCTATTCCGGTGATGCGGGTCACGTGTGACCCGCTGACCCGGAGATACAAGGTGATTGGGGGTGTAGGATACACCCCCTATCACCCTCTGTATCTATGGGAAGGTGGCGATTTCGTCACCCCCCCCCCCCCCCAGGATCGCTGCTATTGGCCGGACGTCCGGCCAAAAGCAGCCGGCAGGGGAGGGGTTAACGGCCCCTTCTCGCGGCTCTGCTTGCTCCCTGAGTTCATTCAGCAGCCAGAGCTGCGAGAAGGAGCCAGGGACGGGGGGTGAAGATCGGAGCCCCTCACAGAGGAAGACCCCCCTTAGAGCAGGGAGAGAGTACAGCCCCAGGGACAGGTAGGGTTAACCAGTAAAACAAAAGTAAAAAAAAAGTGTAAAAAAAAGTTAACATTTCCCCCCCCCCCCCCCGACCCCCTAATAGGACCTAAAGGGTCCGCCACAATTTTTTTAGTGTGACCCGTGCCCTATTAGGGATTCAGGGCGCTGCATTTGGCCATTTTTTTGGGGGGCCGCAGCGCTTCCCCCCCAATACAGTTAGTTACACCAATCACACACACTACATACTCACCCCCCCCCCCCACACACACACACCTGCCACCCCTGACACCAACCCCCCCCCCCCCCCGTAGAAAAAAGGCAATGGCTCGCCAGGCATTTTCGGCAGCGGAGGCACACGCTTTTCTTGCCTCCGACTCCGAATCTGTCAGGGAGGATGATGAAGATCCAACATTCCTGTGTTCTTCATCATCCTCCTCATCATCTAGTACTGATGATGAGCCCCCTGCAAGGCGGCGAAGACGCCGCCAGGCGAGGCCACGCACCCCCCCATGATAGTGGCCCAGTGGCCGGCACTAGTGCGAGTGGTGATGCTGCTCGTACTAGGAGTCCGACCCCCCAGACAAGTTTACCGGAGCTCCCTTCCGGTGAACCTGTCTGAAGACACCCAGAGGCTTATCAGCCACGGGTTCCGGAGTTTGTTGGCGACTCCAGAATCCGGATTGACAATTCTGGATTCACTGAAATTGACTATTTCAGTTATTTTTTCAGTGACAGTTTTGTCAATCACATGGTGGAGCAGACGAATATGTACACCAGGCAGTTCATCGCCCACCACCCTGATTCTTTTTTGGCCAGGCCCAATGAATGGTACGCCATTGATGCAGCAGAGATGAGGACATTTTGGGGCCTCTTGTTGCATATGGGCCTGGTCAAAAAACCAAGTGTCAGACAGTACTGGAGCGGGGACATCCTCTACCAGACCCCGCTTTACAGTATGGTCATGGCACGGAGGCGGTTCGAGGCCATTCGGAAATGCCTGCATTATGCAGATAATGCGGCATGTCCGTCCCGAGGTGATCCCGCCCATGACCGGCTTTACAAAGTGAGGCCAGTCATCGATCACTTTGGGGCCAAATTTTTGGAGGCCTACGTACCCCTCAGGGAGCTCTCGGTTGATGAGTCTCTTAACAGTTTTAAGGGGAGACTCATCTTCTGCCAGTATATTCCCTCGAGTCCCGTGCCCTTACCCATGAAAACCTGTTGTTGGTCAGGTATAAGGATAAGAGGGATGTCCTTATGCTGACCACTATTCATGGTAACGGTAGCTCACCTGTCCCTGTGCGAGGTACCACAACACCGGTTCTCAAGCCCAATTGTATTCTGGACTACAATCGGTATATGGGGGGAGTTGATCTCTCTGATCAAGTCCTCAAGCCATACATGGTCATGCGTAAAACACGGGTATGGTACAAAAAAGTTGCGGTCTACTTGGTACATGTTGCCATGTACAACGCTTTTGTACTGTCCCAGTACGCTGGCAACACAGGGACATTCCTCCAGTTCCAAGAAGAAGTCCTAAAGGTCCTGATCTTTGGCGACCAGGAAAGAGCAGGCCGGATTTCCCAAGGAACTGGAGTTATAGGTGCCAGGATCGTCCCAGGCCAACACTTTCCAGGTGAGGTCCCCCACACTGGAAAGAAGGGACGATCCCAGAAAAAAATGCAGAGTGTGTAACAGGAGGGGGATTCGGAAGGATACCACCACTCAATGTGACACTTGCCCCGATTATCCAGGCCTCTGCATTAAAAACTGCTTCAGGGAGTATCACACTTCCATGCAGTACTAAATTTTCCCTTTTCATTTTAATTTTCCATAATTTGACCATGTCCAGAGTACATTCAAAAATTTAACACCATAAAACCACTAAATTGCCCAAAAAAATTAATCTAAAAAAACAAAACTGATGAGACCTCTGGGGGTATTTTTTTCTCTGGGTCATGGGTCACTGAGTCACTATCATGGGGGACTTTTTTTGTTGCCTCAAATGCGCAGCGCTCTCTCTCCACCTGAGCGGGGTGTACATTTGAGGCAACAGGTTAGGGACGGCCACACACGTCACATTCCCAGAATGATGATTCAGAGCATAGTGTTTGGGGCGGGCATATTTTTTTAGTTTTGGCTATGCTCTGGGTCCGCATTCTGGGAACATAACCTGTTTTATAATTTTATGTCCCACTGTACCCCATTTTAGTTATTTAGTGTACTCCAGTTATTTACTCCATGTAATGCCCCTTGAGGGGGGGGTCCCACTGTTCTGGCTCCATAGGCCGCAACGCAGAAGCTCAAGGCCCCTGAATGCGACCTGCTCCTCTCAGACCAGTGTGCAAGCTGTTTACGCCCAGACTTGAGGTATGTCCTTACTCCAAAGAAATGTATTTACAAACTTACAGTGACATTTTCTCCTTTTACCACTTGTGAAAATGAAAAATTTGGTGTAACCCCAGCATTTTAGTGTAAAAAAAATCCAATTTTTCATTTTCACATCCCACTTCATGAATATTTATCAAACACCTGTGGGGTGTGAAGTCTCACTGTACCCCTTGTTATGTTCCTTGAGGGATGTAGTTTCCGAAATAGTATGCCATGTGTTTTTTTTTTTTTTTTGCTGTCCTGGCACCATAGGGGCTTCCTAAATGCGACATGCCCCCCGAGCAAAATTTGCTCTCAAAAAGCCAAATATGACTCATTCTCTTCTGAGCATGGTAGCTCGCCCGTAGTGCACTTCAGGTCAACTTATGGGGTACCTCCATACTCAGAAGAGATGGGGTTACAAATTTTGGGGGGTATTTTCTGCTATTAACCCTTGCAAAAATGTGAAATTTGGGGGGAAACACACATTTTTGTGAAAAATTTTTTTTTTTTACATATGCAAAAGTCGTGAAACCCCTGTGGGGTATTAAGGCTCACTTTATTCCTTGTTACATTCCTCAAGGGGTCTAGTTTCCAAAATGGTATGCCATGTGTTTTTTTTTGCTGTTCTGGCACCATAGGGGCTTCCTAAATGTGACATGCCCCCCGAGCAAAATTTGCTCTCAAAAAGCCAAATATGACTCCTTCTCTTCTGAGCATTGTAGCTCGCCCGTAGTGCACTTCAGGTCAACTTATGGGGTACCTCCATACTCAGAAGAGATGGGGTTACAAATTTTTGGGGTATTTTCTGCTATTAACCCTTGCAAAAATGTGAAATTTGGGGGGAAACACACATTTTTGTGAAAAAAAATATTTTTTTTTTACATATGCAAAAGTCGTGAAACCCCTGTGGGGTATTAAGGCTCACTTTATTCCTTGTTACATTCCTCAAGGGGTCTAGTTTCCAAAATGGTATGCCATGTGTTTTTTTTTTGCTGTTCTGGCACCATAGGGGCTTCCTAAATGCGACATGCCCCCCGAGCAAAATTTGCTCTCAAAAAGCCAAATATGACTCCTTCTCTTCTGAGCATTGTAGCTCGCCCGTAGTGCACTTCAGGTCAACTTATGGGGTACCTCCATACTCGGAAGAGATGGGGTTACAAATTTTGGGGGGTATTTTCTGCTATTAACCCTTGCAAAAATGTGAAATTTGGGGGGAAACACACATTTTAGTGAAAAAAAATATATATTTTTTTTACATATGCAAAAGTTGTGAAACCCCTGTGGGGTATTAAGGCTCACTTTATTCCTTGTTATGTTCCTCAAGGGGTCTAGTTTCCAAAATGGTATGCCATGTGTTTTTTTTTTGCTGTTCTACCACCATAGGGGCTTCCTAAATGCAACATGCCCCCCCAAAAACCATTTCATAAAAACGTACTCCAAAATCCCCTTGTCGCTCCTTCCCTTCTGAGCCCTCTACTGCGCCCGCCGAACAATTTACATAGACATATGAGGTATGTGCTTACTCGAGAGAAATTGGGCTACAAATACAAGTATAAATTTTCTCCTTTTACCCCTTGTAAAAATTCAAAAACTGGGTCTACAAGAACATGCAAGTGTAAAAAATGAAGATTTTGAATTTTCTCCTTCACTTTGCTGCTATTCCTGTGAAACACCTAAAGGGTTAACACACTTACTGAATGTCATTTTGAATACTGTGGGGGGTGTAGTTTTTATAATGGGGTCATTTATGGGGTATTTCTAATATGAAGACCCTTCAAATCCACTTCAAACCTGAACTGGTCCCTGAAAAATAGTGAGTTTGAAAATTTTGTGAAAAATTGGAAAATTGCTGCTGAACTTTGAAGCCCTCTGTCAATTTTATGATGAAAACATAAAGTAGACATATTGCAAATGTGAATAAAAAAAATTATTTGGAATATCCATTTTCCTTACAAGCAAAGAGCTTCAAAGTTAGAAAAAAGCTAAATTTTCAATTTTTTCATCAAATTTGGGGATTTTTCACCAAGAAAGGATGCAAGTTACCACAAAAATTTACCACCATGTTAAAGTAGAATAGGTCACGAAAAAACAATCTCAGAATCAGAATGATAAGTAAAAGCATTCCAGAGTTATTAATGTTTAAAGTGACAGTGGTCAGATGTGCAAAAAACACTCTGGTCCTAAGGTGCAAAATGGCCTGGTCCTTAAGGGGTTAAACAAGTTTGGGGAAAAAACGAATATTCGTAATCGCGAATATTATTCACGATATTCTAAATATTCGCGAATTTGCGAATATGCTATAATAACTACGAATATTCGCATTGCGAATATTCGTGAGCAACACACTCCAAAGGCTTCCTGTCCTCCTCATGGATATCCTTTTGCTTAGCCTGGGAGGGAAGCAAAGACAGAGATTGTGGAACAGACCATCTAGAAAATACCCTTGCACTGCACCATGTAACTGTAGACGATAAAGAATCCAATGATACGTGGTTCAATATCATATCATCAGACTCTTCATCCTCTTGAGATGGCCAAGAACTAGCCAAACAAGTCCACAATGGCTGTATTATCCTCCTAAACAAACCAAATCCCTGGAACAAATGGACAAATTTTGCTTGCTGAGGCTGCTGCTATGACTGGCACCAGGCACCTGGCTGTTGCTGCTACCTTTACTGGGCCTGGACAAAACCTTAGTACCCACAGTGCTGGTACTGCCACCAACATACTTACAGGCAGCAAACTTGGCAGAGGTGCTCTTTCCTCTGTCCCGTTCTTGTCCAACCATTCTTTTACCAGATCAACAAAAGCACAGGAAAAGCATGTCCATTACTGTATTACACTAGACTGCTGTAAGTCATCTTATGTTGGATAACCCCTTTAAACCCAGAAAATGCAGGTAAAGTTGCCCACAAAGGCCCAGTCAACTTTCTCTGTCATAGCTAGAAAGGCTGTTTTTATTAAACCTAGAAAATACAGGTAAAGGCCCAGTCAACTTTCACCGTCTGTTTTTTGTTAAACCCAGACAATACAGGTAAAGTGGCACTTATTGCCTAGTCAAGTCTTACTCTCACAGCTTGAAATGCTGTGTTTCGTTAATCCCAGCTAGAAATGTTTTTCCTTAAATCGATAAAATACAGGTCAAATAGAAATCAACCCACTGCATAACTGAACTGCTACAAGAATGCTTTGATTTGTAATGTAAAATCTGTCTATGGCTGGGCTCGGTAGTGCCACAAGGTGCTCAGCTTGTCTGTCCAAGATGGCAGTGCATGGGGTTCTATCAGTCCTTTTAGATCCACCCCTAGCTGTACGCATGCAAAGTATTCTGGGCTACCCTGACGTCATCTCAATGTTCCTACTTCCTCATCCTATGCTAAAATGGCACCAAAGTGCCTTGTGTTCCTCATACCTTCTCTTATAATAACACCATTGCCAGTTGCCATTGCCAACATAGAGAAAATCTATAAGCATATCTTAAAGCATATCTTAGACTATCTTTAAGGCTATGCTCACACGCCAGAATTTCCGCATGGCTTTCCGCATTGTAATCCGGATGGAAATTCTGCATATGTTTATAGACTTATTAACTTCAATTGGATTATGCAGTCCCATTCACATTGCAGAATTTTCACTGCAGACTTACTGCAGCTAAAATTCCCCATTCCGCAAAAGACTTAAACTTTTGCGGAATTCAGCTGAAGAAGCCCATTGAAGTCAATGGTAGTTTATTTTCTCCTCTAAATGTGGATATCGTGCAAATTTCTTATGGAATTTGTTGAGAAATCGTGTGGCTTACGCGTGAAATTAAAATTTTGTAATGACAAAAATCACCTTCTTTTTCAGTGCACTGAATTTAGGTGGAATTCATAGATGCGGAAAGATGCAGAATTCGGCAGCTGCATTATTTTGCTGGAATTCTGCATCTTTACCCTGAATTTCTGGCGTGTGAACATAACCTAAATCAGGGTGGGAGCTATACACAAATTTTTTTTTGCTATCAACAACTGGGACCTACAGCTAATGCTGGACATCAACGATCAGGCCGATGCCCGGCATGAACCCTTAAGATGCCGCAAAGTTAATTGCGGCTTCTAAAAATGGGAACAATCAATCTGCGGTAGCTCAGTGGAGCTGACCGGGACACCCATGGTAAAATAGCAAGATTCAGTCAGCTAAGAGGATGGCAGGAGGGCCCTTACCTGCCTCCTCGCCATCCGATTGGAGCTCCAATGCTCCAGGAAGTCATGACAGGCTGGAGAAATGAAGCGCCGATAACATCAATGGAGCAGCATTGTTCAGTGTTTGCAATCCAATGATTACATGTAATAGTCCCCTTAGGGTGCCAAATAAGTGTTAAAAAGGTTAATAAATAAATAAGCCCCCTCCCAAATAAAGATTAGAATTATCCCCCTTTTCCCATTTCTTAAATAAAATAACATAAACAAAAAAAATAACATAACCATATGTGGTATCACCATGTGCGTAAATTTCCGAAATATTAATTAAACCGCACGGTCAATGGCGTACACATAAAAAAATACCAAAGTCCAAAATGATGCCTTTTTGGTCACTTAATATACCATAAAAATGGATAACAAAAACGATCAAAAAGTCCCATCAAAACAAAAATGGTACAGATAAAAACTATCACGGCGCAAAAAATGAGTCCTCATACATCACCATGGGGTATTTGGTAGATTTATAATTGGTCATTGTAATCATATGGACCTTCAGAATAAAGTGTTGTTTTTACAGAAAAAAGGTGTTGTTTTTACTGAAAAGTGCACTGCCTAGAAATGAAAGCCATGTTTTTTTTCAGTGTCGGCCCAGGAACTATTTTTTTAAGCTTCGTCGTAGATTTTGTTATGAAATGACTGATGTAATTACAAAGTACATTTCGTGGCACAAAAAACAAGCCATCATATGGGTCTGTAGGTGGAAAATTGAAAGTGTTATGATTATTTAAAGGGGAGGAGGAAAAAACGAAAGTGCAAATTGGCCCAGTCCATAAGAGGTTAATTACCGCAAACCAGCATGGCTTAAACCAGTAAAATGAAATACCCTTTACCCATCCTTGATTTTGTAAACAGTTTATGGGATAGACTTCTCAAATTATACCTTTAGGTTATGCTGGGTTCACCTATATCCGGCATAGGTGAACTCAGCCTAGATCTCGATGCAACTGATGCAACAACTAATGACAAGTTGTCATCAGTTGTATGGCAGTCGAAGCTTCAGTTTCCCTCCGGTGCACGTCGGAGGGAGACCATGCCGGACACCTGATATATGTGAACCGAGCCTAAGTATTTTATTATTACAAACCAGTATATCAGTTCAGAACATAATTCCCAATATCTTTGCAGGAATTAGCTAATTTTTCTAGATTACAGAATCCTAATTTCCCCCACATTTTCTACGGATTTACTATATTTAGTGTAGCCCACCTTTTCATTCATTTTAGTAGAAGCCTTATCCAAACTATTAATTATAACCTACATTCTGAAGAGATACTAAGGCTACATTCGCACGGGCGAATGTCCGCACGAAAAAATTCTGTGTGGACATTCCTCCAACAGCGGAGTGCCGGCAGAACATGCCGGTGATAAGACAGCTCGGAAATGTGCCGTCTCTTAGACAGCAATGCATTTCTATGCGGACTCCACAGAAAGAATAGACATGTCTATTCTCTGTGCAGATGCCGGACTCTGGATTTTCGTGGCAGAAACATCTGCCGTGTGCACATTGTAGCAGAAATAACAGTTGATAGAAGGCAAAGGAAAAAACGGCACTCACCGGTACTTCAAATCTTCTTGCTTTATTGCATGCTTGATACTCACATATAAAGGAAGGGAGACAAACAGTGGGGGGAATCAAGGCGACAAAGCTCCGTTTCATACAAAGAATGTACTTCCTCCGGCCATCTTACCCTAGTGCTAACTGCTTCTTTTAAACAGGTGAGTCTACCTTTCCGCCTACCCCTATTGTGCACACCCACATAGTGACAGGTAACTGTTAAAACAGAGGGAGGAGGAGTGTCGATGAAAGCTAGAGGCAGGCTGACAGTTCTGTCCTGTCATTTAGCCCTAGTACAATTGTTGCGTTTGTTCATATAATCCATTGCGTTTCTCTATTCAGCAGTTTTTTATCGAGACGTTCTCCTCTTTTTGGGGTTACTACTTCTAGTCCTGCGAACTTCAATATATTAGGATTATTTTCATGTTTTTCTTTTATGTGAGACATTAGCCTGGCAGAACCTTGCTTACCGGTGCGAATGGAATAAAAATTTTCGCGTATTCGCACCCGTAGCTGTCTGCTGGTTTGGCCCACATAATAATATCCGCAGGGACAGAGCAGAGCATAAACTACTATCTCTGTTCTGCAGGTAATCAGATCTTGTACAGTGTGTGTAATGGCACCTAGTCTCAGGGTTTTTGCCTCCCTATTAAATTCACAAAAATTGCAGTGTCTGCATTTCATATTACCCTTTGGCATGAGATCACCTAGCCACGTCTTTTTGTTTTTTTCTTCCTGATCATTTTTTCGTTTTTAATATCTGGCCGATTGTTCTTGTTCTTTTGTTATTCTTGGTTTCCTCAAAGCTATTTCTTTTATGTCATCATCGGACTCTAGTATGTACCAATTGTAGCGTAATGCTCTCTCTATTGTCTGATTCATTGGTGTATTATCTAATACAAAAGTGAATCTTTTTTATTTTTTCTGTTGAGTTTTTTTTATTTGTTAATAGATCTATTCTCATTTTGCAATCTGCTTTATTTCTTGCTTGTTTGATAATGTTGTCTGGATATGATCTTTCTTTTAGCTGTGTCTCTAGTTCATCTGCCTGTTTTTGATAACTTTCTGCTGTTGTGTTGTTACGTTTGAGCCTAATAAACTGTCCATAGGGTATTGCGTTTTTACTGATTTTTGGTGTGAACTGTGGTAATGGAGTAAAGTATTTTTAGCTACTGGTTTCCTGTATCCTTCTGATATGATCTGGTTATGCTCTATTTTTAATTTTACATCTAGAAATTCTAGCTTCTGATCTCCGTACTGGTGGGTAAATTGCATTTTGACAGTGTTATTATTGTTTAAATATGTTACAAAATCAATAAATTGTATTTCAGTACCTGTCCAAGTGATTAAAATATAATCTACGAAGCGGTTGTATGATTTTATAAATTGAGCATAAGGATTATTTATTGTGTATATATATTTGTTTTAAAAAATGGCCATAAATAGGTTTGCATATGTACAGGAGACCGGTGTCCCCATTGTACCAGTTTTTGCCTGATCTGAATGTATTGTTTGTTAATACAAACCTGAGGCCATTACACACAAAATCAATAATCTCTGGGGATGTGTCAGTGGCTTGTATGAATTTCCTGATAGCCTCTATACCCGCATCGTGTGGGATGCGGGTATAGAGGCTGACTACATCAATAGAGCATAATTTGAGCCCTTCTTTCCGCTGTATGTCTTTTATAATTTGGAGGAGATGTCTCGTGTCTTTAATGTACGAGAGAATTGACATTTGTAGGGGGCTCAATATCCAATCTAGATATTGTGACAGTAACTAGAGACACGGCTAAATGAAAGATCATATCCAGACAACATTATCACACAAGCAAGAAATAAAGCAGATTGCAAAATGAGAATAGATATACTAACAAATAAAAAAACTCAATAGAAAAAAGAAAAAAGATTCACTTTTGTATTAGATAATACACCAATGAATCAGACAATAGAGAGAGCGTTACGCCGCAATTGGTACATACTAGAGTCCGATGATGACATAAAAGAAATAGCTTTGAGGAAACCAAGAATAACATACAAAAGAACAAGAACAATCGGCCAAATATTAAAAACGAAAAATGATCAGGAAGAAAAAAACAAAAAGACGTGGCTAGGTGATCTCATGCCAAAGGGTAATATGAAATGCAGACACTGCAATTTTTGTGAATTTAATATGGAGGCAAAAACCCTGAGACTAGGTGCCATTACACACACTGTACAAGATCTGATTACCTGCAGAACAGAGAGAGTAGTTTATGCTCTGCTCTGTCCCTGCGGATATTATTATGTGGGCCAAACCAGCAGACAGCTACGGGTGCGAATACGCGAAATTTTTTATTCCATTTGCATCGGTAAGCAAGGTTCTGCCAGGCTAATGTCTCACATAAAAGAAAACATGAAAATAATCCTAATATATTGAAGTTCGCAGGACTAGAAGTAGTAACCCAAAAAAGAGGAGAACGTCTCGATAAAAAAATGCTGAATAGAGAAACGCAATGGATTATATGAACAAACGCAACAGGTGTACTAGGGCTAAATGACAGGACAGAACTGTCAGCCTGCCTCTAGCTTTCATCAACACTCCTCCTCCCTCTGTTTTAACAGTTACCTGTCACTATGTGGGTGTGCACAATAGGGGTAGGCGGAAAGGTAGACTCACCTGTTTAACCCCTTAAGGACCGGGGGGGGTTTCCGTTTTCGCATTTTCGTTTTTTGCTCCTTGCCTTTAAAAAATCATAACTCTTTCAATTTTGCACCTAAAAATCCATATGATTGCTTATTTTTTGCGCCACCAATTCTACTTTGTAATGACGTCAGTCATTTTGCCCAAAAATCTACGGTGAAACGGAAAAAAAATTAATTGTGCGACAAAATTGAAAAAAAAAGCCGTTTTGTAAATTTTGGGGGCTTCCATTTCTACGTAGTACATTTTTCGGTAAAAATGACACCTTATCTTTATTCTGTAGGTCCATACGATTAAAATGATACCCTACTTATATAGGTTTGATTTTGCCGTACTTCTGGAAAAAATCATAACTACATGCAGGAAAATTAATACGTTTAAAATTGTCATCTTCTGACCCCTATATCTTTTTTATTTTTCTGTGTATGGGGCGGTATGAGGGCTCATTTTTTGCGCCTTGATCTTTTAACGGTACCATTTTTGCATTGATAGGACTTATTGATCGCTTTTTGTTCATTTTTAAATTATATAAAAAGTGACCAAAAATGCACTATTTTGGACTTTGGAATTTTTTTTGCGCGTACGCCATTGACCGAGCGGTTTAATTAACGATATATTTTTATAATTCGGACATTTCCACACGCGTTGATACCATATATGTTTATTTTTATTTACACTTTGTTTTTTTTCTTATGGGAAAAGGGGGGTGATTCAAACTTTTAATAGGGGAGGGGTTAAATGATATTCATTCACTTTTTTTTCCACTTTTTTTTTTGCAGTGTTATAGCTCCCATAGGGACCTATAACACTGCACACACTGATCTTTATCATTGATCACTGGTTTCTCATAGGAAACCAGTGATCGATGATTCTGACGCTTGACTGCTCATGCCTGAATCTCAGGCACTGAGCAGTCATTCGGCGATCGGACAGCGAGGAGGCAGGTAGGACAGCAACGAGGGCCCTCCCGCTGTCCTGTAAGCTGATCGGGATGCCGCGATTTCGCCGCGGCTATCCCGAACAGCCCACTGAGTTAACCGGCATCTTTTACTTTCACTTTTAGCCGCGCGGCTCAGCTCTGAGCACGTGGCTAAAGGGTTAATAGCGCGCAGTGAAGCCGGGACCCGCCGCTATTAGCGCGCAGCCCAGATCGTGGCACCGCGCGCTATTAGCGGCGGGTCCCGGCTTCACTATGACGCCGAGCCCGCCGTGATATGATGTGGGGTTATTGTGTAACCCCGCGTTATATCACGGGAGCAGGACCAAGGACGTACTTGTACGTCCTTGGTCCTTAAGGGGTTAAAAGAAGCAGTTAGCACTAGGGTAAGATGGCCGGAGGAAGTACATTCTTTGTACGAAACGGAGCTTTGTTGCCTTTATTCCCCCCACTCTTTGTCTCCCTTCCTTTATATGTGAGTATCAAGCATGCAATAAAACAAGAAGATTTGAAGTACCGGTGAGTGCCGTTTTTCCTTTGCCTTCTATCAACTGTTATATCTGGAAACACTCTGATAACTGAGCACCACCTACACTTCACTACAGCTAAACTCCAGCAGAATCCTGTTTCACTCATCCATCACTACCGCAGTGCCGCACGCACCTCTTCATATACAACATTGTAGCAGAATCCCATTGAAATCAATGGGACTTTGCTGCAGCGGGATTTCTGTGCGGAATTCGTCTGCGGAATTCCACACAGGAAATCTGCTGTGTGAACATAGCCTTAAAGCTGAAACAATGATTCAGGGGCAGATAAGCCGTGGCTTTCATGCGTCATGTGCATTGTCCTCATTAATAGTATTTTTTTTGTCCTGCATGTGATAAATTTGAATGGCCTCTGGCTTTTCTGAGCAAAGCATTTTTTATCCCTGCATACAAATTGCTTTGCATAGCTAGGTCTTGGTAAAGCCCTTGGAGTAGAAAAAAATTTGCATGTTTAACAAAAAGATAAAAATACGTCTTGTGTAAACTTCTGACTAACAATCTGATAGCTTTTTTTGCATATTGTGACTCAACTTTACATTACTTTATGTAGCTTGTTTGTGACCTATTCTTCTTCTGAGGCCGGAAGAAGCACTTACTGTGCGAAATTGCCGGTAATAGCCTCTGAGCGCTATGCATCCCATGCTGTCCAGGTCCGCCGGCATCTCCGAATAGGAGCATCGAGTCAGAAGCTTTGCGGTGAGTGTGGAATGCTTTTGTTTCTTGTTGTTACAATATATCTGACACATCTATTTGCTGATTGCTTCCAGCACCTCCACTGACTCTACTAGTGTCTGTTTTTCTGCACTGCTTCCCGGAAGGTGGATTCATTCCAGTTAAAGGAATACTCCGGCGCAAAGACATCTTAGCAGCACCCCGTTACAATCAGTACCCGGAGCAGGTTTGCTCCGGGTCTGATTACTGGCGATCACGGGGCCGGATCATTGTGATGTCACGGCCCCACCCCCCGTGTGATGTCACGTCCCGCCCCTGTGTGACGCCACACTCAGCCCCCTCAATGCAAGCCTATGGTCCATAGAGAGACAGGAAAAGGACAACTTAGAAGCCAGATGGGCCAGAACCATCCCAGAAGGAGGTAGGAATTAACTCCAAGGAACACAGAACCAGACAGAGGTCTAGCCCGGTTGCAAAGCAAAAATGGAAAAAGGGGCACCACAAGAGAACCATATCCAGAGTCAACCGATTCAAGAGAACTTGGAGGAATAAACACCAGGGGGAGCAGCGTGTGCCTGTGCAGAAGGCGAGCACAGAAGGTGGAGACCAGAAAAAACACTGGAAAAAAGAACGAGACGGAAAGTGACTCTAGAGAGGCCAGGTGCATAAGATCAATGACCTGAAAATCTGCTGACCCAAAACCTCTGTCCCAGGAGCCCGCCTATAGCACCCGAAAGGCAAAATTTGCTTGACTGTAGCAACCAGATGACTGTAACGTCCTCCATCACAGAGTACATGGACCACCGAAGGAGACAGCGAAAGGCAATAACAGTCAAAAAGGGGCCTCCTGGAGCACCGGAGCAACAGGCATGGGAACTGGAGGGTCCGGAGTCACGTATGCGAAAGAAGACGTACGCAAAAGAATAAATGGCCAAGACCCGGAACACGGGAGTAGCCGACATGGGAACTGGCAGTCCCTAAGTCTCCTGGAAGACTTACACCCCAATGGGTAAGTAAACACAACGTCCACAAAACGCTCTGAGTGACAAACTTCCGAGTTGAGAAAAGAAGTACGGTACAGAAAAACCGCCCCACAAATGGGATTGCGGAGAAGTCTGGGCATTGCTACACATGCCCGAGACCTCAACATCACTAAGGCCCAAAGAACCAGGAGGGCTTACCAAGAAAAGAAGGCACACCACAGCATACTGAAATAATGTCCAAGACAAGGAGACTAACCGGCCATGGCACCAGTGGTCCAAAGGAACCAGAGCACTTTGAAGCAACATCCCGTCAGGACGGGAACGGAGGGGGAACAAAAAGGAACCCAGCTGGGACTCCCAGTTTCTGGGCACAGGAAGGTTATTCCAAAAGACGAAGGCGTCAGTGTAGCACAACTGACACTGTCAATGGGAAGAATGAAAAATTGAGCCGAGGGAGGAGAGCAAAGGCAGGGCCCAAACAACAGACGGTGGCTAGACCAGCTGTCGTCGAGCCATTTACCAGCCTTTAGCACACTGTATAGAGCCCATGAAGCACAAAAGAGGTGACTTTCCTAGAACTGCACCTTGGCAGTGGGATACCTGAACTTTCGTCTGGCTGACTGGAGAGAAAGTGGGGCACAGGAGTGTGGCCGATCTGATTGGTGACCCAGTGGAATAGGAAACCATGCAAACAATGTCTGACTTATTGGCATCAGTCCCTCATACCTGCACTGACCCTTTACAGATTCCTCACACCAACGGTGAGGTACAGGGAAAAAAAAAAAAACAGCCAAACACGCGGCAGCCCTGAGAAGGGATACCAACAGCGGCAGAGACCATACAGACAACGGTCTGATGGGTGAGTGCCCCTCCAGGCGCTGGTGACAGGGGCCCCAGTCAGTGAAGCATTAGCTGTGCTCCACTGAACCATGTAGAAGGGTGGGGAGGTCTAGACGCCATGGATAGAAACCCTGTCACCCTGGGAGATCGGGGAGGCTGAGGAGCCGTGGATTATATCGCCCTGTAGAGGGTCCATGATAACACGCCAGGTTACCCCTCCGGACATCACACAGTAGCAGTGAGGTACTGGAACTCCAGCCGCAGATACATCAGCTCCTTGGATAAGTGACAGGCGGCGGAGAAAACCATGCAGAAAACCACTGTCTGGCTTACTGGTATGGGTCCTATAGTAGACAATGGGTCACTCCGGCAGACACCTCGCACTAGTAGTGGGGTACCTCAAACCAGCCACGGATGCGGCAGCTGTGAAATGAGACAGAGGAGACTACTGTCTGGCATAATGATATCAAGTCCAGTCCATGCCCATGCAGGGACACCACACACTGGACGTGGGAATCCGGGGAACTAGCCGCATATGCGACAGCCTGTGGAGGAGGGAAAATTGTATGCACATGCTAAGAAACCCCGATGGGTGACTGGCGGACATAATGGACAGGTCATGGTGCTCAGCGTATAGGACAGTCACTGACTGTAACCCTGGTAGCATCCAAGGGATCGGGAAATCCCTGGCAATGACCCACCACAACGAATCACAAACTCCCCCTGACAGAGTGAGAACCCTGCCAAAATTAGGTATGCCAGAGGCATACCTCAACTGACTCAATGTTATCTGCCATATCAGATCCCTTACAGGGTGACAGAAACAATAAAACAGACCCCGGCATATATTAAGCTGAAAAGAACACATATTACAGGCCAAGGCTGTAATAGTTAATGGATGACACAAAGCTGAGCTCACAAGTAAAAATGGGAAAGAAGGACACACTTTTAATGATAGACCACAAGAGGGCGCCAAATGCCACTAAATGGACAGACTGACCAGTAGCAGAGATTTTTTTTTTTTAACACATGGCAGGAGGGAAGCGTGGGGAGCTAGGTGTCTGCGCTGATGCTGTCCGCCTGATCTGCTAAGGGACACTAAGGAAATGCACACCGGCAGCCCTAGGAGCGGTGACGGCACAGAGCAGCGTGCTCTGCAGCACCTGCAAAGCCACCGCACAGGCAACAAGAGCATGCCAGGCTGAAGCCAGCTAGGCCAACAGAGCCACTCCGGCTGCAAAGCTCCGCAGACCCCTGCAATGGTGGAGGGGCGGAGCTAACGCCGCTGGAGGTGCGTGTTATCACGGCCGCGGGTAAGCACCTGCCGGTCGCAGTAGAGATCAGTGGGGCATGCAAACCTGGAGAGGAGGAGCTGCCTGACCTCCCGGTTCATGCACTGCTCAGGGGGAGAAGAAAGGCGGAGCCACTTGCCGCCATAACCCTCTGAACCTTAAGGAGGCGCTACCTGGCCTCCAGTAAGCGCAATGGCTGAGGGGGAGAAGAAGAGTGGAGCCATGTGCTGCCATAACCCCCTGAATCCCGCAGGCTGAGCTGCCAGGGAGGAGCCGACTTTTATTCCTAGTGTCAGCGCCTCCTTGTGGCAAGAGCCATATACCCATATAGTATAGGTGTCCCCCAATGAAGAGTGACCGAGAAATTAAACCTTTATGATGAAATCCTTGTAAAGATCAACACATACAACACGTTAGAAAACACTTTTGTTTTTTATTTTTAAATTTTTTTTACAAAGGCAGTACAAAATAAGTGCAGTAATGCTGCACTACATCATTTAAGGCAGCAGATTTAAAGTATACAAACAAAACAGTGTTCTTCACAACAAGTAAAAAAAAAAAAGGCAGTTACTCTACCGAACAATAAAACATTGGGTAGAAAACCAAGTCTCTATAACAGAACTCATGAAAAACAGACAAACAAAAGATAATAAAAAAAAACGAACATATACAATGCAGTCTTCTCCCAAATAACTGAAGGTGCAGTCTTTTTATACAATCTCCCAGTATTTCTTTTTTTTCTTCTTTTTTTTCTTTGTTTACTTAGTAAATGTACAAAATTGTTTTTTTAAGTCATAAAAAAGTTTATGAAATGCTAGTGCATAATAAAGCAGACATCAGCACAGTGGTCTTTTTTTCTGTAGATACTCCAATTATATTGTCACAATGCCAGCATGTCAACATGCTACAGTCATAGCAGCAGGGCAAGGGGTAACAAGATTATATATATATATATATATATATATATATATATATATATATATATATATATATATATATATATAACACAAAAGAATCTCAGCAATTTATTTAAAAAAATTAAATTAGTGAATAAAAATATAATTTGCTTTATTAAAAAAATTCCAGTCAGTAGCCATTTAGAGCAAAGCTAAAAATGTGTGTAAAAAGAACAAAAGCAGACACAGACGTTTTTACAAACTGTATAAAAAAAAGTACAGTTATGAACATTAACAATAACCACTCCCTTTTGCATCTTTTTTTTGCATGTGCGATAAATATTGACAATTGTAGTAATGCTTTCTACTTTTTTGTATCAGTAGATTTTGTCCAGTGGCAATCAGACAGAAACTAGTCAAGTTTCTGTTTATACTATGCCAGTAAATTTCTTTTATAAAAACAATACTGGTATTAAGTTTGTTCTATTGTTCAAATGTTGTGTAAAATACACTTAATAGCGCAACGCCTAAATTATATAGGCAGAAATGTCACTTTATATAAGTGGAAATATGCATCCGCCAACCATATTTGTTGATGCAATGGAATTCCAACAATAATCTCAGTGACTAGAAAAAAATGCACTTGGTGCTTCTCCCAACTGTTGTACCACAACAAAAATCTCCCAATTAACAATATTCCCAAAGCTTCATGTAGAGGAATTTTACAACAAAATCCCAAATTAATATGAAGTGTTTCTATGATAATGCTTGTTCAGACCCCAAAGTCATCACATGACAAGTGTAGATACATTTTTCATACATTTGTGATACATTTCTGAATACATCTTCTGCTCTTCTGTTTTCCCACAAGATATTGCTTCCCATGCATTGCTGCGCTGCTGTTGGAAGAAAATATACAATTATATTAGCATAAGGATACAATTGCCTTGTGGTCTAAATATCATTGTTCAAACCTTTTCATTGATTTGGATTACTTGTTGTGGTTCTTGGTATTCACAGATTAATTGTAAATAAATAAGCTTGCATCACACTTATTTTCTTACTCTTTTGAAGGAATGCACACAGATTCCACTCCTTAAAAGGGTTATCCTGCGGGGGGGCCAACGTGACATGTTGGGCCCGGGAAGCACCTGAGCCCAATGTGTCATACTGCTGCTCAGCGAATCGCTGTGGCCAGCTATGCGCTGAAATGCACTATGACATATTGGGCCCAGGTGCTTCCCGGGCCCAACATGTCACGCTGCGGCACAGAAAGACGATTGCACTGGGGGACCACAGCAGAACACCGGAGGCACCAGGGGATTGAGAAAAGTAGAGGTTTTTTTTTCACACAATGGGCATAGTTAGGGGGAAAAAAAACTCCCGCTGGATAACCCCTTTAATGACTAATGCACAGATTGACTGTTTCAGCGATAATAGTCCCTTCATACAATAGTTTTACATGTAACGTGAAAAATGTATGCCTCCTGTAATGCTAGGTGATAATCACAATAGTAAACATCTTCTCCTATATTAAATAAACATAGTAAAAGCTGAAAAAGTAAATCCCTTAGAAGTCTTTTATTTTTACTATATAATATGGACTGTATGAAAGCAAATAAATATAAGACCATAGCACAAATAATAACCCAGAAGGTGATGTTAGCAGTTCCATAGTAGTACTATTTACAGCAGCTTGTATTTTGCAATGGAGTCCTAAAGGAAGCAGTCATGATGTAGCTACTTAAGTTAGTACTACTGTCACCTAGCAGAAGTTTGAGATGATAGGCAGGGATGTGGGAATTGTATCGCCCGACGCCAGGGACATGCAGTTCTGGGCGCCGGGCAGGTGAATTTGTCAGGCATTTAGCCCTGCTTCGGGCAAGCAGCGCTAAATGCTGGAAGAATTCACATATGACAGGGAAAAACTATCTTGCCCAGTCACTGAACAGCTATACATCGCAGCTGTATGCTGCAGCCTATAGCAAGGCTTCCTGGCAGAGGTGTGCGGACTGAGTGACATCATTGCACGTGCTGCACAGGACGACGGGATGCTGACGTAAGTAGCAGTGAGTTACTAACTCAAACTTGGCTACTTACTATAAAAAGGGAGGACCTGCCTACCACTAGGGGCTAACCTATCTACTTAGGGCAGTGCTTCCAAACCATGGTGCCTTCGGCTGTCCGGGTATGCTGGGAGTTGTATTTTTGCAACAGCTGGAGGCACCCTGTTTGAAACTTAGGGGGTATAATTGTTGAAATGGGAGCCCTACCTTCTGGGGGTCATATCTATCTGGGGGCCTTTCTACCTACAGGGAAGCCCCACCTAATCATCAGGTAGGGCTCCCCAGTAGGTAGACAGGCCCTCAGATAGATATGACCCCCATCAGTGAAGGGAGTCATATCTGTCTCGGGCCTGTCTACCTACTGGGGAGCCCTACCTGATGAGGTTTCATATCTATCTGGGGGCCTGTGTACCTACTTGGGAGCCCTACCTGATGGGGGTCATATCTGTCTGGGGCCTGTGTACCTACTGGGGAGCCCTACCTGATGGGGGTCATATCTATCTGGGGGTCTGACTACCTATTGTGGAGCCCTACCTGATGGGGGTCATATCTGTCTGGGGGCCTGTGTACCTACTGGGGAGCCCTACCTGATGGAGGTTATATCTATCTGGGGGCCTTTCTACCTACTGAAGAGCCCTACCTGATGGGGGGGTCATATGTATGTATCTGTGGACCTGTCTACATATGGGGGAGCTCTACCTAATGGGGGACATATCTTTCTGGGGCTCTGTCTGCCTACTGGAGGAGCCCACCCTTCCTACCAACTGGGGGTGAACGGGACATGACATATCTATCTGGGGCATTATTTACTTACTAGGGGAGCCCTACCTGCCTACCTACCTGATGAGGGGATGTACCTACCTGATAAAGGGACATACCTTCCTGAAGGGGGACTGCCTACTTAATGGGGCAGACTTACTTATCAGGGGCCCTATCCACCTAATGGGGTGATATACGGGTCTGCCTATTAAGTTTCTATTAATAAAGACCTTATTTACATACTATTTTGGTTGAAATTATTTTATGTACCAGGACAAGTGTATTGTCATAAGGGACAAGTAGATTTTGCTCCGTTTTAGTCCCTTAGACAAGCATTTTTTTTTTTTTATTTCCACACCCCTGATAGTATTTAATCACCTGTAATGGGCTTGACAATGATCTGTTCCTGGGTACTGTAAAATATTTCCCTCTATGGTCTTCTTTATCACACATAGGTTTCATCAGCAATGAACTGGTAAGAAGATTCTGAAACAAAAGGCACTAATTAAAAACTAGGATCCAATATCAAATTATCTACAGTAGTCAGAGAATGTAGCATGTAAAGAGAATTTCCACAATATACATTTTTAAGTGACATTATGCTCAATAGCTAAATATATAGTTTCTTGACAAGTGTCTACACTGAGATCATTACACGATGACTGATAAGATCCATCACAGGTTCTGTGATACATACACAAGCAAAGGAGTTCAGAATTTACTAGCAGACACTGGTTCACATACCAGAATAACATTTTATGACTCAAGATAAATTTTTTATCAAGTAGGTATTACATTAGAGCAGGAGATAAGCATCATTCTATGTACTATATAAACATAAATAGTAATGGCATATTATTATACTATATTATTTTCTAGTACCATGTCAAATACTTACAGGAGTGTCTTCCAGAACATTTTGCTGTGTGAACAACTGAGCTGTCAGGTTTTCTCGTTCCCAAACGCTGGAAGAGAAATGGCTAACCTTATGCATTGGTGATGGTGACTCCACCTAACAAGAAAAAATTTATAAATTAGTTCTTCATAAACATTTATTTATACTACAAAAGAATTATCTCACAGGGCTATATAATCTAAATAATAAACCATGTTCCCACACAGCATTTTAAGCTACAGTCCCACGTAGTGCTAATGCAGTGAATTTCACGCTGCACAAAATGTGCTGTGCAGCGCAAAATACGATGCATATTTTGTGATGAGCATACACACTGGGCTAGCCTGTGACGCGCTGCCCTGCACCCAAACTTACTGAACATACAGGGCTGCCGCTGGCTAGCCCTGTGTGTATGGTCATCGCAGAATACGCAGCGTATTTCCAGCTGCACAGCAAATTTTGTGCTGCTTGAAATATGCTGCGTTAGTGCTACGTGGGACTGTAGCCTTAAGCTGTGGCCATGACTGTGGCAAAAGCTGCATGTAGTAGTACATTGTAGTGGTACGACTTTGTGCCCCTCTATTGTATCATGGGATGGTAGTTGAATATAAATGACCTCACGTGCTAAATATATAATAGAGATTACATGTTAGAAGCAAATATTCACATGTAATTTTTCTATAAAATTTTTGTGCATGATTTACATAAAAATGTAAAACAATAAATAAAATTACAATAAAAACAGTAAATCCTTTAAAAAAAAAAAATCAACTTCTGTGGCAGATAGCGCAACATCAATTTTTATCCCTTAATGGTAAGTTTTTTTACAGTTAGCACTGTATGCCAATTTATACAAGTCATTTCAGATTTTTTGATTTTAGTGATTTTAGATTTTCTGATTTTTTGATTTTAAATATCTCAAGGTTTGTGTTTGCTAACCTCTTGTTTAATTTTCTTTAACAGAGGTTCTTCTATTTCTTGGAGCTCAGGTACAATGCCAGACTCATCAGCCTCCTGCTTAATTACTTCCTGCAGGTCTTCGGCAAGGTGTGAAGGCGTGTGATGCTAAAAAATACACAAAGGAAAAGAAGAGAATGAATTACACACATTGGTGTAAATCTACCAATATTGTACAGAAAAGTGTCAGCTTTGGAAAAAAAAGTTGCACAGCCTACAATTTGAAATACACACCCCTTTTCTTCAACATTTAGGAGTCACATGTGCCAAAACATGTGAAAGGGAGTTTGATAAATCCATGCACTTATGACAAAAAACTTTATAAAATATATTACCCATTCTGCTTACATCATAAAAGCAGTTACAATTTATGCATTCACTCACCGAAAGTTTAAGTGGTCCATATTTAAATTCTTGAGCTGCTAAGGCATTTTTAAATGGCGTAGGAGTTCTTGGAGAGCTATCCAAAATTGACCTTTTTATAGCTGGAGTCCGAAGACTTTAAATAAAAAGGAATAAAACATATTTAGAAATGCCCAAAATTACAAAAGTCCAACAACTACAAAATCTATCTGTAAAAAGTACTGCGAACAATAATCTACATAGCAGATCTGTAGATACATACTACTTTTTTTACTTCCTAACTTTGGGGTGACAATTATTTCTGCATTTAATTATTTAAAAAAAAAGTAAAGCAGAAATAACTTACATGCTATTTTCTTTTTGAAGCCGTGGTGTATGATCCCTGTGAAAAGGCGTTACTATACTAGCTTTATGAGAAGTACAGATTGGAGTGGAGGTTAGGTTTGGGTGCTCCATATCCAAATTGTCATGTGCTGCTGCTGTGTTTAAAAACTGGAAAAAAAAATGAAAATGAATTTATGATTTTGCTGAAATACAAACTTCAGAGAAAATCATTATAGTTTCATACAAAAAAAGCAATGAAACATCAGCAAGTGGGTTACAGTGTTAAATGAAGAAATCCAGCAGATATTAACAAACGTTATTGAATACCATCTCCACACAAATAAAAGGCAGAAGCGAAGACTAGAAGCACCAACACCACTACCCCCTTCCCCGGTTAAAGAGATGCTGGTAAAGTTTTCACCATGATGTGAAATCAATGAGTGTGAGGGATTAGTCATTGTTTCAATAAGTTTCTAGTTTGTTAATTTTTTGGTGACTGTTCAGAATTAGTGAAAACTTTGAGAAGTTTTTAATCTACCTGAGAGGGAGAGAAGGGCAGGCTTTTGATAGGGGACTGCTTTGGTGTAGAACTGATGATACCAGCCAGGTTTAGGGGACTGCTGTCTCCACTGGCTAAGCAATTCAGACGCCCTTTCTTTTTGCACAAGACGATCAGCGGTGACGAGGCACTTTTTAAGGAATTTAGGGAGATGGGAGATATAAAAGAACCCCGATACAGCATACTTTTGCTTAGGTTTGTATCAGGTGTATCCATTGGGCTGCACATGCTACCCATGCCCTCTGAAGGCTCTGAGTCTCGAGTTGAGGGAGATGTGCTGGGTGAAGAATCTCCTTGCTCATTGGTTTCAAAACTGCTGACTTCACTGCATGATGAAGAATCCTGAAAACAACGTAGGAGGCACGAAACATTTAACATTATGTATGGTGCCACCTCAAACAGTAGTCCAAAAACATTTAAGGCACGATTCTGTTTATAAAAACTGCCTAATCTGTAAGGAGGTAGGATTAAAATACAGATAACCTCTCTTGCAGTATAAGGACTATGTATACTTTTACTACCATGATCATATTCTCAGAAGCCTTAGGATTGCTGTATCTCTCTGTTATGGAAAGAAGCACTAGGTGTAGAGCTACAGAATATACTGTAAGGCCTAATACTTTTTAAAACCAAAGAAGCACATGCAGGCTTGTTAAGCTTGAAAAAGACAGACAAGCATTTTATGCAGTTAATCCACATTATAGTAAAAGCAAACAAATTATGCCATGTAAGCATATAGTAACAATACATAAACATTTACATAATTTAGGAAATGCTAAGTAAATACCTAATAAAAAGTATAGTTTTATCATGCCACACCCCATCTTTTGCAGTATGAATATAAATTCTCCCATACTTATTACAGAATGCAATGTAAACATTTTATCTAATTTTGAACATATGGGTCTTTGATTTTTCCAATTGAATACAATGGTAGATAACCCAATATTTTCAGACAAAAAAATGTAACTGTCACTAGGTTTAGCTGCAAAGTAATGCTTCACTTTTACTCTCGTTTACGAGTACAGACTCATAGCATATAACATTATGGAATTCTCCTGTGCAACTTACAGAATCAATAAGCTGAAGAGTTTCTGAGTATTCAGGTAAGTTTTTCATATGTATTAATAAATTAACACCAAAGCATCTTGCAGGTGAAGCACTTTCTTCAGGAAGGCATCCATGGTCCATGGGAGGGGAAGGCGTACAGTTATGTGCCTCACCAAGGCATGATACGGGTGCACTATCTCCATGAGGCCTGGAGTTGTCAGCAATTGTTGTACTGTGCCATACAGGATATTCTTCTGCATGGTTCTGTTTTGCAAAAAAGAAGGGTTGAAAATTGAAAAATATAGTAAAAAGAAGGAACTTAAAATGAAATTGCTCAAGGTGTCTCACACACAGCTAGAGTCCCGATAAAAGCAGTTGCATCATCAAAAGAGCTTACACTTCTGAAACAGTTGTCAAGATGTTTCCTTTCATCAATGTAGTGCTGTGCCTGAAATGTTGCTATATGTTGTGTCATCTTGCAATTACTATTTCATATTGCAACTATATTTAAATGACAAAGTCATTATGTGTAGAAACACTAATAAACACTAAATACTAACAGCATCCATGCTGTACCAAAATAATGCTGTACCACTATGCCTCAGATATCGAATTCAGCACATCCTAAACCAGAATGAATATGTAAGCCACTCACAAGTCCATCTGGATTTAACAGGGTTAAAAACTAATAATGGAAAAAAGTAAACTTTGCACTACTACAAGTAGCGAGATAAAAATATTAACACAGAGACTAGATTCACATAATGTTAATGCAATGCATCACAGCTATACATCAGATCATGCAAAAACAGAGATGCCAATGTATACAGTGAGTTACTGCTGCAGGTCCCCTTCACTTCAATGGCCCATAGTCATATAGGCCGGAATTTATCATTGTATGTGTAAGTAAAGCATTTTTATACACCTTATTCTTGTGTGCTGGTAATGTGTTGGAAAACCAAGTTTATTAAAAAGGTCACAGCATTTGATACATTTTTTGCAGGTAGGTATTTTCTGAAATTTTTCTCTTCACATACACCAAAAAGCTAAGCTAAGTCTGGGCTGGTGTAGTTTGAGATTTTTCAGTGGCTTTGCGCCTTTTTTGCAGCTTTTCACAAAAAGGTGCAGTTCATAAAACCCTTCCATATCATGTGTATTGCCAAAATCTGTGGATTTCAACTCAAGATCAGCAGAAATGTGTAAACCAAAAGGAGTAAAACCCTGCTTGTGCCTTTTTGGGCCTTTTTCTGCGCCTTTTCTAGACCCAAAAAACAGTCTAAAGACAATGATAAATGTCTGCCATAGTGACTACATTCGGCAGCTTACTGCTTGTGTATGTTTAATTCGCTGGGCTAAATAGCATGGTCTACTCCACTATTCAGCAAATTAAATCTATTTAAGCGGGAAGTGGCCTGAATATAGTAACAACGTGACTATGTTTTGGCCCCTGAAAAGAACAGGGCTTGCAAAGTATACAATGACACCCCTGTTTTAACATGATCTGAGATATAGCTGGAATGCACTGTATTAATGCACTGTGAACAGAGCTTTATAAGTGATTTATTCACATATGCCTTACCGGTAATGCATGATGTCCCTTCAGTTCATTCTCAGTTGACATGAGCAATAGCTCTAACTCTTTAATCCTCTTCTCTTTTTCTGGATCTTCATCATTATAATGTCTCTAAAATAAAGATATTATATGTTTACAATCAAAAGTACAAGCCAGGAAAACTTTACATTGGTTCTACATTATAACAATAACAACATTTATTACAAAACATTCTATCCACATCTGAAATGTGTGATAAAACACTCATATTCAGTATAGATTCCACCAATCTTGCCTAGTCATTGCTTCCTCTTTTCCTGACTTTATCTGCACTATAAATTAACAGTTGTAAGAGAGACATAAAACAACCCGATCTATTTCAGTAGCATTTACAATTTATACAGATTAGGTCAAATCTTTACTTATCAATGTGGGCATTTATAAATATGTAAAATGACTATATTTCTGTTCCCTGAGAGAAAAAAAAAATCAATAAATACCTGAACAACTGCCGTTGCTGGTTGAGGAACATTGACTATATTTACGTGCAATGCTACAGGATAAGGTGCCTACAAACATATACAAAAAAAGTTATTTAATACAACATTTTCAATACATTTGTTTCTCTCATTTAAACTTTTAATGTTATAATATATCTTAAATTGCTTTCAGTTTTCTTTTTTTTCTATTTCTTGTCTTGTGCAGAATATTAACTTTGCAGCGGGAGATGGGAGAAAAGATTAAGAACACCATAGCTATGCCATTTATACAGTTCCCCTAAGGAATATGTTAATAAAACAATAAAAGTTTGTCTATATATTAAACACAACAGGGACATTTATTAAAATATGTGCAAAGGAAAAGTTGACCAGTTGCTCATAGCAATCAACCAGATTGCTTCTTTTATTTTTCAGCGGCCTTTTTAAAAATGAAAGCAGCAATCTTATTGGTTGCTATGGGCAACTGGTCAACTTTTCCTCTATACAGGTTTTGATAAATCTACCCCAATGTTTGAATGAATGCTTGCATTATTAGGTCAACTGTAAAGCAAATGGAATTCTGTCCCAGTCTTTAAAAGGCCTTTATTATTCTGATATAGAGGTACTGTCAACGTAACACCTAATCTAAGACGGATTTGCATTACTTGGTCTCATTGAACTCCTATATTTACTAATGTGGAAAAATAGCTCTTGTACACAGTGAATGTAAATTTTAGCTATGAAAGTAAATATGGTGGCAGAAAATCTATTTTAGGCTGGGTTCACATCAGCGTTCGGAGTGTCATCATGAAGCTGATTCCGTTATAACTATGGGACTTTAGTGGAGAGAAAAAACCCTGCATGTTAGTTTTTTTGCTCAGCTAAATCCTGTAAAATAACGGGCATCTAACAGAACCCTGACAAACGCCATTCAAAGTGAACAGGATCTGTTGGGTTCCGTTGATGCCCGCTGTCACAACCTACATCCCAGCCCTGTTATCAGCTGTTGTAACAGAGCTCCCTAATGGAGCTCCACAGCGCTGATGTGAACATAGCCTTGAAGACATCACCATAAAATCTGGACAATATATGAATAGTTTTGCCTTTTAAATCAGGATGACTTTACAGACATGCTGCATTTCTGGAAACTACATCTGTAACACATGAAGAAGTTTCCTTCAACAATAGAAAAAAATATACAAAGAGCTACTTTATACAGCCATACCTACACAAAGGATACTTACGTTCTGTGGCTCAGCTAAGTGGTAGTAGAAGTTGTTCACTGGAGCATGGCTACTTTGAGAGATGTGGGAAGATGGGATGTGAGTGGTGAAGCCCAACAAGTGGTTGCTTTTTGAAAAGTTTGTGGCTGCAGAAGGCTGGTTGGTTTTGGATGATTCCTGCAGATAGCCTTCTTGTTCGACCTTGCGTCGCATAGTAGAATTCCAGTGGTTCTTGATAGCATTATCCGTTCTAAAACAGGAAAACTAAAAGTTTATAAAAACTTCTGGACAATATGAAGAATGCAGGTTTAGCTCTAAGGAATTCTACATTCCTTAACATATGGAAATGCATTGACTGCGTTTACGGCGTAAATGTGAATGTGAGATCTGAAACATTTTTTTCTTTAATATAATGTAATAAGCACTCTGAATGTTACTGAATGCACTTGAGGAAAAATTGGTAAGCATTGCAGGGCACTATTGTTCTAGTAGGCTGCATTACCAACACTAAACTACATTATCAGTAACAAAGTGTCAATGTTGCTCATGACAGCTAATCAGATTGTTGTTGTTTTTTTAAATCTGTTCTGGAAAAATAAAGGCTGTAATGTGACACTGTTATATGGGCAATACATTTTACTTTTCTTCTTAAGAATATATTAGGTCAGATTTACTGAAACTATCCGAGACACAAACTGTCTGCTCAATCTATAGCAACCAATCATAGCTCATTATTCATTTCTCAGATTGCTTGGATAAAATGAAAGTTCAACTGTGATTGGTTGCTAAAGACAAATCAGACAGTTTAAATAAATCTGGGCCGTTGAGTATTAAAAATGACCCGATTCTGAAATTCAGTCTAAACTTCATTTCACTCTACTAAAACAGGAAGAGTGACCTGACAACAGCTTGCGCATTTTTGCAAACTTATATTTAATGCTAACAGTAGTTTCTGTTACATTACCTCCCAGGAAGAAGCTTTGCAATTTCAGCCCATCTATTTCCCAGACGTTTGTGGGCTTCATATATTATTCTATCCTCTTCTTCTGTCCAAGAGGTTTTCTTCACTTCTGGATTGAGATGATTGTGCCACCTCTCTCTGCACTGCTTGCCAATTCTTCCTTTCAAATGCTTTGCAATGATAGACCAGCGTTTGGGACCATACTTTTGCACTAGTTCAATAACCTTTTTAAAAAAATAAAATAAAATAAAAGTTTAATATAATTCTCTTAAAACACTGTAAAATGTAAAGTTAAAGTTTAAAGGGGTACTCCATGAAGAAACACTGTACTCTACTATCTCCGGCAGCTCCCATAAAGAATAAATTAATCTTGATGTGCATAATTGTAATTCTTAAGTAGTCCAGCAACATGCCCAGAACAGCCCTTTTTGATGCAATATGTATACTTACTATTAATACATTTTGCCAAATTCCATTTCAATACACATTTCGGTAGGAAATTATTATAAACAAAATCAGGTCCTTTTCACAACTCATGCTGGTGCTACAATCATTATATACTCCAGTAAAGGCCCTGGTGTATAAACTGAACATATCTAAAGACCCCACCACCTGGCCTTTGCTAAAACAGAGTCTTTTGGTATACTTGTAGTAGACTATGATATTCCATACAAAAGTATATTGCTAAAAAAAATTGTATAATTGCATTGTATAATGGTAAAATACTTTTTTCTTTACATGGCACTGTATGCCTTTACCTATCAAAGTTATAAGCTGGGAATGAAATGTTAACAGAACCAAAAAGAAAATAATTGGTGACCAGACACGAAACTGAATATTAGCATAAGATATTGCCTTACTCTTTGATCTTCTTCTTTAGTCCATGGTCCTTTAATAAGTTCAGGATTTAAAACTTTCTGCCATCTATGCTGGCACTGAACATCCGTCCGATTCTTTAAAAAATAAAAAAAAGGAATGTGATGAAAACATGTTCACAGACCAGAAGTGTATTTAATATAAAAGGAGTGGATCTGAATGGAGAAAAACATAGTTGGCTACTTGCTAAAACAATTACCGTATATACTCGAGTATAAGCCGACCCGAGTATAAGCCGAGACCCCTAATTTCAACCCAAAATCCCAGGAAAAGTTATTGACTCGAGTATAAGCCTAGGGTGGGAAATACATCATCCCCCCCCTGTCATCATCCAGACCCGTCATTAACATCCTCATCATCATCCCCTTGTCATCATCCCACACATCCCCCCTTCATCATCCCCTTATCATCCCACACATCCCCCCTTCATCATCCCCTTCATCATCCCCTTGTCATCATTCGCCCTCAGTGGTCTTCAACCTGCGGACCTCCAGAGGTTTCAAAACTACAACTCCCAGCAAGCCCGGGCAGCCATCGGCTGTCCGGGCTTGCTGGGAGTTGTAGTTTTGAAACCTCCGGAGGTCCGCAGGTTGAAGTCCACTGCGGCCTTCGACATCATCCAGCCCCCTCTCACCCCCCTTTAGTTCTGAGTACTCACCTCCGCTCGGCGCTGGTCCGGTCCTGCAGGGCTGTCCGGAGAGGAGGTGGTCCGGTGGGATAGTGGTTCCGGGCTGCTATCTTCACCGGGGGCGCCTCTTCTCCGCGCTTCCGGCCCGGAATAGAGGCGTTGCCTTGACAACGACGCAGAAGTACGTTGGCAATGAACGCACCTCTGCGTCGTTGTCAAGGCAACGTGACTATTCTGAGGCCGGGCCCGAAGCGCTTAGAAGAGGCCTCCCCGGTGAAGATAGCAGCCCGGAACCACTATCCCACCGGACCACCTCCTCACCGGACAGCCCTGCAGCATCGGACCAGCGCCGAGCGGAGGTGAGTACTCAGAACTAAAGGGGGGTGAGAGGGGGCTGGATGATGTCGAAGGCCGCAGTGGTCTTCAACCTGCGGACCTCCGGAGGTTTCAAAACTACAACTCCCAGCAAGGCCGGACAGCCGATGGCTGGCCGGGCTTGCTGGGAGTTGTAGTTTTGAAACCTCTGGAGGTCCGCAGGTTGAAGACCACTGCGGGTGGGGGAGTTCACTCGAGTATAAGCCGAGGGGGGTGTTTTCAGCACGAAAAATCGTGCTGAAAAACTCGGCTTATACTCGAGTATATACGGTATTAAATAATAATATATCTAAGAAAACCATTACTAGTAAATGCATGCTACTATTTATAGGTGTTTAAAGGACATATCACATTTATGTTCAAACAGAAAAATAATAAGACTTACAGGCAGGAAACTGGCTATAACTTTCCAGTCCTCGGTTCCATTCTGTTCCACTAGTTTCTTAAGTTTTTCATCCTAAAATTAAGAAAAATATAAATAAGTGGTACAAAAAAATAAAACTGTTATCCACACAATTATTTAGATAAAATATTGCAAACGTTTAGCACTTATTTTAAATTCTACTTATACATTTTAATGAATATTTTACTAGACCTGGGAGGAAGGGAGGAATTATGGGCAACAATGAGCACACAGGCTATATAGAACCTCTGCTTCTAATAATTGACAAGGATCTCAACCTGACGTATCTACAGATATCAGCGTATCAAAAAGAATAACTGGTTGCTTGCCAGTTGACATGAAGAAACAAGTCACTCCCTTTCACTCTCTAAGCAACCACATTACAACAAAACTAGAGCCTGGATGCCAGTGATACTCAATGAACTTATATTTCCTAAACAAATCATTGGGTGCAAAATATATCACAAAGTAAACAATGAGCATTTAAAAGTCTAAACACCAAGCTATTCTCATTCATACCTACCTCTTCACGGGTCCAGCGTGTTTTACCCAGGTGCCGTTTTCCTTTTGATAGCAGGCCATCATAATCATGCTCATACATCTCAATGTCATCTTCTTCTTCCTCTGAGCTGTATATACTGCAATAAGAAACCATCATGACATAACAAAACAACACCAAACTTTCCTGCAGTACAGACTAAAATAATGTAGAACAGGACAATGAAGTCTGTCAAGTAGATTTTGCACGCTATTCCATTGCACTGATACCCTGAACAGGTTCTACTGTTTTTGGTATCCACAGATACAAGAGAAAGGTCCTGGCAGACTGCTCATTGCTCTACATGTTCAGACCTGCTTCTGCTGTCACATGAGTGGCAAATTGCACATTTGGCAACCTTTCCACCAATAAAGTCAAAATAAACCTGAATGTCTGAGCATAGTAAAAGAGTCTGATAATACGTGTCATTTACACAAGCGGGCCCTAAGATTCTTTATCTGCTTTATGAAGTACTCGTTTATACTTGTTGGAAGCAGTCCAAACTGTTGTCTTCACTTTCACTAAAAACCGAGAATGAAGGAAGAGGCTTTTTGTTTGACCTTCTGCTAGGGTATATGTATGTCAGCTGAGTGCAACTTTATAAAACACTATGCTAGGCAAACATTGCAAAGTCTCCTAAAAAGATTAAAGTCATTAACCTTCAGGTAACAAAAGTTTTAAAAGCACACAAACACTTATTTGGACAGATTAAAATGATAAAATATTATTTACTGACAAGTTTACCAACACATTTCAACAGGAAAAATGTATTATGTGTCTTTCTTTACGTAAACCTCACCAATAGCCGCAGCCATCATATTGTTGTGTATACAAACACTATACCCAACACGCCTGCAGTTCATGGTCAAAGAAGACAAAAGACAGATTTACAAGAGCACTGCTGAGCAACCAAGTTAAAAGTCAAAGCCTGTTTTTTATGTGACCCAAAAGGTCCATATAGGCTCTTGTTTAGCATGTGACGTGAACCATGTAAGCCCCTCTCCAACAAGGGACCTTCTAAAGTTTTACAATTACTATGCAGCTGTATTTGTGACTAAGGGATTTCCCCCATCAGCTACATTTCAGTGAAAGGAAAAAGCTCCTGTTCTCACAGTCTCTGAAGATGCATCTCTGTAAAGACACTGCAAATAAAAGAACATAATACAACGAACAGGCTGCAAGTGCACTAGGATAAGATGACAAGGGGGCAGAGGCTCATAGAGGAAGCTGGTTGTTTCAGTAGTGCCCTGGTGCAGCATGTGCCCTGGCTGAAGAGCAGGGTGCTGTACTCCAGATGTAGCTGTATGGAAAGAGATGATGTCAAGTGAAACTGCCTGATGAGAGCGAGAGATGATCATCTGCCCTGATAGAGCAAACTTACTGTACTAAGAGCTCACTATTGGAGAGATACAGCTTGCAGATAGTTGCAGGCAGTTGGACTCGTTTTATCAGTTTTTCTACAAGACATTCTACATGAGTGAGGGAGTGGGCTAGTGTAGGAGACCGCTTTCATCACACTGTGTGGTTAGCGTAAGGTAAGCAGCAAGCTACAACTTTGGAAGGAACTCGGTTATGCAATGGCCTTAGAGGTGAAGGGAAGATAGATGGGCAGAAGGGTGGGGGCTGGGTTTTTTTTTTTTTTTGAAGCTTTCACAAATAGGCCAAGGCAAACATACAAGGTGAATTGTCCACAATGCACTTATGGAGGAGACACAATATTCTAGCATATATTTAAACACAGCCTTTAGAATTTATATCAGATACTTTTAAAACTAGCATTGTATTTGATATCATTAAACGGACAAACACTATTAAAGCATATATATATATATATATATATATATATATATATATATATATATATGAAGTATAAATGATTCTGAGGGTCTATCAATACACAAACACACATGTGGCTGGGAGATAACAGCTCCTGCCTGTAACCACAGCCAGACCAGGACAGTAAGATGGGAAGTACAGACTACTATAGCTCAACAGCAGCCTGCATACTGACTATATACTGCCGGAATAATGAAACCACATACTGACCATATACTATAAAAATACAATACCAACATACTGACCATATACTATAAAAATACAATACCAACATACTGACCATATACTATAAAAATACAATACCAACATACTGACCATATACTACAGGAATAAAGTAGCCGCATAATGACAATAGACTATAAAAACACAGTACCAAGATACTGGCCATATACTATAAAATACAGTGCCAACATATTGGTCATATACTATAAATATACAGTACCAACATATTGCCCATATACTATAAAAATACAATACCAACATACTGACCATATACTATAAAAATACAATACCAACATACTGACCATATACTATAAAAATACAATACCAACATACTGACCATATACTATAAAAATACAATACCAACATACTGACCATATACTACAGGAATAAAGTAGCCGCATAATGACAATAGACTATAAAAACACAGTACCAAGATACTGGCCATATACTATAAAATACAGTGCCAACATATTGGTCATATACTATAAATATACAGTACCAACATATTGCCCATATACTATAAAAATACAATACCAACATACTGACCATATACTATAAAAATACAATGCCAACATAATACTATAGAAATACAGTACCCACATACTGGCCATATACTATAAAATACAATACCAACATATTGCCCATATACTATAGAAATACAGAACCCACGTAATACTATAGAAATACAATACCAACATAATACTATAGAAATACAATACCAACATAATACTATAGAAATACAGTACCCACATAATACTATAGCAATACAGTACCCACATAATACTTTAGAAATACAATACCCACATAATACTATAGAAATACAATACCCACATAATACTATAGAAATACAATACCCACATAATACCCACATAATACTATAGAAATACAGTACCCACATAATACTATAGAAATACAGTACCCACATAATACTATAGAAATACAGTACCAAACATAATACTATAGAAATACAGTACCCACATAATACTATAGAAATACAGTACCCACATAATACTTTAGAAATACAGTACCCAGATACTGGTCATATCCTGTCAGTCTAGAGTGCAGAACTCCTGTTGGAGAGGAGCCACAAGATGACCCAGCTGCCTCCTCTGCCCACACCTCCAGCATCCATGTACCCACCTGACGGGTGATCCTCCTAGAACAGGTTGCAGTACTGCAAATCCCAGTGTTTACTTTCCCAGCCATGTGCTGCACAGTAGAGTATTCAGAATGCCCCCTGGATGTTGTACCGCACACACCCGGGAGCCTCTAGACACACAGGCTTCCCTGGCATCTCGCCGGGCACCTGCGGATGAGAGCGGCAGCCCTGCCACACACTGCGCTCCTCATCGGGATTACTATTCAGCATTAGCGCTGCGTCTATTGCACCTGCCTGTCAGCAGCGATCACCCCACCCCGTATGCCCGGCACAGGCGGCAGATGTGGTAACGGGAGAGTCCTCCAGATGCCTGAATTGAAAGGAAAACCATCCACGTGTTAGGCTCCTGCACTGGGCACATATGAGGGGCATCTCCTGCACCAGTATGACATGTATACACCAGGATCACCATGTACCAAACACTGCATGGCACCTCCTGCACCTGCCGCCACTATTACAGCTGGGTCACCAGGCATCACCCTCAGCATGGCGCCTGCCCCGCTCTATGACCTGTATGGAGCGGGGGGCACACAGGAGGCATCACCCACAGCATGACACCTGCCCTACACTCACTATGACATGTACGGAACTGGGGGCACACAACAGGGTCAGCAGGTATCACCCACAGCATGGCACCTGACCTGCACTCACTATGACATGTACGGAACTGGGGACACACAACAGGGTCAGCAGGTATCACCCACAGCATGGCACCTGACCTGCACTCACTAGGACATGTACGGAACTGGGGGCACACAACAGGGTCAGCAGGTATCACCCACAGCATGGCACCTGACACCTGACCTACACTCACTAGGACATGTACGGAACTGGGGGCACACAACAGGGTCAGCAGGTATCACCCACAGCATGGCACCTGACCTGCACTCACTATGACATGTACGGAACTGGGGGCACACAACAGGGTCAGCAGGTATCACCCACAGCATGGCACCTGACCTGCACTCACTATGACATGTACGGAACTGGGGGCACACAACAGGGTCAGCAGGTATCACCCACAGCATGGCACCTGACACCTGCCCTACACTCACTATGACATGTACGGAACCGGGGGCACACAACAGGGTCAGCAGGTATCACCCACAGCATGGCACCTGACCTGCACTCACTAGGACATGTACGGAACTGGGGGCACACAACAGGGTCAGCAGGTATCACCCACAGCATGGCACCTGACCTGCACTCACTATGACATGTACGGAACTGGGGGCACACAACAGGGTCAGCAGGCATCACCCACAGCATGGCACCTGACACCTGACCTGCACTCACTATCACATGTACGGAACCGGGGGCACACAACAGGGTCAGCAGGTATCACCCACAGCATGGCACCTGACACCTGCCCTACACTCACTATGACATGTACGGAGCGGGGCCACCAGGCATCACCCACATCCCCGCACCATGCCGGCTGTCACAGCTGTAGATGCCACCTACTGGCATGTCAGCAGCCGTCCCGCTACAGAGCTGCAGCAGGTCCATTCATTGACAGTACCAGGGTTACTATTCTTTCTATTCTCCCCGCAGCTCTTAATGACACAGAAGGTAATAGCAGGTCCAGCAGTCAGCGGGTAAATCCTCAGAGATTGTTACCTGTTCCTTGGTCTCCTCGCCATCCTTACAGCAAGGTCAAGGCAGGGTGAGCAAGAAGGTGAATGTACTTGTTCTAAGTGGTATGAGCTCTAAGAAAGTTTCTCAGGCTGTGCTGGAGGCGGGGCGGGGGCGGGGGCGAGGGCGGGGCCTGATATGAAAGACGGACAAATACAACAGAGATTCCCTCAAACAAAAGCGCCCGCGGCCCGTCACTCCCGCCAAATCTGGCGCCCTGCGCAGGCGCCCTGGCCCCGGGGTAGCCGGGCAGAAGCGGGGACTAGAGGCGGGGCAGCGCCAAGTATCGGCGCCTTTTCAGAAGCAAACCCCGCTCTGAGAGGAGGGCGCTACACAGAGTAAATAGCCCCGAGTCACCACATAGCCGGGTCCTGTCACAGGTGACAAGTGGTCCCTGCCTCGTGTGTCGTATTTGCCAGTATAGCAGCAGGGCGAGTAACACTGGTAGTCAGCTGTGTGCGCGACGGCTTATTCAGCGTGTGACAGCGGCTAAAGGCACACGTGTGAGAGCCACACATGAAGACTACATGGCACACACTAAAGGAAAGATAGAAGACTCCTAGTACGCTGTGTAGAGGGGGTTTATAATGGCATAGGGGTGAATTCATATGACTATAGACCATACTGCAGCTTGTCCCATCACTATGGGATACTTGTGGTATTGTGGAGGCAAAAATGGAGCTGCAAACAGAGCAGGCAAACAAAATAAAAACCCAATGCAACTTTCTGATACACTTTGTGGAAACTTATCAAGACTTGCACACCAGTTTTATGCAATATAAAAACCACATATTTTAGCGCAAGTCTTTTACATCACACTTATTTTTCTGACTAAAAAGTGCGAGTGTCTTTGTGGGAGGGCATGGCCACCCAGATTAATTTCAATTTAACCCAGAAGCTGGCATAATTACAGCGTAGCTGGCACACATTTGAAAATGTGGCATATGGCAGTGAAAGATGTCCCAGGTTTATCAAGAGGCTTTCTGTAATGAACTTACCGGCGGTCGGCAGCGTTCCTTGTCCTGGCGGTGGTCTTGCACATACACCCTGTTCCAAATTATTATGCAAATTATATTTTTCTCATTTATCTAAATAATGGATGTAAATACTAGTCAGCATTATCAACTATTAGGAGTACAATCCACATTTTATTGAACAAACCTAATATTTTTTTTAAACATAAAAATCTTACAATGCACTGTTCCAAATTATTACCACAGTAAGTTTCAAAACACTTTATAGGTTGTAAAGAACTGAAAATTGTCATTTGTTATGTTTGCAGAATATTTACTGAAATCAAAATATTTCAGTCAAACTTTTAACAACATTTTACCTTTTTAAACATTTTTAACAGGTCATGTTACATTTTAACATAGGACCACTTATTTCACAGCAGCTTCACAAGTCTTGCATCCATTGAACTTGTGAGTTTTTGGACATTTTCTGCTTGAATTGGTTTGCAAGATGTCAGAATAGCATCCCAGAGCTGCTGTTTGGATGTAAACTGCCTCCCACCCTCATAGATCTTTTGCTTGAGGATGCTCCAAAGACTCTTAATAGGACTGAGGTCAGGGGAGGATGGAGGCCACACCATGACTTTCTCTCCTTTTAACCCCATAGCAGCCATTGATGCAGAGGTATTCTTTGTAGCATGAGATGGTGCATTGTCATGCATGAAGATGATTTTCTTATGAAAAGCATAGTTCTTCCTTCTGTACCAGGGTCACCGCCTTGCTGATGTCGCAGCGTTATTGGAACAGGGTGGCTGTCCACCAACCATCCACTACTCCATCCATATGGACCATCCAGGGTTGCAAAGCACTCATCAGTGAACAGGACTGTTTGAAAATTAGTTTCATGTATTTTTCTGCCCAATGTAGCCGTTTCTGCTTGTGAGCATTGGTTAGTGGTGGCCAAATAGAAGGTTTATGCACAATTGCGAGACTCTGGAGGACTCTACACCTTGACGTCCGTGGGACTCCAGAGGCACCAGCAGCTTCAAATATCTGTTTGCTGCTATGTAATGGTATTTTAGCAGCTGCTCTTTTGATCCGATGCATGGATCTGGCAGAAATCTTTCTCAATCTGCCTTTATCTGCACAAACCTGTCTGTGCTCTGAATCAGCCACACATCTCTTAATAGTGAGATGATCACGCTTACGTTTTCATGAAATATATAATGTTTTCACCTTGTCCAAGCCATTGAACTATTCCACTCTTTTGGGCAGCAGAGAGATCGTTTTTCTTCCCCATATTGCTTGAAAATGGTGCTCTGCTTAATAATGTTGAACATCCACCTTTAGTAGATTTTCCTTAAATTGGGCTCACCTGGCAATCTAATTATCACAGGTGTCCAAGATTTTTTTCAGTGATCAAAAGGGCCCTGAGACCCAATGACATCCATGAGTTAAACTGAAAAACAAAATATTTAACCACTTAAGGACCCAGGGCGTACCTGTACTCCCTGAGTCCGCACCCTTTCTATAAGGCAGGACCATGGAGTCGGGCCCGGCCTCTTACAACCCGGGACCCGTGGCTAATAGTGTGATTAACCCTTTAGATGTGGCGTTCAAAGTGAAAGCGAAATTGCGGCATCCAGAACAGCTGGAGGACACAAGGAGGGTCCCTACCTTCCTCCTGTGTGTCCTATCGCCGAATGAATGCTCAGTGCTTGATATCCAGGCATGAGCAGTCAAGCGGCAGAATCATTGATCAATGTTATCCTGTGGGATAACAATGATCAATGTAAAACATCAGTGTGTTCAGTGTTATAGCCCCCTATGGGTGCTATAACATTGAAAAAAAAGTTAAGATAATTTAACCCCTTCCCTATTAAAAGTTTGAATTAGGGATCGACCGATTATGAGTTTGGCCGATATTCACGATTTTGGACGTTATCGGTATCGGCAATTACCTTGCCAATATTCCTAAAATGCCCCGCACCGCACCCCCCACCACCGCACCGCACCCCCCACCACCGCCCCTTTCGCTGCCCCATTGCCTCCCCCATCCCCGGTTTTATAATTACCTGTTCCCGGGGCCCAGGGTCCACGCTATTTCTGGCTCCTGCGCGTCCTGTGTTACGCTGTGCACTGCGCAGCGCAATGACGAGTGACGTCCTCAACGCGACATCACCGTCATTGCGCACAGTGACAGCTCAAGAGGACGGCGCCGGAGACAGAAGTAGAGCGGACCCCGGGCCCCAGGAACAGGTAATCATAAAACCGGGAATGGGGGAGGCAATGGGGCAGCGATGGTGGTCTCTGGCCAGGGCGGTGCGGGGGGATACCGGAATATCGGTATAAGTTATCGGCTATCGGCCCTAACCTTCACAGAATATCGGTATCGGCCCTAAAAAAACGATATCAGTCGATCCCTAGTTTGTATCACCCCCCTTTCCCCATTTAAAAATAAAAACAGTGTAAATAAAAATAAACATATGGTATCCCTGTGTGCGGAAATGTCAGAATTATAAAAATATATTGTTAATTAAACCGCACGTTCAATGGCGTAAACCCACAAAAAAAATCCAAAGTCCAAAATAGCGTATTTTTGGTCACTTTCATATCATGAAAAAATTTATAAAAAGCGATCAAAAAGTCAGATCAATACAAAAATGATACTGCTAAAAGCTTCAGATCACTGCGCAAAAAATGAGCCCTCATATTACTCCATACGTGGAAAAATAAAAACGTTATAGGGGTCAGAAGATGACAATTTTAAACGTATAAATTTTCCTGCATGTAGTTATGATTTTTTCCAGAAGTACGACAAAATCAAACCTGTATAAGTGGGGTATCATTTTAATCATATGGACCTACAGAATAAAGAGAAGGTGTCATTTGTACCGAAAAATGTACTGCGTGGAAACAGAAGAATTTACAAAATTTCATTTTTTCTTCAATTTTGTTGCACAATGATTTTTTTTGCCATTTCGCCATAGATTTTTGGGTAAAATGACTGATGTCATTACAAAGTAGCATTGGTGGTGCAAAACATAAGCCAGCATATGGATTTTTAGGTGCAAAATTTAAAGAATTATGATTTTTAAAAAGTAAGGAGGAAAAAACGAAAGTGCAAAAACTTAAGGGGATAATCTTTGTGACACTTAAATATAGTAGAATTTGCATAATAATTTGGAACAGGGTGTATACTGCCCCAATGTTGCAGGCCTGGCCTTTCTGATGCCTCATGCACTAAGTCCACTGTAGGGACCATCGCCAAGATGGGGACAAATGTTTAGGGCAGATCGTCCAAGTAGGTAGGGACAGTGATATTGTGGTGAGCAATAGTCTGCACTGATTCCTACTGGACATCACACGTGCGCTTGATCATAGTGCCTTTTTCATTATAAAATGTCATTTGTATTTTGCTTTAAAAAAAGGAAAAGTCAGAAATATGACATAAAATATGTAATTGAAAACATCCCATATTGATTCCTATATTGCACTATTTATTCTAAACAAACAGGTATGGCTAAATATTTGGGGGAGATTTATCAAACCTTGTGCAGAGGAGCGGTGGAGCAGTTGCCTTAAAGCAGCCAATCAATTTTCAGCTTTCATTTTTTTTTTTCTTTTTTAAAGGCCTCTGAAAAATGAAAGCTGGAATCTTAACCCCTTGTGGACCGGACCATTTTTTATTTTTGCACTTATAATAACTTTAAATTTTCCACCTAAAGACCCATATGAGTCATTTTTGTTTGCGCCACCAATTTTACTTTGTAATACCAATACCATCAATCATATAGGTTTATCTTGGTCTCATCGGACCACAGGACATTGTGCCAGTAATCCACGTCTGTTTGTCTTCTTATTATAGATTGAGTTTTGAGGGGTTTTAGCACCAGTTACTAGTTTTCCATAGCAATATGGCCTCTAGATACAATATTTTCAACTTACAATGGTCGTCCCAAAAACAATTAATATGGTGAATTGAGGGACCACTGAAGCTGACATATCTTTAATGGCATCTCTCAATGCTAGCTTTTAGGACATTGGGTCTGTGTGTCTATTTTTCTGTTGCACTATATTCTTTATTTAAATTTTATTTCTGTATTTTTACATAGTGATGTAAAATCATTTATGCTGAATGACCAGAGGGTAAGTCCCATGTAAAAGTCCCCTTAGTTCCATATGGAAAGCTGTCATGTCTGTACTGGCTAGGACAGGTGGATTCAGTGTCCAGTGTCCTTGCTTGTATTTCATATGAGTAATATTCCTTTCCCAAATGATTTATTAATATTTTTTATGCATATAAAGCATGTTACATTGGAAATTACAGCAGTTTTTTTTATTAAGATGACACAAAACTTGCAAGGGCTCTTTCAATTTGTAATAATTTTTCTCCTTTGATAATATATATATATATATATATATATATATATATATATACTGCTCAAAAAAAATAAAGGGAACACTTGAACAACACAATGTAACTCCAAGTCAATCACACTGTCCACTCAGGAAGCAACACTGATTGACAATCAATTTCACATGCTGTTGTGCAAATGGAACTTACAACAGGTGGAGATTGTATGCAATTAGCAAGACACCCCCAATAAAGGAGTGGTTCTGCAGGTGGTGACAACAGACTGCTTCTCAGTTCCTATGCTTCCTGGCTGATGTTTTGGTCACTTTTGAATGCTGCTGGTGCTTTCACTCTAGTTATTGCATGTGACGGAGTATACAACCCATAGTGTCCAGAGCATGGAGGTGCTACTAGGAGACAGGCTAGTACATCAGGAGATGTGGAGGAGGCTGTAGGAGGGCAACAACCCAGCAGCAGGACAGCTACCTCTGCCTTTGTGCAAGGAGGAGCACTGCCAGAGCCCTGCAAAATGACCTCCAGCAGGCCAAAAATGTGCATGTGTCCACTCAAATGGTCAGAAACAGACTCCATGAGGGTGGTATGAGGGCCTGACGTCCACAGGTGGGGGGGTTGTGCTTACAGCCCAACACTGTGCAGGACGTTTGGCATTTGCCAGAGAACACCAAGATTAGCAAATTCGCCACTGGCGCCCCGGTGATCTTCACAGATGAAAGCAGGTTCACAGTGAGCACATGTGACAGATGTGACAGAGTCTGGAGATGCCATGGAGAACGTTCTGCTGCCAGCAACATCCTACAGCATGACTGGTTTGGCGGTGGGTCAGTAAAGGTGTGGGGTGGCATTTCTTTGGGGGGCCACACAGCCCTCCATGTGCTTGTTAGAGGTAGCCTGACTGCCATTAGGTACCGAGATGAGATCCTCAGACCCCTTGTGAGACCATATGCTGGTGTGGTTGGCCCTGGGATTCTCCTAATGCAAGACAATGCTAGACCTCATGTGGCTGGAGTGTGTCAGCAGTTCCTGCAAGAGGAAGGCATTGATGCTATGGACTGGCTGGCCCGTTCCCCAGATCTGAATCCGATTGAGCACATCTGGGACATCATGTCCCACTCCATCCACCAACGCCACACTGCACCAGAGACTGTCCAGGAGTTGGTGGATGCTTTAGTCCAGGTCTGGGAGGACATCCCTCAGGAGACCATCCACCACCTCATCTGGAACATGCCCAGGCGTTGTAGGGAGGTCATACGCGCACGTGGAGGCCACACACACTACTGAGCCTCATTTTGACTTGTTTTAAGGACATTACACCAAAGTTGGATCAGCTTGCAGTGTGGTTTTCCACTTTGATTTTGAGTGTGACTCCATATCCAGACCTCCATGGGTTAATTTGATTTCCATTGATAATTTTTGTGTGATTTTGTTGTCAGCACATGTAAAGATGTGTAGGATGTGTTATCTTAGTGTTCCCTTTATTTTTTTGAGCATATATAAACTCAAAGCCCTGACACCTATGGATGCAGCCATATAACAGGTCAATGTTGTGGGAATCAGAAATATGATGTCCATAGCCAGCAATAGACAGGTACTGTACCAAAATGTGCCTCAGAATTTATGCATAGACATCAGTGAAAAATAGTTTGTACCATGTTATGGAGTTATTCTGTAGAATTATGCTTTTCTAGAAGCAATAACATCACCTGAGTATTCTGTTACGTTTTTCAACTAAAATTCTGTTTTAAAAATGTTTATGCAAGGGGTGTTCCAGACGAAAAAAACCGCTCAGTGTCAGTCCTCATTGTTATCACATTTTTTTCTCTGTTCTGATACATAGGCAGTGCTTGTTAACCCAATCACTGGCTGCAGTGGAGAGCCTCTCCAGAAAGTGATTGGCTGATTGGGCACTTCCTATGTATTAGTAGAAGGAACAATGACATCAGGAACCAGCATAGGCGGCATTTTTTTTTTTTTTTTTGCTTGATACCCTGAGCAACCTTAAAAGTTAAAATATTAATAATGGCTGAGAAGTAAATCACAGTTTTACCGCAGCTGTGATACCTTTTCCCTCTTTTTGCTATTTATATAGTGCTAGTCCACCTTTAAGTGAATAGTCTCAGCCATGTTTAAAAATTAGTATATCTAAACATGACAATTTTACACAAGACAGTGGCAAAAAAAAAAATCTATATTTGGACTTATCCTAAGGCTAGTTTTACATGAGCGTAAAAAGTTGCATCCATATTACAGCCACAAGTCCTGATCCAAATGTGGATCTGAAAACCTTAAGTGGCAGCATTTTAGTGATCCATAACGCTGTCAGTTCGGGTCTCTAGACCTGCAGTTGGGCTGGGACCTGCTGTATCTTGTAAATTAGACCCCTGAGACACATTTTTATTTGGTTCCCAAGTGGGGCATGGCAGAGGAGTACCAGACAATTACTATCATATGATATGCATTCCATTTCTATGATGGGAAAATAAATTTTATTATGCTAACTAGAATTCTCCAACATATTAGTAACATAGTTCATAAGGTTGAAAAAACACCAGAGTCCATCAAGTTCAACCTATAACCCTAATGAGTTCCTACTGAGTTGATGCAGAGGAAGGCAAAAAAAAACCTCATACTCAAGGTAAAAATTTCTTCCTGACTCCAAATATGGCAGTCAGAATAGATCCCTAGATCAACCTTCTGTCCCTATAAATCTAGAATCCATAACCCGTAATGTTATTTTTCTCCAAAAATGCATCCAGACCCCTATCCAGAGACATAGTTGCTCATTGATGTCTGTAGACATCTTTCTCGTAATGAATCCACTATTAGTGTTGAGCGAGAATATTCGCAATTCGAATATTTATCGTGAATTTCGCATATTTGCGAATATGGCGAATATAGCATTATAAATTCAAAATTATGAATATTCGTAATTTTTTTCCTCCCACAGAACACATCACAGGGATCTCATCCCTCCCTGCTTCCAGCTTGTGGTCTAAAGAAGGCTCCTATACTATTTATTGTATTAGACTGGAGAGCGAATATTCGCGAATATGAGAATAGGCGAATATTCGCAAATATCCTCATTCGCGGATATTGTCACTAAAATTAGATAGGTAGATAGATAGTGACGATATTCGCGAATATGAGAATATGCGAATATATTCGCAAATATTCTCATATTTGCGGATATCGTCACTAAAATTAGATAGGTAGATAGATAGTGACGATATTCCCGAATATGACATGAAAATTATTCAAAATGAAAAATGTCATAGACGCATTATCACCTCTGTATAGACCAATAATATTAGGAGATAGATGGATAGATAATATAGATAAATACGTAGATAGTTATCTGCATATGCGCATGCGCATTTACGCAAAGCGAAAATAACCGTGAATATATCAAATATGCAAATTTTGCGTGAATAGGACGAAAATTCGTCCATATTTTTGCAAAATATTGCGAATTTGTATAGGACTATCCACTATATGGATTTTCCAACAGTAAACATTTATAGATTGTCCTGTGTTTGATAAGAACCCCCCATCAATCACCTGTCCATGCTACCATTCTATACAAACTCCTGAGGCGAGTCCTACCCCAAGTAGAAAGGATTTGTGTATTTGGGTGGTGTCCCTACACATCTTTTATTGGTACTGTATTTAACTTTTGTGGCATGAAATGTTTTTTCCTCCACTTCTTTGACTTCTTGAGGCTCTGTGTAGCACATTAATAGTTATATATTGGAGTTGAGGATAATACTTTTACTATCAATTACATTTTGCAACATGTGGATGTATGTGATGTCACTCTTTCCCCAGAGGGGGATTTTTATATCCTTTTATATATTATTTTAATATGATTTAATAAAGTAAAATAATTTAGTTCACAGGCATGTTGAGTATAATATTGTAGGGTTTACTTTTAATTTTGTTTACAAAGTAGGAGGTTATTCGCCACTCAACTACTCATCTGCCATTGTTGCTTATTTTGAATAGCCATTTTACAAATAAAAAAAATAAAAAAAAATAAATATAAGGAAAAATATATGGTAATGATCCCATGCAGTAAACGAAGTAAATGTATAAAAAAAAATTTATAAAAATAAGTCCAAAATTGCAGTTTTCTTTTTAATTACCTGTCACAAATAATATTTTTTTGGTTGCACAATACACTTTATAATGGGATAAAAGGTGTCATTACAATGTACAATTGCACAAAAAACAAGCCCTCATATGAGTCTCTGGATGGAAAAATAAATGAGACATAGAAGGAGATTTATCAAAACCTGTGCAGAGGAAAAGTTGCTGAGTTGCCCATAGCAACCAATCAGATCGCTTCTTTCCTTTTTCACAGGTCTCTTCAAAAATGAAAAAAGCAATCTGATTGGTTGCCATGGGCAACTGCACCACTCTCCCCCATTGTTCTTAAAAGGCAAGGAGGAAAAAAAACTGAAAAATTGTGTCCTTAAAGCCAAAATGGACCGTGTCTTTCAGAGATTTACCTCTCAAATGTTATGGCACCTAAGTGGCTAAACATTTTTTGTGTCTCTCCCCAAAAATATTAATGTTAATACACCTTAAAATGGTGACTATAAAAACTACAACTTATCCCACAAAATACTCATACAGCTACATTAAAGAAAAAAATATTTATGATTGTTGAAACACAGAGAGGGAAAAATGTATTGGTCCTTAGGGCACTAAGGGGATAAAATGCATCTGGGGATCTGCTGCTATGGCATGTTACAGGGGTTGAAGTGTCTGACAGCGCACTGCTCACCTCCCAGCTGATACTTAAACCTGTCCCTTTCACTGCACAAGTCTATGGAGTGAAAAAGATGGACAGAGAGGCCAGCTGGGGAACAAAGAGCGATGCTGTGCACTTCACAGGGTTATAACTCGCATCAGCAGCGGAGTGAGACCCAATGTGATGTAAACCTCTGACATGTCTGGACAGTATGTCAAAAGTTTAATGACAGTGTGCTTTAAGGCATCTGAAGTACTTACCAATTTAACACATAACTTTAAATCATAGCCTAAAAAGTATGTTTTATTTTTATAAGATATGGTAAAAGATAGAAGGGTATGGTATAAGGGAACTAAAAGTTATTCCATGTCATGTTCCATGTTAGATTCAATACAACAGTGAACAAGGAGAATGTATTTATAAAATACATGGAAGATTGTAGACATGTTTCCATGATTTCCATAAAAGGCAGATTTTGATTCGTTTTTCTTGCCTATAAAATAATACTTATCTAGCGCTATCAAGTGTTATCCAATTGTTTGGCTAAGAAAGCATTACATTTATAAAAACTTGGACTGTTTTACCTTTTTCAGTGTTGGCAATAAAACACACTATCAATACTTAAACTAAACTTAGATTTATTGAGATTATTTTATTCGTATTTGCCTGCTTTTTTTTTGAGAGAATCTCTAAAAATTTGGTGGCATGTTCCATCACATGCTGTATTAGGATAAATTCACACAGGTAAAACCTATGTTGTTTTTTACATTTAAACTGTGTCAATTTCCATATCACAGATCCTGGAGCTTTGAAACCATTTCTCATTGATTTCAATGGAAGATGGGGAAAAAACATGGGGTTTTCAATAACTACTCCATGGGGGTCTTTTTGTATGGAAAAATAAGTGACGTGTCAATTTTAATGTTGAATTTTCAGCACTGTTTTAATCTGTGTGAACATGAATATAGATATTATCCTCTAGAAGCTGAGTGCCTACAAGCAGTGCAAATAGGCACCTGAGGGCCTAGGGCCCTTTGGTTGAATCCACATGGATCAGAACTGCTGCAAAATTTACGTGCAAATTTGCAGCTGCTCAATATGTTAGATTTGTGATAGATTTTACCATCTGTGGATAGGTGGCAAGATCCATAGTGAATCTGCATCAAAATCCACATGTGGTTTGGGCTACATATTCATTACAGATCTGTATGAAAAAGCTCTGACACATGCGGAATCACTCTAAAGCCAGATTTACACTACAATTAATGGGATTATGCTGTACAGTGCAAACTGCAGAATGTTCCGCCGCTGACATTTCATTGCCAAAAGAGTTAAAGGGGTATTCCAGGCAAAACCTTTTTTTATATATATCAACTGCCTCCGGAAAGTTAAACAGATTCGCAAATTACTTCTATTAAAAAATCTTAATCCTTCCAATAGTTATTAGCTTCTGAAGTTTTCTGTCTAACTGCTCAATGATGATGTCACGTCCCGGGAGCTGTGCATGATGGGAGAATATCTCCATAGGAACTGCACCGCTCCCGGGACATGAGTCATCAGAGAGCAGTTAGACAGAAAATAACAACTCAACTTCAGAAGCTAATAACTATTGGAAGGATTAAGATTTTTTAATAGAAGTAATTTACAAATCTGTTTAACTTTCCCGAGCCAGTTGATATATAAAAAAAAGTTTTGGCCTGGAATACCCCTTTAACTTGTTCTTCTAACAAAATCCACTCCGTCTGTATGGGGATGGAAATGTCTGTATGGTCCTAGTGCCGACTGATCTCAGTTGGTGCTGGCCACATTCTCTGGCCAAAATTTTTCCAGCCGGAGATTCTCAGTGTAAACCTGACCTAATGGGGTTTATTCAGTCCTAATGCCCAGAGCAGCACCAGCTGTAAATAAGGTCCTGTGTTCAGGTCAATAATACCAAAGTATAGGAACTCTTTGCTGCCTGAATACTTAATGGGGTACTCCGGTGGAAAACTTTATTTATTTTTTTAAATCAACTGGTGCCAGAAAGTTAAACAGATTTGTAAATTACATCTATGAAAAAATCTTAATCCTTCCAGTACTTATTAGCTGCTGAATACTACAGAGGAAATTATTTTCTTTTTGGAACACAGTGCTCTCTGCTGACATCAGGAGCACAGTGCTCTCTGCTGACATCTCTGTCCATTTTAGAAACTGTCCAGAGATGCATATGTTTGCTATGGGCATTTTCGCCTACTCTGGACAGTTCTTAAAATGGAGAGATGTCAGCAGAGAGCACTGTGCTCGTGATGTCAGCAGAGAGCACTGTGTTCCAAAAAGAAAAGAATTTCCTCTGTAGTATTCAGCAGCTAATAAGTACTGGAAGGATTAAGATGTTTTAATAGAAGTAATTTACAAATCTGTTTAACTTTCTTGCACCAGATGATTAAAAAAAAAAAAAGTTTTCCACCGAAGTACCCCTTTAACTCCTTAACCCCTTAAGGACGCAGGGTTTATCAGTTTTTGCATTTTCATTTTTTCCTCATCACCTTCTAAAAATCATAACTCTTTCAATTTTGCACATAAAATTCCATATAATGGCTTATTTTTTGCACCACCAATTCCACCTTGCAGTGACATAAGCCATTTTACCCAAAAATCCACGGCAAAATGGAAAAAAAATCATTGTGCGACAAAATTGAAGAAAAAATGTCATTTTGTGACTTTTGGGGGCTTCCGTTTCTACGCAGTGCATTTTTCGGTAAAAATAATATCTTTATTCTGTAGGTCCATATGGATAAAATGATACCCTACTTATATAGGTCGGATATTGTCCTACTTCGGAACAAAAACATTACTACATGCAGGAAAATTTATATGTTAAAAATTCTCATCTTCTAACCCCTATAACTTTTTTATTTTCCCCGTACGGGCCGGTATGAGGACTCATTTTTTGCGCCATGTTCTGAAGTTTTTATCGGTACCATTTTTGTATTGATCTGACTTTTTGATCGCTCTTTATTCATTTTTTCATGATATAAAAAGTGACCAAAAATACACTATTTTGGAATTTTTTTGCACGTACGCCATTGACCGTGTGGTTTAATTGATTATATATTTTTATAATTCGGACATTTGCGCACGCGGCGATACCACATATGTTTATTTTTATTTATACAGTTTTTTTATGGGAAAACGGGGGTAATTCAAACTTTTATTAGGGAAGGGGTTAAATGACCTTTGTTAACTTTTTATTTTCACATTTTTTTTGCAGTGCTATAGCTCTCATAGATTTGCATGGATCAGCGAGATAGGGGCTCGATTGCTCAAGCCTGTAGCTCAGGCTTGGAGCAATCAAACACCGATCGGATGTGACGGAGCAAGGTAAGGGGATCTCCGCTCGCATCCTAGCTGATCGGAACATCGTGATTTTATTGCGATGTCCCGATCAGCCCGACTGAGCTGCCGGGAAGCGTTTACTTTCACTTTCAGAGGCGGCGGTGATTGCCGCGTCTGAAGGGTTAATAGCGGGCGGCACAACGATCGGTGCCGCACGCTATTAGCCCAGGATTCCGGCTATCGTTAGCAGCCGGAACCGACCCGGTGTGATGCGGGGTCACAGCGTGACCCCGCTTTCAACACCGGGACCAGGCGGGGGGGCGTATATTTACGTCCTGCGCCGGCTCCCGCGATATGCCACCGCGATATGACGCGGCGGCATATCGCGGGAACCGGCGCAGGACGTAAATATACGCCCCCCGCCATCAAGGGCCGGGACCCGCGGCTAATACAGGACATCACCGATCGCGGTGATGCCCTGTATTAACCCTTCAGACGCGAAAGTGAAACTATCCCGGCTGCTCAGTTTACAGCTTACAGGACACCGGGAGGGACCCTACCTGCCTCCTCGGTGTCCGATCAGCGAATGACTGCTCCGTGCCTGAGATCCAGGCAGGAGCAGTCAAGCGCCCATAACACTGATCACAGACATGTTAATACATGCCAGTGATCTGTGTAAAAGATCAGTGTATGTAATGTTATAGGCCCCTATGGGTGCTCTAACATTGCAAAAAAAGAGTTAAAAAAAAGTGTTAATAAAGATCATTTAACCCTTCCCTAATAAAAGTTTGAATCACCCCCCTTTTCCCATTAAAAAAATAAAACAGTGTAAATAAAAATAAACATATGTGGTATGTGCGTAAATGTCCGAAATATAAAAATATAACATTCATTTAACCACATGATCAATAACGTACACGTAAAAAAAAAATTATGTCCAAAAAAGCGTATTTTTGGTCACTTTTTATACCATTAAAAATGCATAAAAAGTGATCAAAAAGTCCGATCAAAACAGAAATAGTACCAATAAAAACTTCAGATCACGGCGCAAAAAATGAGCCCTCATACCGCCCTGTACATGGAAAAATAAAAAAGTTATAGGGGTCAGAAGAGGACATTTTTAAACGTATACATTTTCCTGCATGTAGTTATGATTTTTTCCAGAAGTACGACAAAATTAAACCTATATAAGTAGGGGACCATTTTAACCGTATGGACCTACAGAATAATGATAAGGTGTCATTTTTACCGAAATATGCACTGCGTAGAAACGGAAGCCCCCAAAATTTACAAAATGGCGTTTTTTCTTTGATTTTGTCGCACAATGAGTTTTTTTTCCATTTCGCCGTTGATTCTTGGGTAAAATGACTAATGTCACTGCAAAAGTAGAATTGGTGATGCAAAAAATAAGCCATAATATGGATTTTTAGGTGGAAAATTGAAAGGGTTATGATTTTTAAAAGGTAAGGAGGAAAAAGCGAAAATGCAAGAACTGAAAAACCCTGCGTTCTTAAGGGGTTAACCCCTTAAGGACCCAGCCAATTTTCAGTGTAGGACCAAATTTGCACATCTGACCACTGTCACTTTAAGCATTAATAACTCTGGGTTGCTTTACTTTTCATTCTGTTTCCGAGATTGTTTTTTCGTGACATATTCTACTTTATGTTAGTAGTAAAATTTTGTCGATACTTGCATCATTTCTTGGTGAAAAATTCCAAAATTTTATGAAACTTTAGCATTTTTTTATAACTTTGAAGATCTCTGCTATATTGATTCACATATACAATATGTCTACTTTATGTTTGCATCATGAAGTTGACATGTTTTTACTTTTGGAAGACATCAGAGGGCAGCAACAATTTTCCAATTTTTCCCAAAATTTTCTAAATCGAAATTTTTCAGGGACCAGTTCAATTTTGAAGTGAATTTGAAGGGCCTTCTTATTAGAAATACCGCATAAATGACCCCATTATAAAAACTGCACCCCTCAAAGTATTAAAAATGACATTCAAAAGGTTTGTTAACCCTTTAGGTGTTTCACAGGAATAGCAGCAAATTGAAGGAGAAAATTCAAAATCTTAATTTTTTACACTGGCATGTTCTTGTAGACCCAGTTTTTGAATTTTTACAAGGGGTAAAGGAGAGAAAACTTCCTAAAATGTGTAACCCAATTTCTCTCGTGTAAAGAAATACCTCATATGTGTATGTCAAGTGCTCTGTGGGCACACTAAAGGGCTCAGAAGAGAAGGAGTGACAGTGGGATTTTGGAGAGTGAGTTTTTCTGAAATAGTTTTTGGGGGGCATGTCACATTTAAGAAGCCCCTATGGTGCCAAAACAGCAAAAAAAAAAAAAAAAAAAACATGGCATACTATTTTGGAAACTATACCCCTCAAGGAACGTAACAAGGGGTACAGTGAGCCTTAACACCCCACAGGTGTTTGACGACTTTTAGTTAAAGTTGGATGTGTAAATGATTTTTTTTTCACGAAAATGCTACTTTTCCCCCAAATTTTTAATTTTTACAAGGGGTAATAGGAGAAAATGCCCCCCAAAATTTGTAACCCCATCTCTTCTGAGTATGGAAATACCCAATGTGTGGACTTCAAGTCCACTACGGGCGCACTACAATGCTCAGAAGAGAAGGAGTCACATTTGGCTTTTGGAAAGCAAATTTTGCTGATATGGTTTTTGGGGGGCATGTTGTATTTAGGAAGCCCCTATGGTGCCAGAACAGCAAAAAAAAAAAAAAAAAAAAAAAAAAAAAAGCATGGCATCCTATTTTGGAAACTACACCCCTCAAGAAACGTAACAAGGGGTACAGTGAGCCTTAACACCTCACAAGTATTTCACAACTTTTTGTTAAATTTGGATGTGTAAATGAAAAAAAATTCATTTTTCACTGAAATGCTGTTTTTTCCCCAATATAAAATTTTTACAAGGGGTAATAGTAGAAAATTTGTAACCCCATTTCTTTTGAGTATGGAAATACCCCATGTGTTGACGTCAAGTGCTCTGCTGGTGCACTACAATACTCAGAAGAGGAGGAGCGCCATTGAGCTTTTGGAAAGGGAATTTGTTTGGAATGAAAGTCAGGGACCAAGTGCGTTTACAAAGCCCCCCGTGGTGCCAGAACAGTGGACCCTCCCACATGTGACCCCGTTTTGGAAACTACACCCCTCACAGAATTTTATAAGGGGTGCAGTGAGTATTTACACTCCTCCGGCATTTGACAGATCTTTGGAACAGTGGGCTGAGCAAATGAAAAATTACATTTTTCATTTTCATTAACCACTGTTCCAAAAATCTGTCAGACACCTGTGTGGTGTAAATACTCACTGTACCCCTTATTACATTATGTGAGGGGTGTAGATTCCAAAATGGGGGTCACATGTGGGAGGGCTCCATTGTTCTGGCACTATGGGGGCTTTGTAAACACATGTGGCCTTCAATTCCGGACAAATTTTCTCTTCAAAATCCCAATGGCGCACCTTTTCTTCTGAGCATTGTAGTTCGCCCGCAGAGCACTTTACATCCACATATAGGGTATTTATATACTCAAGAGAAATGGGGTTACAAATTTTGGGGGCTTTTTCCTATTTTCCCTTGTGAAAATAAAAAATTTAGGGTAACACCAGCATTTTAGTGAAATTTTTTATTTTCCCATCCAACTTTAATGAAAATTCGTGAAACACCTGTGGGGTGAATCCCTTGTAACGTTCCATGAGGGGTATAGTTTCCAAAATGGGGGCACATGTGGGAATTTATTTTTTTGCGTTTATGTCAGAACCGCTGTAAAGTAAGCCACCCCTGTGCAAATCACCAATTTAGGCCTAAAATGTACATGGTGCGCTCTCACTCATGAGCCTTGTTGTGTGCCCGCAGAGCATTTTTACGCCCACATATGGGGCATTTCTGTACTCAGGAGAAATTGTATTACAAATTTTGGGGGTCTTTTTTTTCACTTTTACCTCCTGTGAAAATAAAAATTAAGGGGCATGTTAGTGTAAATTTTTTCTTTTATTTACACTAACAGGCTGGTGAAGTGGTGTAGACCCCAACTTTTCTTTTTCATAAGGTGTAAAAGGAGAAAAAGCCCCCCAAAATTTGTATTGCAATTTCTCCCAAGTACGGAAACACCCCATATCTGGCACTAAACTGTTTCCTTGAAAAACGACAGGGCTCCGAAGTGAGAGAGCACCATGCGCATTTGAGGACTAAATTAGGGATTGCATAGGGGTGGACATAGGGGTATTCTACACCAGTGATTTCCAAACAGGGTGCCTCCAGCTGTTGCTAAACTCCCAGCATGCCTTGTTGTTGTTTTGCAACAGCTGGAGGCTCTGTTTTGGAAACACTGCTGTACAATACGTTTTTCATTTTTATTGGGGGGGGGGGGCATTGTAAGGGGGTTGTGTTTTACCCTTTATAATGTGTTAGTGAGGTGTAGTGTAGTGTTTTTAGGGTACATTCTCACTGGCGGAGGTTTACAGTGAGCTTACCGCTAGGAGTTTGCGCTGCGGTGAAAAATTTGCTGCAGCTCATGAAGCAGGAAACTTACTGTAAACCTGGCCATGTGAATGTACCCTGTACATTCACATGGGGGGGCAAACAGACCGTGCATGCTGGGAGTTGTGCTTTTGCAACAGCTGGAGGCACACTGGTTGGAAAACCTTCAGTTAGGTTCTGTTACCTAACTCAGTATTTTCCAACCAGTGTGCCTCCAGCTGTTGCAAATCTACAACTCCCAGCATGTACTGATCGCTGAAGGGCATGCTGGGAGATGTAGTTATGCAACAGTTGGAGGTACGCAACTACAACTCCCAGCATGCCGAGGCAGCTGTTTTCTGTCTGGGCATGCTGGGATTTGCAGTTTTGCAACATCTGGAGGGCTACAGTTTAGAAATCACTGCACAGTGGCGGTCCTCCAGATGTTGCAAAACTACAAATCCCAGCATGCCCAGACAGCAAACTGCTATGTGGGCATGCTGGGAGTTGTAGATTTGCAAGATCTAGAGGGCCACAGTTCACTACACAGTGATATCCAAACTGTAGCCCTCCAGCTGTTGCAAAACTACAAATCCCAGCATGACAGCTTGTCTGGGCATGCTGGGAGTTGTAGTTTTGCAACATCTGGAGTGCTACAGTATAGAGACCACTGTATATTGGTCTCAAACTGTAGCCCTTTAGATGTTGCAAGGCAACTTACCGGCTTCCGTCGGATCCAGGGAGCCAGCCGCACAACATGCCGCCCGCCGATCTCCGACACCGATCGTCGCCCGCAGCCTCGACCGCAGGGTAAGTGGACTTCGTCGCCGGTCCTCTTCGGTTCCCCATCCTGCCCCGCCTATTGTGGGTGGGCAGAACGGGGAAAATTTAAGTTAACCCCCCCGCCCCCGATCTGGTATTGTAAGTCACTTCTAGACGCCCAATAGCAGGGATAGGAGGGGTGGCACCCCTGCCACCTCACTCCTATCCCTTCAGGGGGATCGTGGGTGTCTTGGACAACCGCGATCCCCCTTATATTACGAGTCACCGGGTCATCATAGACCCGTAATGACCCGGAATTGCGCAAATCGCAAGTGTGAATTCACTTGCGATTTGCGCCAATCGCCGACATGGGGGGGTCTGATGATCCCCCTGGGCATTTGCACAGGGTGCCTGCTGATCGATATCAGCAGTCACCGCGGTCCGGTACCCGCCCGGTGTCCTTAAGTACCAGGGAGCAAAGGCATACCTGTCCTTAACATGTTAAGTGTAAGCTGTGCGTACATCTAAGTGGTGTACCATTTTGTTCCTGTTAAAGTCTTAAGGGTCTAGATACTGTGAAAGGCCAGGCAAAAGTACACACCTGCTGGTGTTGTAGACAAATACTGTTTTAAGCGTACTGAATTGCATTGTCCTCCCCTCATAAGTGCATACCACTTACGTACATCTAAATGGTGTACCATGTTGTTCCTGTTAAATCTTAAGGGCCTAGATACTGTGGAAGGCCAGCCAAAAGTACACACCTGCTGGTGTTGAAGACAAATACTGTTTTAAGCGTACTGGATCGCATTGTTCTCCCCTCATAAGTGCATTCCACATACGTACATCTAAAAGATGCACCATTTTGTTCCTGTTAAGGTCTTAAGGGCCTAGATACTGTGAAAGGCCAGACGAAAGTACACACCTGCTGGTGTTGTAGACAAATACTGTTTTAAGCGTAGTGGAGCGCATTGTCCTCCCCTCATATATGCACTAAGTATGTCAGGCAGAGAAGTGCCAAGACGTGCACAGAGGAGTGGCAGAGGCCTAAATTCATCAGGCAGATGTTGCTGCAGACTAGGGGCAAGTGGCGCCAGGACTTGCAGCGAGAGGCCTGAGCTCCCGGTATCAGCTAGCGGTCATGTCTCGATGAGCAACCCATCTGCCTTTATCGATTGGTTAACACGGTCATCCACTTCATCACAGATGACATCTGACACCCCCAGTCAACAGTCGGTGGGTTCCTCAGACACAACGCTCAATTGGCATGGCCTGGGAGCAGTCCCTGTCCTCCCATTGCCTCTGTCCTATGCTGTTCCCTCCCCCACAGAACTATCTCCACTATTTAGTGAGGGCGATCTACTAGAGGACAGTAAACAGCTACTGCCCAGCCAAGAAGTGGAGGAGATATCTGCCGCTTCCTCCGCTAGGTGGGCAAGTAGTGATGAGTAGAGTGGCATGGGAGGTGGTGTTGCGAGCGTTCAGGCTCCTGCAGACACTGTTGAGGAACCTGAGGAGGACATCAGTGATGTGCAGACACAGCTCGATGATGATGAAGCTGATTGCACTTGGGAGCTGGGTGCAGAAGGGGCTTCATCATCATCAGGAGAAGAGGGTTGCTGGTTGCCTGTGAGGCAGCAGTTGAGCCATCAAGGTGGTAGCATGGTTAGCAGTCAGCATGGTGGCAGAAGTAGAAAGTCTGGAGCCAAACATGCCCAGGGCAAACCACCTGCTTTGAAGCAGCCGACCTTCCTGGGAGGTATTGGAACAGTGGTTCTCACAGCCGGCGGCAGTAGCAGTCAATCAGTGCAGACTGTTGGTGGGAAAATTTAGCTACTCGGCGGTGTGGCAGTTCTTCATCAAGCATCCGGAGGATGTTAACCTGGCCACATGGAAGATGTGTCGGCAGGAGGTGAAGTGTGGCCCGGGTCCCAATGTTGGCACCACGGCCCTGCGTCAACATATGCCGTGTCACCATAAAGCGGCCTGGGAGAACCGTGGCTCCGTTGTTGTGGTCCAGCCTGCTGCATCACCTAATGGCACACAGCTCCCTGTTTCAGCCAGCCAAGGCTGCACCACCTCATACCCATCTTTTGTCGCTCCAGATGCTCCTGCTCCTCCTACTTCGAGTCACTCATTCCGCCAGCAATCCCTCGGCGAAGCCATGTCCAAGAGACAACAGTGTGCACCAACTCATCCAACGGCGCAGGAGCTAAATGTGCTGCTGTCCAAATTGCTGGTGATGCAGTCGCTCCCTTTTCAAGTGGTGCCGAGCCGAGGTGGAGAGTCCCAAGCCATCATTTCTTTGCGAAGAAGGCAGTACCAGATCTGCAAAATTTTGTGGAACAGAAGGTGGGCCAGTCCTTGAGCCTGTTGGTGTGTACCAAAGTGCACGGCAGCGCCAACGTGTGGAGCTGTAACTACAATCAGGGTTAAACATGTCCTTTACGGCCCACTGGGTGAATGTGGTTCCTGCACAGCCACAACAGCAACTTGGACAGGTCACGCCTCCATGCTCTAAGGCCGTTGGTGCTGTGACAGTGTGTGGCCCCCTCCTCCTCATCCTCCACCGTGTCCTCAGCGTCCACTGCATGGACAAGTCTCAATGCCCCTCCAGCATACCATGTGTGCAGGGCACAGCGGTGTCACGCTGTTCTTCACATGGTTTGCCTTGGCGAACGGAGTCACACAGGGGAGGAACTGCTAAAAGTCATTCATCAAGAAATTGAATCATGGCTTGCTCCACAAAAACTGGAAATGGGAACCATGGTGATGACAACAGGAAGAACATCTTGTCTGCGCTGCGACAAGGAAGCCTGAGAAATGCATCTTGCACACACATGTTACATGTTCAATCTGGTTGTCAAGTGGTTCTTGAAGTGTTCCCCCCCATCTGCAAGACATCTTAACAATCGTAAGGAAACTATGCATGCACTTCAGCCACTTGTACACCGCAAAGCACACCCTCCTTGAGTTGCAGCGTCAGAATGGTATCCCCCAACATAGTCTCGTTTGCGACGTTTCCACAGGTTGGAATGCCACCCTCCTTATGTGGGACCGACTATACGAACAGAGAAAAGCCATCACCGATTTCTTGATGATCCAAGCGGACTCCCCTGTGTAACTTCAAGGTAAACCAGTGGCAGCTCATACGGGACACCTGCCGTTTGCTTAGGCCCTTTGAGGAACCCACCTTGTTAGTAAGTCGCCAGGATTAAGGGATGAACAACATAATTCCACTGCTTCATTTACTACAACATGTGTTGGAAACGATGGCTGGTCAGGGCACTGGAGATGTGGCGCCTACATCTCACGGCCACATGAGCCCTGTGGGGGCTGAACTGGGGAGAGGGAGGGCACAGTGGAGCACAGTTTAGGTTTCGTGAAAGGGGTGGTTTTTCTAGTCATCTGACAGGAGAGGAGGAGCAGCCAGAGGAGCAAGAGAGTTATGAGGAATGCAAGACAGAGGACCCAGACACACCATGGCAGTATGCTGTGGAGATGGAGGCAGGGAGTCCCTCCGAGTCACTTGCACAAATGGCACGATGCATGCTCACTTTCTTTCGTAGTGGCCACCGAATTGTCACCATTCGTCAGCGGGATGACTTCTGGCTCTCTACCTTATTGAACCTTTGCTATTGTCACAAAAGGGGGGCCTTTTTTACACCCACTGAGAGGGAGGACAAACTGTCCCCCTACAGAGAAATCCTACGTAGTCAGTTGGCCGATGCCTATCTGCGCCATCGTCCATCCTCTCGCAGGTCTGACTCGGGGGGGCCCTCTGTGCTCACCTTCCTCTACCATGGCTGCTGGGGAGGGGTGGGGTGGCAGGAGCAGTACCAGCTCCATCAGCAGCAGCCTGAGTCTATAGTCGCAGATGAGTAGCTTTCTTCACCCGCATAGTGAAGCAACTCATCAGCAGGTGGAGACATACCTTGACATGACCATGCCAACACACCTTCAAGATCCGCTGGACTTCTGGGAAGCCAAACTTGATTTGTGGCTGCAACTAGTAGTGTTTTGTGCGGCGGGGGCTATAGTAACCCCAAGAAGAACTCATCTGTCCACGAAAAATGTGGAGAGACTGATCTTTGTGAAGATGAGTCAGGCATGGATCAGCCAGGATTTCCACCCACCAATGCCAGATACATCAGAGTAGATTGACCATGGTGCCACACCAACACTTCACAAATGTGGATAGTGCAAAACATATTTAAGGTGCTGCTCCCCAGTTACAAACATTCCTCGGCATCAGACCACAAGTAAGTATTGAGGATATGCATTAGCTAAAACTTAACTTTTCTTAGGATAAAATGTAAGTACCCAAATTTTTTTTTAAATCAAACAAAAGGAAAGGTGTGCAATAAACACAATGTGCCACCTACACCACCAAGTATTGATGTGATGCAAAGACCTCTAAAAGGTTGAAGGGAACAACGTATGGTCCATTGTAATCGGTGGGGGTAAAAACTTCCCCTGTAAGGCCCTACTCTTGCATTATTATTTCCTTTTGGGAAGGTGTTACTCGCCCTAAAAAGGGCGGCCCCACACAGGAACCTCTTCCTATTTCCACCTAAAAACACTGCCATTTCCCAGGGTTTTTAGGTGGAAATAGGGAGAGTTTCCTGTGTGGGGCCGCCCTTTTTAGGGCAAGTAACACTTGCCAAGAAGGGAATTAATAATGCGAGAGAAGGGCCTTACAGGGGAAGTTTTTACCCCCACCGGTTACAATGGACCATACGTTGTTCCCTTCCACCTTTAGGAGGTCTTTGCATCACATCAGTACTTGGTGGTGTAGGTGGCACATGATGTTTTTTGCACACCTTTTCTTTTGTTTGAAAAAATTTGGGTAAATATATTTTATCCTAAGAATATTATTTAAAGTAAATTTTTATGTAATGCATATCCTCAATACTTGTGCATACTAACACTTTTACAAAAGAGACCGTTTTCTTCTGCCTACCTGCCTCAGCTACTATTCTGATCCTGCCACCCATCTGATGCCACACATCTGATGCCAAGTTCTCCTTTTTTCACTCACCTTCGTCACCGGGTACTGGTGTTTTGCGACCCACCGCCCCACTATGTCACCGGGTCACTTTCAGGACTTCTGATGCTGCCGATGCCACCTCCAGTGTAACGGCTGGTGATGGAGTAGTAGATCCGCTGGACCTGTGTGGAAGATGACGTGGGCCGTACCCGGGAGTGGAGTCTAAGGTGTCGCTGGTTTTCAGCAGAGCCCGCCGCAAAGTGGGATGGACTTGCTGTGGAAGGGGGCACCCAGGTCACTATCTCTGATATGACTCGTCCACACAGGCTGCTGAGGTGTAGCGTGGCACAGGAAGGATAAAGCAAGATCGTACTCAGATCAGGCAAAAGGTCAGGGCTGGCGGCACAGAAGTGTGTTCAGGAACGTATCAAGGTGGTCAGAGGCTGGCGGCACAGGAGCAAGGTCAGGAACTTAGCAGGAAGGTACGGTACATGGATAATCAGAACACACAGAAAACGCTTTCTCTAAGGCTCAACGAGACTTAGTCAGTCCCCTTCATTGGGTCAGCCCCCGGCAATTACAAATTACCCTTTAAATCTCAGAGTGCCGGCACGCGCGCAGCAAACAAAACGCATAGGAGCGTGGAGAGGTGAGTAGGGGGCAGGGGACACGGGAGTGCCCGGCGATCCAGGGAGCGGACCGCAGCACCAGAGGGGGCACAGGCAAATGCCTGCGGCCGGGACACCAGACTGCAGGAGCGCCCATAACAGCAGGGGAGCACCTGCGACCGGGACAGCAGGAGTGCTTGTAACATCCAGGCTGTCTCATACTGCCACCATATGTTCTCCTCATGCTGATGCCAGGACCAGGGTGTCTCATTCTGCCACCATATGTTCTCCTCATGCTACTGCCACCTCCAGGCTGTCTCATTCTGCAACTATATGGTCTCCTCATGCTTCCGCCACCTCCAGGCTGTGTTATTCAGCCATTATATGGTCTCCTCATGGTGCTGCCAACTCCATGCTGTGTCATTCAGCCACTATATGGTCTCCTTATGCTGTCACCAACTCCAGGCTGTCTTATTCAGCCACTATATGGTCTGCTCTTGCTGCCGCCAACTCCAGGCTGTGTCATTCAGCCACTATACGGTCTCCTCATGCTGCTTCAAACTCCAGGCTGTGTCATTCAGCCACTATATGGTCTTCTCATGCTGCCACCAACTCCAGGGTGTGTAATTCAGACACTATATTGTCTGGTCTTGCTGCCGCCAACTACAGACTGTGTCGTTCAGCCACTAAATAGTCTACTCATGCTTCCGCCACCTCAAGGCTGTGTCACTGTACCGCCATACCGCCATGTGGTCTCCTTATGCTGCTGGAACATTAAATATCATTAATATATTTATTTATTTAATTATCATCTATTTGAAATCTTCAATTTAAATGGTAAAAAATATCTTTAATCTTTTCAATTGTGAGGCCCTATGGTCTCGTCAGGCTGTTGTCACCTCCAGGCTGGGTCATTGAACCACTGTATGGTCTCCTCATTCTGTCACCACCTCCACGCTGTGTCATTCAATCACTTTATGGTCTCCTCATGCTGCCGCCACCTCCAGGCTCTGTCGTTGTGCCGCTCTGCGACAGTGAATCTAATAGCGATGCCTCTAATCTGCATGTCATACTGAATAACAGTGTTAGGCTGGGTTCACACTACGTTTTCTCCCATACGGGAGCGCATACGGCAGGGGGGAGCTAAAACCTCGCGCTCCCGTATGCCTTCGTATGCGCTCCCGTATGTCATTCATTTCAATGAGCCGGCCGGAGTGAAACGTTCGGTCCGGTCGGCTCATTTTTGCGCCGTATGCGCTTTTACAACCGGACCTAAAACTGTGGTCAACCACGGTTTGAGGTCCGGTTGTAAAAGCGCATACGGCGCAAAAATGAGCCGACCGGACAGAACGTTTCACTCCGTCCGGCTCATTGAAATGAATGACATACGGGAGCGCATACGAAGGCATACGGGAGCGCGAGGTTTTAGCTCCCCCCTGCCGTATGCGCTCCCGTATGGGAGAAAACGTAGTGTGAACCCAGCCTTATTTCACTAACCCAGCACACACCCTATGCGTGTTACAGCAAGGCAAAGTGTTCTACACCCATATTGAGGCTCTTTGTAGGCCAGAAATAGCAATTTTTAATACAGATTTGCCGCAAATAAATTCAGACCAAACCAAATGTTTTAGGAAAATTCAGCTACGCTCATCTCTAGTTCTGACCATCTTTATCTTTTTGGCAATTTCCAGTTATTTATTCACAGAATTTTGTGTGAATTCAATGGTAAATAAGTCTTACAACGATACAGATAAAAGCCGCAAAAATAGAGACAGAAAGACTCATTGCCAAAGAGAGTAAAACCAACCCCAAAACTATGAATAGCAAAAAGGTTAAAAATGAAAGTGTTGGCCCTTTAAAAAGCGATAAAGAAGAAATTATAAATGGGGATCAGGAAAAAGCAAATATACGAAACAAATTCTTCTCCACTGTATTCACCCAGGAAAATGAAATGCCAGGTGAAGTACAGCGAGATAAGGTAAACTCCCCAGTACAGGCCACCTGTGTAACCCAGGAAGTACAGTGCCGCCTACAAAAAATCTAAATAGACAAATCGCCAGATCCAGATGGCATTCACCCCCGTATTCTAAAGGAATTAAGAAATGTAATAGACAGACCCCAATTTTTTATATTCAGGGACTATAGTAACAGGGACTGTTCCCCAGGACTGGCGCATAGCAAATGTTGTGCCAATATTTAAAAAGGGGTCATAAGGTGACCCCGGGAATTATAGACCTGTTAGTTTAACCTCTCTGTTGTATGTAAATTGTTTGAGGGTTTTCTGGAGTATCTTGATAAAAATAAATGTATGACTCTATATCAGCGTGGCTTTATGAGGGATTGCTCCTGTCAAACTAACCTGATCAGCTTTTATGAGGAGGTGAGCTCCAGACTAGACCAGGGGAAATCGCTGGATGTCGGATATCTGGATTTTTCCAAAGCATGGTGCCACATAAAAGGTTGGTGCATAAAATGAGAATGCATGGACTGGGGAAAAATGTGTGCAAGTGCATAAGTAACTTGCTCAGTGATAGGAAACAGAGGGTGGTTATTAATGGTACTATCACGATTCGGCTAGCTGGTGGACCGGTTCTAAGATGCTACTGGTATTCACCAGAGCCCGCCGCAAAGCGGGATGGTCTTGCTGCGGCGGTAGCAACCAGGTCGTATCCACTGGCAACGGCTCAACCTCGCTGTCTGCTGAGAAGGCATGGGACAGAAGGACTAGGCAGAGACAAGGTCAGACGTAGCAGAAGGTTGGGGCAGGCGGCAAGGTTCGTAGTCAATATGGATAGCAGGAGATCTGGAAACACAGGCTTTGGACAACACTAAACGCTTTCACTGGCACAAGGCAACAAGATCCGGCAAGGAAGTGCAGGGGAAGTGAGGTAATATAGCCAGGGAGCAGGTGGAAGCTAATTAGGCTAATTGGGCCAGGCACCAATCATTGGTGCACTGGCCCTTTAAATCTTAGAGAGCTGGTGCGCGCGCGCCCTAAGGAGCGGAGCCGCGCGCGCCAGGACATGACAGCCGGGGGCCGGGACAGGTGAGTGACTTGGGATGCGATTCGCGAGCGGGCGCGTCCCGCTATGCGAATCGCATCCCCGCCGGCAATGTCAGTGCAGCGCTCCCTGTCAGCGGGTCTGACCGGGGCGCTGCAGAGAGAGGAACGCCGCGAGTGCTCCGGGGAGGAGCAGGGACCCGGAGCGCTCGGCGTAACAGTACCCCCCCCCTTAGGTCTCCCCCTTTTTTTGTCCGGCAACTGCTTCACATGGGACGAGGACACTGGGAGTGATTGTAGGGTTTCCTCAAAGGCAGGCAGTACAGCAGGAGTGGGAATGGGGAGGGAGGGCAGAGGGTGAAGCTTGGCACGGGGCAGGGTGTCAACAGGACGGGGGCCATGAGGAGGCACGGCACAGTCCTGATAGGCCTTGGGGAGACCAGGTGTAGGAGGAGGCACCGAGGCTTGCCTGACGGGACTGGGAGGAGACGTGAGGCATCTCTTGCGGCAAGCAGAACCCCAATTCTTGATCTCCCCGGTGGTCCAGTCAAGGGTGGGAGAATGATGCTGGAGCCATGGAAGACCGAGGAGGACTTCAGAGGTGCAATTGGGAAGGACGAACAATTCAATCTTTTCGTGATGGGGTCCAATGCACATTAAGAGGGGTTTTGCACCGTGCGTTTCAGCTGGTTGTGGATCCTCTGTGTCAGCGAGGGATTGGCGTGGATCGTGCCGGTGGACCGGTTTTAAGATGCTACTGGTATTCACCAGAGCCGCCGCAAAGCGGGATGGTCTTGCTGCGGCGGTAGCAACCAGGTCGTATCCACTGGCAACGGCTCAACCTCGCTGACTGCTGAGAAGGCGTGGGACAGAGACCGGGGCGCTGCAGAGAGAGGAACGCCGCAAGCGCTCCGGGGAGGAGCAGGGACCCGGAGCGCTCGGCGTAACAGGTACTTATTCTGATTGAGTGACTGTTACTAGTGGGGTACCACAGGGGTCAGTCTTGGTTCCTGTTCTATTTAATATATTCATTAATGACCTTGTAGAGGGGTTGAAAAGGGGCACATGAGGTTCAACACTGATAAATGTACGGTTATGCACACGGGGAAGAGAAATCCGGGCTGGGATTACCGTATATACTCGAGTATAAGCCGACCCGAATATAAGCCGAGGCCCCTCATTTCACCCCGAAAACCCAGGAAAAGTTTTTGACTCGACTATAAGCCTACTGTGGGAAATACATCATCCCCCCCATCATCATCCAGACCCCCGTCATTAACACCCCCGTCATCATCACCCCGTCATCATCCCACCCCTTCATCATCACCGCCTATCCATCCCTCAGTGGTCTTCAACCTGCGGACCTCCAGGTGTTGCAAAACTACAACACCCAGCATGCCCAGACAGCCATCGGCTGTCTGGGCATGCTGGGAGTGTAGTTTTAAAACATCTGGAGGTCCGCAGGTTGAAGACCACTGCGCCCTTCGTCATCATTCAGACCCCCCCCCCCTTTAGTTTTCTACTCACCTCCCCTCGGTGGGAAGGGTGAGCTGGTCCAGGCCATCTATGCTGCAGGGACCGTCCGGTGGGGAGGGTCAGTCGTTCCGGGCTGTCCATTTTCACCGGGAGGCCCTCTTCTCCGCTCCGGGCCCAGCCCCGGACTAGTGACGTTGCCTTAACGACACGCAGGGATGTCACGCTGCTGTGCACGGACGTTTCTGTGCGTCTGGGCCTCCTGGTGAAAATGGGCAGCCCGGAACGACTAACCCTCACCACCGGACGGTCCCTGCAGCATAGACGGCCCGGACCAGCTCACCCTTCCTTCCCACCGAGGGGAGGTGAGTAGAAAACTAAAGTGGGGGGGGGGGTCTGGATGATGACGTAGGCCGCAGTGGTCTTCAACCTGCGGACCTCCAGATGTTTCAAAACTACTACTCCCAGCATGCCCGTAGTTTTGCAACATCTGGAGGTCCACAGGTTAAAGACTACTGAGAAGGGATTGACAGACGGAGAGTTCACTCGAGTATAAGCCGAGGGAGGCATTTTCAGCACTAAAAATCGTGCTGAAAAACTCGGCTTATACTCGAGTATATACGGTATGTATTAAATGGGAGCACACTTGGGACGACTGGCATGGAAAAGGACTTGGGAGTCTTAGTTAATAGTAAATTTTGCTGTAGTGACCAGTGTTGGGCAGCTGCTGCCAAGGCAAATAAAATCGTGGGATGCATCAATAGGGGCATAGATGCCTACGGGAAGGAAATAATTCTACCACTGTACAAATCACTAGTCAGACCACACATAGAATACCGTGTACAGTACTGGGCACCAGTGTACAAGAAAGATATAGTGGAGCTGGAGAGGGTTCAAAGACAGGCACCCAGAGTAATGCGGGGAATGGGAGTACTACAGTACCCAGAAAGATTAGCAGAATTAGGCTTAGGGGAGACCTAATAACTGTGTATAAATATATCAGGGGACCTTACAGAGATCTCTCCTATGATCTATTTATACCCAGGACTGTATTTATGACAAGGGCGCATACTTAGAGGAAAGAAGGTTTCTACACCAGCACAGACGGGGATTTTTCACTGTAAGAGCAGTGAGACTGTGGAATTCTCTGCCTGAGGAGATGGTCATGGTTAAAGGGGTACTCCGCCCCTAGACATCTTATCCCCTATCCAAAGGATAGGGGATAAGATATCAGATCACCACGGTCCCGCTGCTGGGGATCCCCGGGATCCCTGCTGCGGCACTGCGCTATCATTACAGAACAGAGCGAGTTCGCTCTACACGTAATGACGGGCAATACAGGGGCCGGAGCAGCGTTACGTCACGGCTCTGCCACTCGTGATGTCACGGTCCACCCCTTTCAATACAAGTCTATGGGAGGGGGCGTGGCAGTCATCACGCCCCCTCCCATAGACTTGCATTAAGGGGACGGGCCGTGATGTCACGAGGGGCGGAGCCATTACGTCACGCTGCTCCGTCCCCTGTATCGCCCGTCATTACGCACAGAGCGAACTCGCTCTGTGCTGTAATGATAGCGGGGTGCCGCAGTGGGGATCCCGGGGCTCCCCAGCTGCAGGACCGCGGTGATCTGACATCTTATCCCCTATCCTTTGGATAGGGGATAAGATGTCTAGGGGTGGAGTACCCCTTTAACTCGGTAAAATAATTTAAAAATGGTCTGGATGCATTTTTGGAGAATAATAACATTACAATTTATGGATTCTAGATCTATAGGGACAGAATGGTGATCCAAGGATCTATTCTGATTGCCATATTTGGAGTCGGGAAGGAATTTTTACCCCGAGTATGAGGGTTTTTTGCCTTCCTCTGGATCAACTCAGTAGGGACTCATTACGGTTATAGGTTGAACTTGAAGGACTCTGGTCTTTTTTCAACCTTACGAACTATGTAACTATGTAACACACTGCTTTTTTTTCGGACAACCACAGCCTCTATTCAATCGGCCACAACCTTTTTTCTGGCTTGCAACCCTATTTTTGCGAAATGCGTCAATTAGTAAGTCAGGGTCATTGCATCGGTTTACTGTTTTTTTTGTTTTCTTCAGACCTTTGGATCTCCTGTAGTCTTCTTCATTGCCTGTAATGATTGTCTATTTCACATAGTCTGCTAATGTATAATATTGCCACAATCCAGTTTTAGATTTATTACAGCCCAACTACTAAGTTGCTTAAATACAAGCATAGGAACACTTTGTAGTCATATGTGCTTATTGGTATATTGTAGTAGCATGTCAGTAAGAAACAGAAAGTAAAACATAAGGAAATGCTCTCATAATAACCAAATTGAACAGCTAATGCATACACACTTTCACTCTTTCAACACCTTGACTTATGATCCTGAATTATTTTTATGTCTGTTTTTACAATTCCCACCTCACTTCAAACCAGATTCCCGGACTTCATGAACTTGTTTGACACAGGCTGCACTTGAGAGTTTTGTCTTTCTAAATCCCCATTATAATAACAATTGGGAGTTGTGGCTAAATATACAAACACGCGTCTGCCATGCTACTTCATTGTAAATCTCACCTCATTGTACAGCTCTTTTATAGGTACACAATGGCATTTGCACATTAGGGAACATTTGCAGTGTGTTCACTATATATTAAACAGCCCTGCTTATTGTGATGGGGAAGGGTTCGGGCTGGAAACAAAAACATCACTCACTAAGCACAGTCTATGCAAATGAAGAAATCTGCATGATATGTGCACCTACCAAAACCTGTCTGGAAGGCATGACTTGAATAAAAATGTAGCCTGTGTATTTGCATAAGCAGATGTCTTTTTAAATTATGTTGAAGTTATGAAAAATGTTTTCTGTAGTATGACACGTTTGGCTGTACAGCTGTGCATTTATTTGTTTTATCTTGAAGACTTTGCATAATTTGTTTTATAAGACAGATATGTTTTATAAGACCAAGAGCAATTAAACTAGTCCATGGGTTGAAGGATAAAACTTACTAGGAAAGGTTAAAGGACCTTAACATGTATAGCTTGGAAGAAAGATGAGACAGAGAGGATATTATAAAAACTTTAAAATACATAAAGGGAATCAACATGGTAAAGGAGGAGGGTTTATTTAAAAGAAGAAAAACTACCACAAGAGGAAATAGTTTTAAATTATTGGGGCAAAGGTTTAAAAGTAATATGAGGAAGTATTACTTTGCTGAGGGAGTAGTGGATGCATCGTATGGCCTTCTTGCAGAAGTGGTAGCTGCAAATACATTGAAGGAGTTTAACCCCTTAAGGACCTGGCCATTTGTTGTACATCTGACCACTGTCACTTTAAGCATTAATAACTCTGGGATGCTTTTACCTTTCATTCTGATTCCGAGACAGTTTTTTCGTGACATATTCTACTTTATGTTAGTGGTAAAATTTAATCGATACTTGCATCATTTCTTCCAAAATTCCAAAATGATGAAATTCATGAAAAAATGTTGCATTTTTTTTTTTTTACATTGAAGCTCTCTGCTTATAAGGAAAATGAATATTTCAAATAAATTATATATTAATTAACATATACAATATTGGGAAAATAGCAGTCCTACTAGGCTAGGAAGAAAATTTAGAATAAGGCAGAATTAAATAGAGATAAATAAAAAAAGAAAGAAAGGAAGTGTCTGATATAAAATATAATTACATTTATTGAATAATACTGTGAGGTCTGGGGCAGGGACAGCTCACTAAAATAGAATGGGAAAAGTTAGTTATAAACATTTAAAACATGACGTTAAAATAGTATTGCACTTAAACGGTGGGACAATGGTGGGGGTTTATAGTCCAATGTTTGTAATAGGATATGTCCAATAAACTGTTTTTGCAGCGCTGGAGGCTCGCAGTTATGAGCCCACTGAGTATACTTGTATGCGCAATAGCGCTAAAGATCTATCCTCTATACCCCGACGGCACAGGGACAAAGTACAAGAGGAAAAATAGATCAAAGTCAGGCACTTAGTGCCTCTTAACAACTCCAGCGAAAGCAGTCATATGCGCATAGCAGCACTTGATCCGGTGATCCGGATTGATGCCTCTCAGCCCCGGCAGCACGGGGAAGGCGTAGGAGAGGAGAAGATGTCTGGTACAGATGGTTATTGCGTAGTCCGTTGGAAAAGGTAATGTTTGTTTGTAGCGCATGGCAGAGCTGGAGGTCTTTGGTGTGGGATCCCTCTCTACCCCGACGGCACGGGGAGATGCTGAGAGGGCAGTAAAAGACCAATAGTGGTGGACAAATAATCCAAATAGTCCCGACTTCTTGTACAAAGGCAGTCTTGGACCAGACGCGTTTCGGGGAGCAGCGTCCCCTTTTTCAATGGTGGATATGCAAAGACTGTCTGAGAATGGAAATACCCCATATATGGACGTCAAGTGCACTGCGGGCGCACTGCAATGCTCAGAAGAGAGGGAGTCACATTTGGCTTTTGGAAAGCAAATTTGCTAAAAATGGTTTTAGGGGGGCAGGTCCCATTTAGGAAGCCCCTATGGTTCCAGGACAGCAGAAAACCCCCTACATGTCATATTATGGATACTGCACCCCTCAAAGAATGTAACAATGGGTTCAGTGAGCCTTAAAACCCCACAGGTGTTTGACAACTTTTCATTAAAGTTGGATGTGTAAATTATTTTTATTTATTTTTTCACTAAAATGCTGGTTTTCCCCCACATTTAAAATTTTTACATGGGGTAATAGGAGAAAATGCTCCCCAAAATTTGTAACCCCATTTCTTCTGAGTATGGAAATACCCCATGTGTGGACATCAAGTGCTCAGAAGAGAAGGAGTCACATTTGGCTTTTTGCTGAAATGGTTTTTGGGGGGCGTATCACATTTAGGAAGCCGCTATGGTCCCAGAACAGCAAGAAAAAAAAAAAACACATGGCATACTATTTAAAAACTACACCACTCAGGGAAAGTAACAAGGGGTACAGTGAGCCTTAACACCCCACATGTGTTTGACAACTTTTCATTACATTTGGATGTGTAAATGATTTTATTTTTTTTTTTTACTAAAATGCTGGTTTCCCCCCAAATTTTACATTTTTACAAGGGGTAATAGGAGAAAATGCTCCCCAAAATTTGTAACCACATTTCTTCTGAGTATGGAAATACCCCATGGGTGGACTTCAAGTGCACTGCGGGTGCACTACAATGCTCAGAATAGAAGGATTCACATTTGGCTTTTGGAAAGCAAATTTAGCTGAAATGGTTTTTGATGGGCATGTCACATATGGTGCCAGACCAGCAAAAAAAAAAAACCACATGGCATACTATTTTAAAAACTACACCTCTCAAGGAACGTAACAAGGGGTACAGGGAGTCTTAATACCCCACAGGTGTTTGACGACTTTGGATGTGTAAATTTTTTTTTTAACGTATTTTTCCGCTAAAATGCTGGTTTTCCTCCAAATTTTACATTTTTACAAGGGGTAATAGGAGAAAATGCCCCCCAAAATGTGTAACCCCATCTTTTCTGAGTATGGAAATACCCTATGTGTGGACTGCAGGTGCACTACAATGCTCAGAAGAGAAGGAGTCACATTTGCAAATTTTGCTGAAATGGGGGGGGGGGGGGGGCATGTCGCATTTAGGAAGCCCCTATGGTGCCAGAACAGCAAAAAAAAAGAAAATACATGGCATACTATTTTAGAAACTACACCCTTCAAGGCACGTAACAAGGGGTACAGTGAGCCTTAACACCCCATAGGTGTTTGATAAATGTTCATTAAAGTGGAATGTGAAATGGAAATTTTTTATTTTTTTTACACAAAAATGCTGGAGTTACCCCAAATTTCTCATTTTCACAAGTGGTAACAGGAGAAAATGTCACCATAAATTTTTAAGTAAATTTCTTTGGAGTAACGACATACCTTATATCTGGGCGTAAACAGCTCTGTGGGTTCACACTGGTCACCGGAGAGCAGGAGCGCAGTCAGGGGCCTTAAGCTTCTACATAGCTGCCTATGGAGCTAGAACAGCGGGACCCCTCCTCAAGGAGCGTTACATGGGGTAAATTACTAAAATGGGGCATAGTGGGATATAAAATCATAAAACAGGTTATGTTCCCAGGATGATGACCCAAAGCATGGCCAAAACTAAAAAATATGCCCACCCCAAACCCTATGCTCTGAATCATCATTCTGGGAATGTGATGTGTGTGGCCGTCCCTAACCTGTTGCCTCCCGCTCAGGTGGAGAGAGAGTGCTGCGCATTTGAGGCAACATAAAAAAAGTCTCCGATGATAGTGACTCAGTGACCCATGACCCATTTTTGGAAAAAATACCCCCAGAGGTCTTATTTTTTTTTATTTTTTTTATGAAATTTTTTTGGGGCAATTTAGTGGTTTATTGGGTTAAAACTTGGAATGTAATCTGGACTTGGTACATTTGGGTCAAATTATGGGAAATTAAAATGAAAAAGGGAATATTTAGTACTGCATGGAAGTGTGATACTCCCTGAAGCAATTTTTAATGCAGAGGCCCGGATGATCGGGGCAAGTGTCACATTGAGTGGTGGTGTGCTTCCGAATGCCCCTCTTGTGACACACTCTGGACTTCCCCTGGAAAGTGTTGGCATGGTATGATCCTGGCACCTATAACCTCAGTTCCTTGGGAACTCTGGCCTGCTCTTTCCCGGTCGCCAAAGATCAGGGCCTTTGAGACTTCTTCTTGAAACTGAAGGTATGTCCCTGTGTTGCCAGCATTCTGGGACAGTACAAAAGAGTTGTACATGGCAACCTGTACCAAGTAGACCGCAACTTTTTTGTACCATACCCATGTTTTGCACATGTTGTTGTATTGCTTGAGGATTTGATCAGTGAGATCAACTCCCCCCATATACCGATTGTAGTCCAGAACACAATCAGGCTTGAGGACCGTTGTTGTGGTACCTCGCACAGGTGAGCTGCTGTTACCATGAATTGTGGTCAGCATAAGGACATCCCTCTTATCCTTATACCTGACCAGCAACAGGTTTTCATGGGTAAGGGCACGGTACTCATCCTTGGACATAGGTGTCTTAACAAATTTAGGGGGAGGCCTCTCTGTTTCTTCCGCACGGTCCCACAAGCGGACGTGGATCTGGCGGCAAGGGATGTGAATAGAGGGATCCTGGTATAAAAGTTGTCCACATAAAGGTGGTAACCCTTATCCAGAAATGGGTGCACAAGGTCCCAAACGATTTTCCCGCTAACACCCAGAGTGGGGGGACATTCTGGGGGTTCATACGAGAATCTCGCCCCACATATACTCTAAACTTGTAAGTGTACCCAGAGGTACTCTCCAAAAGTTTGTAGAGTTTCACGCCATACCGCGCCAGCTTTGAGGGAATATACTGGCGGAAGATGAGTCTCCCCTTAAAACTGATAAGAGACTCATCTACCGAGAGCTCCCTGAAGGGTACGTAGGCCTCGAAAAATTTGGCCCCAAAGTGATCTATGACCAGCCTCACTTTGTAAAGCTGGTCAGAGGCGAGATCACTTTGGGGGGGAAATGCCGCATTATAATTGTAATGGAGGCATTTCCGAATGGCCTCGAACCACTTCCGTGTCATGGCCATACTGTAAAGCAGGGTCTGGTATAGGATGTCCCCCCCTCCAGTTCTGCCTGACACTGGGTTTTTTGACCAGGCCATATGCATCACGAGGGGGGGAGTATTTAGTGTGTGCTTGGTGTTAACTTTTATATATAACGGTGTGTGACCCGGGTCACGGGTGTATTCTTCATTTAGAAAATGTTTACACATATTGTTGCGGAATTCATGCTGTGGATTTCACACTGCAGATTCATCTATTCATCTTAAAACACACCTATTTAGAAGTCTCTTTTTTCCTGACCACTCCTGTTGCCATCACAGGTAGGTAATTGTATAGACAGCATTTGCCAAGGCTAAACATTCAGCAATCAGAGCTATGTCTTCATTAAAAGACTTTGCAAGTGTACAAAGACTTAGGGCCTATTACAGGAAGTGAATATCGCCAGAGCAAGCCAACAACACCCTATGTAAAAGGGCCAGCTATCGGCCAACAAAAAAACCAAAGTTTGCTTACAAAAAAAACATCTTTTGTTGCCTGCACATCTCCATGTATGTGCGAATTTTAAACAGTGGAGATTCTGCTGCTGAAAATCTGCTGTGGCCTGGCGAAGCGCCTAGAGGCGTGATACGGACTGTGGCCCGACGTCTGAACTCCCCCGGATCCAGCTGCCGCCTCCCTGCCCGGTCTATGGATCAGCTTCCTATGTCTGTCTGACAACCAGAATGTTGAGTGCTCAGCTTTTCTTTCCTTCTGTGTGGCATATTCATTTATTACCGCAGCGTGTGGCACTACCTGGATTGTTCATACTGCTACACCTCAATCACTCATTTGTGTAGTTCACCATTGCATCTATAGGGTTAAGGCAGTGCCGGCTTCTCTAATTTTCCTTTCTTCGGTGTTGGAACACCCATAATTATGTTTCACACCTGACACTACTCTATAAGTCCCTGCACCTCCCACACTTCCCTGCCGGATCTTCAGTGCCCCTAGCCTGAGATTAAGCATTCCATATTGCCTGTTTGCCTTACCCGTGTATCCAGACCTTTCCGCTACGTTATTTGACTCAGCACCTTTGCCGCCTGCCTTGACCTTCTGCTAAGTTTGATTATGCTACTGCCTTATCCTTCGGTACCTCGCCTTGCCCAGCTACCTGTTTGGTCGAGCCGTGTCGGGTGTAGCGACCTGGGTGTCGCCTGCCGCAGCAAGCCCATCCTGCCTTGCAGCGGGCTCTGGTGAAGACCAGCGGCACCTTAGACTCCGCTCCCTGATACGGTCCGAGTCATCAGCAGCACAGGTTAGAGGATCCACATCCAACTCCATAACAGCAAGATCCGGCCATGGATCCCGCTGGGGCTCCTCTGCCAGATAATCCGGATTTCGCTTCTATCGTGGCGCTCCAGTCACAGCAGTTGGCCCAGCAGGCACAGCAGTTGAGCCAGTTATCCGCCATGATGCAACAGTTGCTAACTGCTCTACAACAACTGCCACAACCACAGCTTCCTCCTGATCCAGTGCTGCCTCCCGCTGCTGCAGTCTTCTCCGGAACAAAACTCTGCTTCTCTCTTGCAAAGAAATATGAGGGGGATCCCAAGTCCTATCGTGGTTTAGTGACTCAGTGTGCCATGCACATTGAACTCATGGCGGAACAGTTCCCTACAGAACGAGCCAAGGTGGCCTTCGTCATCAGTCTGGAAGGGCTTTGGCCTGGGCAACTTGATGGACATATGTTTTTTTCGGCCGTACTAACTATGTAACTATGTAACTCTTTGGGGTCGCAGTGATGCTCTCACAACCAATCTCCAGGCTTTCCTGACGGAATTTTAAAGTGTCTTTGAAGAACCAGCCTGAGCCTCCTCCGCTGAGACGGCATTGTTGAGTCTTTCACAGGGCAACTCCTCTGTGGGCAAGATTTCGTACCATGGCATCAGAGTTATCATGAAACAGAGAAGCTCTTTGCGCCACCTTCAAGGGAGGACTATCTAGTTATATCAAGGATGCCCTTGCTGCCCGGGAATTGCCATCTAACTTGAATGAACTTATACAGTTTGAATCCCGGATTGATATCTGTTTTTCTGAGCGACATGAGGAACTTTGCCAAGAAAGGGAGTCTGCACAACCTCTGCGTTTTCCTCGTCCGGCCCCTGTCTTCCAGCAACCACTGCAACCCTCTACGTTGCCTCCCGTAGTGGAGGCTATGCAGGTGGATCGGTCTCTTCTGACCCTGCAAGAAAGGACTCGCCGACGAACTAAGAATCTATGTCTATACTGCGCCAATGTGGATCACTTCCTAAAAGATTGTCCTCTATGTCCACAGTCACAGGGAAACGCTCGCACCTAAGGTTTATGGGAGAGGCCTCCATAGGTGTGAATACCACCTATCTACGCTTAAATTTGAGGGTCCAGCTTTTTCTACCCTCCAAAGAGATTGTCTCTGTTCTTGCCTTCTTGGGCTCTGGTTCCGTGGGAAATTTTATTGATGCCTCCCTAGTACATTGGTATCATCTTCCTGTATCTGGCCTGTTAAAGCCCTTGTACATCTCTAGGGTCAATGGAGAAAAACTGTACTGTACCACACTGAACTGTTGTCTATGCAGGTCGGAGCCTTGCATAAGGAGAACTTGTCTTTCTGTGCTCCCTAATTGTACTTCTCCTCTCCTGCTTAGTCTACCATGGTTGCAACTCCATGCCCGGCAGCTGGATTGGAAAACTGGAGAAGTTCTTAGTTGGGGCCCCCATTGCAACAACCACTGTATTCAAATATGTTTGTCTAAGTTGGAACCATCTTCTTGTCCTCTGCTTGTTTGCCTTTGTTTCTTCAGGATTTTGCTGATGTCTTCAGTGAAAAACAAGCTGAAGTCTTACAATCACATCATCCCTATAATTGTCCTATTGATTTACTGCCTGGCTCCACAACTCCTCGCGGCAGAATCTATCCTTTGTCGGTCCCTGAAACTCAGGCTATGTCTAATTACATCCAGGATAATCTTCAGAAGGGATTTATCAGGAAGTCTTCTTCCCCTGCCGGAGCCGGGTTCTTGTTCGTGGAAAAGAAAGATGAGTCCTTGCGACCTTGCATCGACTACCAAGGCTTGAATAAAATTACAGTAAAGAACCGCTACCCTCTTCCTTTAATCTCGGAATTATTTGATTGTCTGCGGGGTACCAGGATCTTCTCTAAACTAGACCTTCGTGGGGCCTATAATTTGATTCGTTTATGAGAAGGGGACGAGTGGAAGACTGCGTTTAATACTCGTGACAGGTATTTTGAGTATCTTGTGATGCCATTCGGACTCTGTAATGCTCCAGCAGTCTTCCAGGAGTTTGTCAATTACATTTTATGTGACCTCCTATACTCCTGAGTCTTTGTCTATTTGGATGACATTCTCATCTACTCAATCTCCACACTCATTGTTCACACCTCCGCCAAGTTTTACAGTGCCCCCGAGACAACCATCTCTATGCAAAACTTGAGAAGCATACTTTTGAAAAGACCAGACTTCCGTTTCTGGGGTGTATTGTTACCAGTCAAGGTCTACACATGGATCCTAACAAGTTGTCCGCTGTACTGGATTGGCCTCAACCTTCTGGCTTGAAAGTGATTCAGCGCTTCCTTGGCTTTGCCAATTATTATCGGCAATTTATTCCTCACTACTCCACCTTGGTTGCTCCCATATTTTTCTCTTACCAAGAAATCTGCTAATCTGAAGGTCTGGACTCCTGAGGCCGAAGAAGCGTTCAATAAGTTAAAGTCCGCCTTCGCTTCTGTTCCTGTGTTGTCAAGACCAAATCCAGGCAAGCCATTTATTTTGGAAGTGGATGCTTCTTCAGTTGGTACAGGTGCAGTTTTGACACAAAAATCCTCTAAAGGAAAAACTGTAACCTGCGTTTTTTTCTCTAAGACCTTCTCTCCTGCGGAGAGAAATTATACCATTGGAGATCGCGAGCTCTTGGCTATTAAGTTGGCATTGGAAGAATTGCGTCATCTCTTTGAGGGCTCTGTACATCCGTGTACTATTTATACTAACCACAAAAACGTATTCTATCTACAGAATGCCCATTGTCTCAACCCTCGACAGGCTCGCTGGTCTCTGTTCTCCAGATTTAACTTTTTTATCCACTTCCGTCCAGCAGAGAAGAATCTTTGGGCTGATGCTCTATCTACATCGTCTGAAGTGCAAGACCAAGAATCTCACCCTCAACATATTGTTCCTCCTAATTGTCTCATTTCTGCAGCACCAGCAAGTCTTCAGCACCTGCCTCCTGGGAAGACTTACATAACTCCCCGTCTAAGACTCCGAGTCTTGAAATGGGGTCATTCCTCTTTGTTGGCCAATGTTTTGTCTCTAAGTTCTGGAGGGCCCTCTGCTCACGTCTCCAAGTTAAATTAGACTTCTCCTCAGCTTACCACCCTCAATCCAATGGTCAGGTCAAAAGGGTGAACCAGGTCCTGGGGGACTATCTTCGCTATTTTGTCTCTTCTCGCCAAGACCCCTGGGCCGTGTTTTCTTACAACCATAGGGATTCTGAGTCCACTGGGACCTCACCCTTCTTTGTGGTCTATGGGCTTCATCCTCATCCTCCTCTTCCCTTGTCTTCTTCCGGAGTTCCTATGGCTGACAAACTAGTACTGAATTTCACCTCCATCTGGCAGAAGACTTGTCACTCCCTTCTATATGCCACGACCTGTATGAAGTCGCAAGCGGACAAGAAAAGACGCTCTCCTCCTGAATTCTGTCTTGGGGACAAAGTGTGGTTATCCTCCAAATATATGTTATAAACTGGGTCCATGCTATTTGGGTCCCTATAAAGTAAAAAAACGACTTAATCCCGTGGCTTGTTCCCTCCATCTGCCTTCCTCTCTCTGGATCCCGAATTCCTTCCATGTCTCTCTCTTGAAGCCTGCCATTCACAAGCGTTTTTCTCAAAAGGACATCTCGCCTTCCCCCATCTCTGGTACCTCTGATGTTTTTGTTGTTAAGGAAATCTTGGACTCCAAGCTGGTCAGAGGAAGACGCTTCTTCCTTGTGGACTGGAAAGGATTCTGGCCGGAGGAAAGGTCTTGGGAGCCGCAAGACAATATCCTGTACCAAGACCTTCTCAAGAAATTTCTGAACCGCAAAAGGAGGTGGAGACCAAAGGGGGGGGGGAAGGGGGGTTACTGTAACACTTTGCACTCTGGCTGCACGCATCGGTGCACTGCCGTAGATTGTGATTTGCCATAGATTGTGATGGAGTGACTCAGCAGTTTTCCCTGCTCGAGCGCTCCGCCTCCATTACAATCTATAGGCTGACACTCGCACACCACCCCCCAACCATTTGTTATTGCGGTGGCTGGGGGGGGGGTGCTAGTGTCACGTGACATATTTAATCATCAGGCATCGCAGCTGACAGCAGTCTCACTTGGGCTATCACACGAGAGGATCTCTCCCTGTGATAGCCCGAAGCTGCACAGAGCTCTCATGGCCTTTGTGGCCCGATTCCGAGAGCGGTATCGGGCCACAGAAGCTAATACTTTTACTGTTTTATTGTCACTGCATGCGCAGCACTACACAAATAGCGTAGGTAGGTAGCGTAGCCGTAGATTAGTGTAGGTTGTAATTTAGCATAGTTTAGTATTAAAATTGAAAGGGGGTTAGGCACCACAACTCCCAGCATGCCCATACAGCTAAAGGCTGCCAAGGCATGCTGGGAGTTGTAGTTTAGCTTAGATTAGACAGCAAAAGGACTACAACTCCCAGCATGCCCAGACAGCTAAAGGCTGCCCAGGCATGCTGGGAGTTGTAGTTTAGGACTACAACTCCCAGCATGCCTAGACAGCTGAAGGCTGCGTGGTGATGCTGGGAGTTGTGGTGCCTTCACTGCACTACAACTCCCAGCATCACCATGCAGCCTTCAGCTGTCTGGGCATGCTGGGAGTTGTCGTGCCTTCACTGCACTACAACTCCCAGCATCACCACGCAGCCTTCAGCTGTCTGGGCATGCTGGGAGTTGTGGTCCGATCAGCTAAACTAGAACTCCCAGCATGCCTGGGCAGCCTTTAGCTGTCTGGGCATGCTGGGAGTTGTAGTCCTTTTGCTGTCTAATCTAAGCTAAACTACAACTCCCAGCATGCCCTGGCAGCCTTCAGCTGTCTGGGCATGCTGGGATTTGTGGTCCCATCACTGCACTACAACTCCCAGCATGCCCAGGCAGCCTTCAGCTATCTGGGCATGCTGGGAGTTGTAGTCCTAAACTACAACTCCCAGCATGCCTGGGCAGCCTTAAGCTGTCTGGGCATGCTGGGAGTTGTAGTCCTAAATTACAACTCCCAGCATGCCTTGGGCAGCCTTTAGCTGCCTGGGCATGCTGGGAGTTGTTGTTCCTTTGCTGTCTAATCTAAGCTAAACTACAACTCCCAGTATGCCTGGGAAGCCTTTAGCTGTCTGGGCATGCTGGGAGTTGTAGTCCTAAACTACAACTCCCATGCTGGGAGTTGTGGTGCCTAACCCCCTTTCACTTTTAATATTAACTATGCTAAATTACAACCTACACTAATCTACGGCTACGCTACCTACCTACGCTATTTGCGTAGTGCTGCGCATGCGCAGTACTACTTTAGCTGTGCCCGCTGCTCTACTTTCTGTTCCCCGTTCCCTGAGAGTTAACAGGGGACAGGGAGCAGAGCAGCGGGCGGGGAGGCAAGCGGTTGTCAGCGCTATCGGGCATAGGGATCCCGATAGCGCTGTCGAGCGATCGCGCTGGCGGGTGAAAAGCTGATAACAACGCTATTGGGCATAGGGATCCCAATAGCGGTGGCGAACGAGCACGCTGGCGGATGACAATAAAACAGTAAAAGTATTAGCTTCTGTGGCCCGATACCGATGCCTGATGATTAAATATGTCACGTGACACTCGCACCCCCCCCCAGCCCCCGCAGTAACCAATGGTTGGGGGGTGGTGTGCGAGTGTCAGCCTATAGATTGTAATGGAGGCGGAGCGCTCGAGCAGGGAAAACTGGGACAGGGAGTCACTCCATCACAATCTATGGCAAATTACAGTCTACGGCAGTGCACCGGCCGCGAGCGCATTGTTCCCTTCTCCCCTGCTGATGGCGGGATGGGGATTCGCATCGCGGGACACGCCCGCATGTGAATTCCAGCCCGTCACTTACCACGTTCCCCTGCTGCCTCCTCTGCTGCTTCTCAGCTCCGGCGCACGCGTACCCGTCCCCTAGGGCGCGCGTGCTGGAGCTTTGATATTTAAAGGGCCAGTACACCCATAATTATGTTTCACACCTGACACTACTCTATAAGTCCTTGCACCTCCCACACTTCCCTGACGGATCTTCAGTGCCTCTAGCCTCAGATTAAACGTTCCATACTGCCTGTTTGCCTTACCCTTGTATCCAGACCTTCCCGCTACATTATTTGACTCCGCACCTTTGCCGCCTGCCTTGACCTTCTGCTACGTTTGATTATGCTACTGCCTTATCCTTCGGTGTGTCGCCTTGCCCAGCTACCTGTGTGGTTGAGCCGTGTCGGGTGTAGCGACCTGGGCGTCGCCTGCCGCAGCAAGCCCATCCTGCCATGCGGCGGGCTCTGGTGAAGACCAGCGGCACCTTAGACTCCGCTCCCCGATACGGTCTGAGTCATCAGCCACACAGGTTAGAAGATCCACATCCAGCTTCATAACACTTAGTACTAGGGTGACACACTGTAGCAAACCCCCTCTTAATGTAATCCCCTTACTACTGGGGTGACACACTGTAACAAAACCCCTTCCTATGTAATTCCCTTTTTACTGGGGTGACATACCTCCTCCACATGTAATCTTCTTATTACTGGGGTGACACTGAGGTGCAGATTTCTTTACACACAACACAACAGTACTGACTGCAGGAATCATGTGACCTCCACTCTAGCTCAGCCACCATCTTTTATCTGGCACAGCTGAGCTCCGCCCCCATGTAACTGGTCACATGATGTTGACATCATCAAAAGTCCTTTGCCATCTAGAAAGTAAGTATGGGGAGGAAGTGGAGGGAAGGGTAAACATACTACTAGGGTAGGTACTGCAGGACTCAAGCCCTGGAGAATCCAAGCGGAAAAGGAGAACGCAGGGTCACTCTTCTATCCGGCTATCAGTGGCGTAGCACTATCACATCCCATACACAGTTATAATTACTGTGTATGGGATTTGGCAGTGCTGTGCTCCTGATGGCTGGCAGATAGAGGCCCTAGAGACCCGCCGCGCCGCCAGTGTTATACTTAAGGCCACAGGTGGCGCCCTCATCAAGGGTGCGCTCTAGGCAGCTGCCTACTCAGCCTATGGCTAGAGCCGGCCCTGAATGGTATAAAACCCTCCCCAGGAGTCATTGGGGCTATTAGTTGTTTTGGGATATTCAGGCAATGGTCCATAGTAAAAATGTATGCCAGATAACTTTGGTGGTGGCCTAACTCCCACAAAAAAAAAGGGGATCAGGCATGTTGGATTTCAACATGCCTGTTAAGCCTGGCAACCAAGTTCCCCCCCAAAAACCACCATATATTTTGCTTCTAGGGGAGGATATAGTGCCACACATAAGGAACACCAAGTGCCCATGGATCTGTAATCTTGAGAAGCCATACAGGCTTTGTTATGCATATGAGGCATTTGGGTTTCCCTACACTACAGAATCTATTACACTAGCGTTTTTGCATTCTATTCATTAATGTACGATACAAACACTATAAATATATAGAATCAAAATGAAAATGATCAAAAATAAAATAAAACATTTGATATTTAAAACAACAGTATTTGCAAAGCTGCATGGCTACTTTTTTTTTTTTTTTTTACAAAGGATAAACAATTGTTCTAATAGATAACATTTCAAAAATTTTTGTTAAAAATCATGTTTCAGGGTTATGTCACTATCAGTTTTTCCCTCTTAAGTTTTAAAACAAGAACAAGTGTATCAGCAGTGATGGCAGGATGTAATAAAAATATGCAAACAAAAACCTTGGTAACACAACTGCTTAATCTCAACCATAAAACTTCTTGGACAGCAGCTGCAGATTCAAAATACAAAGGACATAAAAACTTACATAATTAAACTATAAATATTTAACATAATTTACAAATAACATTTTACCAAATAATCTATGTATGTGTGGTTTGAAGCATAGACACAAAGAAAACTGAGAGCAGAAAAAGACCAAGTGGTCCATGTAGTCTGACTATATTATTTATTTATTTATTTTTATCTTAGAATAGATATAGCTAGGGTTGTCTTCTAACAATTAGAAGCAGATATTGAAACATTCTTTTTTTTCTAATTGGTTTCTATTTTCTGATAATTCTGGAGGAAATTGTGCTGGAATTGCTTTGAACAGGAGTTAGAGAAATACTTTACAGTACGTCCTATAGACATAGACACAATGGTCTGGGAGAGCTTTCTTGGCATGTTCTGTCACTTGTGCAGAGGTAATGTTACAGAAAAAGGGGAAGGTAGAACAATAAGCTTAAGCTATAGTGAATGGTGTCCGACAATTAAAGGGGTACTCTGGTGGAAAACTTTTTTTTTTTTAATCAACTGGTGCCAGAAAGTTAAATGGGCACTGTCAGATACAAAAACTTTTGATATGTTGTAAAGCATGCAAATCCAATAGGTTTTGCAATTGCTTTCATTAGAAATTTTTCAGTATTTCATACTGAAAAAGCCAGTCAAACAACTGCCCCCCCTGTCTGCTTGGACACCTACTAATCCTGCTGTGTCCATGCATCATCACCTATGTTATGGACACACTTCCTTGATTGACAGCTGTGAGCACAGGGCTCACAGCTGGAGGTAAAATCCTCCCACTGTCATCTTGTGTCCCGCTACTGTCAGTGAGGACAAGCTGGGAGTTGTACTTTTGCTAATGCTAGGGGAGATGTGAGCAGACAGCATACTGAGGGAGGGGGCGGAGACCTGCACAGTGAGGCCACGCCCCCTCCCTTTGAGAGGAATTCAGACTAGTGAGTTAAATTAAAAGTGTAATAAAAAAATAAAGGTGTTAGACACATAAAATTAGATGTACATGGTCAGGATTAGGTACTGAGTGATATATAAAAAAACAATTTTGTTGGATCTGACGGGTATGCTTTAAACAGATTTGTAAATTACTTCTATTAAAAAATCTTAATCCTTCCAGTACTTATTAGCTCCTGAATACTACAGAGGAAATTATTTTCTTTTTAGAACACAGTGCTATCTGCTGACATAACGAGCACAGTGCTCTCTGCTGACATCTCTGTCCATTTTAGGAACTGTCCAGAGAAGCATATGTTTGCTATAGGGATTTTTTTCTCCTACTCTGGACAGTTCTTAAAATGGACAGAGATTTCAGCAGAGAGCACTGTGCTCGTGATGTCAGTAGAGAGCTCTGTGTTCCAAAAAGAAAATAATTTCCTCTGTAGTATTCAGCAGCTAATAAGTACTGGAAAGATTAAGATTTTTTAATAGAAATAATTTACAAATCTGTCTAACTTTCTGGCACTAGTTGATTTAAAAAAAAAAAAAAAGTTTTCCACCGGAGTACCCCTTTAACTCCTTGGGGACGAAGGGCGTATGCATACGCCCTCGCATCCCGTCACTTAAGGACGGAGGGCGTATCCATACGCCCTCCGCATTTCCGATCACCGCCGCTCGCCGGGCGGTGATCGGACCGGGATGACTGCTGATATCTATCAGCAGGCATCCCGTGGCAATGCCTAGGGGGGTCCTGAGACCCCACCCCCCCATGTCAGCGATCGCGGCAAATAGTTGGTCAATTCAGACCAGCGATTTGCCCATGATCCAGGCTAATTGGATCACTCGTGACCCGATCGCCTGGAAAATAAGAATGATAGGAGCTGTCAGAGACAGCTCCGACCATCCTAAAGGATAGGAGCGAGGTGGAAGTGTTGACCACCAATGGCAGGAGGGGGGCAGGGGGGTTTAGAGTTCATGTAGTTTTGCAACAGCTGTAGGCACACTGGTTGGGAAACACTGAGCTAGAGTATATTTCCTAACTCAGTGATCCCAACCTGTGTGTCAGAATGCACTGACAGACCGTACATGCTGGGAGTTGTAGTTTTGCAACAGCTGGAGGCACATTGGTTGGAATCACTGAGCTAGAGTCTGTTTCCTAACTCAGTAATTCCCCACCAGTGTGCCTACAGCTGTTGTAAAACTACAACTCCCAGCATGTACGGTCTGTCAGTGCATTCTGGGAGTTGTCATTTTGCCACAGCTGAAGGTTTGGGGCTCCCCCCATGTGAATGTACAGGGTACATTCACACGGGCGGGTTTACAGTGGGTTTCTTACTACAAGTTTGAGCTGTGGCAAATTTTCCGCCGCAGCTCAAACTCCCAGCAGAAAACTTACTGTGAACCCCCGCCTGTGTGAATGCACCCTAAAAACGCTATACTACACTAACAAATAATAAAAAGTAAAACTATACATATACACCCCCTTACACGTCTCCCCCCCCCCCCAATAAAAATGAAAAACGTCTCATTGGCAGTGTTTCTTAAACGGAGCCTCCAGCTGTTGCAAAACCACAACTCACAGTATTGCCAGACAGCCATAGACTGTCCTGGCAGGCTGGGAGTCTTGTAACAGCTGGAGGCACGCTGTTTGGGAAACACTGCTGTAGGGTATTACTGTAGGTAACCGGGTCCGCCCCTATTGCATATTCCTTATTTAGGCCTAAAATGCGCATGGTGCTCTCTCACTTCAGAGCCCTGTCGTATTTCAAGGCAACAGTTTAGGGCCACATATGGGGTATTTCCATACTCAGGAGAAATTGCACTACAAATTTTGGGGTGATTTTTCTCCTTTTACCCCTAATGAAAAGGTCAAGTTGGGGGCTACACCAGCATGGTAGTGTAAAAAATTTTTTTACACTTACATGCTGGTGTTGCCCCATACTTTTCATTTTCACAAGAGGTAAAAGGAGAAAATGACCCCCAAAATTTGTAACACAATTTCTTCTGAGTACGGACATACCCCATATGTGTACGTAAAATGCTCTGCGGATGAACTACAGGGCTCAGGAGTGAGAGAGTGCCATGTACATTTGAGGCCTAAATTGGTGATTTGCACAGGGGTGGATGGTCGTTACAGCGGTTCTGACATGAACGCAAAAAAGAAACCACCCACATGTGACCCCATTTTGGAAACTACACTCCTCACAGAATGTAACTAGGGGTATAGTGACCCTTAACACCCTTCAGGTCTTTGACAAATTTTCTTTAAAGTTGGACATGAAAATTAAAAATTTGTTTTTTTCCCTGAAATGCTGGCAATACCCCAAATATTTCATTTTCACAAGGGGTAATAGGAAAAAAGCCGCCCAAAATTTGTAACCCCATTTCTTCTGAGTATTTGAGTACCACATATGTGGAAGTAAAGTGCTCTGTGGGCGAACTACAATGCTCAGAAGAGAAGGAGCGCCATTGGGCTTTTTGAGAGAGAATTAGGCTGGAATTGAAGGTTGTGTGTGTTTACAAAGCCCCCATGGTGCCAGAACAGTGGACCCCCTCCACATGTGACCCCATTTTGGAAACTACACCCCTCATGGAATGTAACAAGGGGTGCAGTGAGCATTTACGCCCCACAGGTGTTTGACAGATTTTTTGAACAGTACGTAAAAATTTAAAATTTTATTTTTCATTTGCACAGCCCACTGTTCCAAAGATCTGTCAAATGCCAGTGGGGTATAAATGCTCACTGCACCCCTTATTACATTCTGTGAGGAATGTAGTTTCCAAAATAGTATGCCATGTTTTTTTTTTTTTTTTTTTTTTTTTACTGTTCTGGCATCATGGGGGCTTCCTAAATGCGACATGCCCCCAAAAGCCATTTCAGCAAAATTCGCTCTCCAAAAGCCAATGTTTCTCCTTCCATCTGAGCCCTCTAGTGCACCCGAAGATCACTTGACATACACATTTGAGGTATTTCCTTACTCGAGAGAAATTGGGTTATACATTTTTGGGGGCTTTTTCTCTTATTACCCCTTGTAAAAATTCGAAAACTGGGTCTACAAGAACATGTGAGTGTAAAAAATTAAGATTTTGAATTTTCTCCTTCACTTTGCTGCTATTCCTGTGAAACACCTAAAGGGCTGCAGTTTTTATTATGGGGTCATTTGTGGAGTATTTCTAATATGAAGGCCCTTCAAATCCACTTCAAAACGGAACTGGTCCCTGAAAAATTCCGATTTTGAAAATATTGTGAAAAATTGGAAAATTGCTGCTTAACTTTGAAGCCCTCTGATGTCTTCCAAAAGTAAAAACATGTCAGCTTTATGATGCAAATATAAAGTAGACATATTGTATTTGTGAATCAATATATCATTTATATGAATGTCTGTTTTCCTTACAAGCAGAGAGCTTCAAAGTTAGAAAAATTCAACATTTTCTATTTTTTCATAACATTTTGGAATTTTTCACCAAGAAATTATGAAGTATCGACAAAAATGTACCACTAACATGAAGTAGAATATGTCACGAAAAAACTTTCTCAGAATGAGAATGAAAATTAAAAGCATCCCAGAGTTATTAATGCTTAAAGTGACAGTGATCAGAATTGCAAAACATGCTCCCATCCCTAGGGTTATAATGGGCTCTGTCCCCAAGGAGTTAAGGTAACTGCGATGATAAGGCAGACACTGCTGGAAAATGATTGGTACAGCAGAGGAACTTTCAACTTTATAGGTTTAGTGTTTGGAATGAAAACTGCAAGATTTTTGGATCATTTTAAAATATGTATAGTAAAATAGAAAATTGGAAGAAAATCTGTAATCTCATAAAAATACATCAATCAGCTCAGCAGTTACAGCTCTATAACATGATGCCTGCAGATTGGACTGCATTCTCAATGTGATAGGTTCCTTTTAACACCTTAAGGACCATGGACGTGTATGCACGTCCAGGCTGAATGCACGTTCAGCCATTAGGACGTGTATACTCGTCCATGGCTCTCGTGGGTGCTGCCCAGTGCACCCACGAGATCGCAGCAGGGACTCGGCTGTAACACACAGTCGGGACCCTGCCTCACTGCCGGGACCGAACTAATCTTCGGTCCCGGCAGTTTAACCCTTACAGCCGTGTTCGGAAGCGACCGCGGGCTGTAAGTGTAATGACAGAGGGAGGGAGCTCCCTCTGTCACCCGTGCAGCACCCCGCAGCGCGATCGCGGGGTGCTGTGTGTGATCCCCGGCGGGCGATGACCTGCCGCACTGCCGGGACCGAAGACAACTTCGGTCCTGGCAAATTAACCCTTACAGCCGCGGTCGGAAGTGACCGAGAGTTGTAAGGAGTTTTGACGGAGGGGGCTCCCTCTGTCTCTCCTATAGCACCCTGCAACGACCGCAGGGTGCTGCTGCTTACCTGGGCAGCTGGGGGTCTTTACTAGGACCCCCAGGTCTGCCCTGGTTATTGCCTGTGAGGACGTGCCAGAGGCACGTCCTCATATGCTGCCTGCTAGTGTAAAACTAGCAGGCAGCATATAGTTGCAATGCTTTGGAATACTAAGTATTCCAAAGCATTAAAAACGTGTAAAAAAATATAAAATGAATAAAAGTGTAAAAAAGAAAGTGTAAAGACAATAAATGTAAATTTTTTTTTAAAAAGTGTCAAAAAATAATAAAAATATATTTATTAAATAAATATAATCAAAAATAAAAATGCATAATGTGTGGGATCACACGGCACACATCCGCAGCATATTACGTGCTGCGGATGCCCGCCAACAGTCACAATATTGAGCTCCCTGCTGCGGCTAGGTAGCTTTATGTGTCCACTCATAGCGGCGGATTTCTCGCCGGCAGTCATGAGAGGACACATTGAGCTACCCAGCCACAGCAGTGATCTCGCCCTTGTGATTGCTGGGGGGCATCCGCGGTGTGAAATAAGCCGCGGATGTGCTCTATGTGCCCCTACACTGCGTCCCGTTCATACTGCGTTTCCGCAGTGTTAGAGGTATCCGTCACCATCACGTCAAAAAGAATGATGCTGACGTATACTGTAGCAGCTCCATCCATTTCTGAATGAGACGGGTACAGTATACATTGGCATCCCTTTTTTGACATGACAACGGACACCTAAACTGCAGAAACTCAGTATGAATGGGGACTATTCATATAATGATGGGCTTTCAGGTCATATGAAAAGGGGGCTCCTCTCCTTCTTGGTCCTACCAGGCGGTCAGGCAACCAGATATGGCCGAAGAAGGGGTACTGCCCAGCCCGGGACAAATAGCGTGATAAAATATGGGTGCATTTCCTCCATTTCAAAAGCGACGTACCAAAATGATGTTCCACAAATAAAGAATTTGTGGGGAAAAAAAGCTAATTTCAATTTTTTCCATTGACTTTGAAATAATTCTAGCCACACATTAAGGGCTCAACATGCTCACTTTTGCCCTAGGTGAATACTTTAGGGGGTGTAGTTTTTAAAATGAGGTCATTTCTGGGGGTGCGGTATTGTTCTGACAGCTAGAATGCTTTGCAAGGTGACGTGCGGACTATAATTTGTATAATGATATGCTGAAAGCCAAATGGTGCTCCTCTCCTTTTGGGTCCCACCGTGTGGCCATGCAACCAAATATGGGCTAAGCGGGGGTATTACCGAACACGGGACGAACAGCGTAATAAAATATGGGGCGCATTTTCTACTTTTCAGATGCAATGTACAAAAAATATGTCCCACAAATAATGCATTTGTGAAAAAATTTTTTTTTCCCCACTGACTTTGTATCCATTCCAGCCACACAAAAAGGACTCAAAGTACTCACTCTTGGTCTAGATGAATACTTTAGGGGGTGTAGTTTCCAAAATGGGGTCACTTGTGGGGGTGCGGTATGGTTCTGGCAGCTAAAACCCTTTGCAGGCATGAAGTGCGGCCTACAATCCATTCGGCCTAAAATGATGCCCTGAAGGCCAGATGGCGCTCCTCTGCTTCTGGGTCCTACCACGCCGTCAAGGAACCAAATATGGCCTAAGCGGGGATATTTCCAAACACGGCCCGAGCAGCATAATAAAATATAGGGTGCATTTCTTGCAATATCAGAAGTAATGTACAAAAAATATGTCCCACAAATGATGCATTTGTGAAAAAATGCAAATTTCGAATTTTTAACACTGAGTTTGTAATAATTCCTGCCAAAAAACTATAGTGTTAAAATACTCACTGTACCCCTAACGAATACCTTGAGGGGTCTAGTTTTTAAAATGGGGTCATTTGGGGGGGGGGGGGTGTTCCTATGTTCTACCACCTTCAAACTTCTGCAAACTTTGCATAGCACATAAAAAATGATGTACTTTTCAAATTTTCAAAATTTTCAAAATTTCAAGTTGAATTGTTAGGCTTCTAATTAATTTAAAATGTTAATTAAAAACAAAAAAATGCTGTCAAAATAAAGTTGACATCTGACATCTGAGTATAAGTTTTGTAAACTATTTGGTCAGTAAGTATAAATATATGCAACCTATTAGTGTTAGGCAACTCAGCAACATTTCCGCTGGACAGGTTTTGATAAATCTCCTCCATTTTTTATCCAACCCAATAAGCAGTATGGGTTTCTTACATCTGGATTTAATTTGTTCAATTAATTTTTTTTTCCAATTGCAAAAGTAAACAAAAAGGTAAAGGATTACTTATTTTCTAAGTTAAAGGGTTAATTCACTTATACCATAGATTTCATGCAGCAGGTGTTATACCTGACATAATATCCTGCAATAAAAAATTCACCTTCCCTACACCTCCTTCTGGCCGCTCCCACTCTTCAATAGGAAGCTATAAAACTCATTGAACTGTGATCGGGACCAGAATTGATAAGAAGCTGTTGATTCTTTGCCCATTCTTAGAGACAGTAACACAATAATGAAGATTATACATGCAAAAACAGGGAAATGACAATACTAATGACATAGGTATAGCTATAGACATAGTCATTATAACATGTCATAGAACATAAATCACCTGCTCATAATTATACAGTAACTATGAACACCATATATTATTTCATTATTGATATGCAACATGGGTTTTTATTCTCTGGTGGCTCCTCTTTAAAATTATTATTTAAAATTATTAATCAAGGATTAATGTAATTCAACCCAATCAAATTTATTAAACACTTCTCCATATACAGTGGCACAGCAGAATTGATGGTTACAGTCCTCATAATAGGAGGCGCTATTTCTTGAACGTTTGTCAAAAGCAACATTAACAGTAGTATAACACTATTCAATCTGCTTTTGATGCCACAACCACATTTTTTATTTCCTGCCATCTATCTGGCACATGTTTACTTGTTTTACTTTACTTGTACTGACCCTACTCTAAAGGGCATTGTCCTTACCATCACCACCACCAAGATACTGCCAATTAGGATACAGTGGGGCATAAAAGTATTTAGTCAGCCACCAATTGTGCAAGTTCTCCCACTTAAAAAGATGGGAGAGGCCTGCAATTTTCATCATAGGTATACCTATATCATTTATTTGCAAATTATGGTGGAAAATAAGTATTTGGTTACCTACTAACAAGCAAGATTTCTGGCTCTCACAGACCTGTAGCTTCTTCTTTTAGAGTCTCCTCTGTCCTCCACTCGTTACCTGTATTAATGGCAACTGTTGGAACTTATTATCAGTATAGAAGACACCCATCCACAACCTCAAACAGTTACACTCCAAACTCCACAATGGCCAAGACCAAAGAGCTGTCAAAGGACACCAGAAACAAAATTGTAGACCTGCACCAGGCTGGGAAGACTGAATATAGGCAAGCAGCTTGGTGTGAAGAAATCAATTGTGGAAGCAATTATTAGAAAATGGAAGACATACAAGACCACTGATAATCTCCCTCGATCTTGGGCTCCACGCAAGATCTCACCCTGTGGTGTCAAAATATCACAAGAATGGTGAGCAAAATTCCCAGAACCACACGGGGGGACATAGTGAATGACCTGCAGAGAGTTGGACCAAAGTAACAAAGGCTATCCATCAGTATCATACTGTGGTGTTCCGGTATCGGATTGCATCCGTTGCCTTGTGGTGAGGTCCCCAAAGTCCGAGTCCCTAGGTGTAGGTGGGGTCCTCATCCTTAGTTTGCCCCTTGTCATCCCTTTTGTAATTAAAATTATTTTAGATTTAATGTGTATATATTTATATAGTAAGTGTACTTGCCTAGTTAGTGTCGCAGGACCTGCGGGTCATGTGATCGGGTGAAACTCTATGGTTTATGGTTCAAGGACCTTTGGGAGGAAGTCAGGTGATCACCCACCATGCTTTGTAACAGTGAGTGACAGCTGATTGGACCAATCCAAAACAGCTCATCCCCTGCCCATATAAGGGAGCTGCAGCCATTAATCTTTTTCTTGTTCCTGTGCAGCCAAGCAAGCAACATCTCTTTCCTCGTGGGCTGTTGACAGGGAAGGATCTGCGCTGCTGTCATCAGTGAGTTAGGCCCGAGCCTTGCGGCGACGGCTGATCTTTACAAAACTGTGAGTGTAATCAATCCCTAAGCACTCTGCAAGATCACCGGACCTTATCTAACCCCTAAATCCAGACGGATCTTCGCAAATTACCCTAAATTCAGAGACTTATATGAAAAGTCAAGGTCCGCAACAACTGTCAGTCACTGAAGTGTATGGAGACTGTATTAATGAGACTGTTACTGTTCATTGGATGTACTGCAAGTCTTTAAGTAAAGTTATCCAAGTTCAAGTTCAACTACCTTGTGGACCTTCAGTCATTTTATGTATGCACCTATCATTACTGGGAAGGGCGGCGATAGGCCGGAGAATTACCTCAGCATACTAGCCCTCAGCCTGGCGTCACAAACAACAGGGCTAACCTTAACCCTTGATATACTGAAGCAACACCCTGACTACACTGCCCCTACCCCAGAGGCCTACCACAATACTATGCAGGAACTCAAATCATGCAGTGCCAGACATGTCCTCCTTCTTAAGCCAGTACATGTCCGGGCCCGTCTGAAGTTTGCTAGAGAGCATTTGGATGATCCAGAAGAGTATTGGGAGAATGTAATATGGTTAGATGAAACCAAAGTAGAACTTTTTGGTAAAATCTCAACTTGTGTTTGGATGAGAAAGAATGCTGAGTAAAATCCAAAGAACGCCATACCTACTGTGAAGCATGGGGGTGGAAACATCATGCTTTGGGCTGTTTTTCCGCTAAGGGACCAGGATGACTAATCCCTGTAAAGGAAAGAATGAATGGGGCCATGTATCCTGGGATTTTGAGTGAAAACCTCCTTCCATCAGCAAGGGTATTTAAGATGAAATGTGGCTGGGTCTTTCAGCATGATAATGATCCCAAACACACCGCCCGGGCAACAAAGGAGTGACTTTGTAAGAAGCATTTCAAGGTCCTGGAGTGGCCTAGCCAGTCTCCAGATCTCAACCCCATAGAAAACCTTTGGAGTGAGTTAAAAGTCTGTGTTGCCCAATGACAGCCTCAAAACATCACTGCTCTAGAGGAAATCTGCATGGAAGAATGGGCCAAAATAACAGCAACAGTGTGTGAAATCCTTGTGAAGACTTACAGAAAACGTTTGACCTCTGTCATTGCCAACAAAGGGTATATATATAACAAAGTATTGAGATTAACTTTTGTTATTGATAACAAAACTTATTTTCCACAATAATTTGCAACTAAATTCTTTAAAAATCAGACAATGTGATTTTATAGATTTATATAGATTATGTCTCTCATAGTTGAGGTATACCTATGATGAAAATTACAGGCCTCTCTCATCTTTTACAGTGGGAGAACTTGCACAATTGGTGGCTGACTAAATATTTTTTTGCCCCATTGTATCTTAGAGCTGTTATTCCTTGATCAGTGTAGGTACATGGAGGGCAGAATGCTGTGGACATTTTTGTCAGAATTTCAGCACTTAAGATAGTGAACAAAGGATAGTAAATGATTACAAAGATATTAGGTAAGGGTCTCTCAAATATTATAAGAAATTGCATACATCTCCATCAAAGGAGTAATGTAGTCCTTTGGATAGGGGATACTTTTTTTTTTCCACTGCACTACTCCTTTAAGTATGGGGAAAAAAAGGAAATTGTAAAGCACATACACTTCTCAACATTAAAATTTGAACACAAAAAAGAAAAAATAATGGCATCATGGAAATCACAGGATCAATAAAAATATTATGACATGCAAATTATAAAAAATGGAAACAGAATATTCAAAACACCTACATGCCTTGGCATGCTATCCTTAAGGTTATTGTTAGTTGTCGGAGGAATTTTCTGAATGCACTTGGGCATGCAAATCATAAAGTTTTCATCTCCCTTTGCAATTCATAAACAATCAGGCCCAGATTGGACAAAAAATAGGCCCAGGCATTTGAGACTAATCAGCCTATTTTGATATGTGAGGGTCTGACTGCTTGGACCCCCATCGATCACCTTGCTTCAAATGGCTCTCCAGCTGTTGTAAATATACAACTCCCATCATTCTTGGAGAGCATTAGGCATTATGGAAGTTGTAGTTTTCTAACAGCTGGAGAGCCAAAGATTGGGGTACAGTTTCACCCATCATTTCTGTAGAACTTACAAGTGACTACAGCTCTAATGGGATAGTCAGGCGAATACACAATGATATAGTGACTCCAGGAGAAGTATTTTCTGTAGTCTTCATCTTCTTCTTGTCTAGGCACCAGGAGTTCTTTCAGCTACATCTTTCTTCTGCAGAGTTTCACGCCCAGACAATAATAGATCTATATGAAGACAATTATCATTATAACCCTGCCAAGTACTGTGTCTCTGAATATATTTTTTGCCACACATTGCACCACTTGAAATAATACTACTACTCACCATGCCCCTGAATATACAGGTGTGCCCTGAAAATAATATTCCCACCTCTGTACTGTTCTACTCCAGACCCCTCTGTCCTCATCCCATCTTTCCCCTCTAGACCTCTATGCTCCCACAAGACCCCTCTGTTCTCTTCCAGACCTCTATACCCTCTCAGACCCCTCTGTCTTCTTTCTCCAGACCCAGATACCCCCTAAGACCCCTCTGTCCTCTTTCTACAGACCCCTACTGTTTTCTTCCTCCAGACCCCTCTGTTCCTTCCTCCAGACACCATTGTCCTATTCTCCAGACCCCTCTGTCCCCCCAGCCCCATCTCTACCCCCCAAAACTCCTCTGCCCCCTCCAGAACCCTATGTCCCCCACCAGACCCCTCTGCCCCCAAGACCCCTCTGTCCTCCTCCTCCAGACTCCTATGCCCCCCAGAACTCTCTTCCTCCAGACACCTATTTCTGCCCCAAGACCTCTCTGCCCCCTTTCAGATCCCTATGTCCCACTACAAGACCCTTCTATCCCCCTTGGACCTTTATGCCCCCATAACCCTTCTCCTCCAGACCCTTCTGTTCCCTCTTCCAGACTCCTCTGTTCCTTCAGACCCCTGTCTCCCCAAAGACCCCTCTGCCCCCTCCAGATCCCTATGCCCCCCTTCCAGATTCCTATGTCCCCCTCCCAGACCCCTCTATCCCCCCTTAGACCCCTATGTTCCCCTAGACCTCTCTGTCCTCCTCCTCCAGACCCCTCTGTTCCCTCTCCAAGACTACTATGTCTCCCCCAAGACCCCTCTGCCCCTCCAGGTCCCTATGTCCCCCCTTCCAGACCCCTATGCCCCCTCGAGATCCCTATGTCCCCCTCCCAGACCCCTCATCCCCCCTCCAGAGCCCTATGACCCACCTCCCAGACCCCTTTGCATCCTCCAGTTCCTTCTGTCTTCCCCTCTCCCAGACCCCTCTGCCCCATCCAGATTCCTATGTCCCCCTCCCAGACCCCTCTATCCCCCCTTAGACCCCTATGTTCCCCCAGACCTCTCTGTCCTCCTCCAGACCCCTCTGTTCCCTCTCCAAGACAACTATGTCTCCCCTCAAGACCCCTCTGCCCCCTCCAATTCCATATGTCCCCCCTTCCAGACCCCTATGCTCCCTCTAGATCCCTGTGTCCCATTCCCAGACCCCTCTTCCCCCCTCCAGAGCCCTATGACCCATCTCCCAGACCCCTCTGCACCCTCCAGTTCACTCTGTCTTCCCCTCTCCCAGATCCCTCTGCCCCCTCCAGATCCCTTTTTCAACACCTTCCCCAGACCCCTATGTCCCCAGTACACATGCAGCGCGGTGGGCTGCAGATTACCAGAAACTGTGTTGTTTTTCAGCTCCTGAGCTCCTCTATGGCCCACGTAAGGGGTGTGTTCATGGAGATGTGCCTGGGCAGCATGACTCCTAAAGTGGAGAATGCCAGCAACAGCTCTTTAAGCTGCACCCGACTGCAGCTCTTAACCCCTTCAGGACCAAGCCCATTTTGGCCTTAAGGACCGGAGCGTTTTTTGCACATCTGACCACTGTCACTTTAAACATTAATAACTCTGGAATGCTTTAAGTTATCATTCTGATTCCGAGATAGTTTTTTCGTGACATATTCTACTTTAACATAGTGTTAAATTTTTGTCGATACTTGCATCCTTTCTTGGTAAAAAATCCATAAATTTGATGAAAAATTTGAAAATTTTGCATTTTTCTAACTTTGAAGCTCTCTGCTTGTAAGGAAAATGGATATTACAAATAATTTTTTTAAAATTCACATATACAATATGTCTACTTTATGTTTGCATCATAAAATTGATGAGTTTTTACTTTTGGAAGACACCAAAGTTCAGCAGCAATTTTCCGATTTTTCACCAAATTTTCAAACTCGATATTTTTCAGGGACCAGTTCAGGTTTGAAGTGGATTTGCAGGGTCTTCACATTAGAAATACCCCATAAATGACCCATTATAAAAACTGCACCCCCCAAAGTATTCAAAATGACATTCAGTCAGCATTTTAACCCTTTAGGTGTTTCACACGAATAGCAGCAAAGTGAAGGAGAAAATTCACAATCTTCATTTTTTACACTCACATGTTCTTGTAGACTCAATTTTTGAATTTTTACAAGGGGTAAAAGTAGAACATTTTTACTTGTATTTGTGGCCCAATTTCTCTCGAGTAAGCACATACCTCATATGTCTATGTAAAGTGTTCGGCGGGCGCAGTAGAGGGCTCAGAATGGAAGTGACAAGGGGATTTTGGACAGTACGTTTTTCTGAAATGGTTTTTGGGGGGCATGTTGCATTTAGGAAGTCCTTATGGTGCCAGAACAGCAAAAAAAAACCACATGGCATACCATTTTGGAAACTAGACCCCTCGGGGAATGTAACATGGGATAAAGTGAGCCTTTATACCCCACAGGTGTTTCACGAATTTTGCAAATGTAAAAAAAAATTATAATTTTTACCTAAAATGCTTGTTTTCCCAAAAATTTGACATTTTTAAAAAGAGTAATAGCAGAAAATACCCGTAAAAATTTGAAGCCCAATTTCTCCCGATTCAGAAAACACCCCATATGGGGTGAAAAGTGCTCTGCTGGCGCACTACAGGTCTCGGAAGAGAAGGAGTCACATTTGGCTTTTTGAAAGCAAATTTTGCTCTGGGGGCATGCCGCATTTAGGAAGCCCCTATGGTGCCAGGACAACAACAAAAAAAACACATGGCATACCATTTTGGAAACTAGACCCCTCGGGGAATGTAACAAGGGGTTAAGTGAACCTTTATACCCCACAGGTGTTTCACGACTTTTGCATATGTATTGCGTATGTTTTTTTTTACCTAAAATGCTTGTTTTCCCAAAAATTTTACATTTTTAAAAAGGGTAAAAGCAGAAAATACCCCACAAAATTTGTAACACAATTCCTCCCGAGTACGGCGATACCCCATATGTGACCCTAAACTGTTGCCTTAAAATACGACAGTGCTCCAAAGTGAGAGCGCCATGCGCATTTGAGGCCTAAATTAGGGACTTGCATAGGGGTGGACATAGGGGAATTCTACGCCAGTGATTCCCAAACAGGGTGCCTCCAGCTCTTGCAAAACTCCCAGCATGCCTGGACAGTCAACGGCTGTCCGACAATACTGGGAGTTGTTGTTTTGCAACAGCTGGAGGCTCCGTTTTGGAAACAGTGGTGTACCAGACACTTTCATTTTTATTGGGGAGGGGAGGGGAGGGGGGCTGTGTAGGGGTATGTGTATATGTAGTGTTTTTTACTTTTTATTTTATTTTGTGTTAGTGTAGTGTAGTGTTTTTAGGGTACAGTCACACGGGCGGGGGTTCACAGTAGTTTCTCGCTGGCAGTTTGAGCTGCGGCAGAAAATTTGCAGCAGCTCAAACTTGCAGCCAGATACTTGCTGTAAACCTCCGCCCATGTGAGTGTACCCTGTACGTTCACATTGGGGAGGGGGGAACATCCAGCTGTTGTAAAACTACAACTCCCAGCATGCGCTGACAGACTGTACATGCTGAGAGTTTTAGTTTTGCAACAGCTGTAGGCACACTGGTTATGTATCACTGAGTTTGTGACCTAAATCAGTGTTTCACAACCAGTGTGCCTCCAGCTGTTGCAAAACTACAACTCCCAGCATGTACGGTGCATGGTGTACATTGACTGTTGAGAGTTGGAGTTTGCAACAGCTGGAGGCACACCAGTCGTGAAACACTGAGTTAGGTAAAAAAAAAAAACTCTAAGTTTCACAACCAGTGTGCCTTCAGCTGTTGCAAAACTACAACTCTCAGCAGTCACCGACAGCCAACGGGCATGCTGGGAGTTGTAGTTATGCAACCAGCAGATGCACCACTACAACTCCCAGCATGCACTTTAGCTGTTTGTGCAAGCTGGGAGTTGTAGTTATACAACAGCTGAAGGTACACTTTTCCATAGGAAAAAATGTGCCTCCAGCTGTTGCAAAACCATAAGTCCCAGCATGCACATAAGGGAATGCTGGGAGTTGTGGTGGTCTGCCTCCTGCTGTTGCATAACTACAGCTCCCAGCATGCCCTTTTTGCATGCTGGGAGCTGTTGCTAAGCAACAGCAGGAGGCTGTCACTCACCTCCAACGATCCACGCCGCGCAGGTCAGTCCCTCGTTGTCGCCGCCGCTGCTCCTGGGGCCCCGATCCCAACATTGACGCCGGGGATCGGGGTCCCCAGCACCCGGGGTGCACGTCCCGCACCCGCTCACGTCCACCGGAAGAGGGGCGGAGCGGGTTGCGGGAGTGACACCCGCAGCAGGCGCCCTGATTGGTCGGCCGGTAAACCGGCCGACGAATCAGGGCGATCGTGAGGTGGCACCAGTGCCACCTCACCCCTGCAGGCTCTGGCTGTTCGGGGCCGTCAGAGACCCGATTGACCCGGAATCGCCGCAGATCGCTGGACTGAATTGTCCAGCGATCTGCGGCCATCGCCGACATGGGGGGGCATAATGACCCCCCTGGGCGATATGCCGGGATGCTTGCTGAACGATTTCAGCAGGCATCTGGCTCCGGTCCCCAACCGGCTAGCGGTGGGGACCGGAATTCCCACGGGCGTATGGATACGCCCTCGGTCCTTAAGGACTCGGAATGCAGGGCGTATCCATACGCCCTATGTCCTGAAGCGGTTAAAGCAGCGACCGCCAGCCACAGCTCTTAGAAAGGCGGCCTTGTCTCCAGAGAACGTTTACGGTAGTGGACAATGATGTCCCAGATGTGCTTGATAGGAGACAAGTCTAGAGATACTACAAGCCATGTAGGTACATTTAGGTCACACCAACTGCTCACAGTAGCCTGTGCAACATGCGGCCTGGTGTTATTGTGTATAAAAATGGCTCCTGGGACATATCACTGGCTCCACAACCAAATCAATATAAATTCCAGCTGTTAGAGAACCTCAAATAAAGACTGGAGGGGTTCAACTACCATATATTATGCCCCACACCACAATTATGAGTAGGACCAGTGTGTTGTACCTTTGTGAAGGCCTTCTTATGGCATTGTCTATGTAGTCTTCAGACCAATCTCTGCTATTATTGTATCCGAGAAAAAAGTGGGACTCATAGGAGAAGAAAATAGACCTCCATTCCAGCCTCTATTGCTGTCTTGCTCTGCACCTTGATATTCTTTTAGAGCAGTATTGTAAGGCAATGGAACACCTGTAGTTGGATGTCTGGCTTGTAGACCACCTGTCCTCAGGTTGTCTGTGGTATTACAAATTGGCTCCTATCTCTTCAAAGTAACTAAACTGCAATGCCATATAAAAACTGAGGGCAAGAGTGGTACGATTTCTGGAAGAAAGCATCAATGTTCTTCTAATCGCTGTGCAGGATTTAAAAAAAAAAATAAAAGATTTTAATAGTTGCTAACATTGTTCAGTGCAGTGTGCCATAGCATAGCATTGATCAGTGTTATTGGTGCTTTGCTTATACAGTTTTCCAAGGCAGATTGAATAGTCAGAGCGACAATTGGACAGCACGGACAAGGGTATCTAAAGGGTGAATGCCATACATCAACCTGAATGTTGATGTTCAGCATTAGAAGTGAGTCCTGATTAGAGATGGGTAGCCTTGGAAAAATTGGGAAAATAGTGTTTCTTGGGTTCCCCCCCCCCCCCCCCCCCCCCAAGCCGTTTTGTGCTTTTTTTTTTTACCCAGAAAATTTAAAACAAAAAAAAAGGAGTAAGGCTGGGTTCACACAACATTTTCAGCCATACGGGACCGCAGACGGCTGGGGGGAGCTAAAACCGGGCGCTCCCTTATCCCTGCAGTATGCCGCCCATATCTAATTCATTTCAATGAGCCGACCAGAGTGAAACGCTGACTCCGGTTGGCTCATTTTTGCCCCGTGTGCGCTTTTCCACCTGACCTAAAACCGTGGTCCACCACGGTTTTAGGTCCGGTGGGAAAACCGCATACGGGGCAAAATGCGGTCCTGTTTGGCTGAAAACGTGGTGTGTACCCAGCCTAAGGAATTTGTTAGTTTATATGAATACATAATGAGGGAGATTTATCAAAACCTGTGCAGAGGAAAAGTTGCCCAGTTGCTAATAGCAACCAATCAGATTGCTTCTTTCATTTTTAACAAGGCCTCTGCAAAATGAAAGAAGCAATCTGATTGGTTGCTATGGGCAACTGGGCAACTTTTCCTCTGCACAGGTTTTGATAAATCTCCCTCAATATGTTTATAATATGATATTCAAACTATATAACATTTAGAGCTTAATGAAAGACATCTGAGAATCTTTGTAAGTTCTCCACTCTCACCTGAAGACAAGCAAATATTGGAGTACAATTCAAATGCTGAGAATGCAGTTTTTAAAGAAGAGTAATATGCATTTCTGCCTCTAGGGGTGCTGCAGGGAAAAGGTTTCAGTTTAATTTGGTTGTAGTTGAGCTCCATCTTGGTGGTATTACAGTTGTTGATGTTTCTGTCCTCTTAACTGACATTTATCTATCTGATTCTTATTAATGTTCTCCCCCAACACAGATAATGTTCTCCCCAATCACAAATAATGTTTGCCTATTTTTTGAGTCTGGCTGACTAGGTAATTGGTTTTATTTTCCTCCTCTCAGTAGCCACTCTGCTGCTGGATACCCGCCAAACTTGTACCATACCCCGTTTATTTAAAAAAGTCAGCTAGTGTCATCGGTCAGGTCAATTTCAAACCGTTCATATTTTTTATTTGCTGGGCTAAAAATGTGTTTTTCAGTCTACAGGGAAAAAAAGGACATGGTACGAAAATGAAGCCAATGGAGTCAGTAGCTAACTCTGGTTGACACATTGAAATAAATAGAGCATAGGCATGGGTCCGGCAGGGATATGGCAGCAGCCACTTTACAATTCTCCCACCAGATCCTGTATGCCCGAACCGTGGTGTGTATGCACCCTGACGTGGAAATTTGTTTTAATTTTGCCATTATGAAGTCTTTGCTACTGAACTACTAGAATTAACAAGACTAAACTTGAAAAAATAACAATTCTGAATTACGTATTTAAATATTGAAGGGGTTATCCACCATAACGTGATTTTAGTACTTACCTACCAGACAGTAATAGCCATGCTTAGGAAGGATCTGTGCTTGTCTTGGGGCTAAATGGCTATGTTGTGAGATTACCATGAGGCTGTGGCTATCTTTTTGTGAACTGGGTATTTTCTGTTGGATTTCATTCTCAAACTACACATCGCATAGTTCCACACATCAGCCACCCCACCCATTGAAACACAAATGAGTTGCACTCCATTCAAAAGACCAGTGTTTTCTAACCAGGGGGCCTAAAGCTGTTGCAAAATGATCTTCTTCCACTCAGCGGTCGCTCCACCCATTAAAGCAGACAGGCTCCCTGTCATCACCTGATTAGTGATGTCACATCTCGACACACTGCAACCTGGGAAAACCTGAGACCTTAGTAATTTTGTATAGTAACATAGTTCATAAGGTTGAAAAAAGACCAGAGTCCATCAAGTTCAACCTATAACCCTAATGAGTCCCTACTGAGTTGATCCAGAGGTAAAAATTCATTCCAGGCTCCAAATATGGTATCAGAATAGATCCCTGGATCAACCTTCTGTCCATATAGATCTAGAATCCATAATCTGTAATGTTATTAGTCTCCAAAAATGCATCCAGACCCCTTTTAAATTCTTTTACAGAGTTCTCCATGACCACCTCCTCTGGCAGAGAATTCCACAGTCTCACTGCTCTTACAGTAAAGAACCCCCGTCTGTGCTGGTGTAGAAACCTTCTTTCCTCTAAAAGAAGAGGATGCCCCCTTGTTATAGATACAGTCCTGGGTATAAATAGATCATGGGAGAGATCTCTGTAAGGTCCCCTGATATATTTATACATAGTATTTGGTCTCCCCTAAGCCTTATTTTTTCTAAATTAAATAACCCTCATTCTGATAATCTTTCTGGGTACTGTAGTCCTCCCATTCCCCGTATTACTCTGGTTGCCCGTCTTTGAACCCTCTCCAGCTCCACTATATCTTTCTTGTACACTGGTGCCCAGTACTGTTCACAGTATTCTATCTGTGGTCTGACTAGTGAGTTGTACAGAGGTAGAATTATTTCCTTGTCGTGGGCATCTATGCCCCTATTGATGCACCCCATGATTTTATTTGCATTGGCAGCAGCTGTCTGACACTGGTCACTGCAGCTAAATTTACTGTTAACTAAGACTCCCAAGTCCTTTTCCACGTCAGTCGTCCCAAGTGTTCTCCCATTTAATACATAATCCCAGCCCGGATTTTTCTTCCCCATGTGCATTACCTTACATTTATCAGTGTTGAACCTCATGTGCCACTTCCCAGCAAAAACCTCCAACCTATCCAGATGCATTTGTAACAGTGCACAGTCCTCTATAGTGTTTACCGCTTTACAGAGTTAAGATTGCTACTTTACTATTCAACCCCTCTACAAGGTCATTAATAAATATATTAAATAGAACAGGACCCAAGACTGACCCCTGTGGTACCCCACTAGTAACAGTCACCCAATCAGAATAAGTACCATTAATAAACACTCTCTGTTTCCTATCACTGAGCCAGTTTCTTACCCACTTGCACACATTTTCCCCCAGTCCAAGCATTCTCATTTTATGCACCAACCTTTTATGTGGCACTGTATCAAATGCTTTGGAAAAATCCAGATATAGGACATCCAGCGATTGCCCCTGGTCCAGTCTGGAGCTCACCTCCTCATAAAAGCTGATCAGGTTAGTTTGACAGGATCGATCCCTCATAAAGCCATGCTGATATAGAGTCATACATTTATTTTTATCAAGATACTCCAAAATAGCATCCCTTAGAAAACCCTCAAACAATTTACATACCACGGAGGTTAAACTAACAGGTCTATAATTCCCGGGGTCATCTTTTGTTCCCTTTTTAAATATTGGCACCACATTTGCCAATCGCCAGTCCTGGGGAACAGTCCCTGTTACTATAGAGTCCCTGAATATTAAAAATAGGGGTCTGTCTATTACATTACTTAATTCCTTTAGAACACGGAGGTGAATGTCATCTGGACCTGGCGATTTGCCTATTTTGATTTTTTGTTGGCAGCACTGTACTTCTTCCTGGGTTAGACAGGTGACCTGCCTAGAAAGGAGTTTACCTTATCTCGTTGTATTTCACCTGGCATTTCATTTTCCTCAGTGAATACAGTGGAGAAGAATTTATTTAATATATTTGCTTTTTCCTGATCCCTGTTTATAATTTCCTCCTCATTTTTTAAAAGGCCTACACTTTCATTTTTGACCTTTTTGCTATTTATATAGTTAAAAAACATTTTGGGATTAGTTTTACTCTCTTTGGTAATTAATCTTTCTGTCTCTATTTGTGTGGCTTTTATCTGTTTTTTACATATTTTACATTTTTCTCTATAGCTTTTTAATTCTTCTTTACTGCCGTCCTGTTTTAATAGTTATATACATCTTACAGTGAGAATTTAAAGGGGTATTCCAGGCCAAAACTTTTTTTTATATATCAACTGGCTTCGGAAAGTTAAACAGATTTGTAAATGACTTCTATTAAAAAATCGTAATCCTTCCAATAGTTATTAGCTTCTGAAGTTGAGTTGTTGTTTTCTGTCTAACTGCTCTCTAATGACTCACGTCCCGGGAGCTGTGCAGTTCCTATGGGGATATTCTCCCATCATGCACAGCTCCCTACGGTAAAGCCGATATCTAACAGCGAAGTCGGCCCAGTTCTTCATGAACCCAAACCCCTCCTTCCTACACCAGCTTCTGAGCCACCTGTTTACCTCCCTAATCTCCCACTGTCTCTCTGGTGTGGCTCGTGTTGCAGGTAATATTTCAGAACATATTACCTTGGAGGTCCTTGCCTTTAAGGGGTTATCCACCATAAGGGGATTTTAGTACGTACCTGGCAGACAGTAATGGACATGCTTAGGAAGGATCTGCGCTTGTCTTGGGGCTAAATGGCTATGTTGTGAGATTACCATAACACTGGCTAGCTTTTTGTGAACTGGTATTTCCTGCTTGATTTTTTTTTTTTTTACTACAAATCCCACAATTCCATCTTCCTCCCTCCCACACATCAGCCACTCCACCCATTGAAACATAAATAAGAAGCATCCATTCAAAGATCTGTGGTTTTCAATCAGGGTGCCTACAGCTGTTGTATTAGTTGCCGAGTGATCCCTCTCCCACCAAGTGATCGCTCCACCCATTAAAGCAGACAGGCTCTCTGTCATAAGCTGACTAGTGAGTCAGGTCTCGGTCGCATTGCGACCTGGGAAAAATCTGAGACAACAGTCATTTTGTATGCTGTTAAAAATAAATATTGGGGTGAAAATCACATAAGAATTGTGAGAAAACCATCACACACAGGTACAGACACTGTATTATGAACTACACTAACTTTACAGCCCCTGTAGCATATTCAAATAAAAAGAATTCCGGGAATACCCCTTTATGCTGGCGGCCTAAGTCCCTGAAATCATTTTTAAGGACAATCCACCTACCTCTTACTTTGTCATTGGTGCCAATATGTACCATGACTGCTGGGTCCTCTACAGCCCCGCCCAGCAACCTGTCAACCTGATCCGCGATGTGCCGAACTCGAGCGCCAGGAAGACAACACACTGTTCGGCGATCACGGTCTTTGTGACAGGTCGCCCTGTCTGTCCCCTTAATAATTGAGTCCACCAGTGCCAATACCTGTCTGCCCTGCCCTACACTCCTCCCTCCCTCTTTACTGGAGCAGACACCCCCCTGGCAGTCAGAGGCAGAGTCCTGCTGCAGTACTGCTAGGCCTGAAATGGCATCCCCCTCATCTGACAACTGAGCAAACTTGTTGGGGTGTGCTAGTTCAGGACTAGCCTCCCTTACACTTTTCCCTCTACCCTATTTTCTAACTGTAACCCAGCTAGCTGCCTGACTGTCCTGTATCTCCGTCCCACTATCCTCCCCCACCTCTACCCAAGAGAGTACTTGCTCAGTGAGCAGGAGTCTCCTCTCCAGGTTGTTTATGCATCTCAGTGTTTCCAGTTGCTCCTCTAGATCCAGAATATGGGCTTCCAAATGAACAACTTGCACACATCTCGCACAGCAATATGCATCCTCAAACTACTGTTCAAGGATTGCATACAATGTGCAAGATGCACACTGGACTGCATTTTCCAACATGGATGCCATACTAGATTTGGGGATTGCAAAAATTAACAGTAAAAATAAAAACAATAAATTTTTGATCAATTTGAATCAATTTCAATTAGCCCCTTAAAGGGGTTATCCAGGAAAAAACTTTTTTTTTTATATATCAACTGGCTCCAGAAAGTTAAACAGATTTGTAAATTACTTCTATTAAAAAATCTTAATCCTTTCAGTACTTATGAGCTTCTGAAGTTAAGGTTGTTCTTTTCTGTCTAAGTGCTCTCTGATGACACGTGTCTCGGGAACCGCCCAGTTTAGAAGCAAATCCCCATAGCCAAACTCTTCTAAACTGGGTGGTTTCCGAGACACGTGTCATCAGAGAGAACTTAGACAGAAAAGAACAACCTTAACTTCAGAAGCTCATAAGTACTGAAAGGATTAAGATTTTTCAATAGAAGTAATTTACAAATCTGTTTAACTTTCTGGAGCCAGTTGATTAATAAAAAAAAGTTTTTTCCTGGATAACCCCTTTAACCCCTTAAGGACCCAGCCCAAATATACCTTAAGGACCCGGCCATTTTTTGGACATCTGACCACTGTCACTTCAAGCAATAATAACTCTGGGATGCTTTTACCTTTCATTCTGATTCCGAGATTGTTTTTTCGTGACATATTCTACTTTATGTTAGTGGTAAAATTTTGTCGATACTTGCATCATTTCTTGGTGAAAAATTCCAAAATTTGATGAAAAAATTGAAAATTTTGCATTTTTTTAACTTTGAAGCTCACTGCTTGTAAGGAAAATGGATATTCCAAATAAATTATACATTGATTCACATATACAATATGTCTACTTTATGTTTGCATCATAAAATTGACGTGTTTTTACTTTTGGAAGACATCAGAGGGCTTCAAAGTTCAGCAGCAATTTTCCAATTTTTCACAAAATTTTCAAAATCGGAATTTTTCAGGGACCAGTTCAGTTTTGAAGGGGATTTGAAGGGCCTTCATATTAGAAATACCCCACAAATGACCCCATTATAAAAACTGCACCCCTCAAAGTATTCAAAATGACATTCAGTCAGCGTTTTAACCCTTTAGGTGTTTCACAGGAATAGCAGCAAATTGAAGGAGAAAATTCAAAATCTTCATTTTTTACACTCGCATGTTCTTGTAGACCCAGTTTTTGAATTTTTACAAGGGGTAATAGATGAAAAATCCCCCCAAAATTTGTAACCCAATTCCTCTCGAGTAAGGAAATACCTCATATGTGTATGTCAAGTGTTCGGCGGGTGCACTAGAGGGCTCAGAAGGGAAGGACCGACAATAGGATTTTGGAGAGGGAATTTTGCTGAAATGGTTTTTGGGGGGCATGTCACATTTAGGAAGCCCCTATGGTGCCAGAACAGCAGAAAACCCCAACATGGCATACCATTTTGGAAACTAGACCCCTCAAGGCACGTAACAAGGGGTCCAGTGAGCCTTAATACCCCACAGGTGTTTGACGACTTTTCGTTAAAGTCGGATGTGTAAATGAAAAAAAAAATTTTTTCACTTAAGTGCAGTTTTTCCCCCAAATTTACCATTTTTACAAAGGGTAATGGGAGAAAATGCCTCCCCAAATTTGTAACCCCATCTCTTCTAATTAAGGAAATACCACATGTTAGGACATAAAATGCTCTGCGGGCGAAGTACAATGCTCAGAAGAGAAGGAGTCACATTTGGCTTTTTGAAAGCAACTTTTGCTGAAATGGTTTTTTGGGGGCATGTCGCATTTAGGAAGCCCCTGTGGTGCCAGAACGGCCAAAAATACCCACATGGCATACTATTTTGGAAACTACACCCCTCAAGGAAAGTAACAAGGGGTCCGCTGAGCCTTAACACCCCACATATGTTTGATGACTTTTCGTTAAAGTTGGATGTGTAAATGAAATATTTTTTTTTTTTTTACTAAAATGCAGTTTTTCCCCTAAATTTTACATTTTTACAAGGGGTAATAGGAGAAAATGACCCCCAAAATGTGTAACCCCATTTCTTCTGAGTATGAAAATACCCCATGTTAGGACGTAAAATGCTCTGCTGGTGAACTACAATGCTCAGAAGAGGAGGAGCGCCATTGAGCTTTTGGAAAGAGAATTAGTTTGGAATGGTAGTCAGGGGCCATGTGCGTTTACAAAGCTCCCCGTGGTGCCAGAACAGTAGAACCCCCCCACATGGGACCCCATTTTGGAAACTACACCCCTCACAGAATTTAATAAGGGGTGCAGTGAGTATTTACACCCCACAGATCTTTGGAACAGTGGGCTGTGCAAATAAAAAAATTTATTTTTCATTTTTACGGACCACTGTTCCAAAAATCTGTCATATACCTGTGGGGCGTAAATTCTCAATGTACCCCTTATTACATTACGTGAGGGGTGTAGTTTCCAAAATGGGGTCACATGTGTCGGGGGTCCATTGTTCTGGCACTATGGGGGCTTTGTAAACACATGTGGCCTTCAATTCCGGACAAATTTTCTCTACAAAATCCCAATGGCGCTCCTTCTCTTCTGAGCATTGTAGTTCGCCCCAGAGCACTTTAAATTCACATATGGGGTATGTTCTTACTCAGAAGAGATGGGTTTACAAATTTGGGGGGGGCTTTTTCCTATTTCCCGATGTGAAAATGAAAAATTTAGGGTAACACCAGCATTTTAGTGAAAAAATATAATTTTTTTCATTTTCCCATCCAACTTTAATGAAAATTCGTCAAACACCTGTGGGTTGTTCAGGCTCACTATACCCCTTGTCACGTTCGGTGAGGGGTGTAGTTTCCAAAATGGGGTCACATGTGGGTATTTTTTTTTTTTTGCGTTTGTCAGAACCGCTGTAAAATCAGCCACCCCTGTGCAAATCACCAATTTAGGCCTCAAATGTACTTGGTGCGCTCTCACTCCTGAGCCTTGTTTTGTGCCCGCAGAGCATTTTACACCCACATATGGGGTATTTCCGTACTCAGGAGAAATTGCGTTACAAATTTTGGGGGTCTTTTTTTTCCTTTTACCGCTTGTGGAAATAAAAAGTATGGGGCAACACCAGCATGTTAGTGTAAAATTTTTTTCTTTTTTTACACTAACAGGCTGGTGTAGCCCCCAACTTTTCCTTTTCACAAGCGGTAAAAGGAAAAAAAGCCCCCAAAATGTGTAGTGTAATTTCTCCCGAGTACGGAGATACCCCATATGTGGCCCTAAACTGTTTCCTTGAAATACGACAGGGCTCCGAAGTAATAGAGCACCATGCGCATTTGAGGACTAAATTAGGGATTACATAGGGGTATTCTACGCCAGTGATTCCCAAACAGGGTGCCTCCAGCTGTTGCTAAACTCCCAGCATGCCTGGACAGTCAGTGGCTGTCCAGAAATGCTGGGAGTTGTTGTTTTGCAACAGCTGGAGGCTCCGTTTTGGAAACCCTGCCGTACAAGACGTTTTAAATTGTTTATTGGGGGGGGGGGGGGGGACAGTGTAAGGGGGTGTATATGTAGTGTTTTACCCTTTATTATGTGTTAGTGTAGTGTTTTTAGGGTACATTCACACTGGCGGGTTACGGTGAATTTCCCGCTAGGAGTTTGCACTGTGGCAAAAAATTAGCCGCAGCCCAAACTTGAAGCAGGAAATTTACTGTAAACCCGCCTATGTGAATGTACCCTGTACGTTCACATGGGGGGGCAAACCTCCAGCTGTTTCAAAACTACAACTCCCAGCAGCATGTACTGACAGACCATGCATGCTGGGAATTGTAGTTTTGCAACAGCTGGAGGCACACTGGTTGGAAAACCTTCAGTTAGGTTCTGTTACCTAACTCAATATTTTCCAACCAGTGTGCCTCCAGCTGTTGCAAAACTACAATTCCCAGCATGTACTAATCACCGAAGGGCATGCTGGGAGATGTAGTTATGCAACAGCTGGAAGTACCCAACTACAACTCCCAGCATGCCGAGACAGCTGTTTGCTTTCTGGGCATGCTGGGAATTGCAGTTTTGCAACATCTGGAGAGCTACAGTTGTTAGACCACTGCACAGTGATCTCCAAACTGTGGACCTCCAGATGTTGCAAAACTACAACTCCCAGCATTTCCAGACAACAAACAGCTATGTGGGCATGCTAGGAGTTGTAGTTTTGCAACATCTGGAGGGATATAGTTTAGAGACCACTGTATAGTGGTCTCAAACTGCAGCCCTCCAGCTGTTGCAAAACTACATATTCCAGCATGCCCAAACAGCTGTCTGGGCATGCTGGGAGTTGTAGTTTTGCAACATCTGGAGGGCTACAGTTAGAGACCACAGTCTCAGACTGTAGCCCTCCAGATCTACTTACCGGCTTCTGTAGGATCCCGGGAGCCGTCCTCTTCAGAAGCACGTGACGCCGCCCGCCGATCAACGTCGCCGCAGCCTCCGGACGGGTAAGTGGACGTCAGCGCCCGGTCCCCTTCGGTTCCCCGTTCTGCCCCGCCTATTGTGGGTGGGCAGGACGGGGAAAACGAAAGTTAACCCCCCCGCCCCCGGTCTGCTATTGGTCGTCGCCTCTGACGATCAATAGCAGACCAATAGCAGGGATAGGAGGGGTGGCAACCCTGCCACCTCACTCCTATGCCTACAGGGGGATCGTGGGTGTCTTAGACAACCGCGATCCCCCTTCTATTCCGGGTCACCGTGTCACAATAGACCCGTATGACCCGGAATCGGCGCAAATCGCAAGTGTGAATTCACTTGCAATTATCGCCGACGTGGGGGGGTCTGATGACCCCCCTGGGTATTTGCACAGGGTGCCTGCTGATTGATATCAGCAGTCACCCCGGCCCGGTCCCCGCCCGGCGCGCGGCGGGGACCGAAATTCCCACGGACGTATGGATACGCCCTGGGTCCTTAAGTACCAGGACGTCAAGGCGTATCCATACGCCCTAGGTCCTTAAGTGGTTAAGGACCAAGCCCATTTTCACCTTAAGGACCAGAGTGTTTTTTTTTTGCAAATCTGACCATTGTCACTTTAAGCATTAATAACTCTGGAGTGCTTTTACTTTTCATTCTGATTCCGAGATTATTTTTTCGTGACATATTATACTTTAACATGTGGTAAAGTTTCGGTGTTACTTGGATCCTTTCTTGGTGAAAAATCCCCAAATTTGATGAAAAATTTGAAAATTTAGCATTTTCTTTTCTTTGAAATTAGATATATCAAATAAATGATAGATTAATTCACATATACAATATGTTTACTTTATGCTTGCATCATAAAGTTGACATGTTCTTACTTTTGGAGGACATCAGAGGGCTTCAAAGTTAAGCAGCTATTTTTCTAATTTTTCACAAAATTTTGAAAATCTGAATTTTTCTGGGACCAGTTCAGTTTTGAAGTGGATTTGAGGGGTCTTCATATTAGACATACCCCATAAATTACCCCATTATAAAAACTGCACCACCAAAGTATTCATAATGACATTCACAAAGTGTGTTAACCCTTTAGGTGTTTCACAGGAATAGCATTAAGCTGAAGGGGAAAGTTCAAAATCTTTTTTTACACTCGCATGTTCTTGTAGACCCAATTTTTGAACTTTTACAAGGGGTAAAAGGAGAAAAAGACCCCCAAAATTTGTAACCCAACTTCTCTCGAGTAAGGAAATACCTCATATGTGGATGTCAAGTGCTCTGCGTGTGCAATACAAGGCTCAGAAGGGAAGGAGCGACAATGGGATTTTGGAGAGTGAGTTTTTCTGAAATGGTTTTTGGAGGGCATGTCAGATTTAGGAAGCCCCTATGGTGCCAGAACAGCAAAAAAAAAAAAAAAAAAACAACATCATGGCATACTATTTTGGAAACTACACCCCTCAAGGAAAGTAACAAGGGGTCCAGTGAGCCTTAACACCCCACAAGTGTTTGACGACTTTTCGTTAAAGTCAGATGTGTAAAGTAAAATGTGCATTTCACTAAAATGCTGGTGTTACCCTAAATTTTACATTTTCACAAGGGGTAATAGGAGAAAACGCATCCCAAAATTTGTAACCCCATTTCTTCTGAGTATGTAAATGCCCCATATGTGGATGTAAAGTGCTATGCTGGCGCACTACAATGCTCAGGGGAGAAGGAGCGCCATTGAGCTTTTGGAGAGAGAATTTGGTTGGAATAGAAGTCGAGGGCCATGTGCATTTACATATCTCCCTGTGGTGCCAGAATAGTGGACCCTATTTTGGAAACTACACCCCTCACAGAATTTAATAAGGGGTGCAGTGAGCATTTATACCCTTCTGGCGTTTGACAGATCTTTGGAACAGTGGGCTGTGCAAATAAAAAAAAATATTTTTCATTTTCACAGACCACTGTTCCAAAAATCTGTCAGACACCTGTGGGTTGTAAATGCTCACTGTACCCCTTATTACATTCCGTGAATGGTGTGATTTCCAAAATGGGGTCACATGTGGGGGGGTCCACTGTTCTAGCACTATGGGGGCTTTGTAAACACACATGGCCTTCAATTTCAGACACATTCTCTTTCCAAGAGTCCAAAGGCGCTCCTTCTCTCCCGAGCATTGTAGTGCGCCAGCCGAGCACTTTACATCCACATATGGGGTATGTTATTACTCAGAAGAGATGGAGCTACAAATTCTGGGGGGCTTCTTTCCTATTCTCCCTTGTGAAATTGAAAAATGTAGGATAACACATGCATTTTTGTAAAAAAAAAAATGTTTTCTCATTTTCACATCCAACTTTAATGAAAATCTGTCAAACACCTGTGGGGTGTTAAGGCTCACTATACCCCTTGTCACGTTCCGTGAGAGGTGTAGTTTCCAAAATGGGGTCACGTGTGGGTATTTATTGTTTTGCGTTTATGTCAGAACCGCTGTAAAATCAACCACCCCTGTGAAAATCACCAATTTAGACCTCAAATGTACATGGTGCGCTCTCACTCCTGAGCCCTGTTGTGCACCCTCAGAGCATTTTAGGTCCACATATGGGGTATTTCCATACTCAGGAGAAATTGCGTAACAAATTTTTTATTTTTTTTTGCTTTTACCGCTTGTGAAAATGAAAAGTATGAGGCAACACCAGCATGTTAGTGTAAACAAAATTATTTTTTTACACTAACATGCTGGTGTAGACCCCAACTTTACCTTTTCATAAGGGGTAAAAGGAGAAAAAGCCCCCCAAAGTCTGTAACGCAATTTCTCTTTAGTACCGAAATACCCCATATGTGGCCCTAAACTATTGACTTGAAATACGACAGGGCTCCAAAGCGAGAGAGCGCCATGCGCATTTGAGGAATTAATTGGGGATTTGCATCCGCTACAAAAATACCCTACGGCATTGTTTCCCAAACAGGGTGTCTCCAGTAATTGCAAAACTCCCAGCATGCCTTGACAGTCAGCGGCTCGGAGTTATTGTTTTTAAACAGCTGGAGGCTCCGTTTTGGAAACAGTGCCGTACAAGATGTTTTTATTTTCATTGGGGGGGACTGTGTAGGGCTATGTGTACTGTTCTACTTTTTATTGTGTGCAGTGTAGTGTAGTGTTTTTAGGGTACATTCACACAGGCGGGGGTTTACAGTGAGTTTCTTGCTAGGAGTTTGAGCTGCGGCGGAAAATTTGCCGCATCTCAAACTTGCAGCAGAAAACTTGCTGTAAATCCGCCCGTGTGAATGTGCCCTGTACATTCACATGGGTGGGGGGCAAACCTCCAGCTGTTGCAAAACTACAACTCCCAGCATGCACTGACAGACCATACATGCTGGGAGTTGTAGTTATGCAACAGCTGGAGGCACATTGGTTGCAAAACACTGAGAGTTTGTTACTTAACTCAGTGTTTCACAACCAGTGTGCCTCCAGCTGTTGCAAAACTAGAACTCCCAGCATGTACAGTCTCTCAGTGCATGCTGTGAGTTGTATTTTTGCAACAGCTGGAGGCACACTAGTTGCGAAACACTGAGTTAGGACACAAACTCTGTTTCACAACCAATGTGTCTCCAGTTGTAGTTTTGCAACAGATTGAGGCACACTGCTACAACTCCCAGAATGCCCTTTGGTAGTCTGTGCATGCTGGGAGTTGTAGTTATATAGCCAAAAACAAAGAGACCCACAATACTAATATTATTTCAAAAAGTATAACAATCTTTATTAGACAATATAAAACAGACAATTAAAAATAAGCAACAGCTGGATACACACTTTTTCATAGACTACCAAAGGGCATGCTGGGAGTTGTAGTTGTAACTCCAGCTGTTGCAAAACTACAACTCCCAACATGCCCTTTGGCTGTGCATGCTGAGAGTTCTTGCTAAGCAACAGCAGGAGGTGAATGGGCCTCACCTCCTGCTGTATCTTGCCACCGGGACCACCGCTGCTGCTCCTGTTGCCGCCACTCCTGCAGCACCAAAGGGGACCCTGCCGGACCAGGGAGAGGTAAGAGACCCCCGCCGGCCCCGATCGCCGCCCGGATCACCGCCCAGGAGGGTCGTGATTGGTTGGTCATTCCGACCGATCAATCACTTGATCCAGAGATCCGGATGACCCAGAATCGCCGCAAATTGCCACTCTGAATTGACATGGGGCGGGGGGGGGGGGTACAGGTACACCCTGTGTCCTTAAATACCAAGACGTCAGGGCGCACCTGTACGTCCTATGTTCTTAAGGGGTTAATCTTCCTGAATTTAAAGTCCTCTCACTTTTATACTTACACTCACTTGTATACTTCACACTCTTGTATACAGACACCCAATCACTAGCTCAAACAATCGCTTAGTGTACTTGCTTTTATAGCTACCAGATACCACCTCTCTCTTCCACTGCCTGGAAGTGAATGCAAAGGGCTAGCTGGCTGCAAACAGCTGTAATTTATCAGCTGCTTAGTATTTAACTATGTGAAATGAGAAAAATTGCCCTTATGCTGTATGGAGGCATGTCGGGATACGCTATGCAATGCATAGCCTGTTTTCACGTTGAAACAATGTTTATTTTCAGATTTTTCTCCATACAGCATAAGTACGATTTTTCTCATTTCACAACACTACCCATAGAACACAATCCAGCGACCAGCCATCGAAGGTTCACACAGCTATGTAGGAGAGAACATTTCTGAATATTTAAGCTTAATACTTTGGTGCCACAGGGCTTGAATGAATATATTGAACATTCAGTCTAAAAAACATCCAGTCCTCCAAAATCACAGCATTGCCTAAATCTCCTGATTTTCTCAACATCTGGAGGTCCACTTTTTTAATGACCACGATCCTAGACCGGAAGAAGAAAAACTTACATTATAGAATAATGCAAGGAAAACATAATATAATCTGTCAAAATACACTGGTCCTCCACACATTAACTGTGTGAATACAGGTAGGCACACATCTGATTGGTTACTGTGTAATAGCCTCTTCAAATCCCATTGTTTACAGCGTGACACTGTTTCCACCAATGAAAGTCTTTGGAATCAAGCATTCTGATTGGCCATCACATCTCATTCACACATCCTTGACGGCGCGAATACGCGGCCCTGTGCGCAGACTCTCAAATTCTCCCTCGCATTTGGGACTCGGGTAGGCGCCAGTCTGATTGGCTAAAATCCAGAAGCGACCGGATCCTGATTGGATACAGTTATACACATACATCAGACGGGTCTATACAGATGGTGATTGGCCCACATCCATATCACACACCCACTCCGGGTGAACTACTATTGGCTGACTGACGATCATGTGACCAAACCCAGCTCAAGCAAATTCACCAAGTTTTACTGATGACGTCCTCTGAGAAAAAGCCCCATGATTGGCTGCCCATTTTTCATGAATGAAAAAGCGGGCGATTCAAAACATACTACACATCCAAGCCTCAACCTCAATTCCAGCCTTGTTTGGCTTTACAGAGCGAGCTTAGACAAGCTGCTTTATAATCTTAATTCTAATTTTAATATGTTTTATTTTCCTTTTTCGAAATGTATGTATATGGGTTTTATTATTTATTATATATGATATGTATAAATCCCCCGAAAAAGTGCCTTTAAACCATTTATCTATACTAGCATGATTTCACCTTGACCTTTGACCTTTGTATTTTGGTGCCAGAAACAACTGTATTTAAAAGAACCATTGCATGACAATCATTAGACAGCCTTTCTTGCAATTGAAAAACGGAGAACTTACTCCCGAAACGCATTTGCTTCACTGTCCATTATATTTTTTTGCTTTTAATGTGTCAATAAAAGAAGTCTTGATACATAATACTGGACTGATGCCTGAAAGTGATCGCTAGAGAGCAGCGCCAATGCAAAGGACTTTTTCCTGATCCACAAGTATTTTTCATTTACCGGACTCCCCTCTGCCACGAGGAAACGGTTCAAAAAATTTGCAGGCTGCAGCTGAGATCCCACCTCTGTACCCCATACGGAAGGGTTATATGCATGAACCCAAGGGTCATCTCAGGTGGGCACAACATCTCACAAGGGAACCTGGGGACCGTTACGTCACAGAATTACGCAAGGCGCTGTTTTCTTTCTCCTTCCTTTTTCTTTTTCCTCATTTGTTTTAACACACAGGTACAGACACTATATTATTAACTACACTAACTTTACAGCCCCTGTAGCATAGTCAAATAAAAAAAATCCCATTAATTCCCATTAATATTTATTTTTATGCTTAACATGTAAAAATATTTACTGTTTTACTGCTATGCTGGACTTTCACTGCTTGGCAGCATACATAAAAATCTAATTTCGCCATCAGTAGGAAAAGTTGACCAGGCTGTTTAAAATCTATTGCAATTTTCCTTATTGTGCACTTTATTTAGATACAATGTATGAAGTTAAAATGCTTCTGTATATAGCACCTAATTCCTTGTGCATTAATGTTTGAAGACACATTTTAATGAAGCCATATTTTATCCATCTTGTGTTTGAATATTAACCCCTTAAAGGGGTAGTCCAGTGGTGAAAAACTTATCCCCTATCCTAAGGATAGGGGATAAGTTTGAGATCGCGGGGGGTCCGACCGCTGGGGCCCCCTGCGATCTCTCTGTACGGGGCCCCGGCTCTCCGCCGAGATAGCGGGTGTCGACCCCCGCACGAGGCGGCGGCCGATACGCCCCCTCAATACATCTCTATGGCAGAGCCGGAGATTGCCGAAGGCAGCGCTTCGGCTCTGCCATAGAGTTGTATTGAGGGGGCGTGTCGGCCGCCGCCTCGTGCGGAGGTCGACACGCCCCCTTCCAGCGGGCTGTCGGGGCTCCGTACAGGAGATCGCGGGGGGCCCCAGGGGTCGGACCCCCCGCGATCTGCAACTTATCCCCTATCCTTAGGATAGGGGATAAGTTGCTCACCACTGAATCACCACTGGACTACTCCTTTAAGGACCAGGGTTTTTTCCTTTTTTTAACTTTCATTTTTACCTCCTTACATTTAAAAAATCATAACTCTTTCACCTATTTTGCACCTAAAAATCCATAAGATGGCTTATTTTTTGCGCCACCAATTCTACTTTGTAATGACATTAACCATTTTGCCCAAAAATCTACAAGTAACGGAAAAAGAATCATTGTGCGACAAAATTGAAGGAAAAACACCATTTTGTAACTTTTGAGGGCTTCCGTTTCTACACAGCACATTTTTTGGTAAAAATGACACCTTATCTTTATTCTGTAGGTCCATACGATTAAAAGGATACCCTACTTATATAGGTTTAATTTTGTCGTACTTCCGGAAAAAATCATAACTACATGCAGGAAAATGTATACGTTTAAAATTGTCATCTTCTGACCCCTATAACATTTTTATTTTTCTGCATAGGGGGCGGTATGAGGACTAATTTTTTGCGCGGTACCATTCTTGTATTGATCAAACTTTTTGATCGCTTTTTATTAATATTTTCATGATATAAAAAGTTACCAAAAATACGCTATTTTGGAATGTTTGGAATATTTTAGCGCGTACGTCATTGACCGTGCGGTTTAATTAACAATATATTTTTATAATTCGGACATTTCCTCAGGCGGCGATACCAAAGATGTTTAATTTTATCTTTATTTACACCGTTTTTTTTTTTGTAAATGGGAAAAAGGGGGTTGATTCAAACTTTTATTAGGGAAGGGGTTAAATGAGCATTATTAACTTTTTTTTCCCCTTTTTATTTTTTGCAGTGTTATAGCTCCCATAGTGGGCTATAACACTGCACTCACTGATCTTTTACATTGATCAATGGTTTCTCATAGGAAACCATCGATCAATGATTCTGCCGCTTGACTGCTCATGTCTGGATCTCAGGCACTGAGCAGTCAATCGGGGATCGGACACCAGGAGGCAGGTAAGGGGAACCTCCTCATGTCCTACAGCTGTTCGGTACACCGGTCCCGAACAGCCCCCTGAGCTAGCCACGTCTAAAGGGTTAATACGCTGCATCTAAAGGGTTAATAGTGCGCGGCACCGCGATCAGTGCCACGCGCTATTAGCCATGATCCTGGCCGTTGTTGATGCGGAGCCAAGCGTGGCCCCACGTTATAGAAAGGGAAAGGACCCAGGATGTACAGGTACACCCTTGGTCCTTAACAGGTTAAAGGACTTGGCTACCTTTTTCTTAAATTATTAATTGTACTTGACTAGCATAGTTATACCACTTGCTTACTGCCATGTGCTCCCACTGTGCCTCATTGTCGAGATATAAGAAGCCCTGCCCCCTTGCTGCCCATCCTTCTTTGCACTGTGAACAGCAATTGCTTTTATAAGATGGCTGAACATGACAGAGCATGTCACCAAGTACCTCCGATGATGTCCTCCACTGGGCCTGTATATGCCTATGGAAGATGTTGAGTGACATTCACGGTACGTGCTCCTCCAGCTCAGCTACATCTCCACAGTGGGAGCACATGAAAGCAAATAGGTGACAAAACTGTAACAGGGTATTTAATAAGAATCATGCAGAAGTAAAGGCCTGTAGTTATTCAAAGTATAGTAACTGGCCAATGGTAAATGGCCAGTGACTGCAAATCAAAGAAAACTGCCTTAGTTGCCCATAAGAACAAATCACTGCACACCTTTAATTTTCGAGGACCAAATTTGAAATGTACTTACATAGCGTGACATAAAATGGCAAAAACTAAGCAAGAATATTTGGCTGTGGAATTTGGAAGAATGGGTCTGTTGTGAAATTACAGCAAAACTTTTAGAATATATTCAGTAATTGTTCTCTGCATAATAAATGCATTTTGCTTTCTGTGATACAATCAGTATGGTAACATTTTGGGCTATGAAAAACCATGTGCCCTTATCGAGCACTATGTAATGAGCAGGTGCATAATCTACAGTCCCTTCTTTTTTTGCCAAGAATACTGTCACTGGCCACTCCTACCTGGGCATGATTGAAATGGCCTATGTCACAGATCTGCTAAACTTAGTAATCAGTAGTAATCAGCAGAATGTGCCCCACACTTCCATTTTGATGTTTGCCGATATCTGAATGAAACTCCTCTGGAACTTTGGATCAAAGAAAACTATTTACAAATGTTGTGATGGCTTCCACGATCACCAGATATATCACCCTGCAAATGATTTCTCTGGGGCTGCATCAAGAATTTGGTGTGACTGACCACCCTCCCAAGCCATAAGATCTAAATAAGCTGAAAGAATGCAATACTGAAACTGTGGAATCGATATCTGAGCATATGTCGGCACGTGTTTGGACAAGACACTGTGACATCACACTGTATTTATTTTCAGCCATTCATGGGCAAAAGCAAAAGTCATAGCCCAAGAAATGGCTTTTTTTTTATCATAAAAATCATTTATCACTACAACTGGATGTTTTATTTGAAGGGGTATTCCCAGCTCCAGATGTTAAAGGTGTACTCTGGTGGAAAAATGTTTTTTTCTTAATCAACTGGTGGCAGAAAGTTAAACAGATTTGTAAATTACTTCTATTAAAAAATCTTAATCCTTCCAGTACTTATTAGCTACTGAATACTACGGAGGAAATTCTTATCTTTTTGGAACACAGAACTCTCTGCTGACATCTCTGTCCATTTTAAAAACTGTCCAGAGCAGCATATGTTTGCTATGGGGATTTTCTCCTACTCTGGACAGTTCTTAAAATGGACAGAGATGTCAGCAGAGAGCACTGCGCTCGTGGTTCAGCAGAGAGCTCTGTGCTCCAAAAAGAAAATAATTTTCTCTGTAGTATTCAGCAGCTTGGATGGAAGGTTTAAGATTTTTTAATTTTTATTTACAAATCTGTTTAACTTTCTGGCACCAGTTGATTTAAAAAAATAAAGTTTTCCTCCGGAGTACCCCTTTAAATAAGGGATAACTTTGGGTTTTGAACACTCATTTAAAGTGTTACCTAATCTTTACAACCCATCTTGGCAACTCATATGGACTGAGCCAGACCAAAGACTCATCCATGCATCATATAAACCCATAGTGGCTGCAGTAGGGGAAATGTGTATCTGGCCACAGAAACTAAGGCTGATTGCTGGGAACTTGTCGAAATGGGTTGTCGGGAGCTAAAGACAATGGGGTTTATTTACTAAGAGTGGAGTGTAGGTTTCTTTGTGTGTTTTGATTTCCCACTGGTATTTTCCCAAGGTATTTACTAAGGTTTCCCTACATTTTGCACTTTTCCCTACATTTTGCTTTTTTTACAACTGTTCTGATCTGTCGGGTTTTTCTGAGCACAAATACACCACTTTTTCGGTGGAAACCTTAGAAAATATGTTGGGATTTTCCAAAACGGCCGGGACCACGCCCCTTTATCGGGACCACGCCCGCTTTATCCCGTGGCCATGCCCCCTTTTCGTGGTTTTCTTGTAAAATGGAGGGTTTTGGTTTTTTGGGTCGCAAATTGTGTCGCAAGGGACGTGCGACACGATTTGGGCTCAAAACCTGACAAAAAAGAGTCGGGATCATGTTAGTAAATAAACCCCAATGTGTCACATGAGTATACAATGACATGTTAAAATTTTAAGCACTCTGCCTAGCATGTTCGTCAGCCCCACAGAGCAAGAAAAGTGGTGTGCACCATTTCTTTTGAGGATGTTTCTGTCCCTATTCTCGGGATTGATGAGGGTCCCAGCAGGTATACCATTAATAAGCTTGTTTCCCCCTTCTTGTGCATTGATCTTCAACAGTAGAATCTTTATTGTTACTTGAATGTACAGTAAGATACAGCATCAGGATGAATATCCTTGGCGAGGAGCGAGAGACGCAGCTCTCAGTTTTTTTAAAATCCTGGATATCCATTTTAGGTCCCAGATTTAAATGATCTGACTACATTAATATTTTAAACTTTTTAACTTGAGCTTCCTAGCCTTATAAACACAAGAGTTTTAGAATGTACAATGAATGGTGCAAAAACAATGAGAAAAATCATCACTTGCATGACTGGTTTATGGATAAAGGTGGAGACTTTTTAAGCAGATGTTTTTGTACTCCTGTCTTATGTAAAACTCTGTCCGTATTATTTTGCCGTGGATTTACTGATAATCATATTCCTCAAGGTGGATCGGAGGCTGCTTGTGTGCCAGATTGGTGTTGGGGTAGATATCTGCAGCAATTTACACCTGGTGTAAATTGTAACAAATATGGTGTTTGTGGATGCCACGCTCCCTCATCCGTGCAAAGCCGAGCCCCCCTTCCACCACTTTGACAAATGTGGTGCTGTAAAAAAAAAAAACAGACTGGAAAAAGTTATAGAATTGTTGTGCATAATGGGCGTTTGCACAAACTATTAGCGACTTTTGACAGTCTGCATCTATTTAAATTTTTTCATTTATGAGTCTGGCGGTAATTGTACAAAGTTAGGCCATGGTCGTCGGAAAAATCCATTGACAATTCTGCAACAGGGCAGAAAAATGCGGTACATTACGCCTAAAAAAACATATTTTATTAAAACATCAGCTGGTGATTACTTTGGCATGGACTTTCACAGTATCTAGGCCCTTGACAGATTAACGGGTACAAAATAGTACACTACTTAGATGTAGGTATGTGGTATGCACTTATGAGGGCAGAAAAATGCAGGACAATACGCTTAAAAAAAAACTATTTTAGTAAAACACCAGCTGGTGATTACTTTGGCCTGGAGTTTAACCCCTTAGTGACGAAGGACGTATATTTACATCCTCCGCCAGATCCCGCCATATGCCGCAGGGTCACGCAGTGTCCCCTCGTCATATCTGGTCGGTCCCGGCAGCCATCAACTGTTAATACACGGCAGTGATCTGTGTAAAAGATCAGTGTGTGCAGTGTTATAGGTCCCTATGGGAGCTATAACACTGCAAAAAAAAGTTTAAAAAAAAGTGTTAATAAAGATCATTTCACCCCTTCACTAACAAAAGTTTGAATCACCCCCCTTTTCCCATAAAAAAATAAATAAAACAGTGTAAATAAAAATAAACATATGCGGTACCGCCGCGTGCATAAATGTCCGAACTATAAAAATATATCAATAATTAAACCGCACGGTCAATGGCGTACACGTAAAAAAATTCCAAAGTCCAAAAAAGCGTATTTTTGGTCACTTTTTATACCATTAAAAAATGAATAAAAAGTGATCAAAAAGTCAGATCAAAACAAACATGGTACCGATAAAAACTTCAGATCACTGCGCAAAAAATGAGCCCTCATACCGCCCTGTATGTGGAAAAATAAAAAAGTTATAGGGGTCAGAAGAGGACACTTTTAAACGTATAAATTTTCCTGCATGTAGCTATGATTTTTTCCAGAAGTACGACAAAATTAAACCTGTATAAGTAGGGTATCATTTTAACCGTATGGACCTACAGAATAATGATAAGGTGTCATTTTTACCGAAATATGCACTGCGTAGAAACGGAAGCCCACAAAAAGACAAAATTGTGTTTTTTCTTCGATTTTGTCGCACAATGATTTTTTTTTCCGTTTCGCCGTGGATTTTTGGGTAAAATGACTAATGTCACTGCAAAGTAGAATTGGTGACAGAAAAAAAAAGCCATAATATGGATTTTAGGTGGAAAATTGAAAGGGTTATGATTTTTAAAAGGTAAGGAGGAAAAAACGAAAATGCAAAAACTGAAAAACCCTGCATCCTTAAAGGGGTAGTCCAGTGGTGAAAAACTTATCCCCTATCCTAAGGATAGGAGATGAGTTTGAGATCGCAGGGGGTCCGACCGCTGGGGCCCCCTGCGATCTCTCTGTACAGGGGCCAGGCTCTCCAGCCAGATAGCGGGTGTCGACCCCCGCACGAAGCGGCGGCCGACACGCCCCCTCAATAGATCTCTATGGCAGAGCCGGAGATTGCCGAAGGCAGAGCTTCGGCTCTGCCATAGAGTTGTATTGAGGGGGCGTGTCGGCCGCCGCCTCGTGCGGAGGTCGACACGTCCCCTTCCCGCAGGCTGTCGGGGCTCCGTACAGGAGATCGCAGGGGGCCCCAGGGGTCGGACCCCCCGCGATCTGCAACTTATCCCCTATCCTTAAGATAGGGGATAAGTTGTTCACCACTGAGTCACCACTGGACTACTCCTTTAAGGGGTTAACAGTATCTAGGCCCTTGACAGATTAGCAGGTACAAAATAGTACACTACTTAGATGTAGGTATGTAGTATGCACTTATGAGGGCAGAAAAATGCGCTACTGTAAGCTTAATAAACGTATTGGAGTAAAACACCAGCCAGTAATTACTTTTGGCTGACCTTTCACAGTATGTAGGCCCTTGGCAGATTAACAGGCACAAAATAGTATACCACTTAGATGTAGGTATGTGCTATGCACTTCTGAGGGCAGAAAAATGCGGTACAGTATGCTTAAAAATTTTTTTTTAGTAAAACACCAGGTGGTGATTACTTTGGCATGGACTTTCACAGTATTTAGACCCTTGACAGATTTACAGGCACAAAATAGTACACCACTTAGATGTAGGTATGTGGTATGCACTTATGAGGGCAGAAAAATGCGGTACAGTACGGTTAAAAAAAAAGTATTTTTAGTAAAACACCAGCTGGTGATTACTTTTGGCTGTCCTTTTACAGTATGTAGGCCCTTGACAGATTAACAGGTACAAAATAGTACATTACTTAGATGTACGTGTGCGGTATGCACTTATGAGGGCCGAAAAATGCGCTACTGTACACTTAATAAACATATTGGAGTAAAACACCAGCCAGTTATTACTTTTGGCTGTCCTTTCACAGTATGTAGGCCCTTGACAGATTAACAGGCACAAAATAGTATACCACTTAGATGTAGGTATGTGGTATGCACTTATGAGGGCAGAAAAATGCGGTACAGTACGCTTAAAAAAACGTATTTTAGTAAAACACCAGGTGGTGATTACTTTGGCCTGGACTTTCACAGTATTTAGACTCTTGACAGATTAACAGGCAAAAAATAGTACACTACTTAGATGTACGTATATGGTATGCACTTATGAGGGCAGAAAAATGCGGTACAGTATGCTTTTTGCACAACACCAGCAGAACACAGCAATGCTGCAGCACAAAAAAGCTGTGTATTTAACACAAAATTTCACTCTGTCAAAGACTATTAGGAATGGACTGCTGGTTATTATACCATCTACAGACTAGTATAACCAGTAGATGATTTGTTGTGGAACAGACACAGAATTGCGCTGAAAAATTGTTCCTGCCTCCTCTGCTAAGGTTTATGAAGTTGAGGCAGCTTTTTGAAATGTATGAGGTAACACACAGCTATCTGCTCCATTCTGTAATACAATGCTGAAAAAAGTAACTCGAGATTAATGGCTGCAGTAAAAATCCTTTTCAGGGAAAAAAATACTGCTCTGTCCACCAGAACGCTGCTGTGACTATGATGTGAAATGCTGCTGGAATGAGCTTTTCTGTGTAACACACACACACAGCGATGTCCGTCCTATCTATTTGCACTGTAATGAATTATATGAGGAGCCGCAAAATGGCTGCCGAATATATAGGGCTGTGACATCACAGGGGTGACTGGCTGCTGATAGGCTGCATCCTGCATGTGATTCAGGGTCATCCCGCCTACTTCCCTTCCCGCCTTGCCTTCCCGCCTTCCCAGCATTCCTTGCCCCATGTACTGACATGTGGATCTGCCATTTTAGATGTTCTGGAGCCTGGACCGCAGGAAATGGAGTTTAATGAAGCGATTCGCGCGATGGAATCACGGCCATATTCGCATTAGTTGCCAATCGAATATTTCATGAAATTCATAACAAATTCGGGTTCGTCAGCTTCGATTCGCTCATCTCTAATAGTATCTGTTATGTTTTTTTTTTTTACAAATGTATACAAATTTTCTATAGATTTGTCAAAGAAAAAAAAAATAAACTCACACTTTTTACTTTGAATATTGGCCAGATTCAATTTCCAGCTTTTTTTTTCTAAATGTAAGCATTATGCTAAATGTTTTATTGTTGATGTTATTACATTGTTGTACATTTTGGAAAAATTTTATTTTGGCGGTTCTTAATCTTTATGCAAGTTATTTATATTTTTATGTTCAATTGTTTAACTTATTGTGCCAGGAATCCTAATGGTCTGGTAAGACATTTCACCTTTGACTCCAACATTGATATGGAAATGTTAAACAAATGGCCCTAAATTGAAGGAGCTGAAAGAGATAGCATTAGACACAGCCTGAGGTGAAACCTTTGTAGGAGAGCTAGACAGAGAAACAAATGTAAAATTGGAGGGAATTTTTTTCAGAAAGAGAGGGAAAGTTAAGCAAATTTGGATTACCAGAACATTCATGGCATTCCCTTAAAGGGAACCAAGCATTAGATTTTACCGGGGGGTGTTCCTGCACGTAGGTATAGTGAGAATATGAAGTTTGTAAGTCTCCCTCACAGCCCCAGTAAGTAGTCCCCTGGGCAATGTGCTATGCTTACCCAGTTCCGCCGCCCAGGCCTTAGTGATTCCCCCCCCCCCCCCCCGGTGTGATTGACAGTCTGCGTCATCGCTCTGCTCCCTAAGCAGACAGAGCAGAGCGGAGGGGGCATTACTACGGCCCTGGCCCTAAGGACTGGGTAAGCTTAGCTCCCCATCCAGGGCCATGGGGGAGACTTGCAAACTTCATATCCTCACCATCCTTGCACGCAGGAAAGTTCCCTGGGGATGATGAGGATGATGGCCATCACGCCCCCTCCCATAGACTTGCATAGCGGGGGGGGTGATGTCACACTGGGAAAGAGTCGTGATGTCACGATACTCTGGCCCTGTGGTCGGCACCCAGCAGTTTGTGAGCTGGCAGCGCGGCATGGAGCTCAAAGAGGTGGGTGCCGAATGCAAGATTTAACCTTAGCTAAAAGACTGTACTGCAATCACATACAGTCATGGCCTTAAATGTTGGCACCCCTGAAACTTTTCAAGAAAATAAAGTATTTCTCAGAGAAAAAAAGGATTGCAGTAACACATGTTTTTGCTATACATGTGTTTATTCACTTTGTGTGTATGGGAACTAAACAAAAAGAGAGGAAAAAAAGCTAATTGTACATAATGTCACACCAAACTCCAAAAAGGGGCTTGACAAAATTATTGGCACCCTTAACTTAATATTTGGTTGCACACCGTTTGGAAAAATAACTGAAATCAGTCGCTTCCTATAGCCATCAATAAGCTTCTTAAACCTCTCAGCCGGAATGTTGGACCACTCTTCCTTTGCAAACTGCTCCAGGTTTCTCTTATTGGAAGAGCGCCTTTTCCCAACAGCAATTTTAAGATCTCTCCACAGGTGTCCAATGGGATTTAAATCTGGACTCATTGCTGGCCACTTCAGAACTCTCCAGCGCTTTGTTGCCATCCATTTCTGGGTGTTTTTTTTATGTATGTTTGGGGTCGTTGTCCTGCTGGAAGACCAAAGATCTCAAATGCAAACCCAGCTTTTTGACACTGGGCTGTACAATCCAAAATCCATTGGTAATCCTCAGATTTCATGATGCCTTGCACACATTGAAGGCTCCCTGTGCCAGAGGCAGCAAAACTACCCCAAAACATAATTGAACCTCCACCATATTTCACTGTAGGTACTGTGTTCTTTTCTTTGTAGGCCTCATTCCATTTTCGGTAACCAGTAGAATGATGTGCTTTACCAAAAAGCTCTAGCTTGGTCTCATCTGTCCACAAGATGTTTTCCCAGAAGGATTATTGTTACGCCGAGCGCTCCGGGTCCCCGCTCCTCCCCGGAGCGCTCGCTTCACTCTCCCCGCGGCAGCGCTCCGGTCACGTCCTCTGACCCGGGGCGCTGCGATTCCGCTGCCAGCCGGGATGCGATTCGCGATGCGGGTAGCGCCCGCTCGCGATGCGCACCCCGGCTCCCCTACCTGACTCGCTCTCCGTCTGTTCTGTCCCGGCGCGCGCGGCCCCGCTCCCTAGGGCGCGCGCGCGCCGGGTCTCTGCGATTTAAAGGGCCACTGCGCCGCTGATTGGCGCAGTGGTTCCAATTAGTGTGTTCACCTGTGCACTTCCCTATATCACCTCACTTCCCCTGCACTCCCTTGCCGGATCTTGTTGCCTTAGTGCCAGTGAAAGCGTTCCTTGTGTGTTCCTTGCCTGTGTTTCCAGACCTTCTGCCGTTGCCCCTGACTACGATCCTTGCTGCCTGCCCCGACCTTCTGCTACGTCCGACCTTGCTTTTGCCTACTCCCTTGTACCGCGCCTATCTTCAGCAGCCAGAGAGGTGAGCCGTTGCTAGTGGATACGACCTGGTCACTACCGCCGCAGCAAGACCATCCCGCTTTGCGGCGGGCTCTGGTGAAAACCAGTAGTGGCTTAGAACCGGTCCACTAGCACGGTCCACGCCAATCCCTCTCTGGCACAGAGGATCCACTACCTGCCAGCCGGCATCGTGACAGTAGATCCGGCCATGGATCCCGCTGAAGTTCCTCTGCCAGTTGTCGCTGACCTCACCACAGTGGTCGCCCAGCAGTCACAACAGATAGCGCAACAAGGCCAACAGCTGTCTCAACTGACCATTATGCTACAACAGTTACTACCACAGCTTCAGCAGTCATCTCCTCCGCCAGCTCCTGCACCTCCTCCGCAGCGAGTGGCCGCTCCTGGGATACGCTTATCCTTGCCGGATAAATTTGATGGGGACTCTAAGTTTTGCCGTGGCTTTCTTTCCCAATGTTCCCTGCATCTGGAGATGATGTCGGACCTGTTTCCCACTGAAAGGTCTAAGGTGGCTTTCGTAGTCAGCCTTCTGTCCGGAAAAGCCCTGTCATGGGCCACACCGCTCTGGGACCGCAATGACCCCGTCACTGCCTCTGTACACTCCTTCTTCTCGGAAATCCGAAGTGTCTTTGAGGAACCTGCCCGAGCCTCTTCTGCTGAGACTGCCCTGTTGAACCTGGTCCAGGGTAATTCTTCCGTTGGCGAGTATGCCGTACAATTCCGTACTCTTGCTTCAGAATTGTCCTGGAATAATGAGGCCCTCTGCGCGACCTTCAAAAAAGGCCTATCCAGCAACATTAAAGATGTTCTGGCCGCACGAGAAATTCCTGCTAATCTACATGAACTTATTCACCTAGCCACTCGCATTGACATGCGTTTTTCCGAAAGGCGTCAGGAACTCCGCCAAGATATGGACTCTGTTCGCACGAGGCGTTTCTTCTCCTCGGCTCCTCTCTCCTCTGGTCCCCTGCAATCTGTTCCTGTGCCTCCCGCCGTGGAGGCTATGCAGGTCGACCGGTCTCGCCTGACACCTCAAGAGAGGACACGACGCCGTATGGAGAACCTCTGCCTGTACTGTGCTAGTACCGAACACTTCCTGAGAGATTGTCCTATCCGTCCTCCCCGCCTGGAAAGACGTACGCTGACTCCGCACAAAGGTGAGACAGTCCTTGATGTCTACTCTGCTTCTCCACGTCTTACTGTGCCTGTGCGGATGTCTGCCTCTGCCTTCTCCTTCTCTACAGTGGCCTTCTTGGACTCTGGATCTGCAGGAAATTTTATTTTGGCCTCTCTCGTCAACAGGTTCAACATCCCGGTGACCAGTCTCGCCAGACCCCTCTACATCAATTGTGTAAATAATGAAAGATTGGACTGTACCATACGTTTCCGCACGGAGCCCCTTCTTATGAGCATCGGATCTCATCATGAGAGGATTGAACTTTTGGTCCTCCCCAATTGCACCTCGGAAATTCTCCTTGGACTTCCCTGGCTTCAACTTCATTCCCCTACCCTGGATTGGTCCACTGGGGAGATCAAGAGTTGGGGGTCCTCTTGTTCCAAGAACTGTCTAAAACCGGTTCCCAGTAACCCTTGCCGTAACTCTGTGGTTCCTCCAGTAACCGGTCTCCCTAAGGCCTATATGGACTTCGCGGATGTTTTCTGCAAAAAACAAGCTGAGACTCTACCTCCTCACAGGCCTTATGATTGCCCTATCGACCTCCTCCCGGGCACTACTCCACCCCGGGGCAGAATTTATCCTCTCTCTGCCCCAGAGACTCTTGCCATGTCCGAATACGTCCAGGAGAATCTAAAAAAGGGCTTTATCCGTAAATCCTCCTCTCCTGCCGGAGCCGGATTTTTCTTTGTGTCCAAAAAAGATGGCTCCCTACGTCCTTGCATTGACTACCGCGGTCTTAATAAAATCACGGTTAAGAGCCGCTACCCCTTACCCCTCATCTCTGAACTCTTTGATCGCCTCCAAGGTGCCCACATCTTCACTAAATTGGACTTAAGAGGCGCCTATAACCTCATCCGCATCAGAGAGGGGGACGAGTGGAAAACGGCATTTAACACCAGAGATGGACACTTTGAGTATCTGGTCATGCCCTTTGGACTGTGCAACGCCCCTGCCGTCTTCCAAGACTTTGTCAATGAAATTTTTCGTGATCTGTTATACTCCTGTGTTGTTGTATATCTGGACGATATCCTAATTTTTTCTGCCAATCTAGAAGAACACCGCCAGCATGTCCGTATGGTTCTTCAGAGACTTCGTGACAACCAACTCTATGCCAAAATTGAGAAATGTCTGTTTGAATGCCAATCTCTTCCTTTTCTAGGATATTTGGTCTCTGGCCAGGGACTACAGATGGATCCAGACAAACTCTCTGCCGTCTTAGATTGGCCACGCCCCTCCGGACTCCGTGCTATCCAACGCTTTTTGGGGTTCGCCAATTATTACAGGCAATTTATTCCACATTTTTCTACCATTGTGGCTCCTATCGTGGCTTTAACCAAAAAAAATGCTGATCCCAAGTCCTGGCCTCCTCAAGCAGAAGACGCCTTTAAACGACTCAAGTCTGCCTTTTCTTCGGCTCCCGTCCTCTCCAGACCTGACCCTTCCAAACCCTTCCTATTGGAGGTTGATGCCTCCTCAGTGGGAGCTGGAGCTGTTCTTCTACAAAAAAATTCTTCCGGGCATGCTGTCACTTGTGGTTTTTTCTCTAGGACCTTCTCTCCAGCGGAGAGGAACTACTCCATCGGGGATCGAGAGCTTCTAGCCATTAAATTAGCACTTGAGGAATGGAGGCATCTGCTGGAGGGATCAAGTTCTCCTGTTATTATCTACACCGACCACAAGAACCTCTCCTACCTCCAGTCTGCCCAACGGCTGAATCCTCGCCAGGCCCGGTGGTCTCTGTTCTTTGCCCGATTTAATTTTGAGATTCACTTTCGTCCTGCCGATAAGAACATTAGGGCCGATGCTCTCTCTCGTTCCTCGGATGCCTCAGAAGTTGAACTCTCTCCGCAACACATCATTCCACCTGACTGCCTGATCTCCACTTCTCCTGCCTCCATCAGGCAGACTCCTCCAGGAAAGACCTTTGTTTCTCCTCGCCAACGCCTCGGAATCCTCAAATGGGGTCACTCCTCCCATCTCGCAGGTCATGCGGGTATCAAGAAATCTGTGCAACTCATCTCCCGCTTCTATTGGTGGCCGACTCTGGAGACGGATGTTGTGGACTTTGTGCGAGCCTGCACTATCTGTGCCCGGGATAAGACTCCTCGCCAGAAGCCCGCTGGTTTTCTTCACCCTCTGCCTGTCCCCGAACAGCCTTGGTCTCTGATTGGTATGGATTTTATTACTGATTTACCCCCTTCCCGTGGCAACACTGTTATTTGGGTGGTCGTTGATCGATTCTCCAAAATGGCACATTTCATCCCTCTTCCTGGTCTTCCTTCTGCGCCTCAGTTGGCTAAACAATTTTTTGTACACATTTTTCGTCTTCACGGGTTGCCTACGCAGATTGTCTCGGATAGAGGCGTCCAATTCGTGTCTAAATTCTGGAGGGCTCTCTGTAAACAACTCAAGATTAAATTAAATTTTTCTTCTGCATATCATCCCCAGTCCAATGGACAAGTAGAAAGGATTAACCAGATCTTGGGTGATTATTTGCGACATTTTGTTTCCTCCCGCCAGGATGACTGGGCAGATCTCCTCCCATGGGCCGAATTCTCGTATAACTTCAGGGTCTCTGAGTCTTCCTCCAAATCCCCATTTTTCTTGGTGTACGGCCGTCACCCTCTTCCCCCCCTCCCTACTCCCTTGCCCTCTGGTCTGCCCGCTGTGGATGAAATTTCTCGTGACCTTTCCATCATATGGAGAGAGACCCAAAAATCTCTCTTACAGGCTTCATCACGCATGAAGAAGTTCGCGGATAAGAAAAGAAGAGCCCCCCCCCGTTTTTTCCCCTGGAGACAAGGTATGGCTCTCCGCTAAATATGTCCGCTTCCGTGTCCCTAGCTACAAGTTGGGACCACGCTATCTTGGTCCTTTCAAAATTTTGTGTCAAATTAATCCTGTCTCTTATAAACTTCTTCTTCCTCCCTCTCTTCGTATCCCTAATGCCTTTCACGTCTCTCTTCTCAAACCACTCATCCTCAACCGTTTTTCTCCCAAATCTGTTCCTCCCACTCCTGTTTCCGGCTCCTCGGACATCTTCTCGGTCAAAGAAATTTTAGCTGCCAAAAAGGTCAGAGGGAAAAAATTTTTTTTAGTGGACTGGGAGGGTTGTGGTCCTGAAGAGAGATCCTGGGAACCTGAGGACAACATCCTAGACAAAAGTCTGCTCCTCAGGTTCTCAGGCTCTAAGAAGAGGGGGAGACCCAAGGGGGGGGGTACTGTTACGCCGAGCGCTCCGGGTCCCCGCTCCTCCCCGGAGCGCTCGCTTCACTCTCCCCGCGGCAGCGCTCCGGTCACGTCCTCTGACCCGGGGCGCTGCGATTCCGCTGCCAGCCGGGATGCGATTCGCGATGCGGGTAGCGCCCGCTCGCGATGCGCACCCCGGCTCCCCTACCTGACTCGCTCTCCGTCTGTTCTGTCCCGGCGCGCGCGGCCCCGCTCCCTAGGGCGCGCGCGCGCCGGGTCTCTGCGATTTAAAGGGCCACTGCGCCGCTGATTGGCGCAGTGGTTCCAATTAGTGTGTTCACCTGTGCACTTCCCTATATCACCTCACTTCCCCTGCACTCCCTTGCCGGATCTTGTTGCCTTAGTGCCAGTGAAAGCGTTCCTTGTGTGTTCCTTGCCTGTGTTTCCAGACCTTCTGCCGTTGCCCCTGACTACGATCCTTGCTGCCTGCCCAGACCTTCTGCTACGTCCGACCTTGCTTTTGCCTACTCCCTTGTACCGCGCCTATCTTCAGCAGCCAGAGAGGTGAGCCGTTGCTAGTGGATACGACCTGGTCACTACCGCCGCAGCAAGACCATCCCGCTTTGCGGCGGGCTCTGGTGAAAACCAGTAGTGGCTTAGAACCGGTCCACTAGCACGGTCCACGCCAATCCCTCTCTGGCACAGAGGATCCACTACCTGCCAGCCGGCATCGTGACAATTATGGCTTACTCAAGTTCATTTTGGCAAAATGTAGTCTTGCTTTTTTATGTCTCTGTGTCAGCAGTGGGGTCCTCCTGGGTCTCCTGCCATAGCATTTAATTTTATTTAAATGTCGACAGATAGTTCGCACTGACACTGATGCTCCCTGAGCCTGCAGGACAGCTTGAATATCTTTGGAACTTGTTTGGGGCTGCTTATCCACCATCTGGACTATCTGCGTTGACATCTTTCATCAATTTTTTTCTTCCGTCCATGCCCAGGGAGATTAGCTACAGTGCCATGGGTTGCAATCTTCTTGATAATGTTGGGCACTGTGGACAAAGGTAAATCTAGATCTCTGGAGATGCACTTGTAACCTTGAGATTGTTGATATTTTTCCACAATTTTGGTTCTCAAGTCTTCAGACAGTTCTCTTCTCCTCTTTCTGTTGTCCGTGTTTAGTGTGGCACAGACAGACACACAATGCAAAGACTAAGTGAACGTCTTTCCTTTTTATCTGCTTTCAGGTGTGATTTTTATATTGCCCACACCTGTTACTTGCCCCAGGTGAGTTTAAAGGAGCATCACATGCTTGAAACCATCTTATTTTTCCGCAATTTTGAAAGGGTGCCAATAATTTTGTCCAGACCATTTTTTAAGTTTGGTGTGACATTATGTCCAATTTGTTTTTTTTCCTCTCTTTTTTGGTTTAGTTCCAACACACACAAAGGGAATAAACATGTGTATAGCAAAACATGTGTTACTTCAGTCCTTTTCTGTGAGAAATACTAAATTTTTAAGAACATTTTAGGGGTGCCAATATTTACGGCAGTGACTGTATTGATGGCCTTGTTTGAAATCCATTGTGGAGGTATACAGGGGCTGGATCATGAAAATTGTGTCACTGACCAAATATACACGCATAAACTTATGTTTATGTGTTTAATGTGTTATAATATTGTATAGAAATTCACCATGCTGCATCACCCGGATCAGGTTTTGTTTGAATTAGCTTCCTGTTGTAGCATAATATCTATTTATAGTGTATGGGTTTGTTGACATTACTTAAAAGGCAGACCATGGCAACTATAAGCATGTCTGTGTTACCACTCCTCCAAATGCACCTGTGCTGACAACTATGTGAATGATAGACACCTCTGAAAACAAACATATATGTCATTGACCTTTGATACATTGGCAACTAGCCATATTCTCATTATGAAATTTATTTCATAGTATTTCATACTATTTATTTCATAGTGAGCTGAAATTCACTGCTGAGGTAGCCTGAGATCCACTGCTGAGGTAGCCTGAGGGGTTACCTCTCCTTCCTCGGCGGCTCCTGCGCTCAGAATGATAAAACCTGGCAGGGCAGGCTTTATCAATTGAGCGCAGAACACACAGATCAATGTGGTTCTATGGAACCACATTGATCTGTATGAGGAATCAAATGATTCCTCCTAAAAGTCCCCTAAGGGGACTAAAAGTGTCAAAAAGAAAAAGTTTTTATAAAGTTTAAAAACCCCACATATTAACCCCTTCCTTATAAAATTCCATATAAAAAATATATACACATAATAAAAATAAACAAATGTGGTATTGCCGCGTGCGTAAATATCCGAAATATGAAAATATATCATTAATTAAACCGCACGGTCAATGACGTATGCGCAAAAAAATTCCAAAGTCCAAAATAGCATATTTTTGGTCACTTTTTATACCATAAAAAATTTATAAAATGCGATCAAAATGTCTGATCAAATCAAAAATGGTACCGATAAAAACTTCAGATCACAGCACAAAATATGAGCCCTCATATTACTCCATACATGAAAAAATAAAAAAGTTATAGGAGTCAGAAGATGATAATTTTAAAAGTATTAATTTTTCTGCATGTAGTTATGATTTTTTCAGAAGTACGACAAAATCAAACCTATATAAGTAGGGTATCATTTTAATCGTACGGACCTACAGAATAATAAGGTGTTATTTTTACAAAAAAATGCACTGCGTAGAAACGGAAGCCCCCAAAAGTTACAAAATGGTGTTTTTTCTTCAATTTTGTCGTACAATGATTATTTTTTCTATTTCGCCGTAGATTTTTGGGTAAAATGACTGATGTCATTACAAAGTAGAATTGGTGGCGCAAAAAATTAGTCATCATATGGTTTTTTTAGGTGCAAAATTGAAAGGGTTATGATTTTTAAAAGCTAAGGAGGAAAAAACGAAAGTGCACAAAAACAATAAGAGTTCATTTCCCCGCTCTGCCCACCGATCGAAGTCAGGGCAGTGTGAGGGGGGGGGGGGGGGGACACGGGCGGAGAGGGGGGGGGGGGAATATGGCCCGGCTTACCCGGACCGGCGGAGGCGGCGGAGGTGGCATCCAGGAGCAGTGGCGGCAGCAGGAGGAATGCGGCCGGAAAGTGCGCGTAGAGAAGGCTGCAGTGAAGATCGCGGTAAGTGATTTTCTCTGTGGCCTTCTAAAAGGCTGTCTGGGCATGCTGGGAGTTGTAGTTTTGCAACATCTGGAGGGTCACAGTTTGGAGACCACTGTGAAGTGGTCTCTAAACTGTGGTCCTCCAGATGTTGCAAAACTACAACTTTCAGCATGTACTGACTGTCTGGGCATGCTGGGAGTTGTAGTTTTGCAACATCTAAAATGGCACAGTTTGGAGACCACTATACGGCGGTCTCCAAACTGTAGCCCTCCAGATGTTGCAAAAGTACAATTCCCAGCATTGCCAGACAGTCAGGGATGCTGGGCGTTTAGTTCTGCAATATCTGGCCCTTCATATGTTGCAGTACTACAACTCGCAGCATGCCTGGACAGTCTGGGAATGCTTGGAGTTGTAGTTTTGCAACATCTGGAGGGCTACAGTTTGGAGGCCACTACTTAGTGGTCTCCAAACTGTTCTTCCCCAGTTGTTGCATAACTACAACTCCTAGTATGCCCAGACTTTCCAGGCATGCTGGGAGTTGTAGTTCTGCAACATCTGAAGGACAGATATTGCAGAACTACACGCCCAGCATCCCTGACAGACCGTACATGCTGGGAGTTGTAGTTTTGCAACAGCTGGAGGCACACGGGTTGGAATCACTGAGCTAGAGTCTGTTTTCTAACTGAGCGGTTCCCCACCAGTGTGCCTACAGCTGTTGTAAAACTACAACTCCCAGCATGTACGGTCTATCAGTGCATTCTGGGAGTTGTCACTTTGCCACAGCTGAAGGTTTGGGGCGCAACCCCCCCCCCCCCCCCCCATGTGAATGTACAGAGTACACTGCCGCAGCTCAAACTCCCAGCGGAAAACTTACTGTGAACCCCCGCCTGTGTTAATGTACCCTAAAAACACTACACTACACACTAACAAATAGTAAAAAGTAAAACACTACATATACATCCCCTTACACCCCCCCCCCCCAAATAAAAATGAAAAACGTCTCATACGGCAGTGTTTCCTAAATGGCGCCTCCCGCTGTTGCAAAACCACAACTCCCAATGTTGCCGGACAGCCATAGACTGTCCTGGCAGGCTGGGAGTCTTGCAACATCTGGAAGCACCCTGTTTGGGAAACACTGCTGTAGGGTTTTGGTGGAGACAAGCCCCATCCTTGTAACCGGGTCCGCCCCTATTGCAAATTCCTTATTTAGGCCTCAAATGCGTATGGCGCTCTCTCACTTCAGAGCCCTCTCATATTTCAAGGCAACAGTTAAGGGCCACATATGGGGTATCTCCGTACTCGGGAGAAATTGCGTTACAAATTTTGGGGGGATCTTCTCCTTTTACCCCTTATGAAAAGGTAAAGTTGGGGGCTACACCAGCATGTTAGTGTAAAAATTTTTTACATTTTTACACTAACATGCTGGTGTTGCCCCATACTTTTCATTTTGACAAGAGGTTAAAGGAGAAAAAGACCCCCAAAATTTCTAACGCAATTTCTTCTGAGTACGGAAATACCCCATATTTGTACGTAAAATGCTCTGCGGATGAACTACATGGCTCAGGAGTGAGAGAGCGCCATGTACATTTGAGGCCTAAATTGGTGATTTGCACAGGGGTGGCTGATCGTTACAGCGGTTCTGACATGAACACAAATATAAAACACCCAAATGTGACCCCATTTTGGAAACTACACCCCTCACGGAATGTAACAAGGGGTATAGTGAGCCTTAACAACCCACGGGTCTTTGACAATTTTTTGTTAAAGTTGGACATGAAAATTTAAAATTAGTTTTTTTCCCCCTGAAATGCTGGTGTTACCACAACTTTTTCATTTTCACAAGGGGTGATAGGAAAAAAGCCCCCCAAAATTTTTAACCCCACTTCTTCTGAGTATATAAATACCCCATATGTGGATGTAAAGTGCTCTGCCGGTGAACTACAATGCTCATAAGAGAAGGAGCGCCATTGGGCTTTTTGAAAGAGAACTAGGCTGGAATTGAAGGCTATGTGTGTTTTCAAAGCCCCCCGTGGTGCCAGAACAGTGGACCCCCTCCACATGTGACCCCATTTTGGAAACTACACCCCTCACAGAATGTAACAAGGGGTACAGTGAGCATTTACTCCCCACAGGTGTCTGACAGATTTTTTGAGCAGTCGTCCGTAAAAATGAAAAATGTAATTTTTCATTTGCACAGCCCACTGTTCCAAAGATCTGTCAAATGCCAGTGGGGTGTAAATGCTCACTGCACCCCTTATTAAATTCTGTGAGGGGTTTAGTTTCCAAAATAGTATGCCATGTGTTTTTTTTTTTTTTTTACTGTTCTGGCATCATAGGGGCTTCCTAAATGGGACATGCCCCAAAAACCATTTCAGAAAAATTCTCCAAAAGCCCAATGTCACTCCTTCCCTTCTGAGCCCTCTAGTGCACCCGCAGATCACTTTACATCGACATATGAGGTATTTCCTTACTCGAGAGAAATGGGGTTACAAATTTTGTGGGGCATTTTCTCCTATTACTCCTTGTGAAAATGAAAAGTTTGGGGTAACACCAGCATTTTAGTGTTAAAAATCTAATTTTTCATTTTCACGTCCCACTTTAACGAAAGTTCGTCAATCACCTGTGGGGTGTTAAGGCTCACTGGACCCCTTGTTATGTGCCTTGAGGGGTGTAGTTTCCAAAATAGTATGCCATGTGTTTTTTTTTCCTGTTCTAGCACCAAAGCTTCCTAAATACGACATACCCCTCAAAAACCATTTCAGCTAAATTTGCTTTCCCAAAGCCAAATGTGACTCCTTCTCTTCTGAGCATCGTAGTTAGCTCACAGAGCATTTTAGGTCCAAACATGGGATATTTCCATACTCAGAAGAGATGGGGTTACACATTTTGGGGGGCATTTTCTCCCATTACCCTTTGTAGAAATGGTAAATTTGGGGAAAAAAACTGCACTTTAGTGAAATTTTTTTTTTCCATTTACACATCCGACTTTAACGAAAAGTCGTCAAACACCTGTGGGGTGTTAAGGTTCACTGGACCCCTTCTTATGTGCCTTGTGGGGTGTAGTTTCCAAAATAGTATGCCATGTGTTTTTTTTTTTTTTTTTTTTTTTTGCTGTTCTGGCACCATAGGGGCTTCCTAAATGTGACAAGCCCCTCAAAAACGATTTCAGAAAAATTCACTCTCCAAAATCCCATTGTTGATCCTTCCCTTCTGAGCCCTCTACTGCGCCCGCCGAACACTTGACATACACATATGAGGTATTTCCTTACTCGAGAGAAATTGGATTACAAATTTTGTGGGCTTTTTCTCCTTTTACTCCATGTAAAATTTCAAAAACTGTGTCTACAAAACATGCAAGTGTAAAAAAATGAAGAATTTGAATTTTCTCCTTCACTTTGCTGCTATTCCGGTGAAACACCTAAAGGGTTAACAAACTTTCTGAATGCCATTTTGAATTCTTTGAGGGGTGCAGTTTTTATAATGGGGTCATTTATGGGGTATTTCTAATATGAAGGCCCTTCAAATCCACTTCAAAACTGAACTGGTCCCTGAAAATTTCCGATTTAGAAAATTCTGTGAAAAATTGGAAAATTGCTGCTGAACTTTGAAGCCCTCTGATGTTTTCCAAAAGTAAAAACATGGCAACTTTATGATGAAAATATAAAGTATAAATATTGTATTTGTGAATCAATATATAATTTATTTGGAATGTCTGTTTTCCTTACAAGCAGAGAGCTTCAAAGTTAGAAAATGCAAAATTTTCAATTTTTTTCATCAAATTTTGGAATTTTTCACCAAGAAATGATGCAAGCATCGACAAAAATTTACCACTAACATAAAGTAGAATATGTCACGAAAAAACAATCTCGGAATCAGAATGAAAAGTAAAAGCATCCCAGAGTTATTAATGCTTAAAATGACAGTGGTGAGATGTGCAAAAAATGCTCCTGTCCTTAGGGTTATAAAGGGCTCCGTCCCCAAGGGGTTAAGGACCAAGCCCATTTTCACCTTAAGGACCAGAGCATTTCTTTTTCATATCTGACCAATGTCACTTTAAACATTAATAACTCTGGGATGCTTTTACTTATTAATTTGATTTTGAGAAAATTTTAAAATTTTGCATTTTTCTAACTTTGAATCTCTCTGCTTGTAAGGAAAATAGACACCAAATACATTATACAGGGTGGGCCATTTATAATTATACACCTTAATAAAATGGGAATGGTTGGTGATATTAACTTCCTTTTTTTGGCACATTAGTATATGTGAGGGGGAAACTTTTCAAGATGGGTGGTGACCATGGCGGCCATTTTGAAGTCTGCCATTTTGAATCCAACTTTTGTTTTTTCAATAGGAAGAGGGTCATGTGACACATCAAACTTATTGGGAACGTCACAAGAAAAGCAATCATGTGCTTGGTTTTAACATAACTTTATTCTTTCATGAGTTATTTACAAGTTTCTAACCACTTATAAAATGTGTTTTAGGACACTCAGTTTACGCAGAAGATTTTGTTCAGTGATGAGGCAAACATTTATGGGAATGGTAAAGTTAACAAACAAAACCACCGCTATTAGTCTGACACTAACCCACATTGGATAGATCCCTCCAAGACTGTTGGAACACAAAAATTGATGGTATGGTGTGGTATATGGGGTACAAAGATAGTGGGGCCATTCTTCATCAATGGAAACCTCAAGGCCTCTTGATATGCGAAATTGCTACATGATGATGTGTTTCCCTTTATGCACTGAAGCTGGCATGTTCCCTGAGTTTTTCCAGCAAGATGGTGCACCACCACATTATGGGTGTCAGGTCCGAGCATTCCTAGATGAACAGTTTCCTGGAAAGTGGATTGGTCAACGTGGGCCAGTTGAATGGCCCCCAAGGTCTCCCAATCTGACCCCCTTAGACTTTTATCTTTTGGGTCATCTGAAGGCAATTGTCTATACTGTGAAGATACGAGATGGGCAGAACCTGAAACTACGGATACTGGAAGCCTGTGCTAGCATTTCTCCTGCAGTGTTGCTATCAGTGTGTGAAGAGTGGGAGAAGAGGGTTGCATTGACAATCCAACACAATGGGCATCACATTGAACACATTTTATAAGTGGTCAGAAACTTGAAAGAATAAAGTTATGTTAAAACCAAGCACATCATAGTTTTTCTTGTGAAATTCCCAATAAGTTTGATGTGTCACATGACCCTCTTCCTATTGAAAAAACAAAAGTTGGATTCAAAATGGCTGACTTCAAAATGGCTGCCATGGTCACCACCCATCTTGTAAAGTTCCCCCCTCACATATACTAATGTGCCACAAACAGGAAGTTAATATCACCAACCATTCCCATTTTATTAAGGTGTATCCATATAAATGGCCCACCCTGTATATTGATTAACATATACAATATGTCTACTTTATGTTTGCATTATAAAGTTGACATGTTTTGGAAGACATCAGAGGGCTTCAAAGTTCAGCAGCAATTTTCCAATTTTTCATAAAAATTTTAAAATCTTAATTTTTCAGAGACCAGTTCAGTTTTGAAGTGGATTTGAAGGGCCTTCATATCAGAAATACCCACAAATGACCCCATTATAAAAACTGCAGCCCTCAATGTATTCAAAATGACATTCAGTAAGTTAACCCTTTAGGTGTTTCACAGGAATAGCAGCAAAGTGAAGGAGAAATTTAAAAGCAAGGGGTAAAAGGAGAGAAATACCCCCAAACTTTGTAACCCAATTTCTCTAGAGTAAGGAAATACCTCATATGTGGATGTCAAGTGCACTGCGGGCGCAGTAGATGGCTCAGAAGGAAAGGAGCAAAAATGGGATTTTGGAGAGTGAGTTTTTCTGATATGGTTTTTGGGGGGCATGTCACATTTAGGAAGCCTCTATGGTGCCAGAACATAAAATACAAAACAAAACACATGGCATACTATTTTGGAAACTACACCCCTCAAGGAACGCAACAAGGGGAACAGTGAGCCTTAACACCCCACATGTGTTTGACGACTTTTCGTTAAAGTAATGTGTAAATGAATTTTGTTTTCACTTTTTTTTCCCGTCATTTGCACTGCAGGCGCACTACAATGCTTAGAAGAGAAGGAGTCACATTTGGCTTTTGGAAAGCTTTTTGGGGGGGGGGGCATGTCCCATTTAGGAAGCCCCTATGGTGCCACGACAGCGAAGAAACAAAACAAAACACATGACATACTATTTTGGAAACTACACCCCTCAAGGAATGCAACAAGGGGTACAGTGAGCCTTAACACCCCACAGGTGTTTGATGACTTTTTGTTAAAGTTGGATGTGTAAATGATTTTTTTTTCACTAAAATGCTGGTTCTCCCCCAAATTTTTCATTTTTACAAGGATTAATAGGAGAAAATGCCCCACCAAAATTTGTAACCCCATCTCTTCTGAATATGGAAATACCCCATGTGTGGATGTCAAGTGCTCTGCGGGCGCACTACAATGTTCAGAAGAGGAGGAGTCACATTTGGCTTTTGGAAAGCAAATTTTGCTGAAATGTTTTTTTTTTTTTGGGGGGGGGGGGGGGGCATGTCGCATTTAGGAAGCCCCTATGGTGCCAGAACAGCAAGAAAAAGGCATGGCATACTATTTTGGAAATTACACTCCTCAAGGAACATAACATGCGGTGTAATGAGCCTTAACACCCCACAGGTGTTTGATAAATGTTCATTAACCCCTTAAGGACCAAGGACGTACCGGTACGTCCTTGGTCCTGCTCTCCTGATATAACGCGGGGTTACACAGTAACCCCGCGTCATATCACGGCGGGCCCGGCGTCATAGTGAAGCCGGGACCCGCCTCTAATAGCGCGCAGCGCTATTAACCCTTTAGCCGCGTGCTCAGAGCTGAGCCGCGCGGCTAAAAGTGAAAGTGAAAGTTGCCGGCTAGCTCAGTCGGGCTGTTCGGGATTGCCGCGGCTAATCGCGGCATCCCGAACAGCTTACAGGACAGCGGGAGGGCCCCTACCTGCCTCCTCTCTGTCCGATCGCCGAATGACTGCTCAGTGCCTGAGATCCAGGCATGAGCAGTCATGCGGCAGAATCGTTGATCACTGGTTTCTCATGAGAAACCAGTGATCAATGATGAAGATCAGTGTGTGCAGTGTTATAGGTCCCTATGGGACCTATAACACTGCAAAAAAAAAGTGAAAAAAAAAGTGAATAAAGATCATTTAACTCCTCCCCCTTTTCCAATAAAAAAAAAAACACAGTGTAAATAAAAATAAAAATAAACATATATGGTATCACCACGTGCGGAAATGTCTGAATTATAAAAATATATCATTAATTAAACCGCTCGGTCAATGGCGTGCGCGCAAAAAAATTGGTCACTTTTTATATCATTTAAAAATTAATAAAAAGCGATCAATAAGTCCTATCAATGCAAAAATGGTACCGTTAAAAACTTCAGATCACGGCGCAAAAAATTAGCCCTCATACCGCCCCATACACGGAAAAATAAAAAAGTTATAGGGTTCAGAAGATGACAATTTTAAGCGTATTAATTTTCCTGCATGTAGTTATGATTTTTTCCAGAAGTCCGACAAAATCAAACCTATATAAGTAGGGTATCATTTTAATCGTTTGGACCTACAGAATAAAGATAAGGTGTCATTTTTGCCGAAAAATGTACTACGTAGAAACGGAAGCCCCCAAAAGTTACAAAACGGTGGTTTTTTTTTCAATTTTGTCGCACAATGATATTTTTTTCCGTTTCACCGTAGATTTTTGGGCAAAATGACTGACGTCATTACAAAGTAGAATTAGTGGCGCAAAAAATAAGCCATCATATGAATTTTTAGGTGCAAAATTGAAAGAGTTATGATTTTTTAAAGGCAAGGAGCAAAAAACGAAAATGCAAAAACGGAAAACCCCCCGGTCCTTAAGGGGTTAAAGTGGGATGTGAAAAAACATTTATTTTTTTACACTAAAATGCCTGGTTTACCCCAAATTTTTCATTTTCACAAGTGGTAATTGGAGAAAATGTCACTGTAAATTTGTAAATACATTTCTTTTGAATAAGGATATACCTTATATCTGAACGTAACCTGCTCTGCGGCTGCACACCAGGTCTCTGAAGAGCAGGATCGCAGTCAGGGGCCTTGAACATTTACATAGCTGCCTATGGAGCCAGAACAGTGGGACCCGCCCCCTCAAGGAGCATTACATGGCGTACACTAAGTTAATAAAGTGGGGTACAGTGGGCCGTCAAATGACAAAATAGGTTATATTCCCAGAATGATGACCCAGAGCATAGCCAAAACTAAAAAATATGCCCACCCCAAACCCTATGCTCTGAATCATCATTCTGGCAATGTGAAGTGTTTGGCCGTCCCTTACCTGTTGCCTCAAATGCTCAGGTGGAGAGAGAGCGCTGCGCATTTGAGGCAACATAAAAAAGTCCCCGATGATAGTGACTCAGTGACCTATGAGCCATTTTTGGAAAAAATACCACCAGAGGTCATATCAGGTTTGTTTTTTTATAAAATATTTTTTTGGGCAGTTTAGTGGTTTTATTTGGTTAAAATTTGGAATGTACTCTGGACTTGGTACATTGGTGTCAAATTATGGGAAATTAAAATGAAAAGGGAAAATTTAGTACTCCATTGAAGTGTGATACTCCCTGAAGCAATCCTTAATGCAGAGGCCCTGATGATCCAGGCAAGTCTCACCCTGAGTGGTGGTGTCCTTCCGTTTCCCCCTCTTGTGATTCACTCTGCATTTTTTCTGGGATTGTCTCTTCTTTCAAGTGTGGGGGACCTCACCTGGAAAGTGTTGGCCTGGGACGATCCTGGCACCTATAACTCCAGTTCCTTTGGAACTCCGGCCTGCTCTTTCCTGGTCGCCAAGGATCAGGGCCCTTAGGACTTCTTCTTGGAACTGGAGGAATGTCCCTGTGTTGCCAGCGTACCGGGGAAAGTGCAAAAGAGTTGTACATGGCAACCTGTACCAAGTAGACCGCAACTTTTTTGTACCATACCCATGTTTTCTGCATGGTGTTGTATGGCTTGAGGACTTGATCAGAAAGATCAACTCCCCCCATATACTGATTGTAGCCCAGAATACAATCAGGCTTGAGGACCGTTGTTGTGGTACCTCGCACAGGGACAGGTGAGCTGCTGTTACCATGAATTGTGGTCGGCATAAAGACATCCCTCTTATCCTTATACCTGACCAGCAACAGGTTTTCATGGGTAAGGGCACGGGACTCACCCTTGGGCATAGGTGTCTGGATCAAATTTAGAGGGAGGCCTCTATGGTTCTTCTGCACGGTCCCACAAGCGGATGTGGATCTGGCAGCAAGGGATGTGAACAGAGGGATGTTGGTATAAAAATTGTCCACGTAAAGGTGGTAACCTTTATCCAGCAATGGGTGCACAAGGTCTCAAACGATTTTCCTGCTAACACCCAGAGTGGGGGGGACATTCTGGGGGTTCAATATGGGAATCTCGTCCCTCATATACATTCCCGCTTCGAGGGAATATACTGGCGGAAGATGAGTCTCCCCTTAAAACTGATAAGAGACTCATCTACCGAGAGCTCCCTGAGGGGTACATAGGCCTCCAAAAATTTGGCGACATGCCGCATTATCAGTGTGATGCAGGAATTTCCGAATGGCCTCGAACTGCCTCCGTGCCATGACCATACTGTAAATCGAGGTCTGGTAGAGGACGCCCCTGCTCCAGTACTGCCTGACAATAGTTTTTTTGACCAGGCCCATATGCAGCACGAGGCCCCAAAATGTCCTCATTTCGGCTGCATTGATGGCGTACCATTCATTCGGCCTAGTCAAAAATTAATCAGGGTGGTGGGCAATGAACTGTTGGGCAACAAGTTAGTTTGCTCCACCATTAGATTGACAAAGTTGTACTGAAATAACAAGGGGGACAGTGGCGGGTGTGTGTGTGTGAAGGTTTGGGTAGTGTGTTGTGTATGTGTTTAGTGCAAACCTTACATAACGGTGTGTGATTATAAGTCACACACTGTTATAATAAAAAAAATGCTGTGGCCCCCCCAAAAAAGGGGGGGGGGCAAATGCAGCGCCCTGAAACCCTAATAGGGCCCGGGTCCCGCTGCAAAAACTCCTACCTGTCCCTGCACACAAAACTCATCCTGAGGACACTGGAGGACACTTCTTCAGCCCTGAGGGGCACAGATCGCAGCATGGGGGGGGGGGGGTCCCTGGCTCTTTCTCTCAGCTCTGCCTGCTGACTGAACTCAGTGGGCTAGCAGAGCTGAGAGAAGGGGACATTAACCCCTCCACTGCCGTTCTACCAATAGCAGCGCTCCTGGGGGAGTGATGGGATCGCCACCTCCCCCCAGCTACAGGAGGTGATTGGCGGTGTATAGTACACTGGCGATCACCTTCTAACTCGGGATCATCGTGTCTCAGGACCCCCCTGGGCATTGTCACTGGATGCCTGCTGAATGATTTTGAAGTACAGGTACACCCTTGATCCTTAAGTACCAGGGCGTACCTGTACGTCCTTGGTCCCTAAGTAGTTAAACCTAGCTCCCTGATTTCTATAATTGTGCAGAATTTATCAAGTCTGTGCACCATTTTGGTAAATATTTGGAAACTGTGTAAAAAATACACCAAGCAAACAGGGGTAAAATCTATACTACCTCACATCAACATTGATAAATGTGCCTCATTGAGATTACCTGGAGTAGCACTGAATTCAGGGATTTTGGGGGGACCTAAGCATGTGATGGGGCATTCTGCTTTTTTTCTTTCTATAGTCTCTGACAAATTTTTGATTTGGTAGTATGCATGATACAATTGAAATGCAAAACTGCCTTATGTTACTCTTATTTGTGTCATACAGATCCAAAATACCCTTGTGAACATTAGGTTCACAGCTGTTCAGGGAATTATGATGTGTAAATGTAGCTATATAACAGCTGGAGATCAGCTAGTTTGGAACACTGCCTTAGAGGATTAAAAGGTGTTCTTTTTGTTTACACTCAAATGTCCATACAGCACAGTCTGTGGACTCACTGTATACATGACAATCTATATATGCAATAAATCTTTTAATAGTGATGTATAAACATGTTTGCTGGACAAGTTCCTGAGAACTCGACCTATGGGTTGCATTGAGATAGAGAGGGGCATGTATCAAATCTTTACTTTCTTTTTGATGACTTTAGAGCAAAAAAGTCATGGTGAAAGTGGAGCACAGACTTTGATGAATGACCACTGAACTGCTCTGGTTAAATGTCACAGAGTAGTGCCGGCTGTGCGACAATTGTATTAAATGTCGTGCAGAGACATTAAAACATTTGTCACAAAGAGTTATATAGGGCAGGGTTGAATTGCCCTGTGATAACTTCTAAATCTGGCCCGTGCTTCTTTTGTGTGACTTTGATGAGACTTTTCCCAAAAAGCCGCACATGATAAATTAGTGACTAATGCACAAAGTGATCTAAATAAGATCACTTTATGGTCAAGAATTTTGAAAGGTCTAAATGAAATGTCGCAGAAAAAGTCACACAGGGGCCAACCTGCGACTTTTCCTGCTACAAATTTAGACCAAAAAAGCATTGAAAGCAGCTTGATAAGTTCCCCTCAGAGTCTCTACTAACTGTATATTTTATCAACTTTGCTTTGGGGAATAAAATACTGTATCATATACTGCTGCTGGCTAGTTTTATTTCTTACTAACCAACTAAGCAGTTCCAGGTTTGGGGAAGTGATGTTATAGGCCCGCCTAGCCAGGCAGCAGCAGCAGTGGTGTCCCACCTCAGTCACTGTTTGGCTGAGTTTGCCTGTGACATCACGTCCCATAACTCAGAAGCACAGGACAGCAGGAGTAGGAGCTAGCTAAAGGGGTACTCCAGTACTAGACATCTTATCCCCTATCAACAGGATAGGCGACATGATGTCTAATTGCGGGGGGTCCGACTGCTGGGACCCCAGCGATCTCTGGTCTGCCACCCCTGCGTTCTGAACAATTATTTCAGAATGTTGGCTGTGCTAAGCTTCGGATCGGCCGTGGTCAACAAGCCTCCTCCATTCATGTCTCTACGAAAAACGGAGATACAGCATTTGTATATTTTGGAATCTCCCATAGAGATATATGGAGGGGGTGTGTTGGCCACAGCTTCGGGCTGTGGTACACAGTAACCCGGCACGGAGAGGAAATCGCAGGGGGCCCCGGAGGCCAGACCCACTGCAATCAGAGACTTATCCCCTATCCTCTGGATAAGTTACTAGTACTGGAGTACCCCTTAATTGTGGCACTGGCGCCGGAGTAAGGGATGTAAGAGGTATGTGTCTTTTGACATAGGGGAAGGCTGAAGACTAAAATCTGTGCAGAGGAAAAGTTGACCAGTTGCCCATAACAACATCAGTTCACTTCTTTTATTTTTAAGAAAAAGGCCTCTGAAAATCTAATTGGTTGCTATGGGCAACTGGTCAACTTTTCCTCTACATGTTTTGATGAATCCCCCCCATACTGCCCAAAAAAAAACCTTTAAGTATTTGAGTAAATATATGTATACAAGAGCAAATTGGCACCTTGATAAATATATAAAAATACTATTTTTGGACATTTTTACATGAGTACGATACAGGTGTATTTTTGTCTCCATATTACTTATTAATTTCCAAGAAAAAAGAAGAAGAAAAAAAGAAAACCCTCATCATTTTAGGTGCCTCCTTTTTTCACGTGGACAGGGTTACAGTAAAGATAGTGAGGAATAGCAAAATAATAGTACAACTGCTTAATAAAATTGGCCAAAAAGTCCTCCGTCAAAAACTCTCATTGTATGTAAAGAACTTCATATTCTCCTCTTGTTTTGGCAACAACAATGACTAAACAAAATGTAATGTAATGTATGTAATAAGTGCTTTAGTTTTCTATGCAGTACTCCAGCATGACATTAGCAAAAAGGTTTGGTTTTCTTCTATGGAATGTCCAAGGAAGCCAACTACTGATGGATTGTGGAATGACCAAAGTAAAAAAAATATATATACAATTTAAGGCAGAAAGCTCAAGTACTCAAGGGCAAAATGGACTGTGTCCTCAAGGGGTTAAAATAAAAAAAAAGTCTGTTTAGTGAGACTTACCCAATAATTTGTCCATTAAAGTGTGTACTTGAACTGGACTACTAAGGGAAGCTGCCTCAAATGACTCAATTACTTATCTGACAATCATGGGACTCTATAACTGATGATAGATCTTATCATTCGGTCTTATATCCCTGACCTTCTATTACTGTCTTATTACATATTACTTACCCTTTAAAATATCAACTGTCACAAATAACCAACTATAATAATTTTCTGTAAAAAACTCATTCATTTTTCTACAGTGTAGATGACTCCTTCTTCCGACAGGACAGTGCTACAATAAGGATAGCCAAGAACAACAACATAACAGAAACTATAGAAGTAAATAAAACACATACTAATTTACAAAGAGATATAGAACAAAGATATATTAATGTTTAAATATTTATCCTAACTCAACAGTATATGCCTTTCATGTTCTATCATTACATGTTATTAGCTTATCCACAGTCATTCTAAATGTTGGACAGCTCACTTTGATGACAGCTGTTTAAGACCAACAGCTTAAAGATAGAAGCTACACTTACTGTATGTGAAAACAGTGTCTGGGAGCGTGGCCTCTGGGGGGTGTATTTATGTGAAGCTTTCAGTACATGTTCACCATATGGTATGTGGACAACCTTCTACAGGTTCAGGCAAATTGGAAGTTTACTATTAAATCATGTAAAATAAGATATAGTAAAACCAGTTATATTATAAAGAATATATATATTCATAGAGAGAGAGAGAGAGAGTTATAAGAAATGTGTACATTAATAAGAACGCCATGGTGGAGTTTCCAGCTGCAAAACTAGGGCAATGGCATACAAAACATCATTTTATATGGTTTCAATATGAATCCTTTACAAGAAGGTATAGATGTGTGTTGTTATTGGCCTACTTATGTAGATGATTACAAATGGTACAAAAGCATCTTAGTAATATGTACAGTAAGTAAAAGGAAAAAATCACACTAAATAAGCAAACATTACTTGTTTGTGGCTGTTATTTTTTTTTTTTATAAATACATCCAGTAAATACAGTCTACATCTTTGTCAAATAAAATATGTTTATATAAAAATGAACTGAATTAAATGAGAGGGAAGTATGTTCATTAATTGATACTGATAAGACTGCATATCCTCGAAAAGATGCCCATTTTTCTACAAAGTGGCTCCAGGCAATGCTGTCTGGCTTTTGCTTCGGTTGTAGCCTGTAAGGAAACCCCAGAAAAGATTTATTCAGGTAAGCAGAATTATGGGGACTTGAATAGCTCAACAGGTCTAGTCCTGAGGTACATTTCCCTTTTTTTTATTCTTCAAAGGGGTGCACTGGAGGAAAAATTTTGGTTTTGAGGATTTGCACCTGCTCTGGGCAGTTTCTGACACAGACAGAGGTGAAAGCAAAGAGCACTGTGGTAGGACTGTAGAGAACTACACACCTTCTGGAGCATACAACAGCGGATAAGTACTGGAAGGCTTAAAGTGTACCTGTCATTTGCAAAAACTTTTTATATAATGTACATAACATTATATGTATATTTGTTATATACATGGCTTAACCACTTAATGACCACGGACGTAAATGTACGTCCTGGTTTGGCGGGAAATCCCGCTCCCGGACGTACATTTACATCCTATATGACCGTGGTGCTCGCGTCATACACGGCAGGTTCCGGCTACTAGCAGCCGGGGACCCGCCCGTAATGTCCGACATGCGCGATCTCGCGGATGTCTGCCATTAACCCCTCAGCTGCCGTGATCAATACATATCACGGCATCTGCGGCAGTGCGGTACTTTGAATGGATGATCGGATCGCCGGCAGCGCTGCCACGGCGATCCGATCATCCCGGGGTCTTCTGTTCTGGTCTGCGATCTAGCAGACCAGTGCAGAAGATCACCGATAATAATGATCAGTGCTGTGTCCTATACATAGCACTGAACAGTATTAGCATTCAAAGGATTGCTTTAGATAGTCCCCTATAGGGACCTAAAAAGTGTAAAATAAAAGTTGAAAGATGTAAAAAGAAAAAGAAAAAAAAAGTGAAAAATCCCCTCCCAATAAAAATGAAAATTGTTGCGTGCGTAAATGTCCGTACTATCAAAATATAATGTTAATTATCCTGTACGGGGAATGGCGTAAATGTAAAAAATTTCCAAAAGTCCAAAAATGCTGCTTTTTTGTCACATTTTATTAAAAAAAAAATATTAAAAAATGATCTAAAAGTTTTATATATGCAAATGTGGTATTGATAAAAAGTACAGTTGATGGCGCAAAAAATTAGCCCTCATACCGCCCTATATACAGAAAAATGAAAAAGTTATAGGTGGTAGGGCGATTTTAGATTACTGATTTTGTACAAAAAGTTTTAGATTTTTTTAAGCGGTACAAAAATATAAAAGTATCTAGCCATGGGTATCATTTTAATCATACTGACCCACAGAATAAATAACACGTCATTTTTACCGTAAAGTGTATAGTGTGAAAACAAAACTCTCCAAAATGCGCAACATTGTGGTTTTCATTAAATTTTTTTGGGGTTCGCTGTTCATTTTATGGTAAAATGAGAGGTTTCATTAACAAGTACAATTGGTCATGCAAAAAACAAGCCCTTATATGGGTCTGTAGATGGAAAGATAACGGAATTATGGATTTTAGAAGGCGAGGAGGAAAAAACGAAAACTCAAAAATAAAATTAAGGTGAAAATGGGCTTGGTCCTTAAGGGGTTAAAAATGTGTATATTTTTAGGTGAAAAATGCTGTCCCTGCAGCTATTGCCTGTGAGGACAAACAGAGGCACTGAGGACAAACAGCAGGGCTTGTGAATCAGCCTGCTGTGTGAGCAGGGAGCGTGTCGCTCCCTGCTCACACAGCAGGCTGATTCACAAGCCAGGAGCCTACACAGAGACCTCACTTCCTGTTTTCTTTCTGCATAGAGACACACTGGCAATATATGCTGGGACAGCATTTATTCACCCAAAAATAAACATTTTTAAACCAATGTATATAAAAATATTCATATAATGTTATCATCTACATATTGTTAAATGTGCAAAATGTACAAATCTGTATAACAAGTTGATTTGAATTTTTTTTCCTCCAGAGTAACCCTTTAAAACCTAGTTCCTAGTTGACTTTTAGGTGCTTGCTAGGGTGGTGTCATTAGTTAAAAACAAATAAATTATGGATTTATATAGAAAAATATAAACCCGCTAACTCCCTTACTTAAAAATGAAGGTTCATTCTTTTTGCTGACACAGAAATCAGAATTTCCATGCCAGAAACATGGCACGGAAATTTCGCCAAGTTCACAGTGCAGCAGAATCCCGTTGAATTCAATGGAACTCTGCTGCAGCGGAATCTCCGTGCACAATTCCAAGCAGAATTCCGTACGGAAATTCCGATGTGTGAACATAGCCTTACAGTGAAAGGTCACAACAGTAGATAGAATAGTATGGGATTTACCACCCTTCACAATAGCTGAAGCTCGGAGCTTAGCCTCCCCCTCCCTGTGGAAGGACCTTTGCCAGTAAACTATACAATTGATGTCAATATGACAGTTTTTGTGTCTATACCCATGGGGCTTGCTATAAGGCATATTTCTAAATGTTTTTAAAACAGCTCAGGCAAGATGGTTGCTCCCATAATGATGCACAAAAAGTGAAACAGATTAGAAAAAAAGAACATGTTTCTGTCTCTAATGTATAAAAAAATATCAAGGCAACACATCCACGTGAGGCTGGGTACAAACATAGTATTTTGGTCAGTATTTTCACCCAAACCAGAAGAGGAACAACACAGTACTGACCAAAATACAACATGTGAACCCAACCTTAAAGGCATACATCTTATACAGGAACCCCCCCCCCAACCCCCCCCCCCCCCCCCCCCCCGCTATCATCAGCCTCTGGAGCGAACATCACTTCGGGTCTGAGGAATCACGATCATGGGGCCGGAGTATTGTGACTTCACGCAATGCAAGCTTATGGGAGGGGGCGTGGCGGCTGTCCAAGTCAGTCCTATTAAGCCATTGATAAAGGGAACCTCCCTGAAACGCATCTGGCATTATCCACCCTACTACTTTGACCAGGATTGCCATTTTGCACTTTTGCACTTACCTACCTTTGAGTCCATCCCTCGCAAGCGCTGCAGTCTCCCCAAACCGGGACCACCGCCATGTGTGCTTGAGCTCCTCAAGCTCTAACTGCCGCATGAGGATGCCTGGATCATCAGTGCCAGCACTATCTCAGCTGCCCCACTTCTGTCACCTCGAGCCGGATGCCGATCCGTGCCAGTGAGCAGCAGAGAAAGCCGGCACTTCCACACTACACTTACAACCAGCGCAACCTAGTGATATCCATTGCTAGCAACGATCCCCAATATCGCTGATTCTCACCAACGATCCCCGCTGACCTTCTGGAATCACAGGTATTTCGTTCCCTAGGCCGGGAGCTACCTGTGCCAACCTGTGGGAACAGCACAGACACCAGTTTTATATCTCAGCAGTATTTCTGTTACTAAGACTTATTCTTTGGATCTATGACATAGATACAATCCAAGACTGTTACTACTGAGATATTCATTATACAACCTTATTAGTCACACTGCCTGCAATAATTCTTATGCAATTTTAATTGAGACTAACAAGATGGCATTTCACACTGATCAATTATTTCTATTACCTTATATGTTGTGACCAATTTTATCATTCTATTGCTTTTATATATATAATTTGAATCTGTAGTAAGGGCCCTGCTCGGATTCCAGCTTTTGATATATGCTTTTTATATGATTTTTAACATTATTAAAAAGAACATGTGATTATAGAGAAATCAGTTACATCCTATTCTGTTATAGTTTTAATTTCTTAATTTTGTCTGCACCTTGAGATCTGAATTTCAGCTATAATCCACTGCTCCGAGAATCAGCCAGCTGGCAAAATTCTGGATCTGTGAGGCCAGGAGGGAAGCAAAGATTTTGGAGAATTGGATAAGTCGTAGAAGGACAAGAAGTGAGGGTGCCCCTGCTCTAAATACTTGTCACACAGGGTAGTAGAGAAACAGGATGAGACAGAGGAGGGCACAGTGCCACGGACAATCACGGGGAAACCAGCAAGGGTTGCGGAGCAAGACAGCTGAGCCTCCTTTGAGACCAACAGTTTCGTGGTAGCGTGCAGATGCCAGTCCACCACTTGCATGAGATGAGATGCCACTCAATAATGATAGATATTTGGGAGGCCAAGACCCCCTTCAGTTTATGTCTATAAAGAAGTCCTTGCCCTACTTGGTGAAGACCTATGAAGAAATATGATCTCACAGAGTGTCATGGGGTAAAGAGAGACCAGAGGCAAGAGAATTATAGGAAGACAAGAAGAAGAGGAAGAAAAGACTTATAATAAATCAGAGAGAGACTATCAGGGGGTCCCCAGGACTAAGGATTGTACCGAAACGTACGTTGGGGTGGCGCCACTCCTGCTCTGCAATTGTACTTATGATTATTCTGGTATGTATTGTTATGCCTGTTCTTTCTCTGTATTCCTTGAGCCATTAATACCCGGGTTGTATGTATAAAAGATTGAGGCACCATTTGCACCCTCCATTTTTGTCTACCCTACCATACCTGCATATTGGTACAAGCATGAGCAGGTAGTGTCACCCCTTTGTTTAATCCTCCCAGTGTGAGTTTTTGTCCCTTGTGTTTTTAATATTTTTTGCGCCTTGTATATTGATTGATTGATTGAATAAAATTGCTATTTTTTATAATTCGGTTTAAATGACTCCGTATCTTTGTGCTCTCACACATGGCAGTTCTTTGGGCCACTGTAATTTTTGAGCCAAAGCCAGAGGTGGATCCAGCAAGAAAGAGAAGTATAAGTACTACCTTTATATTTCCCATATCTTTTTAATCTGCCTCTGATTTTGGGCCAAAAACTACAGTGCCCCCAAGCAGTCCTAGTGTGGGCTTGTTCTGCCGGCCCGCTAAAGATGGGATCTGTAGAATTTGATTGAGTGAGAATGAGCCTTCATAGTAAAAATACTACTACCTGACATTAATAGTGGTAATTATGTTATAAAGTATGTGATGGGGGGGGGGGTTGGCATCAATAAATTTAAAACACAGAAAACAGAACAAACAAGTAACAATGGACTGACTACTTTTGGAATTTACTATAGAAGAAGTGGTAATAACCATAGCACACCAATATGACAACCATCACATAGAATGTTACTGTAGTTCATAGGCCATAACAACAGCTGCCCAGGCTATAAGCAATCTTATATGTATGTTTCTTTGTTAGTTTAGTGAATGTTTACAGGCTAATGAAATACAAAGCTAGTATCTACAAAGACAGTGCATTTGTTGTTCTGTGTAATAAATTGAAATTCTTATATTTAGGTTTATGTTAGGTGATAAACAAAAAACTAAATCATTATCATTTTTTTGCAGTCAAAACCCCATCGATATCAGGGCGTAGAGTTAAAGGGTGGTTAGTCTGCAAGTTGACAAGGGAATAAAATGTGACAAGTATAATTAAGGTGTGGCCTACTATCAATGAACTGGTATGCCACAAAAATAACAAAGAAACAGAGGGGGATATAGGGTCATAGCAAGTCATAAAAAGAAGTGTTTGCTATCAATATGTCAGATGGATGCACACATGCACTTAATTGTCACATAGTGCAGTACATTTTTTTAGTGTACCTATTCTTTAATAAATTACTTCTATTAAATCTTAATCCTACCAGTACTTATCAGCTGCTGAAGCTGAGTTGTTATTTTCTGTCTGAGAACAGTGCTCTCTGCTGACACCTCTGTCTGTCCAGAGCAGGAGAGGTTTGCTATGGGGATTAGCTGCTACTCTGGACAGTGAAGAAAGAAAGTACAGAGGGTCCAGCACTTCATTGCAAGCAGCTTTATTGAAGATACATCACACCATAAAAACAACAGTCAGTCAGACATGTTTCGAGCACAAGCGCTCTAACTCGGTGACCGAGGAAGAGCGCTTGCGCTCGAAACATGTCTGACTGACTGTCGTTTTTATGGTGTGATGTATTAAAGATGCTCGCAACGAAGTGCTGGGCCCTCCGTACTTTCTTTCTTCAATATTGGATGCCTTGCCAGGCACCGGTCCGAGCACCATACATCAGGGAAGGTGAGCTGGATCACTCACTTACTCTGGACAGTTCCTGAGACAGACAGAGGTGTCAGTAGAGAGTACTGTTATCAGACAAAAAAGAACAACTCAATTTCAGCAACTGATAAGTACTGGTAGGATTAAGATTTTTTAATAGAAGTAAATGACAAATCTGTTTAACTTTCTGCAGCCAGTTGATATGAATTTGTATTTTTTTTCATAGAATACCCCTTTAAGGTGCACTTGCCAAATGAAACTAGTTTATGGCCCCAATAGAACAAACCAACCTGTGCCTCTGGTGCATGTTAAAGGGAGCCAAGCATTAGATTTTACCTTGTATTACATTATATATGGTAAAATATGGTGAGGATATGAAGTTTGTAAGTTACTCCCTAGTCACCCTATGACGCCCACTCGGCGTGATTAGCGCATCATCGCTATGCTCCCTAAGCAGATGGACCAGAGCGGTGCCATGGTTATTATTTGGTTCAGAAGCAAACATTATTCCACCTGCTTTCCTCCTAAGCAATGCTGTAGTTCTTCATTAAAAAAGCCATGTTTTCCCTAAACATTACAATAAATAGACCTGTATACACATCAACTCTTAGGGGTGGTAAAAAAGTAAAAACTTATGTATTTAACTATTTGTGGGAATAGGCAAAGCATGCAGTGTAATAAAAATTGCATACAATTGGCATAAATAATATTTAAAACCACTTTTCCACCTCTTTTTTCCCATATTTTTCCCCATGTTTTTCTCTTTTTTTTTTCTCCATTGACAGCAGTGTAGTCCACGCGTAATTCTGCCAAAGGAATGATTGGTCATTGTTTCAACGGAGCCCGGAATCCGGAATTTCTGTGCCCAAAATTCTGCTGTGGAAATTCTGCACTGTGTATTGAAAACAGTGGGAGGCTGCTGCATAGTGTTAATGGGCCTTTAGGCACCTTTTAACCCTTTAAGGACTCAGGGTTTTTCCGTTTTTGCACTTTCGTTTTTTCCTCCTTATCTTTAAAAAATCATAACCCTTTCAATTTTCCACCTAAAAATCCATATTATGGCTTATTTTTTGCGTCGCCAATTCTACTTTGCAGTGACATCAGTCATTTTACCCAAAAATGCACGGCGAAACGGAAAAAAAATCATTGTGCGACAAAATCGAAGAAAAAAACGCCATTTTGTAACTTTTGGGGGCTTCCGTTTCTACGCAGTGCATATTTTGGTAAAAATTACACCTTATAATTATTCTGTAGGTCCATACGGTTAAAATGATACCCTACATATATATGTTTGATTTTGTCGCACTTCTGGAAAAAATCATAACTACATGCAGGAAAATTTATACGTTTAAAAATGTCATCTTCTGACCCCTATAACTTTTTATTTTTCCACATACAGGGCGGTATGAGGACTCATTTTTTGCGCCGTGATCTGAAGATTTTATCGGTATGATTTTTGTTTTGAACGGACTTTTTGATCACTTTTTATTCATTTTTTAATGGTATAAAAAGTAACCAAAAATGCGCTTTTTTTGACTTTGGAATTTTTTTGCGCGTACGCCATTGACCGTGCGGTTTAATTAATGATATATTTTTATAGTTCGGACATTTACGCACGCGGCGATACCACATATGTTTATTTTAATTTTTTTTACACTGTTTTATTTTTTTTATGGGAAAAGGGGGGTGAGTCAAACTTTTATTAGGGAAGGGGTTAAATGACCTTTATTAACACTTTTTTTAAACATTTTTTTTGCAGTGTTATAGGTCCCATAGGGACCTATAACACTGCACACACTGATCTCCTATGCTGATCACTGGCGTGTATTAACACGCCTGTGATCAGCATTATCGGCGCTTGACTACTCCTGCCTGGATCTCAGGCACGGAGCAGTCATTCGTCGATCGGACACCGAGGAGGCAGGTAGGGGCTCTCCCGGTGTCCTGTCAGCTGTTCGGGACGCCGTGATTTCACCGGGTCACTTTCACTTTAGAAGCGGCGGTCAGCTTTGACCGCCGCTTCTAAAGAGTTAATACCGCACATCGCCGCGATCGGCGATGTGTGGTATTAGCCGCGGGTCCCGGCCGTTGATGAGCGCCGGGACCGACGCGATATGATGCGGGATCGCGGCGCGATCCCGCTTCAAATCGCGGGAGTCGGCGCAGGACGTAAATATACGTCCTGCGTCGTTAAGGGCATAGGGGCATAGGGGCACCTGCTTCTCAGCAGAGAGCAACACTTTTGCTGTAACTAAAGATCACCTCCTCCTATTTTCCTGTCTAAATGCTAATCAGCCAGCTTCTTCCCTGCTGGGCCCTGGCTTTTTAACTGCAACAGGTCAGATTGTCACTGCAATTGTGTGATTTCTGATCTCTTAGCACATTCCTGTAGTTCCTGATAGTGATTCTCTGTATGACCCTGGCCAGGCTGACATCGACTTAGGTTCCTGATTCTGAACTCTGACTATGTGGCTTTCCAGTATCCAGATTTTGGCTCCTCCTGAGTACCTGTTTTGGTTCCATACCCCTGGCTGTGTGTTTGACCAGGTTCCTGGATTCCGCAATTGTTTGTTACTTTTATATTTTTAATTATTATAATGAAGGTATTAACTGTACGGTACAGTTGTCTCTATCTGTGGTTCTTTACCTGTTGTCTATTTGTGGTCCTGGACAGGTATTTCAGAAACGATCACTGGGTCATTTGTGCAGCCGTTCATTTCATTAATGTCAGCTGCACAATAGATTGTTTGTGTAGCCCAATCATTTCTAGCATTATCAGCAACAACATTCCTGACAAAACAGGAAATGAAATGGTGGAGGGATGTGTAAGAGCTAACAGGGGTGTGCTCCCTCTGGTAATGGACTTTTGATGTTTGTTTTTTCCCTTTATATCTTTTGTTTGTGGGTATGTTTTCTACTCCTTTGCGGCCTTTGCTTTAAGTTGGGATGCCCTGTTTTTGTCCATTTGTGGGGAGAGCTCGTTTACCTGCTTGCTTTCATTCACATCTCTCTGTCCATCCCTGGGTTTTATTATTTTTTCATTGGCTTTTTGTGTTACATACTGATATTATGTGTGCATGCAATTTTGCAGCATTTATTTAAGTGTATTGTATAACATTAAACTTTGCTCATGTACAGTATTTATTATCATTTAACCATCTTCATATGGTGTCATTGACAGATTACTTTATCTGCATTTTGATATCCATTGCCCCTTGTGCACTTCTTTTTTAATCTTTCTATTCTTTCTATTTTTATTGTGTTTTAAATTCTTTTGTGATTACAATAAAATGTTGATATCATTTACCATTTTTTTGTCTGATGTTTTTTGTGAGGTGTTGTTTGTGTTAAAGATAGCATCAGACAAATAATTATATGTTATAAGTAAAAAAAAAAAACAGCTCAGGCAACATAATAATAATAATGCACAAAAAAGGAAATAATTCAGTATCTGGTGCAAATCAGTAATAGATTTTTTTTATCTGTTTGAATTATACAGGTCTATGTAGTTAGTATTAGTTCTGCCTGAAGGGTTAAGTTTTCTGCTGTTTGGTTTAGCATCATGCGTAGCTGTGGTAGCACCCGGTTTTATCAGGGGGAATGAACTTAGAACCTATAAAATCTGTTCTTTATGTCAACACTCTTCTCAGGTGCATATACATTTCCAGCCAGTCTGTCATTTATTTCTCATGTTTGTTTGTCTCTATCAGCTCTTGCTCTTCTTTTGCTATACTGTATATATATTTGACCTTTGGCTATTCTCTTCACCATTCTCCTGTCTACAGTATTGGTACTGCGTTGCTCTCTCTGGTAAAGACCTGGCCTGTTGATTATTCCTTGTCTCTCTTTTGACTTTAGTTTTTGCCTGTAACCCTTCATAGCCCAGCCTGGTTTCCCTGACCTTTGTACAGTACTGATTATTGTTTTGACTTGCAACATCCCTACATATTATTATAGCACAGGGACAGTCGACCAGTTGCGGATTCGCTATTTAGGGCGGATATGCAAGTAGGCAGGGAAAAAGGTTCTGGATGAGCTCAGGGAAGCATTTTTCCTACCCTACGAGACAGTCTACTTTTAAACAGGGATCAGGGCAAGAATGTACACACAAACTTATAAATTGAATGAGAGAATTTAAAAACTGTCATACTTTAGAACATATTAAGAGAAAAGCGTCTTTTATTTTCTAGATGAAATGTGCAGTCTTCACAGCAATTTGAATTTGTTTTCCAAATTCCATTTGCCCTAAGGAGTGCTGTCAAGCAATGTTATGTATGTCTAAAGATTTCTCTTTTTAAATAAATCTTCTAATCCCAATGCATGTCTTACCTGGAAGTATAAATCTGTAGCATATTTTGCAAACATTCAGAAGCAAACTACTTCCAACATTCTGTCCAAATTTTGGCCAACACAATACATATTCCATGAAATACAGTCCTGTGTTTTCAAGTCCCAGAAAATCTAAGCTAATACAGATCTGCCTTTAGATACTTAGTGTAAAAGTATTTGTTTTCTACAGGATGAGTGCTTGATTCGGATGAATTACTACTGACTCTGTTTACTATTCATGTAGTTAAGTAACCACTCAGAAATAAATAGTTCTTTTGTTTCTAGTACTTTCTGACAACACAATTTCCTAATCAGAAACAAGTCAAACAACTATATATTACAATACAGAGGACATATGTTATAAAGTGTAAAATGGACAATTTTGGACAAATTAAAACACCAAATCAGATTATACTCAAGAGTAAAAAAAAACTGAGAACAGAGAAAGTCAATGAGGTCCATACGGACCTGTTTATGAGATTCGATGGGCTTTCAACGTGATCCTCGGACATGTCGCATGCTACAAAATTAGAAACCTTTTTGGGTTCTCTATTTGTGCCCCTTGTAGGACACAAGTCAAAGGCAACAACCTTAAAAAAAAACCTTATCCTTATTTCAGAAATATGGTCTCACGAAACATTAACTAATTTTCACATGTCAATGTTTCTGGACCCACCAAGCTGCAGGTGCTTTTATATTATGCTTCCCTCATCTTTTTGTTCCACCTGTTTTGTTTCGGTTTACGGCCAAGTACATTGCATGTGCTGAAATCTCTTAAAAATTAGATGTTTTGTAAAGTGACATGAAAATGGAAAAAGGAAATGATAATGTAATTCTAGGTGTTTTTTTTATAAGATAAAATTATGGGAGTGATAGTAATTAAAGGGGTATTACGGCCTTAGACATCTTATCCCCTATACATCACGCCACGCCCCTGCATTAATGTCTATGGGAGGGGGCATGATGACGTCATGCACCCTCTCATTGACATGAATGAAGGGGGAGTGGCGTGAAGTCACAAGGGGGCGGGGGGGATAAGATGTCTGAGGCCGAAATACCCCTTTAAGCTGGATAATGTATTACAAGCCATACCATCTTTTCTAAAACAACACTGGTAAAGATAGCTGCCACTCATATAAGTATACACTTGCATAAATAAGTAGCTTGCCTTTAAGTTACATATACATGTTATATATGGAGAAATGTAAACTTAAATCGTGCCAAAATATTAAATGCTAGGTAAGTATGCCACACAGTCTGTTCACTGCGCTTTCCAACAAACCTTCAACAAGCATTCCATGGTTCACAATTAATCCAGGGAATTAAATTATAGCCCTCAGTATTGTTAGGCAATTCTTAATGTTTGAACAAGCAAGGCTAACATCATTATCAATTGCATAATTGTTGCAATTTTTCAATGTACAAGAAACAATTTTAATCATTTACTTCAGATGTACAGCTTCTGTATTTTACCTCAACTTTACCTATTTGCAAACTTTCAGAAGTAAGGATACACTGAAAATGTAACAGAAAAAAAGTCCTCACATCTTTGTGTGAGTTTCTGCTTTCTTTAACAGAAACCTTTCATTTTAGTCTTACGTGTGTCGGGACTCTTATGAATCTCCAGTGCCACACTGTGCTCCTAAATTGGACTCCTGTGCTGATGCCAGGAGTCCAATATATTCAGAAAGTTTATCAGTTTTTCCTCTCATTGCCATATGCCTGCAATTGGCAATTCCTTCATAGGGGGGCATTACATTTTATTTTCCCATGACAGTCCGTGTAAATAAAGTACCTGTTTATTATATTTTACGGTGTCTGCGGTCATCTCCTATCGGCAACACCCCAGAAACCATTTTTTTCCTTTGTTCCTGTGGACTCAGATTCCCCTATATACGTTGACCTCTCTGCCAGACTGGTCCGGGTTGGAGGCAGCCGCCGTGGAATTAATTTTACGCTAACAGAGGTGTTGGCCCAACACAGCAAGGTGAGTAGTATATTTATCTGTATATGGTCATTCTGATTCTCCCAGTTAACTGCACCAGGCAGCGCTCAGTCTGTTTTTTTTTTTTTGTTTGTTTTTTTGCATGTACTCTACACTCATCATTGACTCACAGTTCAAGTTACCTTCTGTATTTATAAGTAATATAATAGACAGAAATAGTGCTGCTCCTCATGTAATCACACAGGACAGCTCATCCTAAAAAGTCACCTGAAACAACAGGTATGCTCTTTTAAAAGGTTATGTTTTTTAATGTGGGTATGAAAAAACAAACAAAAAATAATTGCATGGCCTTTAGGGTGTATTCACACGTACAGTATCCTGCGCAGATTCCATGCGCAGGATTCCATGCGCAGGATTTGAAGCTTTGTACATTACATTTTACATTAAAATCTGCAGCAGAAAATCCTGTGCAGGATAATGTACATGCGAATAGACTCTTAAGGTTTAAAATATGCAGGATCAGGGGTGAAGCAACTTCAAATTTTACTAAATAATATTTATACATAAATTTATATCAGTTATGACATATTGTACCTATTACTGATTCTTGTAAATTCACATGGAAAGTAGCACATATCTATTCAATGCACATTTCTATAAACTACATTTACTTAAGAATTTACAATAAACTTTTCTGTATGTGACAAAAAGAAGACAATTAAACTGAAGGTAAAATCTCATATAAAGTGGAACATTTTCAAATATGTGATTATTATCATGTTTTCTTCTAACAAACTTAATGTTTGGTTTATCTTTATATCACATGAAAACCACAAGAAAAGGGCAAACAAGCAGTGTAGGAGTGTGCATGGGATCCCTTAAAAATAGGTACAGGAAGAGGTAACCGTCACTGTGAGGTGCACACTGAGTACATCAATATGAGGGAAGCCCTGGCTTTCATTGTATTGGAACATAAGAACAAACATATTTTCGTGATAGAAGCCCACAGCTTGACTCATACAAAGGAGTTTTCCTTTATGGTGCATATGAATCACCGGCTTATATGATCTAACTGTAATATAAAACCTCTATGGCTTGTTTACTGTCTTTTATTTTGAAGCAATTTGTGGGTTCGGCATGCAGTACTATTAATCCTTAAACTGTATATACTAGTAATTGTTATTTTTCGACAAAGTTTGCTGCTTGAGTGCTTTTAGATCTATTGGTCGGATGTTTCAATGGAATACTGAAGACAACATGATCACACCAGAGACGGAAAACTGGAAAATCTTACAGCTATAGTTTTATTCTGTTCACCATAAACTGTGATGTTTTGGCAGTCTTGCCTTTTGCAACATTGGTCTGGCACCCAAGTTGATCACTTGCAGGGTGGATGGTTTCTAACGCTGGGTCTCCAATTTTCAATGATATATTGGTATAAACACAAGGCTAAACATTTCATAAGTTTTTTAAATTTTCTTGACAAATATATGAAGCTTATAAAAAGACTCATTATTTGCAGCATGAAAGCTTAGCTACATTCACTTTAGTGGAGTCAAGCTGCAATACCAGACACAAGAAAGCAGGCATGTTTTTGTAATCCCGTACAACCCCGTAATAACCAGTCCAGCCACTTCTGCTTAGCATTTTACCTGAAATATAATATGATATTTAACATAATGTATGTTTTTATTTTTATATATTAACCTCTTAAGGATCAAGCCCATTTTCACCTTAAGGACCAGAGCATTTTTTGCAAATATGACCACTGTCACTTTAAGCATTAATAACTCTGAGATGCTTTAACTTATGTATTTGATTCCGAGAAAGTTTTTTCATGACATATTCTACTTTATGTTAGTGGTAAATTTTCGTTGATACTTGCATAATTTCATCATGAAAAATGTCAAAATTTCATGAAAAATTTTAACATTTTACATTTTTCTAACTTTGAAGCTCTCTGTTTGTAAGGAAAATGGACATGCCATATAAATTATATATTGATTCACATATGCAATATGTCTACTTTACGTTTGCATCATAAAGTTGACATGTTTTTACATTTTGAAGACATTAGAGGGCTTCAAAGTTTAGGAGCATTTTCAAATTTTTAACAAAAATTTCTAAATCAGAATTGTTCAGGGACCAGTTCCGTTTTGAGGTGAATTTGAGGGTCTTTATGTTATAAATACCCCATAATGGACCCCATTATGAAAACTGCACCCCTCAAAGTATAAAAAATTACTTTCAGAAAGTTGGTTAACCCTTTAGGCGTTTCACAGGAATAGCTGAAATGTGGAGGAGAAAATTCAAAATCTAAATTTTTTACACTAACATGTTCTTGTAGACCTATTTTTTTTTCTAATTTTTACAAGGGGTAAAAGGAGAAAAAGCCATCCAAAATTTGTTACCCAATTTCTCTTGAGTAAGTAAATACCTCACATGTGGATGTAAAGTATTCTGCAAGCACACTAGGGGGATCAGAAGAGAAGGAGTGACAATGGGATTTTGGAGAGCGAATTTTGCTGACATTTTTTGGGGGGCATGTCCCATTTGGTATACTATTTTGGAAACTACACCCCTCAAGGAACATAACAAGAGGTACAGTGAACTTTAACACCCCACAGGTGTTTGACGACTTTTCGTTAAATTTGGATGTGTAAATGAAAAAAATTTTGCATTTAGGAAGCCCCTATCGTGCCCGAACAGCAAAAAAAAATAAATAAAAAAAAAACACACATGGCATACTATTTTGGAAACTACAATCCTCAAGGAACTTGACAAAGGGCTCAGTGAGCCTCAACACCCCACGGATTTTCTCTAAAGTTGGACGTGAAAATGAAAAATTAAATTTTTTTTCACAAAAATGCTGGTGTTACACCAAATTTTTCATTTTCACAAGGGGTAATAGGAGAAATAACCCCCAAAATTTGTAACACCATTTCTTCTGAGTATGGAAATGCCTCATGTGTGGATGTACTAATGAACTAAAATGCTCAGAAGAGAAGAAGCGCCATTGGGCTTTTGGAGAGAGAATTTGTTAGGAATGGAAGTCTACAAAGCCCCCATGGTGCCAGAACAGTGGACCCCCTCCCACATGTGGCCCCATTTTGGAAACTACACCCTTCACAGAATGTAATAAGGGGTTTAGTGAGCATTTACACCCCAGTAGGAACAGTAGGCTGTGCAAATGAAAAATACAATTTTAAATTTTCACGGACCACTGTTCCAAAAATCTGTCAGACACCTGTGGGGTGTAAATGCTCACTGCAACCCTTATTACATTCCGTGAGAAGTGTAATTTCTAAAATGGGGGTCACATGTGGGGGGGGGGTCCACTGTTCTGGCACCATGAGGGCTTTGTAAACACACATGGCCTTCAATTACGGACAAACTCTCTCCAAAAGCCCAATGGAGCTCCTTCTCTTCTGAGCATTGTAGTGCGCCTGCAGAGCACTTTACATCCACATATGGGGTATTTCCATACTCAGAACAAATGGGGTTACAAAATTCCAGGGGCTTTTTTCTTATTTTCCCTTGTGAAAATAAAAAATTTGGGGTAACACCAGCATTTTAGTGAATTATTATTATTTTTATTTTTTTCATTTTCACATCCAACTTTAACGAAAATGTGTCAAACACCTGTGGGGTGTTAAGGCTCACTATACCCCTGTTACGTTCCGTGAGGGGTGTAGTTTCCAAAATGGTGCCACACATGGTGGGTATTTATTTATTTGCGTTTATGTCAGGACCGCTGTAAAATTAGCCACCCCTTAGCAATTGAGCCCTGTTGTGTGCCTGCAGGGCATTTTACATCCACATATGGGGTATTTCCATACTCAGGAGAAATTGCGTTACAAATTTAGGAGGTTTTTTTTTCGTTCTATTTTTTTAAACTACAGGCTGGTGTAGACCCCAACTTTTCCTTTTTACATGGGGTAAAAGGAGAAAAAGCCCCCAAAAATTTGTAACACAATTTCTCCCAAGTACGGAAATACCTCATATGTGGCCCTAAACTGTTTCCTAGAAATACGTCAGGGCTCCGACGTGAGAGAGCGCAATGCGCATTTGAGGCCTAAATTAGGGATTTGCATAGGGGCAGACCTGGATGCAAGCGTTACAATTGCCTCCGCTACCAAAAATATTCTACGCCAGTGATTCAAAACAAGGTCCCTCCAGCTGTTTCTAAACTCCCAGCATGCCTGGACAGTCAGTGGCTGTCCGTCAATGCTGTGAGTTGTTGTTTTGCAACACTACCGTACAAGATGTTTTAAATTTTTATTGGGGGGAAGGGGGGGACAGTGAAGGATGTGTATATGTAGTGTTTTACCTTTTATTTTGTGTTAGTGTAGTGTTTTTAGAGTACAATCGGGGGTTTATGGTGAGTTTCCTGCTAGGAGTTTGAGCTGTTGCGGAAAATTTGCCACAGCTCAAACTTGAAGCAGGAAACTCTCTGTAAACCCCTGCCCGTATGAATGTACCCTGTACATTCACATGGGGTGGGGGCAAACCTCCAGCTGTTGCAAAACTACAACTCTCAGCATGCACTGACAGACCGTGCATGCTGGGAGTTGTAGTTTTGCAACAGCTGGAGGCACACTGGTTGGAAAGCCTTGAGTTATGTTCTCCAGCTTTTGCAAAACTACAACTCCCAGCATGTACTGATCATCAAAGGGAATGCTGGGAGTTGTAGTTTTGCAACAAACTGTACCCCACTAAATCTTGCAAAACTACAAATTCCAGCATGCCCAAACAGCAAACGGCTGTCTGGGCATGCTGGTAGTTGTAGTTTTGCAACATCTGGAGAGCTACAGATTAGATTGGTCTCTAAACTGTGGCCCTCCAAATGTTGTTAGGCAGCAACTCACCGCATCAGTTGCTGGATCGTTGCCGACACACGCAGAGGAGGATGGCCAGCTGCCTGCCACTGATCGCCACCCGCTATAGGTAGGGGCCCTCCGCTGTTGCTCCCAGCAAAGTTCCCCCACTCTGCTCGGACTACCGTGGGTGGGCAGAGCGGGGGAACCAAACTTTAACCCACCCCCGATCTGCTATTGGTCGGTCGCTTCTGACTGACCAATAGCATGGATAAGAGGGGTGGTACCCCTGCCACTTCACTCCTATTCCTTCAGGGGGATTGGGGCTGTCTTGGATAGTCCGGATCCCCTTTATTTTCTGGGTCACTGGATACCCGTATGACTTGGAATCCCCGCAGATCAACCGTCTGAATTGACCGGCGATTTGCGGCGATCGCTGACATGGGGGGGGGGTGTCTCAGGACCCCCCCAGGCGTTGGCACAGGATGCCTGCTGAACTATTTCAGCAGGCATGCCGATCCGTTCACCGCCCGGTTACTGGCGATGAACAGAAATGCCGAGGGCGTACAGGTACGCTAGGGCATTACTGTACGCCCTTGGTCCTGGTGGGGTTAAAATAATAAAGCACACCAACTATTGTATATATTTGAATAATAAAAGTCTTACTAGAGACAAGTAACACAGTATATGGTACAGTGTGTTTATTGAAGAGCACAATATGAAATAGAGTAAATGTAGTGGCCAGATTTTTCAAGCACTTGTTTATAGTTTGTTTTCCTATTCAGAATAATGTAGATTATGTGTTATTAATATTTCAGAACTACTTTTTCTACCTGTCAATTGGACTATTTTAAGGGTAGCAGCTGGATCATTAATAGTAACAGCTGGAATGCTGGCCTAGCCTACATTTCACCTATAATATTTGCCTTAGAGCAGTATAGCCCATTATTCTAATAAATCCACAAAGCAAATTGTTGTAGATCTCGCTGTAAATAGTCACAATCCAAAACTAATACCAGTAAACTGGATCTAACAGATGTCACCTGGGACAGACAATAAGGCTAGAAAAAACTGCTCATAACTGTAGGGTGAAGTGTTGCTACTGGAAAAAGTAATGTAGCATCTCCTGTTCATACAGTGAATTATGCTGCATACAGTTTTCACACAAATGAATACCCCTCCCCCTTTGTGTTTATACAGAAAAACTTTACGCCTTTTTATTTCTCAGCCAAGTGCCAAGGAGCAGTGCTGATCTGTTTAAATTCCTCAGCCTGGTATGCCTCCTCAATTGTCTTCACCACCCAGCCTTTCCCTGATGAATATAACCTGTTAAGGACGAAGGGTTTGAAGCGTGCTCATGAGTTGAGCACGCTTCATACCCGGTGGGTCCTGGTTGCTATGAGCCAGGACCCAGGGTTAATGCTGGGCATCGCTGTTCGGGCCGATGCCTGGCATTAACCCTTTAGATGCTGAGATCAGTTGATCCTGGAGTCTGAAATGTATAAAAGAACAATACCGGGACCATTGTGGTGAAACCATTATGTCCTGATCAGCTGAGAGGACAGCAGGAGGGCCCTTACCTGCCTCCTCGCCCTCTGATAGGTGATCTAATGCTCCCAGCCAGCCATGGCAGGCTAGAGCAGCAGGGCACCGATAACTAGGAGGTACAGAAGGGAAATAGATCAGCTCACCGCTTGGAGACTTCAGACACAGACGGATGATATTATGGAAGCACGGATGCAGGGATCCGCCTATCCCCGTAGCACTCAGGAAGAGAACAAGAGGAAAATCCAGCTCCCAAGGTGCGAGTACAATAAAACTTAATGTTTACTTCATCCAATTAAAAATAAAATTCTGTGGTGGAAGTTAGTAGTGACATGTCACTTTAAAATCGAAGTGAAATGCCGACGCGTTTCGAGCATAAGCTCTTAGTATTGGCAGTGATATTACCGTACTGAGGGGTTTAAACAAACATTTGCAAATAATACAAACCTCCATTCAGATACACCCACTGGTCTCTGGAGTCTGAACTGACATCAAGTTCCCAATACAGGAGCAACAGGATTACTTACTCTCCCATCCTGTTGAATGACCAAGATATGTACAAGAATGCCAAACAAAGTTACTTGACGTACAATGTGAATACACATAAAAAAATATATATGTATAAACATTCACAGGACTTCATATTTCTTTCTATAGTATAATGCCAAATCATATCCAAAAAGTTTGTTGCAAAAAATAAAACTCCAGAAACATACACAGCATGAAAACTCGTGTTTGAATTACTGCACAATGTGAACAGACGCCAAAGTGCAAACTCTGAGACAAAACATTCCTTCAGTAATATACGTTTTCATTTGTTTGTTGCAAACTTATGATCAACTTTCTTAGTCTTTTTATGCACTTCACGCAAAAACCTCCGATACTTCATAAAAACTGAATAAATTATCAATACAATGCACAACATTGAAAATTAATTTCTTTCATGTATCGAGATAGAAATGTACAAAAGAACTCAGTATACTATACTCACAATGTATACGGAGAAAAAACTTCATTACGGACAAGGAAGCCGGTATTTATTATCGCCCCGTGTGAACATGGTTCAAACAATAGATAAAATTCAAACAAAGGAAATTTTTAATTGGATGAAGTAAACATTAAGTTTTATTGTACTTGCACCTTGGGAGCTGGATTTTCCTCTTGTTCTCTGCCTGAGGGCACCGATCACACTGATCAATGCTGAGCCAAAGCTTAGCATCGAACAGTGTATGCAATCGCAAGATTGCGTGTTATAGCCTACTATGGGGACTAAAAAAAAAGTGTAAAAAAAAAGTTAATAAAATGAACCCCTTCCCCTAATACAAGTTTGAATTATCACCCTTTTCCCATTTTTTTTAAATAAAATAATGTAATCAAAAATAAACATAATCATATGTGGTACAGCCTTGTGCGTAAATGTCTGCACTATTAAAATATAAGATTAGTTAAACCACACGGCCGATGGCATTTTCATAGAAAATACCCAAATTCAAAATTGCGCATTTTTGTTCACTTCATATACCATACAAATTTTATTATAAAAAACTATTAAAAAAAAAAGCCCCAGCAAAAAATGAGCCATTATATAGTCCTGTACGTGGAGAAATAAAAAATGTATAGGGGTCAGAAGAGGACAATTTTAATAATACTAATTTTGGTGCATGTAGGTACAATGTTTTTTAAAGTAGTAAAATAAAATTAAACTTATGTAAATTGGGTATCCTTATAAATATATGGACCTACAGAATAAATATAAGGTGTCATTTTTACCAAAAAATGCACTGCATAGAATCGGAAGCCCCCAAAAGTTAAAAAATAGTTTTTTTTTCAATTTTACCCACAAATTTTTGTTTTGTTTTGCCATAGACTTTGTTATGAAATGATTCATGTTATTACAAAGTACAATTGGTGACACAAAAAACAAGCCCTTATATGGGTCTGTAGGTTCAAAATTGAAAGAATTATGATTTTTAAAAAGGGAGGAGGAAAGAAGTACAAAAACGAAAAATAGCCTGGTTCTTAAAGGAGTACTCCGGTGCTTAGACATCTTATCCCCTATCCAAAGGATAGGGGATAAGATGCCTGATCGCGGGAGTCCCGCCGCTGGGGCCGCTGCGTGATCTTCCGTGATCCCGTTTATAATCAGTCCCTGGAGCGTGTTCGCTTCGGGTCTGATTACCAGCGACCACAGGGCCAACGGCGTGTGACGTCACGCCTCCGCCCCCGTGTGACGTCACACGCCGTCGGCCCTGTGGTCGCTGGTAATCAGACCCAGATAAGATGCCTGATCGCGGGAGTCCCGCCGCTGGGGATGCCCGTGATCTTCCACACGGCACCCTGTTTATAATCAGTCCCCGAAACACGTTCCGGGGACTGATTATAAACGGGGTGCCGCATGGAAGATCACAGGCATCCCAACAGCAGCGGGACTCCCGCGATCAGGCATCTTATCCCCTATCCTTTGGATAGGGGATAAGATGTCTAAGCACCGGAGTACCCCTTTAAGTCCAAAACTGCCTGGTCCTTAAGGGGTTAAAGAGGCCTGTACACAGGGGTGGGATTCAAACAGGTTACCTACTTGCCATGAAGTCATGACTGAGACCCCGCGGCATAGCACGGTGTAATAACTTATTCAGTCTAAAATAATTGAACATAACAATTGCCAAGTAAGGGGAACGTGCTAAACAATTGCCTATTGCCACACTTGCCTATTGACTTTATGTGGAATGTTTCATCCAAATTTAGGTTCTCATTGCCATATGATAGCAATACATACAATCACTGAATGGATACTATTTGCAATTGTGGTTTCAGAGCACATGCATTGAAACCAGTATCACTGGGTCAACCAGCAAGGGTTATAACATGCTGGTGATTGTATAGTCTTAAATTGGAATCTACCTATAATAGGTAATGCTAGAGACAGGAATACTCTTATTTTCAGACTTCCCAGGGTGCATTATTGCCTGTAAGACTCCCTATGTTGGAGGTCTCTGCAAGAAAAATAAGCCCCATCAGAGATAGATATTACTGTTACAGTTTTTTTATTGCCTCTAAGAACATCCAACTCATGTGTCCAGTGCTGGTGGGAAGAATCCACTTCTAGTGTCCTGTGTGTTATTGGCTGACCTGTGCAATAACAAGAATCACTCCACTACCAATATACAATAGTGTCCAGTCTGTCTGACTACTAAGCATGTGTGACCACGAGCACTGGACACAGTAGGTGGATGTTCTGAGAGGGAATCAAAAGAACAGCAGTGGGCAACATAAGTATGTAACAGGAATATCTAGACATAAACTAAGTTATCATAAAAGACTACAATTGAAACAGAGCAATATTGTATTTACTTGTGGGATAACCCCTAATATCTGATGAATGTAAGTAGAAAGGAAAAAAGCTAAATAGGCTCACTACTATTTGCAGACATTTGTGCACTTTAACCCGTTAAGGACCGTTTTTTTTCCCGTTTTTGCATTTTCGTTTTTTGCTCCTTGCCTTTAAAAAAATCATAACTCTTTCAAATTTGCACCTAAAAATCCATATGATGGCTTATTTTTTGCGCCACCAATTGTACTTTGTAATGACATCAGTCATTTTGCCCAAAAATCTACGGTGAAACGGGAAAAAAAATCATTGTGCGACAAAATTGAAAAAAAAAACGCTGTTTTGTAAATTTTGGGGGCTTCCGTTTCTACGTAGTACATTTTTCGGTAAAAATGACACCTTATCTTTATTCTGTAGGTCTATACGATTAAAATGATACCCTACTTATATAGGTTTGATCTTGTCGTACTTCTGGAAAAAATCATAACTACATGCAGGAAAATTAATACGTTTAAAATTGTCATCTTCTGACCCCTATATCTTTTTTATTTTTCCGTGTATGGGGCGGTATGAGGGCTCATTTTTTGCACCTTGATCTTTTAACGGTACCATTTTTGCATTGATAGGACTTATTGATCGCTTTTTATTCATTTTTAAATGATATAAAAAGTGACCAAAAATGCACTATTTTGGATTTTGGAATTTTTTTGCGCGCACGCCATTGACCGAGCGGTTTAATTAATGATATATTTTTATAATTCGGACATTTCCGCACGCGGCGATACCATATATGTTTATTTTTATTTACACTGTGTTTTTTTTTTTTATTGGAAAAGGGGGGTGATTCAAACTTTTAATAGGGGAGGAGTTAAATGATCTTTATTCACTTTTTTTTTTCACTTTTTTTTTGCAGTGTTATAGGTCCCATAGGGACCTATAACATTGCACACACTGATCTTCATCATTGATCACTGGTTTCTCATAAGAAACCAGTGATCAACGATTCTGCCGCATGACTGCTCATGCCTGGATCTCAGGCACTGAGCAGTCATTCGGCGATCAGACAGCGAGGAAGCAGGAAGGGGCCCTCCCGCTGTCCTGTCAGCTGTTCGGGATGCCGCGATTAGCCGCGGCTATCCCGAACAGCCCAACTGAGCTAGCCGGGAACTTTCACTTTCACTTTTAGCCGCGCGGCTCAGCTCTGAGCGCGCAGCTAAAGGGTTAATAACGTGCGGCGCCGCGATCGGTGCTGCACGCTATTAGAGGCGGGTCCCAGCTTCACTATGACGCCGGGCCCGCCATGATATGACGCGGGGTTACTGTGTAACCCCGCGTTATATCAGAAGAGCAGGACCAAGGACGTACCGGTACGTCCTTGGTCCTTAAGGGGTTAAAAGTGGCCATCATCCTCAAATCTCTTGAAAAGGTAATGGAAAGCTACTCGGGGGTTGTATATAGGAAGGGGTCAAAAATATACTGTGCAAGTTTGTAATACTGTTGTGCTGCCCCTATGCCCTAGATATAAAGATTATTGTGCAGTGCTACAGCCATATGCTTTATATCTAGGACTTAAAGGGGTACTCCGGCGCTAAGACATCTTATCCCCTATCCAAAGGAGAGGGGATGAGATGCCTGATCGCAGGGGTCCCGTCGCTGGGGACCCCAGTGATCTTGCATGCAGCACCCCGTTACAATCAGTCCCCGGAGCATGTTCGCTCCGGGTCTGATTACTGGCGATCACGGGGCCGGAGCATTGTGACATCACTGCTCCGCCCCATGTGACATCATGCTTAGCCCCCTCAATGCAAGCCTATGGGAGGGAGCGTGACAGCCATTGTGTCGTCACGGCTCCACCCCGTGTGACGTCACGCTTAGCCACCTCAATGCAAGCCTATGGGAGGGGGCGTGACAGCTGCCACGCCCCCTTCCATAAGCTTGCATTGGGGGGAGGAGCGTGACATCACATGGGAGCGGAGCCGTGACATCACAATGCTCTGGCCCTGTGATCGCCAGTAATCAGACCCGGAGCGAACATGGGACTGATTGTAACGGGGGGCTGCGTGCAAGATTATGGGGGTCCCCAGCGGCGGGACCCCCGCGATCAGCCATCTTATCCCCTATCCTTCGGATAGGGGATAAGATGTCTTAGCGCAGGAGTACCCCTTTAAAGTAGCAGAGACGATAAACAGCACACTCCGAGGCCCTTTTCTTTTGGAATCGAAGCTGGAACATAATGTTCAAGCTCTATAGGATAGTGCTGTCTAGTCCATCAGTCTACAACCTGCTGTTAGTGCATGCATTAGGATGAAGTTTTGCAACAGCTGGAGAGCCTCAGATTGTGTTTTTTCTTATATGGCCACAATCATCTTTGCCTTTGTTAACTTGAAGCTAGGATACATAGAAAAAGTCTGCTTATTTTACACAAATTCTGCCTCTTGTACATAGACAAGTATTGAAGCTCAGCCCCCCTCACTTGAATGGTGCTGAGCTGCAATAACACACACAGCCTAAGGACCAAAGTGGCACTGTTTGAGGGAAAAAAAAAACACACCCTTCTTGTTATCTAAATAATAAAAAAATAAATAATAAACTGGTTATAAATATTACATCATCAGCAGGGAAACTAGTAGAAAATGATACTGGGACATGAAGCAGTGGACAAAGCTTGCCCTTGTTGCTGTAAATTCTTATTTTATTGTCAGACGTCGTATATGCAGGGCACAAAATTGTTTTTAAGAACAAATATATGGAAATCACCCACATACAACTGACAGCAGTTTAATGGTAGGTTTGCATACATAACTCCTTAGGATACAGTCAATCTGTTTTATGTTGTTTTTATTTCAAAGGAAAATCCCTTTTTAGACCCACCCTTGTGTTAGAGCCAACGTTTTCTTAAAACTGGAAATGGATAAAAAGAAAGATGAATGAAATGAGAACGATATCATGAATTATATGACAAGGCAAATTTATAATTGTTTAAGAACAAAAAAAAGATTTTGCCAACCACTGACACAAACAAGAGATATTTTATGTATAGTGAATATAGTGATAGCAAAGGCATATTAGCTTTGGTGAATTGAAGTGTAGTTAGAATACATTTTTACATAGGCTGCTCACATTTTGCATCCAGTGTGTGCAGAGTTGCATGAAGCTCCACTTTACTTTAAAGAAGCACTCCAGTGTTTTGGCTCATATGATGCATATTCACCATCACTGATCCTTTATATCCATTGGTTACATTCCAGCACTGCCATGTGTTTATATACTATAACTGGGTCATGCGATCATTGTGTTTCGGTCTGTCTTGTGTAACCGAATTTCTATGAAGTACAGGATAACATTCAGGGGCATTTATGAAAACTATCATACGTCTGTGTTTTTTTAGTCAGTTTTTCTTTACCTTTTTTTTGCTGTCGTGCGACAAATTTACTATATTGTCGCACGGCGTTAGTAAATTTGTCGCACGTAAGCAAAATAAGGATTGTCGCACATATAAGCAACATTTTTTGTCAGCTTTATGCTTCTTTTACAGAGCGCTCGGTCCGCTTTATTCTTAGCTTTTTGGCCCGGGAAAGTGTTATTTGTTTAATTTTAAAGACCTGCCTTTGTGCCTTTCTTGGCTTGTTGCCAAACTTACTACCTTAAAATGTCGAGAGCTGGAGGGAAAAGCATCAGCAAACGTCACAATATTTTGCAGCCAACTTCAGCTGAGGAGATCTTACAAACTATGACTGCAGACATTGAAATCCACCAACCCTCCCAAAATGAAATGTTGCCCCTCCAAAGCGACGTCTTCAATATGTGAAAAAAAAAAATTATACAGATCAGGAGATGGAGGTGCTAGTTGATGAGGTAATTATTTATTTTAAAATTAGGTATGTCCAAACATGTTGGATCTCCTTTTTTATTATTTAGCAAGTCCAAAAAAAAAAAGCAATGCAGATGATTGGAGTTTAACATGTTTCTTATGGAGGTTGCAGTTTGGGTTTATGTCAGGCATTTAAGTAGATATGTAGCACAAAATATTAATTAGGCTATGTCCCTGGGCAGCCAAAAAATAGTAAGCAAGCTTTAACTTACCTGCCTGTGGTCCCCATTTGCTCTGGTATGTGTCCCTTTCCTCTTGCCATGTTTCTTTTGGGGCTCGGAACCTCAGCCTATCCCCACCTGCAGTGATGTCCCGCCTCAGCCGGTGATAGGCTTACCAACCTGTCCGTTAAAGGAGCTATGTCCGGGCTCCTTTACTTGACAGTTTGCTCAGCCTTTCACCATCCAAGATGCAACATCGCCGGGGTTGACAACACGCTGAGGTTCCCAGCCCATAGGGCACTATTTATGGCTGACCCGGACACTTACCGTAGCAACTGTGAAACACTGTCAGTTTAGTTTAAGCTTGCTTTCTATTTTTCGTCTGGCTGGTGCCGTAGACGACTTTAAAATTAGCGCTACATATCTCATTAAAAAGCTTTGTTCAAAATGCCCCTCAGTATGTTTTGCAATGGCAAAATTACTTAGATCATTTTTACCTTTTAAACAAATGTAACCTTCCAATAAGTAAATTTAATGTATAGGACATCTAAAACGAATTGTATCTTTGGCAATATATCTTAGTCAGAGAAAAAATGAATTTTTGGGTAGGGGGAGGGTTTGGGGAAGAACCATTTGGACCCCCGCTAGCTTTTGTACAAGGCCACAGTTGGGCTGCTGCTCTCCCTTGTGCAGGGGACTTGGTAGGCGCAGCCTGCCCTTGTGGCTCACACGCCCCCGCCATACACCTCTATGCAGGGCCGATGCAAGGTTATCGGCCTACACAAGCGAAGCTCCATTTTAGCAGAACCCCCCCCCCAACACCTCAACAACATGCCCCCTCCCCCAACCCCCTTCCACCAGAGCTCCCACACGCAACCAGCCCCTCACCTACACTTCTAGGCAAAACTCATCTAATGAAGTAGATGTGATCTGCAGTCCTATGTAACACCACAGAGAACCCAGTGATAACTCTCGGAGTCCAGATAATGTTGTATCCGTGACCTGCAGTCCTATGTGACACCACAGATAACACAGTGTTAACTCTCAGAGTACAGAAAAAGTAGTATACGTGACCTGCAGTCCTATGTAACACAATTTAAAACAGTGAAAAATTTCTGATTCCAGATAATGTAGTATACGTGACCTGCAGTTGTCATAGAACCGCACATTCATGACATCACGCCCTGGCTCCATGAGTCCAGACTATGGGAGGGGGTGTGACTTTGAACACGCCACCTCAAATACACTTTCATTACGGGTGCATGCCGTGACCAAAAGAGGGGGCAGGGCTATGATGTCACGGTCTGACGCCCCTGGTCATAAATAATCTGTGAAGGAGCACAAGTGTTAATAAGTTATTAATAACCCATAAGCTAATCTGAACAAAAGTTTTAGAAACAAGAGTTCGTTTTATTACAACAAATCGTACAACCTGAATATTGCCTCTTAAAACATTCCCACAACAGAGTTCAACAGACAGGTTTGTAAGCCATGATTTTGCTGGGGTATATTTAGTCGGTTTTTGAAGGCTTTGCGAATGTCGCGGTTGATAAATCCCTGACTAAATCAAGTAAAGTTTTCAAACCCGCGTACCGTAGTCAAAAAAACAAAACTTGCTCTTCTTGCTCGCATAGATGATTGTCGCACGAAAAGTCGCGGTGTCGCAGTAGCGACTTTTTTGCGACAAATTTACACAAAAAAACTCGGGTAAAAGGGTTGATAAATGCCCCTCATTATCACCTATCAGTTTCTCTTGAAAATTCCCACCAACAAAAACATCCTGGAGTGCCCCCCAAAAAGTAGGATAGAGGAAAACAACTAGTACAAAAAAATGTGAATCCAAAAAATAAACAAAAACTTAAATGCTGGCCATTCAAATGAATGCTTTCACCAGAGCACCTCTCTGCTCTGGAGCATGTGGCCACCCTATAAGAAGTCTATATGCCCTACATCACTGTGTAAATGATAAATGTCTACGATATTTTCATTAAGATAGTTGCTAAAACAAAGTGTTTTTGCTATAGTCGAATTAATATAGTCTATTACAGAAGAAAAAGCATCAGCATATGTAAGAGGCATTCACGTTACGATTTGTGCCTCCAAGGCACGGATGCATCTGCAGAAACTCAAAAGTGGATAGGCATGGACCCCATTCAATTCAATGACCCCCAATGTGGTTACCTAGAGACTACATTGGGGGTCATTTTGCAAGTTTATTCCGGTTAAATTTTGGCTTTGATTGAAAAACGTGGTCGACCATTGGTGATATAAATGCTCTGTTATGCTTACAAAGATTTTGAGCTTTAAAGAGTTTCGTTTTTTAGGCTATGTTCACTGTAAAAAATAAGAGCATAGAAATAAATAAAAAAATGGCCGTAAAAAAATGATGACTATAAAATATAGCTTTATGTGTGCTTACATTACATGAAAAGTCTCTTTTCTCATAGACCAGGCGTATTTATCAGGTTAAGATGTCAATTATCCTTTCATCTTTCCAGATTAAATACATATATTATCAATTATAAAAATAACAAATACATCATCCAATACAGTACAGTGATCCCTCAACATACGATGGTAATCCGTTCCAAATGGACCATCGTTTGTTGAAACTATCGTATGTTGAGGGATCCGTGCAATGTAAAGTATAGGACAGTGGTCTACAACCAGATGTTGCAAAACTACAACACCCAGCATGCCCGGACAGCCAACGGTTTTGGAGGTTATACTCACGTGTCCCCGCCACTCCGGACCATCACCACTCATCACCGCTGCCCTGGATGTCGCCTTCCATCGCTGTCGCCGCGTCCCCAGGGTGTCCCCGACACTCCGGCAAGGCCTCTGCTTCCCTGGCATCCTCGCTCTCAGTCACCGCCATCACATCGCTACGCACGCCGCTCCTATTGAATGATGGGGCGCAGCGACGTGATGACGACGATGGAGAGCGCCGACGATGCAGGGGATCCCGAAGAGGACGCTCAGGAGCCCCGAGGACAGGTAAATGATCGTCAGCGGACCACACGGGGCACCGTAAACGGCTATCAGGTGGCAGCTGAAGCAGTCAGCGCTGCCGGATAGCCGTTTATGTGATGGCCCCGACATACAAAAGCATCGTATGTTGATGCTGCCTTCAACATGCGATGGCCTCTGAGAGGCTATTGTATGTTGAAATGATCGTATTTCGGGGCCATCGTAGGTCGGGGGGGGGGGGGGGTCACTGTATTTCTGTATTAGTTATTTTTTGTTTCATGTACATGGGGGGTAAAGGGACTCCACTATGTTACTGGTTCTCCACATTTGTATAGTAGATAAGATAATAGCTGTATTTTTACCACAGTTAATATATATAGAGTAGAAAACTGATCCATATATAGATTTAAATGTAATTCAGGTCATAATATATAAACATGATGAAAATTGAACATGAACTAATAGTTGCTTATTTCAGTGCATTATGCAGTTGTCCATAATTTTTATAAAATGTAATAAACACAACAAAAATTCAACAGATTTCGTAAAAAAAAAAATACATTTTTGTATTGATAACACGAAGAAAACAAATTTAATATAGCCAATATGAAAACGATGGAACGGCTTTACAAAATCGACAATGGAATTGCTTCTTTTTCATTCCCCCTAAAAATAAAAGTTGAAGGGGTAATCCAACTACACAAAAACTCTAACATCCAGGCTACCTTATAATGCCCCCTTGCATGGATTCTGCTAGTCTTGTTCTTTCAAGTGGGTCCTGTGGCATAACCTCCATTTCTGTTGGTGCGCCATCAGGAGTCTGCTGTTGTGACTGCTGGTGGTCTCCTATTGGCTGAACAATCTCTGCCCCAGCAAGCAACATCAACATCCCAGCAAGGGTGTCGAATACAACCAAGACGTGCTGAAGGGACTAAATATGAGTCATTTTACTTAACCGAACAACCACCTTGTACAACTACGTCAACAAACAAAAAAGTTAGAGCTGTCAGAATAAAGTAAGACAAAAATAAGTTCATAAAGGAGTAAAAAAATATATTTACATGTAAGATAATGATTTTTTACTTCTACCATTGATCACATGATTCTGGAGTGTATTGTTATTGACGCATTGTTAACATGCACTTGTTCAAATGTCTCATCTGCTATTATAATAAAGATAAACTTCTGTCATTGTATTCCTAAATCTGTTGTATGCCAAAACATGGTATTTATAAAGATCATCTATAGCAGTGAACTATGATAACCATCAGGAAGTGCACTAAGGCAGTTATCTTGTGATGCCCAGGCCCTAGATAACATACAGTATCTGGATATGATAGCGTGAACACAAGGAAAGGAGATTGTCCTCAGAGACCAGAAAATACAGTGCTAATGAAACAGAAACCCAGGTGAAAATATTTATTTTCCTGACAATTATATACAATATATTTATACCATAAGCTGGCCATACATGTTAGGTTATCGTTGGCTGACCATGTGTATGGGGGGCCTCCCATCTCTCCCTTGATGACAGAGGTCAGGGAAGAGAACAGTTGGGAATGTTGGATTTCATCATTCCTGAAACATTTGTTTTTGGAGGTGTCTGGCAGCAGCTTTCCTACCTCTCCATTTAGAAAACATATACATTCAACCAAATATGTGTGTGTGTGTGTGTGTGTGTGTGTGTGTGGATTGAGAGAAATAATTCTGGGTTGAACAAATGTTCATCTGCTAACTATCCTAAATGTTTATGAAATGTTGTTTTATATAGCTTAAACAACTCCTGGTGTCCTCTGAAGCTAACCTCTCTTCATCAGCCTTGTTAAAGCCTATGGACATCATAGAAAAGGATCTTTCAATTGGGACTCCCTCTTCTCGACATGTCTATTCATTACTAAATGGCCACCATGTAGTACTACATTTCCCCTGCAGCAGTCACTGACCACAGATTCAGCTGTTTGCCAGGGGTTGCAGGAGCTACATTTGCATTAGTCACTTGATTGCTAAAGTGTCCGCATTCTGAAAGGGGTTGTCTCATCAAAGAGTACCATGTCTCAATAGAGCACCATAGAAGCTGGGCAGCAGTATCACTTTCTTGCTGCAGCAGCCACAGTCTGGAGGCACAGCCTCCCAATTTACAGTGTCCAAGCGGCAAGAGGCCAGAGACGAGGAGCTGCGGCCAGCAGGCAGTGCAGGAGAGCGAGATATGGTGGATCTGCAGGCAGAGTAGGTACTGGCAGCTGAGCAGAAACTAGCAGGTAGTGTCAGGTACAGTTAGCTGCAGGGTGTAAGCCATGATTAACCCCTTAAGCCCATTTTCACCTTAAGGACTCAGCCCTTTTTTTCAATTCTGACCACTGTCACTTTATGCATTAGTAACTCTGGGATGCTTTTACCGTTTATTCTGATTCTGAGACTGTTTTTTCGTGACATAGTCTACTTTAACATAGTGCTAAATTTTCATAGTTAATTGCATACTTTCTTGGTGATAAATCCCAAAATTTCATGAAAATTTAGAAAATTTAGCATTTTTCTAACTTTGAAACTCTCTGCTTGGAAGGAAAATAGATATTCCAAATAAATTTTATATTGATTCACAAATACAATATTTGTACTTTATGTTGGCATCATAAAGTTGACATGGTTTTACTTTTTGAAGACATTAGAGGGCTTCAAATATCACGAAAATGTCAAAATCTGAATTTTTCCGGGAACAGTTAAGTTTGAAGTGGATTTGACGGGCCTTTCTGTGAGAAATACCCCATAAATGGTCCCATTATAGAAACTGCACCCCTCAAAGTATTCAAAATAAAATTCAGAATGTTTGTTAACCCTTTAGGTGTTTCACAAGAACAGCAGCAAAGTGGAGGAGAAAAATCTAAATCTGCATTTTTTACACTAACAGGGTTCTTGTAGCCCCATTTTTTTCATTTTTTAAAAGTGGTATAAGGAGAAAAAGCCCCCACAATTTGTTGACCAATTTCTCACGAGTATGGAATTAACTCTTATTTTGAGATAAAGTGCTCTGCGGGCTCACAACATGGCTCAAGAGGGAAAGTTGGACGTGAAAATGGAAAATTAGATTTTAACACCAAATTTTTCTTTTTCACAAGCGGTAACAGGACAAAATGGACCCCAAAATTTGAAGCCCAATTTCTCCCGATTAAGAAAACGCCCATATGTGGACGTTAAGTGCTCTGCTGGTGCACTACAGGTCTCAAAACAGAAGGCATGCCATTGGACTTTTGGAGAGAGAATTTTGCTGATCTTCTGAGCATTGTAGTTCGCCCGCAGAGCACTTTACATCCACATATGGGGCATTTCTGGGGACATTTAAAAAATGTCATCCCATGATGGCAGATGGAGAGCAGGTTTTTCACCCTACTGCTCTCCATCCACCATCATGGGATTGTCCATTCACTCCATATCACCCCTCTATCAGTCCCCTGAAGAACTGAGGGGGTGAAACGTGTAGGGACTGCAGTCCTCCGGTCCTCAATCAGCCTTGATAAGTATCCCACTGATCCTTCTCTTGTGCAAATTTACATCGGCTAATCTGTGTTGTGTATGACTTTTCATTTGGATTTATGGGGTTTCAAAAGTCATCTAATTGAAATCCATTTTGATTTGTGTATCACTTTGGTTGCCTATGAAAACAAGAGATTGCCATCAATGCCTGCTGTGGTTGTTTATAGTAACTAAGCATTCTAGCTCTGTGTTGAGAACAATGATTTTGGAGCAGCATTGCCATTTTTTTACCTGCCATGGCTATGACAGGTAGATATTTGTGTGTCTGTTTTCACAGCAATTAGATATCGTTGCTATATTTTAGCCTTATTTGTCTGTGTGAATTCACAGTGCATCAGAATACTACCATTTAAACCTGTGTTATCCTGACAGACAAAAATACTGGTACATAGTCCAGTGTTCTATAATTTGAGTCATACACTAAACACATTGGGGAATTTACATAAACACCTCAGTGGGACACTACTTGTTATATAACATCTTCTACCGTAAGTTAGGGTAACCTCCCTGTCCACCGAGTCAGATAGGGCGCCCCAGTGAGACAGTGAGACACTTTCCTAATTGTCTCCTAAATAGGGTTTCTAGGGCACATCAGGGAAGGTTCCGGAGCGAGGCCGCCCTTATCAGGGCGTACACTACGCCTAGGTTGAGGCCTAGAGCAGGGTGATCACCTAGGGTCAGGATAGCCATAGGGGCATTCTACATCTAGCCCGTGCTACCCCCAGGTCCCACCCGTACCTACCCCACCCTTATACTCATCCTTTATTTTAGGATAATTTGTTCACATTGATCCTACAATCTGTATTTACCTTAATACTGCTGCCGAACCAGGGGACTGTGTTGTTGCTTTTTCTTTTTGTAAGTCTGCAAAGGGTCAACTTATCATAGTTGCAGTGCAGCAAAAAGTGGTCTGTATGACCAAGGTATAACCTACTTTGTCCTTTCTGTTTGGATGTACGACATTTGGGTACAACACCAGAATTGTTATATGTGGTTTTTGATGGTCTATATATTTTAGAGTGATTTATTAAAAGTAAAGTTTTAATGTTTTCTGGTATTTTCGTACTCAGAAGAAATTGTCTATGGGAGGGGGCGTGGCGGTCGTCACGCCCCTGCCATAGACTTGCATTAACCTGTTAAGGACCCATGACGTAGCGTTACGTCATGAGTCCGCTCCCGATCTATAACGCGGGGCCACGGCCTCTAACAACCGCCGGGACCCGTGGGTAATAGCGCGCGGCATTGTTTGCGGTGCCGCACGCTATTAACCCTTTAGACGCGGCTTTTCCCATAAAAAAAAACACAGTGTAAATAAAAATAAACATATATGGTATCGCCGCATGTGGAAATTATAAAAATATATCATTAATTAAGTCCAAAATAGTGCATTTTTAGTCAATTTTTATACCTTGAAAAAATGAATAAAAAGTGATCAATAAGTCCTATCAATGCAAAAATGGTACCACTAAAAACTTCAGATCACAGCGCAAAAAATGAGCCTTTATACCGGCCAATACGTGGAAAAATTAAAAAGTTATAGGGGTCAGAAGATGATAATTTTAAACATATTAATTTTCCTGCATGTAGTTATGATTTTTTCCAGAAGTACGACAAAATCAAACCTATATAAGTAGGGTATCATTTTAATCGTATGGACCTACAGAACAATGATAAGGTGTTATTTTTACCTAAAAATTTACTACGTAGAAACGGAAGCCCCCAAAAGTTACAAAATTTTTCAATTTTGTCTCACAATGATTTTTTTTCCAGTTTCGCCGTAGGTTTTTGGGCAAAATGACTGACATCATTACAAAGTAGAACTGGTGGCACAAAAAATAAGCCATCATATGGATTTTAGGTGCAAAATTGAAAGAGTTATGATTTTTTTAAAGGCAAGGAGGAAAAAAAAACAAAAATGGAAAAACCCCGGGTCCTTAAGGGGTTAAGGGGGTGGGCCGTGATGTCACGAGGGGTGGAGCCATGCCGTCACGCTGCTCCATCCACTGTATCGCCTGTCATTACGCACAGAGCGAACTCGCTCTGTGCAGTAATGACAGCTGGGTGCCGCAGCGGCAATCCCGGGGTCGCCAGCAGCGGGACAGTGGCGATCTAACATCTTATCCCCTATCCTTAAGGGGTTAAAGGTCACTAGACTGAGAATGAGGACTTCTCCTATGATGTAAATATATCATATTGCCAAAGTGTACTCGCTTATACTGCCTTCTATTTGGATTTTAGCCTTCTATTTGGATTTTAACCCCTTAACCCCTTAAGGCCGTTTTTCCGTTTTTGCACTTTCGTTTTTGCCTCCTTACCTTTTAAAATCATAACCCTTTCAATTTTGCACCTAAAAATCCATAGGATGGCTTATTTTTTGTGCCACCAATTCTACTTCGTAATGACATCAGTCACTTTATCCAAAAATCTACGGCAAAACGGAAAAAAATCATTGTGACACAAAATGGAAGAAAAAAACAACATTTTGTAACTTTTAGGGGCTTCTGTTTCTACACAGTACTTTTTTCGGTTAAAATTACACCTTATCTTTATTCTGTAGGTTCATACGATTAAAAGTATACCCTACTTACATAGGTTTGATTTTGTATTAATTCTGAAAAAATCATAACTACATGCAGGAAAACTTATACATTAAAAATTGTCCTCTTCTGACCCCTATAACTTTTTAAACTTTTTTTACGGGGCGGATAATTTTTTGTGCCGTGATCTGAAGTTTTTATCAGTACCATTTTTGTTTTGATCTGACTTTTTGATCGCTTTTTATTCATTGCAATGCATTGATCAGTGTTATCGGTGGTTGATTGCTCGAGCCTTGATTTCAGGCTTGGAGAAATCAATTGCCAATCGAACGTACAGGAGGCAAGTAAAGCACCCTCCTGATGCATCCTAGCTGATCAGGATATTGCGATTTTACCGCGATGGTCCCGATTAGCCCGACTGAGCTGCCGGGAAGCTTTCACTCTGACTTTAGACACGACGATCACTGCGTCTAAAGAGTTAATGCTGGACATCTCCCTGAACGGTGATGTCCGGCATTAGCCCCAGGTCCTGGCTGCTAATAGCAGCAGGGATCGTGCGGGTATGATGCGAGCTCAGCTCCTGAGCTTGCTTCATAACCCTCCCATGCCGGAGTGCCATTTATAAACGGCATTTTGCGGCAAGGGGTTAAGGACCAAGCCCATTTTGGCCTTAAGGACCAGGCCAATTTTATTTTAGCATTTTTGTTTTTTCTCCTCCTCGCCTTCTAAAAATCATAACTCTTTTATATTTCCATACAGACCCATGTAAGGGCTTGTTTTTTGCATGACTAATTGTTCTTTGTAATGACATCACTCATTTTACCATAAAATGTATGGCGCAACCAAAAAATATTATTTGTGTGTGGGGGAAATTGAAAGAAAACCGCAATTTAACAAATTTTGGAAGGTTTTGTTTTCACACTGTACATTTTACGGTAAAAATTCAGTGGGTCAGTACGATTACAATGATAAAATCATATCTCAAACTTTTTTTTAACAAAATTGGTATGTTTAAAATCACTCTATTTTGACTACCTATAACTTTCAAATTTTTCCGTATACTGGGCTGTATGAGGGCTCATTTTTTGCGCCATGATCTGTAGTTTTTATCAGTACCACTTTTGCTTATATGTAACTTTTTAATCTTTTTTTTTTTATGGGATAAAATGTGAAAAAGAGCAGCAATTTTGGACTTTTTTATGTTTATGCCGCTCATACATGATAGTTAGGACATTTACACATGCGGTGATACCAAATATGTTTATTAGTTAATATTTTTACGCTTTTTGGGATAAAATAGGAAAAAGGGGCCATTTAAATTTTTATTGGGGGAGGTGCTTTTTCATGTTTTTTTTAAACTTTTATTATTATTATTTTTACACTTTTATAGTCCCCATGGGGGACTATTTATAGCAATCATTAGACTGCATATACTGAACAGTGCTTTGCATAGGCATAGCACTGCTCAGTATTATCGGCAATCTTCTTCTCTAGTCTGCTCGATGTCAGACCAGAGAAAAAGACCCGGGATGACGGCTGGAGCAGGTGAGGGGACCTCCGACTGCCATGTTAAACAATCGTATCCCGGGCGATCCGATCATCTATCCAAGTGCCGGCATTGCCACAGATGTTGTGATCTGTATTGATCACGGCATCTGAGGGGTTAATGGCGATCGCTGATGTCCACCACTGTTGATAGCAGCCGAGACCTACTCTGTATGATGCGAGCACCGGGCGTAAATGTATGTCCTGGTGCATTAAGTACCAAGGCATCAGGATGTACATTTTATATCCATTGTCCTTAAGGGGTTAAAGGATTTAATTCAACTTGTGTGCACCCAGCGATTGCCCCACTTATTGAAGCAGGACTGGCTGCTTTTGCACAACTGACTAGTGAGGTCATGTCTTGATGCACTGTAACCTGAGAAATCCTGAGACCTGAGTAATTTTGTATGATGTAAAAAATAAATATTGGGGCGAATATCACATAAGAATTGTGAGACCATAGGTACAGACATTATATTATGAATTACACTAACTTTTCAGCCCCTGTAGCACAGTCAAACATTTTTTTTATGGAATAACCCTTTACTATAGTCCTCTCTATCTAATATTACTGTGCCGCCCCCCTTGTCAGCGGGACACACAATTATAGAGGAATTGTTTCTGAGTATTTTTAACACAAGGAAATTACCTCTATGAGAAAGAAGATACAAGTTACATGTTTAATGTTATTATACTCAGCTATTCCCAAAGAAGTTTCTTTACTAGATACTATTGAATCAAACTCTACCTGATTAGGGGAAGAATCTCCATTAGAGTGACTATTTTTTTTATTGTAGGGCAAAAAACCTTGAAAGGGTTAATTTTCTAGTGCATTCATTCAAACCCAAAAATAATGAGAAAGAGTAAGCTGAAGTATTGGGACAAAAGGAGAGTCCCTTGGATAAATGGGAAATCTTATTCTCCCCCCAAAAATATGAGGGCAAATTAAATATTTTTCTCTTTTGTGATTTTTTTTTCCTAGCTCCTTCTATTAATTCTCTTTGGTTGCTGTCTACCTCTAGTTCCTCCCTTTCGAGTTTTCTTTTTCTTTTTTTCTTGGGTATGTTTTATCCCCTGATCCACATATGGAAAGAGCTTGATTATAGTTGGTTGGGATTTGGGACTGGTTAGGGTTGGAATGAGATTCCCAGTGTCCACAAGTAGGGAGCCTAAAAACTGACCGGAGACACAGTATTATCAATAACAGTACTTTCAGACATATCCAATATAGAATCTGTACTAAATAAAGACAAAGTGGGACTAAGATTGACACCTACTGCTCCTAAAGCATTTAAAGGATCATGTTCACACCTGTCAACTTGTGTCTCTATGTAACTATGTGTAGTTAAAACAGAAAAATCTAATGATTCTTGTTTGGACGGAGCATATACCTCAATTACATGCGAGGTCACAACTCCTTATTGTTGGTATTTACTGATATTTACTAATATATGGGTAAGTCAGTAGAGAGATAACACTGAATCCACCACCATTCACAGGCACCCTCTACTCTCCCTATAGAATAACCTCTGAAACGTTTACAGAGAATGCTCAGTGTCTCCAATTCATGTGAATGGGACAGGTCCTGTCCATTGTTGTCTATGGTGCATGGGCCCTGCTGTAAAGCATATCACTAAATGTTGTTAAAAACGCTCAGATAAGATGACAGCCCCCATAATAATGTACAAAAAAATTAAATAAAAAATGACATGCTAATGTTTCAGTACCTGGCTCTAATCAGGAAAAACAAATCTAGCCGACACATTCCCTTTATTAGATTTGTTTACTTTTCCTGACAGATTCATATTAGTAAGAGCAGTACTGACGCTTTATGTATGATAATGCTAAAGCACTGATATTTCTATAAATCTGCCCCCAAGTTTTACTGTTATCTCCAGTATGAATTTCACCATTTCTGTTATTTCACCTACACATTTAAGCTTCAGTCTAATTATACGTAGTAAAGAGAACACAAAGGAGATTACAATGTAAAATTAGTGGTTATGCACAAATTATTTACATTAAGGTATATAAAGATCATGAACATGTTAGAAGGGAAACTCCACCTTTGCTTTTACTTGTTCTTCTAACATCAACCGGATTTCCCATTACATGCTACAACAGGTCTTGAAGAACCAGACTGAGGTGCATTCAGTTTACTGTATATTTATGTATTGCACAAGATAAGCTGCGATAAGTGTAGACTTAAAGAAATATGAAGCAGTACAGTTATTCTGCCTAATACTGTGATGCTGTACATGTTATCAATAGCTTCATAGGGAAAAAGAACAAATGTTTAATAATGCCATACAACTACTCTAGCTACTCTAAGGGTGGGTTCACACCACATTTTTGCAATACAATTCCTGTATCAGTTTTCTGTCCAGAAAAAAAAAAAACGTATGGTTTGAAAAACGGAAACAACAGTATTCAATATGGTGCATACGGTTTTGAATGGGAAGTCTATGGGCACGGTTTTCTGTATGGTTGCATACATTTTTTTTATGAAACCATATGCCAAAACCGTATAGCAAAACTATAATATGGGAACCCACCCTTAGACAAAAAATGTGGTAGTAATTTAGAAGAACACAATATATGTTAAAGAATATTCCCAACTTCTAATTTTGCCTTACTGCCCCCCTCTGATCTGTTTTGTGGAATAGGTCAGGAAGCCAAAAGGCAGCCGAAGCGGGGAAGTTACGCAACTTTTATAACTCCCATTAACTGTAATGAGAGTTGTGTAAATGGTGTTGTCCCATGAGCTCTGTTGTTTGCATAACCTTGGGAATTATGTACACAGAATAACTTGGGGGGGGGGCTACACCATTTGCACAACTCCCATTGAACTCGTTGGGAGTAACTTTTCAGCTTTGGCTTTAAAGAAAAGAGAATAAACCTGGATAAGAAAAAAAAAATGATGTAATGGAGAATGGAGGAAAGATTAGACCACTGACCCAAGAGAAATCTCTCAAAAATCTTAATATTACTTGTCGCTGATAATGTTAATGGTGATCTTGGTGCCCTGTTCCTGTATATGTTATATATTTGCCACACATTATATTTGTCCATTAAAGAGGACCGGTGGTCAAAGAAAAAGTGGTAATAACCTGTTCATATGCAAGCCCCCAACTACAGTCAATGCAGAGAACATAGTCCATATAATAACACTGGTCTACACAAAAATCCATGGACGGATCTTCATGGTGTAAACAGGTATATGATTAGCCCCACCCCCATAGCTATACACAGATTATAACTATAAAACTAATAAAATAAATTGTGTTCTACTTAGCAGTATATGCTTTAAGAAGTGGTAATTTATTATATTACAGTGGGGCAAAAAAGTATTTAGTCATCCACCAATTGTACATGTTCTCCCACTTAAAAAGATGAGAGAGGCCTGTAATTTTCATCATAGGTATACCTCAACAATGAGAGACATAATGAGAAGAAAAAAATCATAAAATCACATTGTCTAATTTTTAAAGAATTTATTTGCAAATTGTGGTGGAAAATAAGTATTTGATCACCTAAAAAAAAAAGCAAGATTTCTAGCTTTCACAGACCTGTAACTTCTTTAAGAGTCTCCTCTGTCCTCCACTCATTACCTGTATTAATGGCACCTGTTTGAACATGTTATCAGTATAAAAGACACCTGTCCACAACCTAAAACAGTGACACTCCAAATTCCACTATTGCCAAGACCAGAGAGTTGTCAAAGGACACCAGAAACAAAATTGTAGACCTGCACCAGGCTGGGAAGATTGAATCCGCAATAGACAAGCAGCTTGATGTGAAGAAATCAACCGTGGGAGCAATTATTAGAAAATGAAAGACATAAAAGACCCCTGATAATCTCCCTCGATCTGGGGCTCCATGCAACATCTCACCCCGTGGTGTCAAAATGATCACAAGAATGGTGAGCAAAAATTCCAGAACCAAATGGGGGGGGGGGGGATTTAGTGAATAACCAAGGTAACAAAGGCTACCATCAGTAACATACTACGCCGCCAGGGACTCAAATCATGCAGTGCAAGACGTGCCCCCTGCTTAAGCCAGTACATGTCCAGACCTGTCTGAAGTTTGCTAGAGAGCATTTGGATGATCCAGAATGGGAGAATCTCATATGGTCAGATGAAACCAAAGTAGAACTTTTTGGTAAAAACTCAACTCATCATGTTTGGAGGAGAAAGAATGCTGAGTTGCATTCAAAGAACAGCATATCTACTGTGAAGCATGATGGCTGTTTTTCTGCTAAGGGACTATGACGACTGGTCTGTGTAAAGGAAAGAATCGGGAGATTTTGAGTGAAAACCTTCATCCATCAGCAAGGGCATTGAAGATGAAACGTGGCTGGGTTTTTCAGCATGACAATGATCCCAAACACACCGCCCGGGCAACGAAGGAGTGGCTTCGTAAGAAGCATTTCAAGGTCCTGTAGTGGCCTAGCCTGTCTCCAGATCTCAAACCCATAGAAAATCTTTGGAGGGAATTGAAAGTCCGAGTTGCCCAGTGACAGCCCAAAAACATCACTGCTCTAGAGGAGATCTGCATGGAGAAATGGGCCAAAATACCAGCAACAGTGTGTGAAAACCTTGTGAAGACTTAGAAAACGTTTGACCTCTGTCATTTCCTACAACTGGTATATAACAAAGTATTGAGACAAACTTTTGTTATTGACCAAATACTTATTTTCCACCATAATTTGCAAATAAATTCTTTAAAAATCAGACAATGTGATTTTATGGATTTTTTTCTCTCATTATATCTCTCATAGTTGAGGTATATCTATGATGAAAATTACACGCCTCTCTCATCTTTTTAAGTGGCAGAACTTGCACAATTGGTGGCTGATTAAATACTTTTTTGCCCCACTGTACATTGCTTATTAATGCCTATGTACAGATTTTTTGTGTATTCAAGGCATATTTGTAGCTAGCACTAGTTATCACTATGGAAGTCGCTTTATGAAGTACGTTTGGGGCTTCCTGCATTTTGGCACGCTCTTCAGTTCCTTATTGCCATTCTTCAGTTTTATATAATTTGATCATGATTTTGATATCTACCATCATTATTTTTGTTTTACCGTGTGGGGCATATATTTTTCACTCCTTGTCTGATGTCACATTCTTTTTTGATAACATTGCTCTTCTTTTATTTTGGTTCATCTTTTGTACTTACGGAATGAGTTGCCTAGGGGCTGTTTTACCATCATCATTTTTGTACTAGTATTTTTGTACTTCTGAAATAAATGGTGTGTTATGTGGTCTGGTCTTATTTCATTATATATCATTCTTGATTAAGCACATCTGTTTCTACTGGTCTGTGCATTTTTTGCTATACTTTGCACCATTATGGGGGGGGGCTGTGCTGCTGCTGGTCCTTATTCTATATATTTGACTTTAAACTATTTCTGTAACTTTTACATGTTTTTTTTCTTCAGTTGTGCTTTTTCAAACAATAAAATCTTAATTTTCTATTGATTTGGGGATGTTCAGTGTTATAGTTGTAACACTCACGTTTCTGAAGACAGAACTCCGGTGTGTGTGGATCTGCTGGACCTGTGTGGCAGATGATTCGGACTGTACCAGGGAGCCAAGACTAAGGTGCCGCTGGTTTTCACCAGAGCCCGCCGCAAAGCGGGATGGGCTTGCAGCTGCAGGCGACACCCAGGTCGCTACCCCTGGCACGGCTCGACCACACAGGCGGCTGAGGAGATGCGAGGTACAGAAGGGATGAGACAACTCATAGTCTGGATAGCAGAAGGTCAGAGCAGGCGGCAGAGGAGCAAAGTCAAGTCACAAAAGCAGGAGATCTGGTACACGGCTTAGCAATACAAAGGAACACTTTCTCTTGTGCACAAGGCAACAAAGATCTGGCAGAGAACTGAGGAGGGTGGAGGAATTTATAAACAAGCCACAGGTGGATTACACTAATGAGCGTACTGGCCCTTTAAATCTTAAAGCTCCGATGCGTGCACGCCCTAAGGGACAGGGACACGCGCAGGAGAAGAGAGGCGGAGGCCGAGGCAGTAGAAACACCCGGAGAGTGACGGACTGGGGCTCGCGGGATGCGGGCGCGTCCCTCAATGCAAGTCCCAGCCCCGTCGGCACAGAAGGTAAGGGGACCATGCACTCACGGCCAGCATGTGTGGCCGGCACGCATAGCATAACAATAGTGTGTAGTGTTGTTTTGTGTTGTAGAAACTGTTTAATGTATGATAATTAATTAGTAAAAATACTGGTAATGACATATACTGTATAACAAATATTTCTCCTGACTCAAACAAAGGATCCGTGTTTGTTTCAATGGGGAGAAAGCAAAAACCTTCATACTTCTATGGTGGCAGCTTATCTACCATGTGAACAAAGAATTCTCCTATTGGAAGACAGTCAAGCGGCCCACCATTGTCTATTGAAGCTGCCAGAGATTTCCAAGCCAAGCTGCTCCCACAGACAATAAATGGCACAGTAGTGCGCACGCTGCTCCATACTGACAAGATACTCTGAACCATATTCTTAAGATCACAGGGGGTCCCACCAGTTAAACCCTCATGATGATACACTTACATACTATCTTGTGGATGGAAAAAAAAAGTGTTGATGGTGGGACAACCCCTTTAGTGCACCAGAACTAATTTTTTTGCACATAGGGCATAGTTGTCTTTCAAATGCCCCACTAACACCCTGAATTTCCTGCTCAGACAAAGCCTTATAATCAGGGAGACTTGTTATTATGGAGGAAGGATATCTATACACCCAGTAAGAACCCTGTAGGAACCATATCAGTTGTCTACCCTGTTTGCCAGAAATGGATAAAATACTAAACTTGACAAAAGAAGATACCTAAAGGTCACTTGAAAAAAACTGAGAAACAGGGTTTTAGAATAAAACATTTGTTAATAGATTAAATTAATTTTACATTTTTGCAATGTGGTAAAACTGGCATAATAAATGTTATAATGAATAAAAATCTTTGTTATGGCAATCTCTGTAGGTTTTTGGAAATGTAGACTGGATGTGGTTTGTGTCTGGCGTACTTTACTAGACTAATTTTCAGCAGCTGATTGTCCTTTTTTGGCTGCATTTCTCTTATGTCTCAACAGTAGATGTGTGCAAGTTTGCTAAGAAAAAAAGTCCTCCTCATATGCCAAAGTATTCCAAAATGTAAATTACAAATTATATAGCTAGTGAAGTTTTAGGCAAAACAAAACAGGAAATAAAATAGGTGCTATTAAAACATATCCTTAAAGGGAACATGTCAGCTGTTTTTTTGTTGCCTGAACCAAGGGTAGCATAATACGAGCAGGGCAACCTTTCAATAGCGATTTCATAAGTTTAAGGGCCAGTTCACACCAATCACACGAGTCCTAGAGCTGGTGGCGCCTGCTGCACTGAGAATTTCCGCCCAGAATTAGTCTGGATGGAAATTCTCATAGTGAACATACCCTAAAGATGAGACAGGAGCTGTGCACACAGTGTACTACTGCTTCCCATCTTACTTATCTTGATTGACAGGTCTCCTTGATTGACAGGTCTCCTATGTGTGTAGAGGGAGAGACTTTTCAGTCAAACCCAATGAGCAGAGAGTAGTGTCTGAGAGCTGCCTTTTTGACTGCATGCCGGGTTTCAGGCTCATTATTTAAAGGGGTATTCTGGGGTATTCTTAAAGGGGTATTTTTTATTTTTTATTTGACTATGCTACAGGGGCTGTAGATAGTGTAGTTCATAATATAGTGTCTGTGCCTATATTGATGGCTTTTCTCGCAATTCTTAGGATACAAAATGAGTGTTGTATCTGGCTTTTCCCAGGTAATAGTGCATTCCAAAACATCAGTAGTAAGTTGTTGTAAAGAAGCTTGTCTGTGCTTTAAAGCTTGGAGTGAAAGCTTGGTGGGAGGGAGATCATTCTCCACAGGGCTGCAGGAAATTGTAGTTTTTAAAGCACAGCATTCATGAAAGTGAGCCTAGCTGTGCTGCAATGGGTGGGGCAGATAAAAAGTGACCTCGCACTTACAAACTAGGGATCCTGGAACTTGTAGATGGAGGGAGGGAACTCCAACAGGAAATAGCCATTTCACAAAAAGAAAACAGCAGCATTATGGTGGACTTGCAACACAGCCATTTAGCCCCAAGACAAGCATTGATCCTTCCTATGCATGTCCATTACTGTCTAGCAGGTAAGTACTAAAATAACCTTATGTTGGATAACCCCTTTAAACTATGGTTCTTCTGAAATGGGCAGTGTTTCTGAGTAAATCACAGTGTATTGTAAATAAGCTGTTCCTGCATGTTGGTTTGGGCAAGATGAAATATCTGAAAGGCAGGGAGCTCTCCTGATGTATATGTTTTAGTACATTCTTTTTTTTTTCTAATGAAAAAAGAATTCTTGAATATCTTTTCTTAAAACACTGTGCCTTTCTATTTACTCCCGTGGACTGTACTGGTGCACTTCTTGGATACGGTCAATGTGTGGAGACACTACAAACAGAATTGAAACATCTAGTTATCAATTTATACATACATTTTCAGAAAGATTAACACAGAAAAAAAGTGTCATTTTAAAGGGGTACTCGGCCCCTAGACATCTTATCCCCTATCCATAGGCTTGTCTTGAGGGGACGGAGCGGTGATGTCACGATGCTCCGGCCCCTGTATCACCTGTCTTTACGCACAGAGCGAGTTTGCTCTGTACAGTGATGAAAGCGGGGTGCCGCAGCCAAGATCACGGGGGTCCCCAGCAGTGGGACCCCCCGCAATCAGACATCTTATTCCCTGTCCTTTTGATAGGGGATAAGATATCAAGGGACGGAGTACCCTTTTAAGCTCCTATTGACTTAAATGGGTACTCCGCTGGAAAACTATTTTCTTTTTAAATCAACTGGTGACTTTTAAATTACTTCTATTTAAAAATCTTAATCCTTCCAGTACTTCTCAGCTGATGTATGCTCCACAGGAAGTTCTTTTCTTTTTTAATTTCTTTTTTATCTGACCACAGTGCTCTCTACTGACAGTTCCATGTCAGGAACTGTCCAGAGTAGGAGCAAATCCCCATAGCAAACCTCTCCTGCTCTGGACAGTTCCTGAAATGGACAGGGATGTCAGCAGAGAGCACTGTGGTCAGACAGAAAAAAAAGTTATTTACATAATAAATTATATAATATAAAGTGGACTATTATATAAATTATATAATATATAAGTGGAAATATCATATAAGATAATTTATTAAATACTAGCTGAGTATCCGGTGTTGCCCGGTTTTCCTTCCTAATCCTTGTTGGGGAGGAAAATAAACAAAGGAGGAAGCTTTTGACTTCATATCCCGTCCTCATATATTGTTGTCATATCCCAACCCCACATCCCAACCTCCTATCCCGTCCTCCTATCTCGACCTCCTGTCCCGACTTCCTATACCGTCCTCCTATCCCGACCTCCTATACCGACCTCCTATCCCGTCCTCCTATCTCGACCTCCTATCTCGTCCTTCTATCCAGTCCTCCTATCCCCACCTCCTATCCTGTCCTCCAATCTTGAGCTCCTATCCCGACCTCCTATCCCATCCTCCTTTCTCGACCTCCTATCTCAACCTCCTATCTCCACCTCCTATCTCGACCTCCTATCCCGACCTCCTATCCCGTCCTCCTTTCCCATTCTCCTTTCCCGTCCTCATATCTCGACCTCCTATCCAGACCTCCTATCCCGTCCTCATATCCCGTCCTCCTATCCCGTCCTCCTATCTCGACCTCATGTCCCGACCTCCTATACCATCCTCCTATCCCGTCCTCCTATCCCGATCTCCTATCCCATCCTCCTATCCCATCCTCCTATCCGTCCTCCTATCCCCACCTCCTATCCTGTCCTCCAATCTCGAGCTCCTATCCCCACCTCCAATCCCGTCCTCTTTTCTCGACCTCCTATCTCAACCTCCTATCCCGACCTCCTATCCTGTCCTCCTATCCCGTCCTCCTATCCCGTCATCCCTTCCCATCCTCCTTTCCCGTCCTCATATCTCGACCTCCTATCCAGACCTCCTATTCCGTCCTCATATCCTGTCCTCATATCCCGTCCTCCTACCTGACCTCCTATCCCGACCTCCCATCCTGTCCTCATATCCCGACCTGTAATATGTGTACCAGGTATTGAAATATCTCCAGCCCTACGGAAGTTATGTGGGAACATACATTTCCCATTGATTTGCATGGGACTTTAAACAAAAACCCCAACCCTCACAAATGGGGGTAGTTAAGGGTTAAATTAACTATCCTATATATTAAGTGGACATATAAGTAACATGTGATCAAGTATTATCGAAATATCTCCAGCCGTTTGGAAGTTATGCGGTAACATATATTTCCCATTGACTTGCATGGGACTTTAAAAATAAGCCCCGCCCCTGGCAAATGGGGGTGAGTAAGGGTTAAATCACCTATCCTATGTTTGTTGTTGATATATAAGTAACATGTGTGCCAAGTTTCATGTTAATATCTTTAGCCGTTTGAAAGTTTTTGTGGAACATACACACATACATACACACACACGTTGAGTTTTATATACATAGATATATAGTACAGAAATCTGTTGCAGGGCACTTGCGCAGACTCAAATAATCAATAGTATAACAAGCTAAGATACAAATATTTGAAATGGTAAAATAAAGATAAAAATTAAGACTAAATGGTAAAATAAAGATAAAAATTAAGACTACAGACAGTTTCCCTAACGCGTGTTTCGCGTTCCGCTTGATCACAGGGACTCGGTCACCGAGTCCTTGTGATCAAGCGGAACGCGAAACGCGCGTTAGGGAAACTGTCTGTGTGACCTGCAGGTAACTTGTGAAGCTCTGGGGGGACCTCTTTTGGCTAAAGGAGGGGGTATGGTTTATTTTGTCAGTACTTACATATATTTTCTGACTGTTTAGTTAACAGGCACGGATATTCTTGGGCTATTTAGGGTTTGTGCAATAAGATCCGGTTACTTGATATATGCACTTTGTTGCGTGTTTACATATACTACAGCACCTTTTTACTGCCGGGATCTTTTGTTGCAATTTTCTACCCTGTGAGAGAATTGGCCTTCTGTCCTGTTCTGTCTGTACGATTTGCACTGCACTTTTTTGGATTATATAAACTGACATCCTGGGAGGAAAACTATCCTTCCTCCACCCAGTAGTCTCTGCCACTTTACCTGTAGGAATTCTCTTTTTTTGTCCTGTATGTTTTGTGCCTTTTATGTGTTTTAGAAATGTATTTTTGTAATTTCAATAAAATATATATTTGATTATGATTTTTGTCTCAGTCTACCATTTGCTTTTGTAGGAGATATGTATTGATATAGGTAGCATATACCATTTATTGACGAGTGTCTTGTAGGATTACAATAAATAATGAGGTAGTGGACAAGACAAGGAGTCTTAGCACAAACAGCAAGAGGTTGCAAATGCTGTGTGTGAACAGTGAGTAGAAGGTTGCAGGAGGCATAACTTTAACTGGCCAGGAAAAGCCCACCAGTTGATAGTCAGGGCACGCTGGATTGTTTCGTTAGTGACTAGATGGTCTAGGGTTTTGTTTGTTCCTGTCTTATGTTTTTATTTATCCTGCAACCTGTCTAATAAAGCTGGTGAGGTGCCAGACTTGCATAAAGAATTGTTGTTTGTCTGGTGAATGAAGTAGAAATGTGTCTGTGGCTGTGTCAAGGATGATCCCAGAGCTATCCCCAGGGTGAAATCCTTACAATATATATGTATGTATTGCCCACATATCAAATAACTACATAATTTTTGGGGGAGATTAACATACAACAATCTGACTGGGTAGCTCCAAATATGGTTTTCTATCAAAAAAAGCACCTAGCTATAACCCATAACATTGCATCTGAGCACAGCTCAGTTTCGATAAAGTGCTAGACAGGGTTGTGGCTGGCAACAGGAAGTCTTCTAGTTTATATTATGAAGAAAAATAGTTTTGGTTCAACATCAAAATATCATAGAACTATAAACCTCAGAACATTTTACATCCATAGGTTACTATCATTTCTGAACATAATGCTCATTATTTTTCTTCATTGTAGGGAAATGTCAAGCAACCGATAAAAACAGATCTCCTAAACAGTCATAAATCATAAAAGACCCACCAATAGTGAGTCACAAGAAGCTGTGGTGAGAGTGTTCCCCTGGAAAGATAAAACCTGTGGTCACAGGTATGTACAATTCACACAGTATTCTATTGTTACCATGAAAATAATAGGACACATAAAACAGCAGAGTTCTTTCTGGTATACAAAACCAAGCTGCAAACTTCAGTCATATTCTTTTTTATTTTGTTTTAACCTGTTTGTCAGCTAGAACAAAGTGCCATTGTTTATTATTCTTAACTATGTACATTTCCTATACAGGTAATTTCAGCAGCTGCATGATGTGTGGCAAGCACCTTTATCATCAGTGGTTGGTGACTGGTTACCACTATATATAGTTTATTCACATTTGCTTTTACATGTGATATTGCAACATGGATTCAGAAATGCCAGATGTGACAAAATGAAGAACAAATACAAAGTATCCAGGTTGTTGTAAATGCTTCCCATTATAAGTGGCCACATCAGGATAATAACTGTGTGTAAGTTAGTAACAGATCAATGGTAAACTAAATTATCATTTATCTTTAAAAGATGATCATTCACAAATAAAAATTTGTAAGGTGTCAGCCAATTGAAAGAGAGAGAGAGAGAGGGAGAGAGAAGGAGAGAGAGGGAGAGAAGGGGAGAGAGAGAGGGAGAGAAGGAGAGAGGAGAGAGAGAGAGAAGGAGAGAGAGAGGGAGAGAGAAGGAGAGAGAAGGAGAGTGAGAGAGAGAGAGGGAGAGAGAGAAGGAGAGAGAGAAACAGTTTTACAGTTTGATACCTTTGAGTTGTAAACATAAATTAAATGTTACATTGAGAGCTTTTCAACCTGGGTTCTTCTTCTGGCATTGTATTAGAATAAAAAACAGAGCAGGAAGCGCTCCCTAGTGTGATACCGCAGGTGTACAGGTAACGCTGAATGTGAATGTGCGCTTACCAAGTCGGGTTGTACTGCGTCCAAGTACAACCATGGATAAGAGTGCATACAGCGTAGAGTTCCAGCAGCCGCTCCACCTTTCACAGATACAGATCCAATCCAATTTCCTCCAATATAGGCAGAGTCAAAGAGGCGCTTGAAACCAAGGTGAGAGTAAAACTTCTACTTTATTCCCATAATGCAACGCGTTTCGTGGAGGTTCCGCTTCATCAGGCATGAGAACTAGAACACGGTGTGCAGTTTATATAGGGAGAATCCTTAACCCTTTCAAGGGGGGAAAGGATTCACCCCTTACAATTTAGACTTAGACTGATATTAATTATATCTAAAACATTGCAAAAATGGACACTAAAGACACATGCTAAAATCAAACAAGGATTTACATATGTCGATAAGACAATAAATCATACAAAAAGAAGATATCAAAAATATAAAAAAATTTTTTATATAAAAAGATAGATAAAAATGTATATATACAAAAAACGTGTACCTATATATTATAAAAAAAACAACCATAAAAAAGGGGCGAAAAAATTTGTCTCAACGGGCATTTTCTAATGTTTCATTAAGACCATCTGGAACTAACGTGGAGAGAATGAAAATCCAAAAAGCCTGTTATTTAATCTTTGGGTTCGATTAGGAAAGTTATAGGGGATGGTTTCAAGTATGGTTAACTTTAGTTTATTAATACACCTGTCATGTTTAAATGACAAGTGTCCGGACACACTATTTAATAGGAATCCATTTTTGATGTTAAACCTATGTTTATTCATACGTGACCGCACAGTCTGAACTGTGCGGCCAACGTATTGGAGTCCACAATCACATATCAGGAGATACACAGCAAATGAACTATCGCAAGTATGGTATCCCTTAATAGAAAAAAGTTCTTTAGTGACATTAGAAATGAAAGACGTAGTCGGACCACCGGTAAGGGAGCAACACATGCAACGGGCACGTCCACATGGAAAAGTGCCTGATGCATCTGTCACTATCCACTCGGATGGAACCGCATCGGTTCTCATTTTGCTCGGGGCAACCAAATTTCTTAAACTACGGAATGTTACTCCTGGTTTGGGGCGCAAAACATCTTTCATGATAGGATCGTTCCTCAAAATTAACCAATTTTTGGAAATAATATTTTTGATATTATTTGCTGCACAAGTATAATCTGTAATAAAATTAAATTTGTACCATATATACTCGAGTATAAGCCGAGTTTTTCAGCACGATTCTTCGTGCTGAAAACACCCCCCTCGGCTTATACTCGAGTGAACTCTCCACCCGCAGTGGTCTTCAACCTGCGGACCTCCAGAGGTTTCAAAACTACAACTCCCAGCAAGCCCGGGCAGCCATCGGCTGTCCGGGCTTGCTGGGAGTTGTAGTTTTGAAACCTCCGGAGGTCCGCAGGTTGAAGACCACTGCGGCCTTCGACATCATCCAGCCCCCTCTCACCCCCTTTAGTTCTGTACAGTACTCACCTCCGCTCGGCGCTGGTCCGGTGCTGCAGGACTGTCCGGTGAGGAGGTCGTCCGGTGGGATAGTGGTTCCGGGCTGCTATCTTCACCGGGGAGGCCTCTTCTAAGCTCTTCGAGCCCGGCCCCAGAATAGTCACGTTGCCTTGACAACGACGCAGAGGTACGTTCATTACCAACGTACTTCTGCGTCATCGTCCAGGCAAAGCCTCTATTCTGGGCCCGCAGCGCGGAGAAGAGGCGCCCCCGGTGAAGATAGCAGCCCGGAACCACTATCCCACCGGACGACCTCCTCACCGGACAGTCCTGCAGCACCGGACCAGCGCCGAGCGGAGGTGAGTACTGTACAGAACTAAAGGGGGTGAGAGGGGGCTGGATGATGTCGAAGGCCACAGTGGTCTTCAACCTGCGGACCTCCGGAGGTTTCAAAACTACAACTCCCAGCAAGCCCGGACAGCCGATGGCTGCCCGGGCTTGCTGGGAGTTGTAGTTTTGAAACCTCTGGAGGTCCGCAGGTTGAAGACCACTGCGGGCGGATGATGACAAGAGGATGATGAAGGGGGGGTGTGGGATGATGACAAGAGGATGATGAGGGGGGGGTGTGGGATGATGAAGGGGGGTGTGTGGGATGATGACAAGGGGATGATGAAGGGGGGGGTGGGATGATTACAAGGGGATGATGAAGGGGGTGGGGATGATGACAAGGGGATGATGAAGGGGGGTGGGGATGATGAAGGGGGGGTGTGGGATGATGATGAAGGGGGGTGGGGATGATGACAAGGGGATGATGAAGGGGGGTGGGGATGATGACAAGGGGATGATGAGGGGGGGGGTGGGATGATGACAGGTGATGATGATGAGGGTCTGGATGATGACAGGCGGTGATGATGATGAGGATGTTAATGACGGGGGTCTGGATGATGACAGGGGGGGATGATGTATTTCCCACCCTAGGCTTATACTCGAGTCAATAACTTTTCCTGGGATTTTGGGTTGAAATTAGGGGTCTCGGCTTATACTCGGGTCGGCTTATACTCGAGTATATACGGTATGTATTATCAATAGTTTTATTTTCTGGTTTTGGTCTCTCATTTACCAAATCTCCCTGAGACATATTTTTCACCCTGTTGTAAGCCTGTGATAACATTTTCTTTGGATAGCCTTTCTCGGAAAAATGGTTTTGAAGTATCTTTGATTGTTTTTAAAAAATTGCAGTCATTCGTACAATTTTTACATACACGTAAGTACTGGCCGTATGGCACATTACTTATCCACTTGGGAAAATGGGAGCTATAGAAGTCTAATAGACTATTCACATCTACCTTTTTAAAGAAGGTTTCAGTGGAAATATTTCCCACGGAATCCTTCTTTATACACAAATCCAAAAATTCTATATTTTCATCAGAAAAATTTAAAGTAAAAGATAGACCCCAATCATTAGAGTTTAAATGATTAACAAACTGTTCAGCAAGATTTTTAGTACCGGACCAAATAATGATTAAATCGTCAATAAATGGTCTGTAAAAAATAATATAAGGGCTAAAGGCGGGGGACTGTGCTATGTACTGGGACTCGAATTGCCCCATGACCAAATTAGCATAACTTGGGGCGAAACGAGTCCCCATAGCACAGCCCCTCGTCTGCCTATAAATGACATTATCAAACTGGAAAGCATTGTGTTCTGGCATTGTATGACATAATATCTAGAGGATAAATGGAGTAGCGGTGATACCTTTATTAGCTAACTGAGAAGATATAGATTGTAAGCTTTCAAGACCTCTTAGGTCACTCTATCAGGCATGTTACAAAATAGATGTGGAGAACATGTCTCCTAAATACAATTCTAACTGGCATGGCTACAAATTGGGGAACATATATGATCAACCCAGTGTAGAACAGTTTTTTGATTAGTCAGAGATAGTATATCTATACAGTACATTGCATCTCTTTTGAGTATATGTGCAACATACATAGTTACAAATAGAAAGCAGTATGCATGTTGTAAATGTACTCAGAAGAGATGCAATGTACTGTATATACCATCTCTGACTGATCAAAGAACTGTCCTACACTGGGTTGATCATATCTGTTTCCCATTTGTAACCATGCCAGTTAGAATTGTATTTAAGAGAGATGTTCTCCACATTTTTTGTAAGATGCCCGATGAAGGGAACTAAGAGGTCTTGAAAGCTTACAATCTAAATCTTCTCAGCCAATAAAGGTATCATCTCTACTCCACTTATCTCCTATATTGCTAAGGCTAACACCATACAAACTCTCATCACAATAGGTAGAAACAGACATGCATGTACACAACTTATCAGAACAGACATTAAAAAGACTAACAAAATATATCACATCTATGAACTCCGGAAGGATTTATTTTTCAAACTCAGTGGCCCTCATTTACTATTGCAAACCACACAAGTTTTGTTGGGTTGTGTGCTAAAAAACCTGACTAACTCTCCATTTTACTAAGAAAACCCGAAAAAGGAGCGTGGTCGGCAGGAAAAGGGGGGGGGGGGGGTGGCCACCGAAAAGGGGCGTGTTCCCGACATTTTCACAAAAAAACAACATATTTACTAAGGTTTCCACATAAAATGTGGTGGATTTCAGCTGAGGAAAACCCTACAGATCAGAGCAGGTGTAAAAAAAAAAGCAGCATGTAGGGAAAGTGGAAAATGTAGGGAAACCTTAGTAAATACAGTGGAAAATAAATTGTAGGGAATTAAAACCCACAAAGAAACCTACACTACACTCTTAGTAAATAAGGGCCAGTATGTTATATGTTTTTGCAAGTCTTTTTAATGTCTGCTTTGAGAGGAATAAATGTTTAGAATTTCTTAACAGAGTACAGGACAATAAGTTTAAGGCTAAGTTTCCACTTGATTTTTTTCTGGCCCCCCAAAAAAAAAACGCAAGAAAAAACGCCACAGCATTTTCCTAGCTTTTTTTTCTGGCGCCTTTTGCCTTTGAGTGAAAATAGAATTTTTGGCAATTTGTTGGGTACAAAAAAAAAAAAAAGGATGCAGTAGTGATGGAAAAATATGTATTTAACAAATTTTATATTTTTTTAGACAGGGGCCGTTTTGTCATTTTTTGGGGAAAAATGCACAAAAAAAAACAAAAAACAAAAGGAAACTTAGCCTTACAGGATTGTTACTTGCTTTTCATAAATCTGCCCCACACATGACTAAAGTTGGAAAACCTATCCATTCTGGATGTGAAATACCAACAGCATTATTTTTATTGGGGGGCGGCTGCTAACCTAGAACACTATTTCATGCCCATTCCAGGGGAGCCAGAGGTCTTTGGGGGATTGTTTTGTTCATTTTTCCGAGGTCTCTTTAAAAATTAAAGAAGCGATCTGATTGGTTGCTATAGGTAACTTTTCCTCTGGACAGGTTTTGATAAATCTCCCCCTTAATCTCTTGAAATATTCGTGCACGCTCGCTCATATATGTGGATGCACTTTTTCTCAGCTTAGATTATAAATGGAACATAAAACAAAAAAATGGGGAGGGTGGACAATTTTTTGAACTGTAAATGGCTAAATTTTTTGCTAAATGGCTGTACAGATTCTGCTTTACTATACTATTTCAGCATAGGTCGTTCTGGTAGAAAATCAGGAAAAGAAAAGATAAAAAATGGGTACCAACTCCAATAAACACACTAAACAGTATACTATGTCAAAAATTGTGGGGTCAGCAACATTTTATTTTACAGAAAAATTATTCTGTTGTAGAGCTCAATAAATGACTGCACCATACGGCCAAGTGGGGGCTCAATGACCCTTGGCCTTACCGCTGCTAATTATCAGTTAGTCAGACTTAGTCTGACTTTGCCAGCTTTGCCCATCTGCACCCAGCTGGCCCCCAATTAATTGTTGTTTGCGCTGACCAACCTTCATGACTACCTAGGCTGATCAAAATGGGTCCAACTGCTTGTGTCCTCCTGGTTATGCACCAGCTGCTGTTCTGCAAGAACAAAAAACACTCAGGCAGTATCAATAATTTTTGTTCTCTATAAGTTTCACCAAATTACATTTCCTACCCAACTACCATTTTCTCTTCTTCTCACTATTTTGCCCTCTATCTTATATTGTTTTATTCATTCCCTACTTAAAGAGCCTACCAGCCATATCCTTTCTCTAAAACCTACATTATGGGCAGTCCTAGTAAAGTCCTTTAACTTGGTCAAGTACTGGGATTGATCACACACTGCAAAGGATGGGTCTGACTATTAGAAGCTTTTTGCCTAAAGAGCTTTTTGCAGCATCTAACAGCAAGAGATTGCTAGCAACAGATGCTGCTACAGAGACTGCTATAGAGAGCTGCTACAGAGACTGCTAAAGAGAGCTGCTACAGAGACTGCTAAAGAGAGCTGCTACAGAGACTGCTATAGAGAGCTGTTACAGAGACTGCTAAAGAGAGCTGCTACAGAGACTGCTAAAGAGAGCTGCTACAGAGACTACTAAAGAGAGCAAACACATATTGCTAAAGACATTGTTAAATTACAGTGTTCAATATGTTAATGCTACCCAGGGAGTACTGCCTGTTAGAGAGGACCTTTGGCCAATCCAAAAAATAAGAGTAACATTAAATAGCTTAGGGTGCCTTGATCAAACACCCTTTTGCAGTTTCTTGAAACACCCTCCAGTTCCTGAGATATGAGGGTTTATATTTTGTCTTACAGTTCTTCGAAATCAGTCAGATGGGTGTGAACTTAATTTTAATAATGGGATGGGTAAGAATTATACACCCAGGGGGTGTGAATGTCGTACATTGAAGGGGTGGGTATGCCTAATAAATACCCCTTGACAGTATAATCCTGCCCATCACCTAATAGTCACTTCCATTATTAAAATTTAGTTCACGCCCATCTGATGGATTCCCTGAATTGTCAGACAAAGTATAAACCACCTTATTTTGGAAATAGGAAGCCATATCAAGAAACTGATAAAAGGTGTGTGATCAGGGCACCCCAAGTTATTCTGACCCTGTTCAGACCTCCTGCAGTGGTTGAATTCCCCAAGCCTTGGTGAGGTCTTATGACCAAATTAGTAAATCAAGCTTTATGGTAGTTTGAAGTTTATATTAAAGGGGTTATCCACCATAAGGGGATTTTAGTATGAACCTGGCAGGCAGTAATGGACATTCTTAGGAAGGATATGCGCTTGTCTTGGGGTTAAATGGCTATGTTGTGAGATAACCATAACACTGTGGCTAGCATTTTGTGAACCGGTATTTCCTGTTTGATTTTCTTTTTTTTTATTACAAATCCCATAATTCCATCTTCCTCCCTCACACATCAGCTACCCCACACATTGAAACATAAATGAGCTGCATCCATTCAAAAGACCTGTGTTTTTTTTCAATCAGGGTGCCTCCAGCTGTTGCATTAGTTGCCGATTTATCCCTCCACCCATTGAAGCAGACAGGCTCACTGTCATCAGCTGACTAGTGAGTCAGGTCTCGGCGAATTGCAACCTGGGAAAAATCTGAGACAACAGTAATTTTGTATGCTGTTAAAAATAAATATTGGGGTGAAAATCACATAAGAATTAAGAGAAATCTGTCACACACAAGTACAGACACTATATTATGAACTACACTAACTTTACAGCCCCTGTAGCATAAGCCAAAGTCTCTCCACCATAAAATTCAAGAACAAAATGATCCATGCCTACTCTGGCAGAACTTACCAGGCACTTAAATTTCCATTTGACATGCTACTTTGCAGCATACTGTATATGATAGTATCAGTAGTACTATCACTATGATTTCATTTTCAAGATAAAGCCTTTATTTAAACTAATAATGCTCTTCCTTCCCCTCCTACTAATTCGTCACATATTTGGTGTATTGAAGGTCATCTCAGTAGATTATCTGTGTCCTACAAATTATCTTTATCCCCAGGCATAATATACATATGAGTCGTTTTTTTAACTGGTTATATAACTGTGTCAAAATGGGTTTTGGAAATGGCTCCAATCCTGAATTCCGTTTGTGCTTAAGAATTGGAATATTTAATTGCATATCAAGCAAATTGTGCGATTTATAAAAATCTGATTCCCATAACAGGCATGTCTACAGAGCATATGAATTTTCTCTGGATTTGTTAAAAATATCTTATCTATGTAAATCTGAGGAACAAAATCCAATGGCTACTACAATAGATATGACCAAATACAAATATACATTCAATAAATGTCTGACAAACCTACTGTGGTACAGTTGGAAGATTTAATGTGTATGGCAGCCTCCTGAAGCTGGGTTCATACTGCACCTACATTTAAAGGGGTTATCCAGGAATAGAAAAACACAGCTACTTTCTTTCAAAAACAGCACTATGTCTGTCTCCAGGTTGTGTGTGCTTTTACAACTTGGCTCCATTCACTTCAATGCAACTGAGCTGCAGAACCAAACCCAAACTGGAGACAGATGTAGTGCGGTTTTTGAAAGAAAGCAGCTGTGTTTTTCTATTCCCCGATAACCCCTTTAACATATACATTGTATGTTGTATATTAAAAAGGCTAAAAATGTATATGCTTTATAGCGGAGGAATACCGGGGAAAGCACACCTTGCTAAATGCAAGTGTTACAGAACCAATCCAAAGAGAGGCATATGCCGTAGCAGTCGAGGATCCAGCAGCAAAACGTGAGTGACACCTGCGGGGTGCACGCAATCCAGATATAGGATCAATAAATAACACAATACAAGAACGAAAGGATGCACTCACCGCTAAAACTGTTAAAACCGCCAAAGCACTCAGAGGCTATGCCGGTAATTTCACATGACTATGCGCAGTTCTTCTGGCCTCTGGAGGCCGGAAGAAGCGCGCATAAACATGTGAAATGCCCGGCGTAGCCTCTGAGTGCTTCAGCACATCCCGGTATGCTGTCATGTGATCCCGGACCTTCGGACATCTAGACACAGTCCCAGCGGTGAGTGCATGCTATCATTCTTGTATTGTGTTATCTAAAAATGTATATGTTGAAGGGATGCTAAAACAGATGTTGCTGAATGTCATTCAGCAGAATCCATTACCCATTGACTTACCTAATAAATGCATTGCAACGTCTACTTTTTTTTTGCTGTATACAGTAGCGTAGTTGACTGCGCTTTTGTATGCAGCAAAATTAAATGTAATGAAACAGAGAAATTAAAACAGAAACACAGCACATAATATGAACCCAAGATAACTCTGTCATTCAATGGGAAATGTTGGGGGAGATAAGGATCGGGCAGTTGTTTTTCATCTGTCTGATCCTTTTATTCTGGGGAAGATGGAGCTCTCACCATTAAAAAAAACATGCTTAGTCAGTTAAAGGGATACTCCGCCCCTAGACATCTTATCCCCTATCCAAAGGATAGGGGATAAGATGTCTGATTGCGGGGGTCCCGCCGCTGTAGACCCCAGGATCTTGGCTGCGGCACCCCACTGTTATTACTGCACAGAGCAAACTGTCTCTGTGCGTAATGATGGGCAATACAGGGGCCGGAGCATCGTGACATCACAGCTCCGCCCCTCGTGATGTCACGATCCGCCCTCTTAATGCAAGTCTATGGAAGGGGGCATGATGGCCACCATGCCCCCTCCCATAGACTTGTATTGTGGTGTGGGCTGTGACGTCACGAGGGGCAGAGCCGTGACGTCACGATGCTTCGGCCCCTGTATTGCCCGTCATTACGCACAGAGCGAGTGTGCTCTGTGCAGTAATGACAGCCTGGTGCCGCAATCAAGATCCTGGGGGTCTACAGCGGCGGGACCCCCACGATCAGACATCTTATCCCCTATCCTTTAGATAGGGGATAAGATGTCTAGGGGCGGAGTACCCCTTTAACTGCGCTAGAGCAGTAGTAATAATAATACAGTATAACAGGGAAAACCAATTACTAAAATAAAACAATTAGCTTGAGTGTTGTACCTATAATACAGCAGTGCAAAAATATCAATACAATATAGTCAATAAACCACCAATCAGTAAATAGCATTATATTTCATGACAGTGCTTTATACCAATACACAATAATCTAGCACTACTTCCAAATAAAGAACAATACCTTGCTTAGTCTGGGTTTACATCAGTGTTTCTCATCTGCTTTAGGCTAGGTTTCCACTTGTTTTTTTTTTTTTTGCAAAATCGACAATAAAAATGCCCATTCTGCCGCATGGCATTTTTATTTTTTTTTTGTGAAAAAACGCTGCGTCCAGATGTTAGCTACAAGTCAATAGGGAACTGCAAAATGCCATATCCACTTGGCATTTTTCAGTCTGGCATTTTTTTTTATCCTTTTGGCATTTTTCAGCAATTTTTGGCTCTTTGGCAGTTTTCAAAAACAACCTCTTGTTGAGACTTTGGCGCCATGTGGGTTTTAACTTTGCCTTTTTTTCAGGTGTTTTTTTTTTCTTTTTTGGACTTTAGCGATCCAAAAAAGTGATGGAGATACCTTTTTTAGTAAAATGTCGTAGGGTACTATTAAAAAAGAAAAAATAATAAAAAAGATACAGCAGTGATGGAAAAAATTGTATTTAACGCAATTTATCTTTTTTATAACAACATTTTTATAAATTTTTAAACAGGGATCAATCCATTTGTGTGGGCAGGGCACAAAAAATGTAGCGGACAATAATAAAAATGTAGTGTGTGTGTTTTTCACTTTTTTTTTTCACTTTTTTTTTAGGTAGTACTACTACTCCCAGCATGGAACACACTGTTCCATGATGTAAGTAGTAATACCTGTACTAATTGACAGATCGACCCGTGTCCATTGCGATCCTTCTGTATCATTTATAGATGCGGCCGGCTGCTCTTCTATGGTCCCCTGCACTGCCGTATATGTACACATATTCATATTTGACGCAGAGAGCAGTGATTGGCCAGATGGTTCCAGCCAATCACAACTCTCTGTGGGAAATATGAATAGGTGTATATATATATATATATATATATATATATATATATATATATATACGTCAGTGCAGGGGACCATAGAAGAGCGGCCGCCCACATCTATACATTATACAGGACGATCGCATTGGGTGTCAGAAGTGACACCCGCTGCGATCTGTCTATTAATGCAGGTACTACAGCTCCCAGCAGAGTGTGCTCCATGTTGGGAGTAGTAGTACCTGCAGTTAAGGACAGATCACAGCGGGTGTCACTCCTGACACACAATACGATCATCCTATCTATTGCAGCGATGCGGAGCGGCTCTGTACAGCGCTCGCATCTCTGCACTAAACTCCAGCCATGTGAATAGAACATCACTCATTCATATTTCCCTCTGAGAGCTGTGATTGGCTGCTACCATCTGGCCAATCCCCACTCTGGGTGGAAAATATGAATGAGTGAGGTGAATATCAATTCACATCACTGGCCGGCCGGAGTACAGAGCAGAGATGCGAGCGCTGTATAGAGCCGCTCCGCATCCCTGCAATAGATAAGACGATCGCATCGGGTGTCAGGAGTGACACCCAGGGCGCTCTTTCTATTAGTACAGGTACTACTACTCCCATCATGGAACAGTCTGTTCCATGCTGGGAGTAGAAGTACTACCTAAAAATTTTAAAAAATAGAGAAAAAAAGTGAAACAGACACTTGCACTTTATTAAAAATGTATAAAAATTTCGCTATAAAAAAATTATTTAGTTAAATAAGTTTTTTCCCATCCCTACTGCATCTTTTTTTTTTTTTTTTTTTGGTACCCAACAAATTTACATAAAAATTTCCAAAAATGCAATTTCCACTCAAAGTCAAAAATGCCGGAAAAAACACCAGTAAAACTGCCAAAACGTAGGAAAAACCTGTGGCAGTTTTTCTGGTGTTTTTGCTGTCGTTTCTTTTAAGTGTAAAAAAAAAAAAAAAAAAAAACAAGTGGAAACATAGCCTTATAGAAATGAGCGACGGGGATTAAAAAAGAAGGTAACAGATCCCATTCATGTCAATGGGCTTTTTTTAATCTCCGCTGTACTCTGTTATTGTCCGTTGCATATAATTTGCTTTACTTTTGAACAGAGAAAAGACGGGCATGCAGAATTTTTTTTTCTGTCATAAATAACGGATGTAACAATGGATGTAGTAATTAAACATGAAAGTCTATGGTGAAGCAAGTAACTCAGTTATTTTTATCCATTATTTTATCCGTTATTGCTACTAGTAGAAATATTAAATGGCAATGGTTATAAAATAACTGACATTAACAGATGTTATAACCCCTTAAGGACCAAGCCCATATTCACCTTAAGGATCAGAGCATTTTTTGCACATCTGACCACTGTCACAAAACTCTGGGATGCTTTTACTTACGAATTTGATTCCGAGATAGTTTTTTTTCGTGACATATTCTACTTTATGTTAGAGGTAAATTTTCAGCGAAACCCCCAAATGTCATGAAAAATTTGAAAATTTAGCATTTTTCTAATTTTGAAACTCTCTGCTTGTAAGGAAAATGGACTTTCCAAATAAATTATATATTGATTCACAGAAACAATATGTCTACTTTATGTTTTCATCATAAAGTTGACATGTTTTTACTTTTTGAAGACATCAGAGGGCTTCAAAGTTCAGTAGCAATTTTCAAATTTTTCACGAAAATTTCAAAATCAGAATTTTTTAGGGACCAGTTAAGTTTTGAAGTGAATTTGAGGGTCCTTATGTTAGAAATATAATGAATCCCATTATAAAAATTGTGCCCCTAAAAGTATTCAAAATGACATTAAAAGAAAGTTATTAACCCTTTAGGTGTTTCACAGGAATAGCAGCAAGGTGGATAGAAAATTCAAGATCTTCATTTTTTACACTCGCATGTTCTTGTAGACCCAAGTCACCAAAATGTGTAACCTAATTTCTCTCGAGTGAGGAAATACCTCATATGTGGATGTAAAGTGCTCTGCTGGCACACTACAGGGATACAATGATATTTTTGGAGAGTGAATGGCACATTATTTGGGAAACTACACCCCTCAAGGAACACAACAAAGGGTACAGTGAGCCTTTACAGGTGATAGACAAATTTTCGCTAAATTTGGACATGAAAATGAAAAATGTGATTTTTTCCACAAAAATGCTGGTGTTACCCCAAATTTTTCATTTTCACAAGGGGTAATATGAGAAAAATGCTCCCCTAAATTTGTAACCCCATTTTTCTTCTGAGTATGGAAATACCCCATATGTGGATGTAAAGTGTTCTGCTGGCGCACTACAATGCTCAGAAGAGAAGGAACGCCATTGAGCTTTTGCAGAGAGAATTTGGTTGGAATAGAAGTCGGGGGCCATGTGCATTTTATACAGCCTCCATGCTGCCATAACAGTGGACCCCCCCCCCACATGTGACCCCATCTTGGAAACTAAACCCCTCACAGAATGTACTAAGGGGTGCAGTGACCCTTTAAACTGCACTGGCATTTGACAGATCTTTGGAACAGTGGGCTGTGCACATGAAAAATTCCTTCCGCAAGTACTGCATAGATGTCAATGTTGATGGCGCAGTGCCCCGCAATCCTACCGCCAAAGTATCTTCGGCGACAGCCACCACCTGACGGAATCTCCGCACGTGGAATTCCGCGAACGGAGATTCTGCAGTGTGAACATACCCTTAGGGTATATTCTTTTATTAAAGGAGTAGTATCATGGGGAAAAAACTTTTAAGTTAGATAGCGAGGGGTCCGAGCACTGGGACCCCCCGCGATCTCCTGTACGGAGCCCCGGCACATCATGACCCCCACCCCTCCATATATCTCTATGGGAGAGCCATTCCACTATATTCGGCTCTCACATAGAGATATATGGAGGGAGTGTGGTGGCCACCGCTTTGGGCGAGGGTCATGACGTGCCGCTCCAGGAGAGAGAAGAGGGCATATAAAGGAGATTGTGGGGGGTCACAGCACTCGGACCCCCCCCCCCCCCAATCAAAAACTCATGCTTATAACTTAGGGGACAAGTTTTTTTTTTGCATGAGATATCTCCTTTAAAGGAGATCTGTAGTGCTCAGAACTTATCCTCTATCCGAAGGATAGGAAATAAGTTATAGATCACGGGGGGTCTGAGTGCTGGGGCCCCCTGTGATCTCAGTACAGGGCCGTGGCAATGTACAGGAAAGGGGGCATCCCTTCCCCGCATGACGCGGCAGCCGTCATGCCTCCTCCATGAATCCCATAGAGATACATGGAGGGGGCGTGTCTGCTGCGGCTTGGGGACAAAACGGTCCTTTCGGCAGACTGTTGCAGCTCCAGTTCTCGGACTCCCCATGATAGGGGATAAGTTATTAGCACTACAGATCCTTTAAGGAGAGAGAAAAAAAAATTCTCCCACATGTGTCTCAGAAGTTAGTAATTCCGGCCACCTTTCCTCATCTTCAGTGCTGGACCATGTCTGACAGCTATATTTCAGCCACTTTCTTATGTTCTGTCACTGTGAAAATTCTATTCAGAATCAGTTGTACCTGATTCTTTCCTCATTCATTCATTTAAATGTCACAACTGATAATTGCCACCATCTTCTAAAATAGCATCTCTATCTTTATTCTTGCTATAGAAGTGCCTAAAAAGTATCATCAATAACTAGTCATAAATACTTACATAAAATATGAAGCTCACAATAAAACTGAAACAACAACTTCTATTTTAATTAGAAAACTTCATGGCCTACATTAGAGTTTAATACTTCACAACAGATGTACTTCGGGAGTACATCTGTTGAGAAAAAGACCTGGGGCATGAATACAAAATCTCTTACTCACATAGTCTAACGTGATCTACTAGTAAACATTATTTATGCTCTAAGAGAAAAACTGAATTATACTAAAATCCTAGCTAACACCTTGCTGTGCATTGCTGTCTAAATTCTTGGCTCTTTTGCTATATGCCACCTGTATTTTGCCTTTTATCAGAGCTGTCAGATTAACAGCTGACTCTCATCCTTAAACCTTAAAGATGTTTTGTCCTGTAACACCTTCAGGACATGTCAATCAGGCATGTCACAATTGTATGATCAGTCTTGGTGTCAGTCTATCAGTTCTCAGACCATACGACACACAATGTATCAAATTGGTGTGCATAACTGTCCTCCTAAAAGCACTTTGCTGAAGACAAGCAGACTAAGGACATGGATTACTGGAACCATGTTCTTTGGTCCTATGAGGCCAAGATAAACTTATTTAGTTCAGATGTTGTGAAGCGTGTTTGGGGGGCAACCAGATGAGGAGTACAAAGGCAAGTGTGTCTTGCCTACAGTCAAGCATGGTGGTGGTGGGGGGTCATGTTCTGGGGCTGCCTGAGTGCTGCTGGCACTGGGGAGCAACAGTTCATTGAGGGAACTCTGAATGCTAACATGTACTGTGATAGACTGAAACAGAGCATAACCCCCTCCCTTCAGAGACTGGGTTGCAGGGCAGTATTCCAAAATGATAAGGACCCCAAACACACTTCCAGGACAACCAATGCCTTGTTAAAGGAGCTGAGGGTAAAGGTGATGGACTGGCCAAGCATGTCTCCAGACCTAGAACCTATTGACGTGGGGCATCCTCAAATGGAAAGAGGGGGGAACACTAAAATCCACCAGCTCTGTGATGTTGTCATGGAGGAATGGAAGAGGACTCCAGTGGCAACCTGTGAAGCTCTGGTGAACTCTATGCCCAAAAGCCTTACTGGCAGTACTGGAAAATAATGGTGGTCACACAAAATATTGACACTTTGGGCCCAATTTGGACATTTCCATTTAGGGGTGTACTCACTATAGTTGCCTAGGTTTAGACATTAATGGCTGTGTGTTGATTTATTTTGAGGGGACACAAGGTTAAAGGGGTTATCAAGGAAAAAACTTTTTTTCTATATATCAACTGGCTCCAGAAAGTTAAACAGATTTGTAAATTACTTCTATTAAAAAATCTTAATCCTTTCAATAATTATCAGCTGCTGAAGTTGAGTTGTTGTTTTCTGTCTGGCAACAGTGCTCTCTGCTGACATCTCTCCTTGTCTCAGGAACTGCACAGAGTAGAAGAGGTTTGCTATGGGGATTTGTTTCCAAACTGGGCGGTTCCTGAGACACGTGTCATCAGAGAGCACTTAGACAGAAAAGAACAGCTCAACTTTAGCAGCTCATAAGTACTGAAAGGATTAAGATTTTTTAATAGAAGTATTTTACAAATCTGTTTAACTTTCTGGAACCAGTTGATATATAAAAAAAAAGTTTTTTCCTGGAATACCCCTTTAAACACTGTTATACAGGTTGTGCACTCACTACTTTACATAGTAAAGTGTCATTTCTTCTGTGTTGTCACATAAAAAGATATAATAAAATATTTACAGCAATGTGAGGGGTGGACTTACTTATGTCAGATACTGTATATCTGAAGGTTTTATCTCTCCTTCTTAACAGATTTGGCCATTTCTTTCTTCTCTGATACTTTCACAGCATTAGTAATCTTGTTTGCCTCTTTTGGTCTAACATAAAGACTTGTTGTTTTTTATATTAACCCCCCCCCCCCCCCTAAAGAAAATTTAAGTTTTCTAACACATGATCGGTACCCCAAAAGCAGCAGGTTTCAAACATTATCATCTGAGCAGGAAACAACTATAATGATGAAAGAATAATATTTGCTAGCAGACCAAAAAGAGTGCAAAATTGGGGTAAGTAAACAAAGGGACTGGAGCAATGAGTACATTGCTAAAAAGATAAACACTTTTGATTTAGCTTCTGCTGCCATGCTGTGGTCTGGTAAAAAAAAAAAAATACGTTTGTTAAACCCACATGGGTTAGAACTAGAACCTCTGAAAAATGTACCTGTACGGTGTCCATTTTAGGACATCATCAGTCGTCAGCCGTACCTACGTCCTCCATCAGGCAAAACAGCGACCGGCCTCCTCCCTCGGACCAATCTCTGTCAGGCGTCAACCGCAACTCCCTCCTCCCTCATTTGTCATCCTAAAGTCTCTCATCCAAAACTCTGTCATCCTAAAGTCTCTCGGACCAATCTCCGTCAGGCATCAGCCGCAACTCCCTCCTTCCTCCTTTGTCATCCTAAAGTCTCTCATCCAAAACTCTGTCATCCAAAAGTTTCTCACCCACAACTCCGTCATCCTAAAGTCTCTCATCCAAAACTCTGTCATCCCTCAGACGAAAAACCTTCCTGCCGTGTAGCAGAGCCGAGTCAGTGTCGGCTCTCTGCTATACGGGTTCTGCTGTACATGCTAATCAATATCGGCTCTGCTATACAGTGCTGTGCAGTGTCGGCTCTGCTATGTGGCAGGAAGTTGCATCTGAGGGAGAATCGCCTGAGGCATGATGGTGTTTTGGATGAGGGACTTTCGGATGGGGGAGTTGTGGCTGAAGGATGACAGCGATTGGTGTGAGGGAAGAGGCGGGATGCCGTTTTGCCTGACGGAGGACGGAGTTGCAGCTGACGACTGATGGCGATTGGTCCGAGGGAGGAGGCAGAACATTGTTTTGCCTGACTGAGGACGGAGTTGCGGCTGACAACTGACGGCGATTGGTCCGAGGGAGGAGGCGGGATGCTTTTTTGACTGAAGGAGGACGGAGTTTCGGCTGACGGCAATTGGTCCGAGGGAGGAGGCGGGACGCTGTTTTGCCTGACGGAGGACATAGTTGCGGCTGACGACTGACAGCGATTGGTCCGAGGGAGGAGGCGGGATGCTTTTTTGCCTGAAGGAGGATGGAGTTTCGGCTGACGACTGAAGGCAATTGGTCCAAGGGAGGAGGCGGGACGCTGTTTTGCCTGACGGAGAACGGAGGTACGGCTGACGACTGATGTCCTAAAATGGACACCGTATACCTGCTGATTTGCAACCACAGCTGTTCACTATTATGTTGTGGATTTGAGGTTGGTTTGAACAATTTCTGTATATTGGGATGATATCCACAGTGAATTAACAACAGAATGCACCCTAATGGATTCAGTTCTCCATGCCTAGCACATCGCAAGTCATAAATAAGACCCTGGGTGAGTATTTTCAAGTTTGTTATTTTTTACAGGCAGCACACTCCAGGTAGGTTTTTAGTTAAACACCCCTTAAAGGTGATCTGCAGCCATAGACACTTATCCCCTATACGCAGGGGGGGTCCAAATGCTGTGACCTTCCTGCGATCTCCTGTACGGGGCCCCGGCTCTGTATACGCCCCCTCTACACTGGAGTTTAAAATTAGAGAACAATTTATGAACACTTGATTTTTTCAGAAATAATGTAATCTACATTGATCATCATTTAAAGGATTTTTTGTAAGGGGTACACCATGCCATTGGAACAGTGTTTTACAACATAACCGAAGTATATCAACATGAAACCTTTATTTTTCAAAAAAACATGATGATCATAATTAGAGAACAGCAATGACTTTAGCACAGAGAAAGATTCTAAGTAAATTATCTGAAGGTTCCAACAGTCACCGATCAGTAAGAAGCGTACAGGCCTTTGCTTTGAATGACTTTAGCAGCTCTGCGTCCACAGGACATCACTAATCTCTCACACTGTTCTGGTGTGATTTTGCTCCACTCTTCTTCCAGTCTCTTCCACAGTTCTGTGACTGTTGTGGGTTTCTTGGTCATAACTTTGTCACCAAGGATTTTCCAGAGGTTTTCTATTGGGTTGAGATCAGGACTCTGGGCTGGCCATTTCATTGTTTTCAGTTTCAAGGAACTGCTGTACCCATTTTGCCGTGTTTCAGGGGGCATTTTCCTGCATGAAAATTCCTGCTGATTGAGTGATGAACACAAGGAAGGAACCATGTGTTGTTGAAGAAGGTTCTGATACACACTTGCATTCACTCTGCCATGTAGCTGTATTAATGGTCTAACTCATTGTCACGCACCTGAATGCGGGCTATCACGAACTGGATCTGGATCCTCTATCTGTGTGGCTGATGATTCGGACCGTATCGGGGAGCGGAGTCTAAGGTGCCGCTGGTCTTCACCAGAGCCCGCCGCAAAACAGGATGGATTTGCTGCGGCAGGCGACACCCAGGTCGCTACCCCCAAAACCGCACGACTACACAGGTAACTGGGCAAGGCGAGGTACCAGAGGATGAAGCAGAGGCGTAGTCAACATAGCAGCAGGTCAAGGTAGGCGGCAAAGGTTTGCAGTCAGTAAACATAGCAGGAAGGTCTGGAACACAGGTATGGCAAAAACAGGCTATGGGAACGCTTTCTCTTGGCAATAAGCACTGAAGATCTGGCAGGGGGGTGTGGGAGGTGCAACAACTTATAATGTGCTGTTCAGGTGCATTACTAATTATGGGCGCACTGGCCCTTAATTTTCAAAACACTGGCATGCGCGCGCCCTAAGTGACGGGGACGCGTGCACCGAGGCTGAGAGGAAGCAGCAGGAACGAGGTACACACTGGGAGTCGGGGACACGGGGACTCTGCGCTCACGGCCGGAGTCAGCGGTCGGAGCGCAGCATGTTAAACTCCTGCTGCAGAAAACATTCCCCAAACCATGACACTTCCTCCTCCACCTTTCACTGACTTCTTTACACACTTATGAGTTCAGTCTTTCCCCAGTTTGTCGACAAACATAATGTTTCCTCTCCTCCTCTGTCCACACAACATGCTCATCAGCAGAGGTGAGTCTAGCCTTTTGATTCTTTCTGCTAAAGAGAGGTTTGGTCACTGCAGAGTGGGCTTTCAGTCCAAATGCTCTGAAACGTTGAGACACTGTATGACGAGACAGATCCTTACCCAGTTCAGTGCTGAACTGGTGAGCAATTCCAGCTGCAGTGTTGAAATGATTACCCATGGAGATTCTCTGCATTATCCTGTCCTCTCTTGCATTTGTCTTTCGAGGGCGAACAGCCTTCTTGGTGGACTCAATGAGCTTGTGATAGTATAAAGATGCAGTATTCTAGAAATCACAGACTTGTGACGACCAACTTCTCTTGCTATGGCTGAAAAGGTCACCCCTTTGGCCTTCATCTGGACAACCTGCTATCAAAGGGTTTCAGTCACTATGGAATGGCACACCATTTTTGCAAAGTCAGTGAAAACTGAAAAGTTAGGCTGCCAGTTAAATAGGGTTTGTCAGATCATTAAGGAAATTAGCACCAGTTGCCAGAGTAACACCAATAACTTGCAGGTATCTGAAAATGTTCTCTAATTTTGATCAGTGTTCTTTTTCAATTTATCTCATTTACATTTTTATTCTGTGCTTTAGAATAAATACAATTTATGAAATAAGCTTAAAATACTGCTATTTTACTCATGTTAGGATATATTCACATAGGACTATACAATGACCTTGACATTTAGGAAATTGTGTGTTGTTCTCTAATTTTGATCTCCAGTGTATGTATCTCTATGAGAGAGGCGGAGATGCAGCATTCGTGCATCCCCACCTCTACTCTAGAGCTGTATGAAGGGGGCATGTCGTCGACCTCAGTGCGACATGCGCATTTGTCGCACAGAGCCGCGGTAATGACTGGTCCCCATATGGGATAAGTATCTATGGCTACAATACTCCTTTAAAGTGCACACCTGAATTAAATATACATAATAGAGAAAATAAGAAAATAGTAAGGAATGAGATTCTGGAAATCTCAAATTCTATTACCGTATATACTCGAGTATAAGCCGAGTTTTTCAGCACGATTTTTCGTGCTGAAAACACCCCCCTCGGCTTATACTCGAGTGAACTCCCCCACCCGCAGTGGTCTTCAACCTGCGGACCTCCAGAGGTTTCAAAACTACAACTCCCAGCAAGCCCGGGCAGCCATCGGCTGTCCGGGCTTGCTGGGAGTTGTAGTTTTGAAACCTCCGGAGGTCCGCAGGTTGAAGACCACTGCGGCCTTCAACATCATCCAGCCCCCTCTCACCCCCTTTAGTTCTGAGTACTCACCTCCGCTCGGCGCTGGTCCGGTCCTGCAGGACTGTCCGGTGAGGAGGTGGTCCGGTGGGATACTGGTTCCGGGCTGCTATCTTCACCGGGGAGGCCTCTTCTAAGCGCTTCGGGCCCGGCCTCAGAATAGTCACGTTGCCGTGACAACGACGCAGAGGTGCGTTCATTGCCAACGTACTCCTGCGTCATTGTCAAGGCAACGCCTCTATTCCGGGCCGGAAGCGCGGAGAAGAGGCGCCCCCGGTGAAGATAGCAGCCCGGACCACCTCCCCACCGGACAGCCCTGCAGGACCGGACCAGCGCCGAGCGGAGGTGAGTACTCAGAACTAAAGGGGGTGAGAGGGGGGCTGGATGATGTTGAAGGCCGCAGTGGTCTTCAACCTGCGGACCTCCGGAGGTTTCAAAACTACAACTCCCAGCAAGCCCGGACAGCCGATGGCTGCCCGGGCTTGCTGGGAGTTGTAGTTTTGAAACCTCTGGAGGTCCGCAGGTTGAAGACCAATGAGGGCGAATGATGAGAAGAGGATGATGAAGGGGGGGTGTGGGGATGATGAAGGGGGGTGGGGATGATGAAGGGGGGGTGTGGGATGATAAGGGGATGATGAAGGGGGGATGTGCGGGATGATAAGGGGATGATGAAGGGGGGATGTGTGGGATGATAAGGGGATGATGAAGGGGGGATGTGTGGGATGATAAGGGGATGATGAAGGGGGGATGATAAGGGGATGATGAAGGGGGGATGTGTGGGATGATGACAAGGGGATGATGAAGGGGGGATGTGTGGGATGATGACAAGGGGATGATGAAGGGGGGATGTGTGGGATGATAAGGGGATGATGAAGGGGGGATGTGTGGGATGATGACAAGGGGATGATTATGAGGATGTTAATGACGGGTCTGGATGATGACAGGGGGGGATGAGGTATTTCCCACCCTAGGCTTATACTCGAGTCAATAACTTTTCCTGGGATTTTGGGTTGAAATTAGGGGTCTCGGCTTATACTCGGGTCGGCTTATACTCGAGTATATACGGTAGTTAAATAAATATAGATAATTTTATGTGTTTTATTTTATTGTTCTTATTCAAGCTTACATCAACCAGTGACATAATAATCAGCATCTAGATATTTTTACCTCGACTGGCCCTAAGTTGTCATCTAAGTACATTACTTGAGGGTAAAGTGTCATTTTGCATGTACATGAAGATAGATTACAGTTCCGTGTGTAGCAGAGTTCATGTCTGATCACTACAGTATGAACATCTATTCCCTGTGGTAATATTTATATTTTGGCTTATATAACTTTATATTGTGTATATGAAATTCATCATTAAAGATGTATCCTTATATGCATGGTTTAAAATCATCACTGTCTTAAAATTAAAGGGAGACTACCACCAGTTTTCACAGACAACGATGCAGCACTTCATCATATTAAAGGTAGGGTTCATTACACAATTATGTCCTCTATTCACCAAAACCATCAGTTAAATTTCACCAAAACTGATGGTAGACTCTCTTTAACTGATTGTTAGATATAGCCGGATGAAGCACATTTTTTACTAAACCACACTCAAAGATGTATACGTTAATCTGAAAAGATAAACAACCAAGGATAGCATTATCTATATCAGCTATATAGGCTTAAAAAAGGTTTTAGTGGACTCAGCCTTCCTGACCTCTACCGTTACCACATAGTAGTCTGGTAGATCAAGCAAAATCCTGGTAAAAAAAAAAAAAACTTAAGCATAAATTAGAAAATTGCCTCTAGTACATTCTCATAAAAAAAAAAAAAACTCCTTTCTATCCACTTCCCTTGACCTTCTGCCGGTAAACCATCCCTCTGTTAAGGGAGCCCTCCAAGCAGGGGTATGCCTGGAGGGCTGGTCGCTGATATTTCTCATCAACAACTGCAAACTTCTCTAATCCTTCTCTAATTGTTTTGTGCGCCACCAATTGTACTTTGTGGTGACATAATTCATTTTACCTCAACAACAATAGCAAATTTTGGGGATTTTGTTTCTATGCAGTCTACTTTTCGGTAAAAAAAAATGACACCATGGGGGAGATTCATCAAAACCTGTCCAGAGGAAAAGTTGCTGAGTTGCCCATAGCAACCAGATCGCTTCTTTTATTTTTGTAAAGGCCTGAAAGAAGCAATCTGATTGGTTGCTATGGGCAACTCAGCAGCTTTTCCTCTGGACAGGTTTTGATGAATCTCCCCTGATATCTTTATACTGTAGGTCCAGAGGATTACATTGATACTGAATTTATTTAGGCTTTGCTTTTATTTATTGCTTTCAAAAAATTATATCTTTTTGTAAGAAAATTTGTAGGTTTCAAATTATTTTCTGCACCATAATCTGTAGTTTTTCTCGGTACCATTTTTGTTTTGATAGGACTATTAGCACTTTTTATTAAAAATAAGAATTTGGTATAGGAAGTAACCATAAATCAGCAATTCTTGACTTATTGGACATTTTCGCATGTGGCGATAACACATAGGTTTATGTTTATTTTTTTGTTTACATAATTTTTTCATATTCATTAACTATTTTTTTACATAGTGCAGGCTGCTGAGGCTGCCTGCAATATTGGAGTGCCAATCGAAAGGGATGGAGGCAGGTAGGGACCCTCCGCCCGTCCTCTCAGCTGATCGGGACCCTGTGATTTTGCCGGTGTCCTGACCAGCTCCACTGAGCTACTAGCACTTGATTTTTGCCATTTTAGATGTCGCCATCAACTTTGACCGCAGCGTCAATAGAGTTAATGCCTGATCAGCAATATCTGGCATCAGCCAAGGATCCCACTGCTAATACAAAATGGGTATAAAGTGAGCTCAGCTTCTGAGTTTTCTTCATAGACCTGCTGCAGAGCTGTGCTGCATAAATATGGTGGTCAGCCATTAAGGGGTTAATACCTACAACCATATACACATTTTTATCAAACACTTACTACCTTTTATACCCATTTATCACATCTGTTGCCTAATATGCCTACATGGTATATTGGTAAAAAAAAATAAAAAAAACAGATACGGCTCAAATTATACTAAATAGCACTGGCTAGACTGAGCAACCCAACCCAACACCTATACCCACAGTGTAAAAATGCAAGTAAAGTAAAATGTTGGAAAGTAATATGTTGGAGCTCAAAAGTCTATATATATTGGGATGATAATTTATTTAATATGTATAAAATAACATACATAAATGGGTGGTTCACAGGGCCCTTGTGAAACTACTGCTTAAGAAGGAACCTATGGCTGGTTCTGAAATGCCTTTCTAGTAATTTACACTAAGTCTAGTGATACCACCTATAGCTTGACATTTTCTCGCTACCACGAATATCCACCTCTACTGAGCAGTTGTCAGTCACCTGGAACCATCCTCTGGAACCACCTTCTGTCATCAGAGTGATCCAAACGCATCATTGAGCATCATCCTGCATCATCCTCTGTCATCAGAGTGATCAGAGCGCACACTCAGCATCCATGAGGACGCTAGCCCTGTGCTGCTAGCAAGGTCTTCACACTATCTACAGCTGACAAACACTGAGAGCGTGAGCATACGAGGATCGCTAATCCAGCTTGCTGCGCCGCCAACATCTACAGATACACAGTGCAACTACAATGGGGATCAAAAGTTTGGGCACCTCAGGGAAACATTTGTGTTAATGTGCGTAAAGAAGCCAAGGAAAGATGGAAAAATCTTCAAAAGGCATCAAATTACAGATTAGACATTCTTATAATATGTCAAGAAAAGTTAGATTTTATTTCCATCGTTTACACTTTCAAAATAACAGAAAACAAAAAAATGGTGTCTGCAAAAGTTTGGGCACCCTGCAGAGTTAATATCTTGTATTGCCCCCTTTGGCAAGTATCACAGCTTGTAAACGCTTTTTGTAGCCAGCCAAGAGTCTTTCAATTCTTGTTTGAGGTATCTTTGCCCATTCTTCCTTACAAAAGTCTTTCAGTTCTTTGAGATTTCTGGGCTGTCTGTCACGCACTGCCCTTTTAAGGTCTATCCATTTCAATTATGTTGGGGTCAGGAGATTGTGAAGGCCATGGCAAAACCTTCAGTTTACGCCTCTTGATGTAATCCCCCATGGATTTCAAGGTGTGTTTAGGATCATTATCCATTTGTAGAAGCCATCCTCTCTTTAACTTCAGCTTTTTCACAGATGGAATCAAGTTAGCATCCAAAATTTGCTGAAATTTTATTGAATCAATTTTTCCTTCTACTCGTGAGATGTTCCCTGTGCCACTGGCTGCAATACAACCCCAAAGCATGATTGATCCACCCCCCTTGCTTAACAGTTTGACAGAGGTTCTTTTCATTAAATTCTGTTCCCCTTCTTCTCCAAATGTACCTTTGCTCATTCCGGCCAAAAAGTTCCATTTTAACTTCATCAGTCCCCAGAACATATTTCCAAAATGCACCAGACTTGTCTATTTGTTCATTTGCAAATTTCAAAAGCTGATTTTGACGTAGAAGAGGTTTTCTTCTGATGACTCTTCCATCAAGACCATATTTGTACAAGTATCTGTTTATAGTGGAATAGTGTACCACAACTCCAGTGTCTGACAGATCTTTCTGGAGGGACTGTGCAGTCAAACGTGGGTTTTGAATTGTTTTTCTCACAATCCTGCGAGCTGTTCTGTCTGATATTTTCTTGGTCTTCCAGATCTTGCTTTAACTTCAACTGTTCCTGATGACTGCCATTTCTTAATTACATTCCGAACAGAGGATATTGACATCTGAAAACATTTTGCTATCTTCTTATAGCCTTCTCCAGTTTTGTGAGCGTCAACTATTTCAAGTTTCAGATTTCTAGACAACTGCTTAGAAGAACCCATGGTGATGGTTGTTGGAGCAATGTCAAATGAGTCTGGACATATAAAACCTTTGAGATTGACAACACCTGGTCTTCCCAAATGATGACGATTGAGAACAATCCATGACACTGGCAGGTCTCAACTTTGCAAAGGGGACAGTGCATGCTATAAATTCTGCAGGGTACCCAAACTTTTGCAGATGACATTTTTTTGTTTTCTGTTATTTTGAAATTGTAAATGATGGAAATAAAATCTAACTTTTGTTGACATATTATAAGAATGTCTAATCTCTAATTTGATGCCTTTTGGAGATTTTTCCATCTTTCCTTGGCTTCTTTATGCACATTAATACAAATTCTTACCTGGGGTGCCCAAACTTTTGATCCCCACTGTAAGACCAGCTCAGCTATCATAGACTACTGTATCTAATTCCACTAACTAGTGGCTATAATTGGTGGTATTCTACGTATTGGCTATATTTAATGCCTACAGAGTGCAATCTTCATGTGATTTTATTTGTGGCTATTTTAAGGGGTGGTTTCACAAGTGCCCTGTGAACCACCCATTTATGTATGCTTCTTTATACATCTATATATAATATAAAACTCAACGTGTGTGTGTGTGTATGTATGTTCCACAAAAACTTCCAAACGGCTAAAGATATTAACATGAAACTTGGCACACATATTACTTATATGCCAACAACAAACATAGGATAGGTGATTTAACCCTTACTTACCCCCATTTGCCAGGGGCGGGGTTTATGTTTAAAGTCCTATACAAGTCTATGGGAAATATATGTTACTGCATAACTTCCAAACGGATGGAGATATTTCAATAATACTTGGTCACATAGTTACATAGTTAGTATGGTTGAAAAAAAGACATACGTCCATCAAGTCCAACCAGGGAATTAAAGTCCAACCAGGGAATTGCAAGTCCAACCAGGGAATTACTGTTACTTATATGTCCACTTAAAATATAGGATAGTTAATTTAACCCTTAACTTCCCCCATTTGTGAGGGTCGGGGTTTTTGTTTAAAGTCCCATGCAAATCAATGGGAAATGTATGTTCTCACATAACTTCTGTATGGCTGGAGATATTTCAATACCTGGTACACATATTACAGGTCGGAATATGAGGACGGGATGGGAGGTCGAGATAGGAGGTCAAGATAGGAGGTCAAGATAGGAGGACGGGATGGTCAGGATAGGAGGTTGAGTTAGGAGGTCGGGATATGAGGACGGGATAGGAGGACGGGATAAAAGGTTGAGATAGGAGGTCAGGATAGGAGGTCGAGATAGGAGGACAGGATAGGAGGACGAGATAGGAGGTCGGGATAAGAGGTGGAGATAGGACAGGATAGGGGGTTGAGATAGGAGGACGGGATAGGAGGTCGGGATAGGAGGACGGGATAGGAGGACGGGATAGGAGGTCGGGATAGGAGGTCAAGATAGGAGGTCGAGATAGGTGGTCAGGATAGGAGGTCGGGATAGGAAGTCGGGATAGGAGGATGGGATAAGAGGTCGAGATAGGAGGTCAAGATAGGAAGACGGGATAGGAGGACGGGATAGGAGGACAGGATAGGAGGTCGGGATAGGAGGACGGGATAGGAGCACGGGATAGGAGGACGGGATAGGAGGTCAGGATAGGAGGTTGAGATAGGAGGTCGGGATAGGAGGTCGGGATAGAAGGTCGGGATAGGAGGTCGGGATAGGAGGTCGGGATAGGAGGTCGGGATAGGAGGTCAGGATAGGAGGTCGGGATAGGAGGATGGGATAGGAGGTCGGGATAGGAGGACGGGATAGGAGGTTGGGATAAGAGTTCGGGATAGGAGGTCAAGATATGAGGACAAGATGTGAGGATGGGATATGAGGTTGGGATATGATGACGGGATAGGAGGTCAGGATATGAGGACAAGATATGGGGTTGGGATATGATAACAATATATGAGGACGGGATATGAAGTCAAAAGCTTCCTCCTTTGTTTATTTTCCTCCCCAACAAGGATTAGGAAGGAAAAACCGGGCAACGCCGGGTATTCAGCTAGTCTATATATATAAAACTCAACGTGTGTGTGTGTGTATGTATGTTCCACAAAAACTTCCAAACGGCTAAAGATATTAACATGAAACTTGGCACACATGTTACTAATATGTCAAAAACAAACATAGGATAGGTGATTTAACCCTTACTCACCCCCATTTGCCAGAGGCGGGGTTTATGTTTAAAGTCCCATACAAGTCAATGGGAAATATATGTTGCTGCATAACTTCCAAACAGCTGGAGATATTTCGATAATACTTGGTCACATGTTACTTATATGTCCACTTGAAATATAGAATAGTTAATTTAACCCTTAATTACCCCCATTTGTGAGTGTCGGGGTTTTTGTTTAAAGTCCCATGCAAATCAATGGGAAATGTATGTTCTCACATAATATCCGTACGGCTGGAGATATTTCAATACCTGGTACACATATTACAGGTCGGGATATGAGGACGCGATGGGAGGTTGAGATAGGAGGTCAAGATAGGAGGACGGGATGGTCGGGATAGGAGGTCGAGATAGGAGGACGAGATAGGAGGTCGAGATAGGAGGATGAGATAGGAGGACGGGATAGGAGGATGAGATAGGAGGACGGGATAGAAGGAAGGGATAGGAGGAAGGGATAGGAGGACGGGATAGGAGGTCAGGATAGGAGGATGGGATAGGAGGTCATGATAGGAGGTCGGTATATGAGGTCGAGATAGGAGGTCGGGATAGGAGGTCAAGATATGAGGACAGGAAAGGAGGTCAGGATAGGAGGTTGGTATAGGAGGTCGAGATAGAAGGTCAAGATAGGAGGTCGGGATAGGAGGTCGGGATACAAGGTCGGGATAGGAGGTCTAGATAGGAGGTCAAGATATGAGGACAGGAAAGGAGGACGGGATAGGAAGTCGGAATAGGAGGACGGGATAGGAGGTCGGGATAGGAGGTCAAGATAGGAGGTCGGGATAGGAAGACGGGATAGGAGGATGGGATAGGAGGTTGGGATAGGAGGTCAGGATAGGAGGACGGGATAGGAGGTTGGGATAGGAGGTCAGGATAGGAGGTAAGGATATGGGGTTGGGATATGACAACAATATATGAGGACAGGATATGAAGTCAAAAGCTTCCTCCTCTGTTGATTTTCCTCCACAACAAGGATTAGGAAGGAAAAACCGGGCAACGCCGGGTACTCAGCTAGTTTTAAATAAATTATTATCCCAATATCTATATACTTTTGAGCTCCAACATATTATTTTACTTTCCTTACATCATACATTACAAAGTGGGAACGAGACCTAAAAAAAAACTTTACAAATCACAAATGACATTACATTTTCCAGGTCATATCATATCATATAAACTTTGGAAGATGTACCCACTTATGCTGGACAAATAGTAACCAATGGGCTACTTTACTACATATATTCTGGGAGTGTCTCATATAAACATACTATGGAATTCTATTAATCTCCTTTCCATGTCTATCCTAAAAATGAATTATATAAATACACTAGAACTGTACCTCCTTCATTTAGGTATTGAATCCTTTAATAAAAGAAATAGCGCAATACCATACCACATTTCTATTGCTACTTTAGCAGCTATTGACCAAAATGTAAATCTATAGAACACCCACTACACTAGATATTATTAACCGAGTTGAGAACAACTTTAGATATAAAGCCATGAGTGCTAAACTCAACAATACAATGCCAAGATCTGGCGATTATTACATCATGCTGTTCCATGAAAAGGATCCTTAATTCACAATTATCAAATATCTCTATCGCCTATATCGCTTTTTTTGCCAGCAAAGAATTTTCTTACACCCATATTCTCTAGTTATTATAGTTTCTACAGTAATATTAATTTCTTTCAACACAGAAATCTACTTTAGCACTGAGAAATAAACCATAAGTAATTTTTTATTGTTCTATACAAAGACTAATAGTCAATGTTGTTATTTCCTGTTATTATACTTTACTTTCATTGTTATTACTTTTGTGCACACTAAATACATTGGAAAACATAAAATAACAATTGAAAACAATAAATATCAAATTCATCAGCAGCCACTGTCTTCTGTCTGTGCTTAACCCCTTAAGGACCGCAGGTTTTTCAGTTTTTGCACTTTCGTTTTTTCCTCATCACCTTCTAAAAATCATAACGCTTTCAATTTTGCACCTACAGACTCATATGAGGGCTTATTTTTTGCACCACCAATTGTACTTTGTATTGACATCAATAATTTCACCACAAAATTTATGGTGAACTCAGAAAAACTATATTTGTTGGGCAAAATTAGAAAAAACAAACGCCATTTTGTAAATTATGGGGGCTTCCGATTCTACGCAGTGCACTTTTTGGTAAAAATGACACCTTATCTTTATTCTGTAGGATCATATAGTTACAAGGATACCTCATTTATATAGGTTTTATTTTATTTTACTACTTAAAATAATTATAGCAACATGAACCAAAATTAGTATGTGCAAAATTGTCATCTTCTGACCCCTATAACTTTTTTATTTTTCCATATACACGGATGTATAAGGGTTCACTTTTTGCACCGTGATCTGAAGTTTTTATTGGTACTGGTATTGATAAGTTTTTATTTTTGTTTTGATGGGACTTTCTGATCGCTTTTTATACATTTTTTTTGTGTATACAAAGTGACAAAAAATATGCAATTTTGGAATTTGGTATTTTTTCATGTGTACGCCATTGACTGTTCGGTTTATAAAATGTTTATAGTTCTGACATTTACGCATGGATTGATACACTGTTCAATGCTTTGCCATAGCATAGCATTGATCAGTGTTATCAGTGTTCGCTGCTCCAGCCTGGATCTCAGGCATGGAGCAGCAGAGCGATGTTCTGACAGCAGAAAGCAAGGTAAGAAGCCTCCCACTGTCCTTTCAGCTGTTTGGGACACCGCAATTTCACCACCGTGGTCCTGAACAACCCATTGAGCTAACCGGCAACTGTTTCCTCCCGTTTTAGACTCTGCAATCAACTTTGATCGCAGCATCTAAAAAGTTAATACCGGACATCAGCCCGATCGGCAATGTCCAGTATTAGCCCCCAGTCCTGGCTGCTGATAGCAACCGAGACCTGCCGTTTATGAAGTGCGCTCAGCTCCTGAGCGCGCTTCACATAACGGGAACGGAAGCCGGTCACAAGTGTAAATATACGTAGTCGTTAAGGGGTTAAAGGGATACTCCGCTGGAATTTTTTTTTTTTAAATCAACTGATGCCAGAAAGTTAAACAGATTTGTAAGTTACTTCTATTAAAAAATCTTAATCCTTGCAGTACTTATCAGCTGCTGTATACTACAGAGGAAGTTGTATTTTTTTCTGGAATTCTTTTCTGTCAGACCATAGTGCTCTCTGCTGACACCTCTGTCCATATTAGGAACTGTCCAGCACAGGATAGGTTTGCTATGGGGATTTGCTTCTACTCTGAACAGTGTCTAAATAGGACAGAGGTGTCAGCAGAGAGCACTGTGGTCAGACAGAAAGGAAAGTAAAAAAGAAAATAACTTTCTCTATAGTATACAGCAAATGATAGGTACTGGAAGGATTAAGATTTTTAAATAGAAGTAATTTACAAATCTGTTTTATCTTTCTGGTACCAGTTGATTTAAAAATGTTTTTTTTCCAGTGGAGTACCCCTTTAACCCCTTAAGGACTGAGCCCTTTTTCACCTTAAGGACTGAGCCCTTTTTCACCTTACGGAATGTGCCCTTTTTTGCAATTCTGACCACTGTCACTTTAAGCATTAATAACTCTGGGATGCTTTTACCGATTGTTTTGATTCCGAGATAGTTTTTCCGTAACATATTCTACTTTAACCTCTTAAGGACCCAGCCATTTTACACCTTAGGACCCGGCCATTTTTTGAACATCTGACCACTGTCACTTTAAACATTAATAACTCTGGAATGCTTTTAGTTATCATTCTGATTCCGAGATTGTTTTTTCGTGACATATTCTACTTTAACATAGTGGTAAAAAAAAATTGTAACTTGCATCCTTTCTTGGTGAAAAATTTGAAAATTTTATGAAAAATTTGAAAATTTTGCATTTTTCTAACTTTGAAGCTCTCTGTTTGTAAGGAAAATGGATATTCAAAATATTTAAAAAAAAAATTCACATATACAATATGTCTACTTTATGTTTGCATCATAAAATTGACAAGTTTTTACTTTTGGAAGACACCAGAGGGCTTCAAAGTTCAGCAGCAATTTTCCAATTTTTCACAAAATTTCCAAACTCACTATTTTTCAGGGACCAGTTCAGGTTTGAAGTGGATTTGAAGGATCTTCATCTTAGAAATACCCCACAAATGACCCCATTATAAAAACTGCACCCCTCAATGTATACAAAATGATATTCGGTCAGCCTTTTAACCCTTTAGGTGTTTCACAGGAATAGCAGGAAAGTGAAGGAGAAAATTCACAATCTTCATTTTTTACACTCGCATGTTCTTGTAGACCCAATTTTTGAATTTTTACGAGGGGTAAAAGGAGAAAATGTATACTTATATTTGTAGCCCAATTTCTCTCGAGTAAGCACATACCTCATATGTCTATGTAAAGTGTCCGGCGGGCGCAGTAGAGGGCTCAGAACCGAAGGAGTGACAAGGGGATTTTGGAGAGTACGTTTTTCTGAAATGGTTTTTGGGGGGCATGTTGCATTTAGGAAGCCCCTATGGTGCCAGAACAGCAAAAAAAAAACACATGCCATACCATTTTGGAAACAAGACCCCTTGAGGAACGTAACAAGGAATTAAGTGAGCCTTAATACCCCACATGTGTTTCACGACTTTTGCATATGTAAAAAAATAAAATAAAATTTCACTAAAATGTGTGTTTCCCCCCAAATTTCACATTTTTGCCAGGGTTAATAGCAGAAAATACCCCCCAAAATTTGTAACCCCATCTCTTCTGAGTATGGAGGTACCCCATAAGTTGACCTGAAGTGCACTACGGGCGAACTACAATGCTCCGAAGAGAAGGAGTCATATTTGGCTTTTTGAGAGCAAATTTTGCTCGGGGGGGGATGTCCCATATAGGAAGCCCCTATGGTGCCAGGACAGCAAAAAATTACCCACATGGCATACCATTTTGGAAACTAGACCCCTTGAGGAACGTAACAAGGAATAAAGTGAGCCTTAATACCCCACACGGGTTTCACGACTTTTGCATACGTAAAAAAAAAAAAAAAAAATTTCATTAAAATGGGTGTTTCCCCCCAAATTTCACATTTTGCAAGGGTTAATAGCAAAAAATACCCCCCAAAATTTGAAACCCCATCTCTTCTGAGTATGGAGGTACCCCATAAGTTGACCTGAAGTGCACTACGAGCGAACTACAATGCTCAGAAGTGCCAGGACAGCAAAATAAACCCCACATGGCATACCATTTTGGAAACTAGACCCCTTGAGGAACGTAACAAGGGGTACAGTGAGCATTTACCCCCACTTGTGTCTGTCAGAACTTTTGAACAGTGGTCTGTACAACATTTTTAATTTGCACAGTCCACTGTTCCAAAGATCTGTCAGACACCTGTGGGGTGTAAATTCTCACTGCACCCCTCATTACATTCCGTGAGGGGTGTAGTTTCCGAAATGGGGTCACATGTTGTTGTTTTTTTTTTTTTGCGTTTGTCAAAACCGCTGTAACAATCAGCCACCCCTGTGCAAATCACCTCAAATGTACATGGTGCACTCTCCCTTCTGGGCCTTGTTGTGCGCCTCCAGAGCACTTTGCGCCCACATATGGGGTATCTCCGTACTCGGGAGAAATTGTGTTACAAATTTTAGGGGCATTTTTCCCTTTTACCTCTTGTCAAAATGAAAAGTATAGGGCAACACCAGCATGTTAGTGTAAAAAATTTATTTTTTTACACTAACATGCTGGTGTAGACCCCAACTTCACATTTTCATAAGGGGTGAAAGGAGAAAAAGCCCCCCAAAATTTGTTAGGCAATTTCTCCCGAGTACGGCGATACCCCATATGTGGCCCTAAACTGTTGCCTTGAAATACGACCGGGCTCCAAAGTGAGAGCGCCATGCGCATTTGAGGCCTGAATTAGGGATTTGCATAGGGGTGGACATAGGGGTATTCTACGCCAGTGATTCCCAAACAGGGTGCCTCCAGCTGTTGCAAAACTCCCAGCATGCTTGGACAGTCAACGGCTCTCCAGAAATACTGGGAGTTGTTTTGCAACAGCTGGAGGCTCCATTTTGGAAACAGTGGCGTACCAGACGTTTTTCATTTTTATTGGGGAGGGGGGCTGTGTAGGGGTATGTGTATAAGTAGTGTTTTTTACTTTTTATTTTATTTTGTGTTAGTGTAGTGTAGTGTAGTGTTTTTAGGGTACAGTCACATGGGCGGGGGGTTACAGCGAGTTTGAGCTGCCGCGCAAAATTTGCTGCATCGCAAACTTGCAGCCTGATACTCACTGTAAGCCCCTGCCCATGTGAATGTACCCTGTACATTCACAGGGGGGACCTCCAGCTGTTGCAAAACTACAACTCCCAGCATGCACAGTCTATCAGTGCATGCTGGTAGTTATAGTTTTGCAACAGCTGGAGGCACACGGGTTGGGAAACACTGAGTTAGGAAACAGACAATGTTTCCCAACCAGTGTGCTTCCAGTTGTTGCAAAACCACAACTCTCAGCATTCTCAAGCATGCTGGGAGTAGTAGTTGGCAACATCTTTAGAGCCAGATGTTGCCGAACTACAACTCCCAGCATGCTTGGAGTTGTAGTTTTGCAACATCTGGAGGACTACAGTTTGCAGACCACTAATACAGTGGTTCCCAATCTGTGCCCTTCCAGATGTTGCAAAACTACAACTCCCAGTATGCCAAAACTGTCCAGGCATGCTGGGAGTTGTAGTTCTGCAACCTCTGAAGGGCCAGATGTTACAGAACTACAACTCCCAGCATGTCTGGACAGTAAGGGCATGCTGAGGATGTGTAGTTTTGCAACATCTGAAAGGGCACAGTGGTCTCCAAACTGTGGACCTCCAGATGTTGCAAAACTGCAACTCCCAGCATGCCCAGATGCCAAGGGCTGTCTGGGCATGCTGGGAGTTGTAGTTTACAGGGTCCCATTACAGCAATGCATGTCGCTTTACGGCGACGTGCATTGCTGTAAAGGGCCCGACCGCGGCTGAAGATCTACTCACCTGTCGCCGCCGCCGCCATCTTCATCGCCGGGATCCGGGTCTTCAGGGACGAGGTAAGTACCGGGGGCCGGTCCCCAGCACTCCCCCGTCCCCCGCCGCGTCCTCCGGTCTTCCTCCCGTTCTCTCCGGACTTTCAGGGGCCGGGCAGAACGGGAGGAAGTAACCGCCCCCCCTTCTGCGATTGGTCGGTTAACTAACCGACAGATCGCAGGGGATCGGAGGAGGTGGCAGGTTTGCCACCTCGCTCCTAGGCTCCAGCATGGTCCTGGCTGTCTGTGACAGCCGGGATCATGCGAAATTACCGGGCGGTCGGGTCCCAGAGACCCGATCAGCCCGGTATCGCCGCAGATCGCAAGGGCGATTTCCCTTGCGATTTGCGGCGTTCGCCGACATGTGGGGCCTACATGGCCCCCCTCGGCGTTTGCCCTGGATGCCTGCTGAAGGATTTCAGCAGGCATCCAGTTCCGATCTCTGCCCGGCGTGCGGCAGAGACCGGAAAACGCCAGGGCGTATGGATACGCCCTGGGTCCTTAAGGCCCAGGGTGTGAGGGCGTATCCATACGCCCTGGGTCCTTAAGAGGTTAACACAGTGGTAAATTTTCGTTGTTACTTGCATCCTTTCTTGGTAAAAAATTTTGAAAATTTTGCATTTTTCTAACTTTGAAACTCTCTGCTTGCAAAGAAAATGAATATTCCAAATAAATTATATATTGATTCACAAATACAATATGTCTACTTTATGTTTGCATCATAAAGTTGACATGTTTTTACTTTTGGAAGACATCAGAGGGCTTCAAAGTTCAGCAGCAATTTTCAAATTTTTCACAAAATTTTCAAAATCTGAATTTTTCAGGGACCAGTTCAGTTTCAAAGTGGATTTGAGGGGTCTTCATATTAGAAATATCCCACAAATGACCCCATAATAAAAACTGCACCCCCTCCAAGTATTCAAAATGAACAGTAGAAAACCCCACATGGCATACTATTTTAGAAACTACACCCCTCAAGGCACGTAACGAGGGGTCCAGTGAGCCTTAACACCCCACAGGTGTTTGATTACTTTTCGTTAAAGTTGGATGTGCAAATGAATTTATTTTTTTTCACTAAAATGCTGGTTTTCCCCCAACTTTTACATTTTTACAAAGGGTTATAGGAGAAAATGCCCCCCAAAATTGGTAACCCCATTTCTTCTGAGTATGGAAATACCCCATGTGTTGACGTCAAAAGCTCTGCTGGCGAACTACAATGCTCAGAAGAGAAGGAGCACCATTGAGCTTATGGCGAGAGAATTTGTTTGGAATGGAAGTCAGGGGCCATGTGTGTTTACAAAGCTCCTCGTGGTGTCAGAACAGTGGACCCCCCCACATGTGACCCTATTTTGGAAACTACACCCCTCATAGAATTTAATAAGGGGTGCAGTGAACATTTACACCCCACTGGCATTTGACAGATCATTGGAACAGTGGGCTGTGCAAATGAAAAATGTAATTTTTCATTTTCACGGACCACTGTTCCAAAAATCTGTCAGACACCTGTGGGGTGTAAATGCTCACAGCAACACTTATTACAATACGTGAGGGGTGTAGTTTCCAAAATGGGGTCACATGTGGGGGGGGGGGGTCCACTGTTCTGGCACTATGGGGGCTTTGTAAACACACATGACCTTCAATTTCGGACACATTCTCTCTCCAGAAGCCCAATGGCGCTGCTTCTTTTCTGAGCATTGTAGTGCGCCAGAAGAGCACTTTACACACACATATGGGGTGTGTTCTTACTCAGAAGAAATGGGGCTACACATTTTGGGGGGCTTTTTTCCTATTCTCCCTTGTGAAAATGAAAAATGTAGGGTAACACCAGCATTTTAGTGACATTTTTTTTTTTCATTTTCACATCCAACTTTAACGGAAATTTTTCAAACACCTGTGGGTTGTTAGGGCTCACTATACACCTTGTTACAATCCGTGAGGGGTGTAGTTTCCAAAATGGTGTCACATCTGGGTATTTATTGTTTTGCGTTTATGTCAGAACCGCTGTAAAATCAGCCACCCCTGTGCAAATCACCAATTTAGACCTCAAATGTACATGGCACGCTCTCACTTCTGAGCCATGTTGTGCGTTAGCAGAGCACTTAACGCCCACATATGGGGTATTTCCGTACTCAGGAGAAATTGCGTTACAAATTTTGGGGGTCTTTTTTTCCTTTTACCGCTTGTGAAAATTAAAAGTATGGGGCAACACCAGTATGTTAGTGTAAAAAAAAATTTTTTTTACACTAACATGCTGGTGTAGACCCCAACTTTTCCTTTTCATAAGGGGTAAAAGGAGAAAAAGCCCGACAAAATTTGTAACGCAATTTCTCCCGAGTACGGAGATACCCCATATGTGGCCCTAAACTCTTTCCTTGAAATACGACAGGGCTCCGAAGTGAGAGAGCACCATGCGCATTTGAGGACTAAATAGGGTATTTGAATCCGCCACAAAAATACCCTACGGCAGTGTTTCCCAAACAGGGTTTCTCCAGCTGTTGCAAAACTCCCAGCATACATTGACAGTCAGTGATTGTTGGCAATACTGTGAGTTGTTGTTTTTCAACAGCTGGAGGCTCTGTTTTGGAAACACTGCCGTACAATACCTTTTTTTTTGTTGTTTTTTTTATTGGAGTGGGGGGGGACTAGGGGTATGTGTATATGTAGTACTTTTCCCTTTATTATGTGTTAGTGTAGTGTTTTTAGGATACATTCACACGGGCGCAGGTTTACAATGAGTTTCTCGCTGGGAGTTTGAGCTGCGGCGGAAAATTTGCCGCATCTCAAACCCGCGCGTTTGAATGTACTCTGTACATTCACATAGGGGGGGGCTAACCTCCAGCTGTTGCAAAACTACAACTCCCAGCATGCACTGACAGACCATACATGCTCGGAGTTGTAGTTATGTAACAGATGGAGGCACATTGGTTGCAAAACACAGAGTTTGTTACTTAACTCAGTGTTTCGCAACCAGTGTGCCTCCAGCTGTTGCAAAACTAGAACTCCCAGCATGTACAGTCTCTCAGTGCATGCTTGGAGTTGTATTTTTGCAACAGCTGGAGGCACACTGGTTGCAAAACACTGAGTTAGCTAACAAACTCAGTTTCACAACCAATGTGTGTGCAGCTGTTGCAAAACTGCAACAATCAGCATGCATTGACAGCCGAAGGGCATGCTGGGAGTTCTAGTTTTGCAACAGCTGGAGGCACACTGCTACAACTCCCAGCATGCCCTTTGGTAGTCTCTGCATGCTGGGAGTTGTAGTTTTGCAACAGCTGGCTGCACACTTTTTCATAGAAAAAAAGTGCCTCCAGCTATTGCAAAACTACAACCCTCAGCATGCACAGACTACCAAACGGCATGCTGGGAGTTGTATTTGGAACTCCAGCTGTTGCAAAACTACAACTCCCAGCATGCCCTTTGCCTGTGCATGCTGCGATTTGTTGCTAAGCAACAGCAGGAAGTGACCAGGCCTCACCTCCTTCCGTATCCTTCCGCTGGGACTGCCACCGCTGCTGCCGCCGATCCTGCTGCTCCTTTTGATCGGTCGTTCCGACCGATCAATCACGTGATCGTGAGGCGGCACCTGTGTCACCTCACTCCTGCTGGGTAAGGGTGAATGGGGCTGTCTCGGACAGCCCCATTCACCGTTTCCGGGTCACCAGAGACCCGATTGACCCGGAAAAGCCGCAAATCGTTGGTCTGAATTGACCGACGATTTGCGGCGATCGCAGACATGGGGGGGTCTCGGGACACCCCCAGGGGTTTGCACGGGGTGCCTGCTGATAGATATCAGCAGTCCCCCCGTTCTGGTCCTCGCCCGGCGAGCGGCGGAGAACGGAATTCCTACGGGCGTATCCATATGCCCTCAGTCCTTAAGGACTTTAAAACGGGGACGTATGGATACGCCCGGCGTCCTTAACGGGTTAACACCTTAACGACGCCGGACGTAAATGTACGTCGTGGTGAGCTGGTACTTAACGCACCAGGACATATATTTACATGCTATGCATAACCACGAGCATCGCAGCGATGCTCGAGTCATGCGTGGCAGGTAACGGCTGCTGATAGCAGCCAGGGACCCACCGGTAATGGCGGACATCCGCGATCACGCGGATGTCTGCCATTAACCCCTCAGATGCCGTGATCAATACAGATCACGGCATCTGCATCATCGCGATGACTAAAATGGATGATCGTATCGCCGCAGATACCGTACGGTGAACGGCGTGAACGTAAAAAAAAAAAATCCAAAATAGCTGCTTTTTTTATAACATTTAATTCCAAAAAAAATTCATAAAAAATGTATTAAAAGTTTTATATCAGCAAACATTGTATCAATAAAAAGTAAAGATAATTAGCCATCATACCGCCGCTTATACGGAAAAATTAAAAAGTTATAGGTCTTAAAATAGGGGGATTTTAAACGTACTAATTTGGTTAAAAAGTTAGCAATTTTTTTTTAAGCGCAACAGTATTAAAAAAGTGCATAATCATGGGTATCATTTTAATCGTATTGACCCAAATAATAAAGAACACATGTCATTTTTACTGTAAATTGTACGGTGTGAAAACGAAACCTTCTAAAATTAGAAAAATTGCCGTTTTCTTTTTCATTTCCCCACACAAATAGTATTTTTTTGGTTGCGCCATACATTTTAGTGAATGATGGCATTACAATGGACAACTGGTCGCACAAAAAACAAGCCCTCATACTAGTCTGTGGATGAAAATATAAAAGAGATATGATTTTTTGAAGGCGAGGAGGAAAAAACGAAAACGTAAAAATAAAAGTCCTTAAGGCCCAAATGAGTCCTTAAGTGGTTAAAGGAGATGTATCATGTACAAAAATGTATTCCCTATGCACAGGATAAGATTTAGTTTGTGGGGGGTCTGACCGTGTGGGCCCCCATGATCCCCTCTGCAGAGCCTCAGTTCTCTCCGAGAGCAGGGCGTGTTGACCCCCAAACGAAACATTAAAAAGACATGTGTTTTCTAAGCAGGGTGCCTCCAGCTTTTGCAAAAATACAATGCAGAATGATCTCTCTCCCACCCAGCGGTTGCTCCACCCTTTGAAGCAGGACAGGCTCCCTGTCATCACCTGACTAGTGATGAAATGTCTTGGCCGTACTGCAACTTGGGAAAACCTGAGACAACAGTAATTTTGTAAGCTGGCAAATATAAATATTGGGCAAAAATCACAGAAGTGACCATCACACACAGGTACAGACACTGTATTATGAAATACACTAACTTTACAGCCACTGTAGCATAGTCAAATAGACGAAATTCCTGGAATACCTCTTTAGGTGTCTGATTGATGTGATAGCAAGAGGTTTATTGTTTTGTTATCTATTTAATTATTTAACCCCATTAATAATGCATAAATTCTGGCCCTAATGAACAAGCTATTTTATTTGTTTTTACCATCTGTGCCTTTTTTATTTTTCCTATGTGTGGGGGATCGTTTTATAGGAATACTTGTAGTTTTCATTGGTACCATTTTATGGAAGGTATGACCTTTTGCTTTATTTTATGTCCTGTGGATATGCCATAAATTTTTTAGATGGGAATACCACCTTACAATAACCTATTCCAGGTGTAATTCTTGCCTTCGAGCTACACTTGTTCTGTACTTTAGGGTCTTCATCGCTGTCTGTCAAATTGACCTCATTATATTGAACAGGGGCTAAACCCTTCCCTTTTTCCAGATACAGCAATGATACCGTGCTGGTGCACACTGCTGCAACCGGTCTCCAGCCAAAGATGGAAGAGGCTGGAGGAAGGTGTTCCAGATTTCATGCAAGATGTCAGCAAATCTTCTTATTTTTGCATCTTGCTGAAAAGTCTCACATTCAAATTCATACTGGACACTGTTACATACGCAATATTTATTGTGCCATTAAATATTGTTGATAAACAATTCCCCATCAATCACCTTGTCTCATATTTCCGATCTATTTAGATCACAGGTCAAACTGGCAGTGATCAGACTTTGTCTCTCTCACCTCTACTACCATATTAATTTTGTAAAAAAAAAAGGGTTTAGGTGGAGAAGTCCTTAAATGTCCAAATTTCTCTTGGCATGTAGGGGCTAACACACACATAAAGATCACAACTATATATAAACACGAACCTTTAGCCTGGTTTGAACCCAGTCACTATAAACCTGCTTGTTTCAGTCTTCTCTATGTTTGTCTTAAATATAACTTAGTTACTATATATAATAGCTGCTTACTTCTAAACAGGATTTCCCCATGTTCATGCCTATGGCAAAAAAAACTCCTTTTGAAATTTGAAAGCTTATGCATATGAGTCTCTTTGAGCACGGTGCCAGGGACACATATACGTTTAAGTATAGGATTATCTTTGAAGCTGGCTGTTGGGATTTTCCCATCCAGTAATTTGAAGCTGTGATAATTAAAACTTCTGCGGAAATCTTGTTGCCTAGAAATGTATTTTATTGCAGCAAATCCCCAATTAGTGTAACTGGAATCAGTGCAATCTAGTCATAATAACCAGAAGCTGAAGAACAATCCCCAGCACTCGCCCTTACAGGCAGGTACAAGATATGGGACACAGGCACATAATGATCGCACCCAATTTACATAGCTCAGGTGCTATCTCAGGACCTGTTGGGATAAGGTATTGTATGTTTTCACCCAGGCATCACACAGATTTAAATGGATACTGTCAGATTCAAAAACTTTTTATATGTTGTGCATCTTAGCAAAACATTAACTTTTTCAATATACTTCATACGAAAATTATATTTCCTTTTTATAGAAATCATGGCTTATAAAATCATGGCTTTGTCCAAGCTGAAGCACAATCATGGACAAAATCCAGTAAGTGAGGGTGAGCTAGCACTCCTCTGTGTCTGATAGGACAGGAGAGAGAACAGAGGAGTACTATCATACAGGAGAGAGCACAGATGAGTCCTATCAGACAGGAGAGAGCACAGAGGAATACTATCAGACAGGAGAGAGCACAGAGGAGTCCTATCAGACAGGAGAGAGAACAGAGGAGTCCTATCAGACAGGAGAGAGCACAGAGGAGTCCTATTAGACAGGAGAGAGCACAGAGGAGTACTATCATACAGGAGAGAGCACAGAGGAGTACTATCAGACAGGAAAGAGCACAGAGGAGTACTATCAGACAGGAAAGAGCACAGAGGAGTACTATCAGACAGTAGAGATCACAGAGGAGTACTATCAGAGAGGAGAGAGCACAAAGGAGTGCTATCAGACAGGAGAGAGCACAGAGGAGTGCTATCAGATGGGAGAGAGCACAGAGGAGTGCTATCAGACAGGAGAGAGCACATAGGAGTGCTATCAGACAGGAGAGAGCACAGAGGAGTACTATCAGACAGGAGAGAGCACAGAGGAGTGCTATCAGACAGGAGAGAGCACGGGGAGTACTATCACACAGGAGAGAGCAATATCAGACAGGAGAGAGCACAGAGGAGTACTATCAGACAAAAGAGAGAGCACAGGGGAGTCCTATCAGACAGGAGAGAGCACAGAATAGTACAATCAGACAGGAGAGACCACAGAGGAGTACTATGAGACAGGAGAGAGCACATAGGAGTCCTATCAGACAGGAGGGAGCACAGAGGATTGCTATCAGACATGAGAGAGCACAGCGGAGAACTATCAGACAGGATGGAGCACAGAGGAGTGCTATCAGACAGGAGAGAGCACAGAGGAGTCCTATCAGACAGGAGGGAGCACAGAGGATTGCTATCAGACATGAGAGAGCACAGCGGAGAACTATCAGACAGGATGGAGCACAGAGGATTGCTATCAGACAGGAGAGAGCACAGAGGAGAACTATCAGACAGGAGAGAGCACAGAGGAGAACTAGCAGACAGGAGAGAGCACAGAGGAGAACTAGCAGACAGGAGAGAGCACAGAGGAGTACTATCAGACAGGAGAGAGCACAGAGGAGAACTATCAGACAGGAGAGAGCACAGAGTAGAACTATCAGACAGGAGAGAGCACAGAGGAGTACTATCAGACAGGAGAGAGCACAGAGGAGAACTATCAGACAGGAGAGAGCACAGAGGAGTGCTAGCCCACCCTCACTTACTGGACTTTGTCCATGCCTGTGCTTCAGCTTGGACAATACCATGATTTTATAAGCCATGATTTCTATAAAAAGGAAATTAAATTTTCTTATGAAAAACGTTAGAAAACTATTGTTTTGCCAAGATGTTTTTGTATCTGACAGTGGCCATTTAATGAAAATTAAGAGAATCAATATACAAATATTATAAACTAAAGTACACTTAAATAGTAATATACATTTACATACTTTAGGTATATCTCCTGAACCAAAGCACCAATTTTTGCCCAGTAAGAAACATTAGAAACAGGGTCACCACACTATCTACCTGCATATTTAGGGAAGTGCGAGTCACCCTGTTTTTAGTTTCACATTAAATGTTAAATACCTTGAATATTTGCGAAGTAAGTTCTTTAGGCCACATTTCCACTTAATCCATGAGTAAGGAAAAGTATAACTATTATATTTCCTATTCCTTTTGAATCCACTTCTGGCTTTGGCTCAAAAACTGTAGGGACAGTTTAAAAAAAAAAAAAAAACACAAAAAAGCAAGTGAAAACGCAGCCTAATGGTAGGGTCACACATTTCCTATAGGCATTTTATTTCACTCTGTGCAAAATATTCTGCGGAGCAGCAAATATGCTTTGTATTCTCCAATGATCAGACACACAGGGCGACCTGGCAGCAGCCCTGTGTACGCACTGAAGTTTGAAGGAAAGGCCAGCTCGCCGATGTGACCGTGAGGCATGGGCGCATCTCCAAACCTTACTGTACACATACTGTAGGGCAGCCTCCTGCTCATTGGAGAATACGCAGCATATTTCACACTGCACAGCAGATTTTGCGCAGTATGAAATATGCTGCGTAAATGTTATGTGTGACCCTACCCTTAGGCTGGATAGTTTTTGATCCAGTTTTATGAGCCCAAGCTAGAAGTGGATCTACTAGGAAGAAGTATAAGCCCTTCCTTCATATTTCCTATTTCTTTTGAATCTACTCCTGGCTTTGGCTAATAAAATGAAGGAAAAACTGGAAAATTTTTCTAAAAAAAACTTTGTGACACCACCTCATTAACTTGGCTAGGTAATTTGGACATCCCTTATTAGTGCAAACTTACAAATAGAGGAGGAGGGACACAGCGCAGAAGATATATATAAAAGCACTACTCTTCTCTATGTAATCCATAAAAGTTGTTGAAGTTCTTAGGCATAGAATCTGAGAAATGAAAATACAATCCTTAAAAGGGCATTACTGCATTGACTATTTAACAACGAACAACGTGTAAGAAGCAATTAACTGACTCGACGACTAATCATAACGGTCAATCCATTGTTATATGGACTAATGAGTGAGGTCTAATTTGGTCATATGATATCCCACCATCACCAATTGATTGGAGTTTATCATAGAAATCATCTTTACTAAAGGGAAATAACTGCTGTGACCTATCATCAAGACACAGTCATATGACCAAAAATGAATAGTACCACAATAAACAGGGAGCTAATGAAGTAAATGAAGTAATTGTCCAGACTCAAGAAAGCAATGAGTGCTGTGGAAAAGGGCGCTGTAGCTAAGCAAACTGGATTCTTCAAAGTAGGTTCATGTTGCTTTCATGACAGCTTTGCACACTCTTGGCATTCTCTCATCTTTATGAGGTAGTCACCTGGAATAGTTTTCCAACAGTTTTGAAGGAGTTTCCAGAGGTACTGAGCATGTTTTGGATTATTGGCTGATTTCCCTTCAGTCTGTGATCCAACTCATCCCAAACCATCTTAACTGGGTTTAGAACAGGTGATTGTGAAGGCCATGACAACTGTGTAGCATCCCATCACTCTCCTTCTTGGTCAAATAGCCCATACAAATTCTGAAGGGGTGTTTGAAGTCCCGGACCAGTTAAAAAACAAAAGATGGTCCCTCTAAGCATAACACAAATGGAATGGCATGGCACTGCAGAATGCTGAGGTAGCCATGCTGGTTACATGTGTCTTGAACCAACAGTGTCACATGTAAAGTCCACTTAAATGGGCACTGTCCTGAAAAAAAACTTTTGATATGTCATAGAGACAAAGTTTTGATTTGGTTAGTAACAAGGTATTAGGCATTCAATCTCTTATAATATGGAATATGAAGACTCAGTACAGCAGTTTGTGCCCCAGTCAGGGTGCGCATTGACAGGTGAATACAGTAATCTTCATATGGAGGTTATTGATGTTAGTGTTCTCTCCCTCTGTAGTTTTTGCTCCCACTGCCATGTATCCATCTCAAGAAATCCACTGAAAATGGGTGGTGGGAAAAGCATGAGTACTTCTTTTTGCCATGCCATTATGTTCTTAATTTTCTCCCCTTTTGCTCCATACCCCTCTTGTACACAGATCTATATGTATTAGACATACCATGTCACAGTACTTATAGGAAGTCATCAGTGTGCATTGTTTTATGTAACACAATATGTTGCATGTAATATTATAGTAGGAAATCTAGAGCACCATGAAGAAGCCATGTTGTTAGAAGTTCTTTATTTAAAATGTCAGAATTGTGCCCTCAATAATGTAATACTGGGCATAGGCTTGGGTTGTTTGTGTTCTTTTAATCTTTGTGGCAAATGTCTTCCTATTATCGTATGCTCACATATTTCAACACCCACCCAAACCATGGCTGCATATTTTTTTATTTAAGAAGAGTCTGAGTGACAAGTACACAGATATAACATGAATCATCTGTCTGCAGGCATGAATTTGCTATCTGATTGGTTTCCAGATAGATTTATTTTCAATTCTCAAAGGCAGCTTTTTAAAAAGATTAGTATTTGAAAGATATGGTAAGACTGCTTGGGAGGAAGCATCAGAGGAAAATATTTTAAGTGAAATACAATGTAGTTCTACAAATATAACCTACATATCAGTGATCTGCAGCTGATGAAATACGATTTTTTATTCTTATTTATGCAAAATATGAAAAAATAAGTATTTGTTTCTGTGTATGGGATATATCAGGGGCGGTATATATGCCTCTATGACATATGTACATATGTCACTACATGTGCAATATACATCTGATCTACAATGAAGCAAATGCCCTTGGCAGCTTTTATTTGCAACACATGATCAAATCTTAGATAAATAGTTATACAGAGATCATAAAACTATATAGCAGCGATCAATGTCAAATATCACCATACACAAAGAGTGTATGCTCATAAATAAGCTCATAAATGGACACTATCTTTTCGCACATGTCGGAGTGGGGCTTAGCCAGCGCTATTTGGGCTAGAGAGTCTGGACTGTGTGAATGCAGGCTAAGCCTGTCTGCCTTCTCCAGAGTGCAGGCGCCGATGAGTAACATCATCAGAGCCTGCACTGCGTAAGGGTGGAGGTCGCATCTCCTTTCAGTGTAGGCCGCAGATGCGGCTCACACATAGAGGAGGCTTTCTGCTGCATGTGCGTGACAAATGTCCTGGTTCCCCAGTAACAGCGGCGGGCGGTGGGCTCTTTACCCGGCCGGGCCCTCGGACAAAGTCCAAATGGACTAGCCAGTCAGTCTGTCCCTGACCATGGCCATTGATGCACAAGAAAAAACGCAAAAAGTTTGCTGAAGACAAGCTTACTGGATTACTGGAAACCTGTCCTGTGGTCCAATGAGACCAAGGTAAACATATTTGGTTCAGATGGTGTCAAGCGTGTGTGGCGGCAACCAGGTGAGTACAAGGACAAGTGTGTCTTGCCTACAATCAAGCATGGTAGTTGGAGTTTGGTCAAGGGCTGTATGAGTGCTGATGGCACTGGGGACAAACAGTTCATTGAGGAGACCATGAATGCCAACATGAACTTTGACATACTGAAGCAGAGCATAATCCCCTCCCTTTGTAGACTGGGTCACAGGTCAGTATTCCAACATAATAATGACCCCAAACACACCTACAAAACAACCGCTGCCTTCTACAGAAGCTGAGGGTAAAGGTAATGGACTGGCCAGGCATGTCTCCAGATCTAAAACCTATTGAGTATTTATAGGACATCCTCAAACTGTAGGTGGAGGAGCGCAAGGTCTCTAACAGCCACCAGCTCCATGATGTCATCATGGAAAAGCAAAAGAGGACTTCAGCAGCAACCTATAAAGCTCTGGTGAACTCCATGTCCAAAAGGCCTAAGGCAGTGCTGGAAAATAATTACAACACAAAATATTGAGTTATTTTGAGGGAACACAACATGAAAACACTGTTATACATCTGTGCGCCCACAAGCAGAGTGTAATTTTCTTAGTGTTGTCACAATAAAAGATATAATAAAATCTTTACAAAAATGTGAGGGGTGGATTCACTTATGGTGTACTTATTTATGTGATATAATGTACATTTCAAAATTTTTGCAGTTCTCTTCACTCCCAGGCACTGCTGCAGAGAATATTGTGCTTCTGGTGCTTGTCAGAATCCTTCCGTGAATCTTCCATGCATTCTAGGAGAGTTGGAAAATATGGGGACCCACAGAGACATAGGGGGGGAAACATCAATGTCGGTGTGAGGTAGAAATCATTTAAACCATGTGCTTCTATGTGTAACACTCACGTTTCTTAAGACAGGAACCCCAGTGGATGTGGATCTGCTGGACCTGTGTGGCAGATTGGGGATATCGGCTCTGGCCAAGATCGGACACGTCCGGTGAGTAAAAGATATTTTATTCAAATGCAATGCGATTCACCGCACTTAGGCGGCTTCATCAGGCATCATAATGAAGCCGCCTAAGTGCGCTGAAACGCGTTACATTTGAATAAAATATATTTTACTCACGGGACGTGTCTGATCTTGGCCAGCGCCGATATCCCCCACCACCCCTTGGAAGTCATCACCTGTTGAATATTGCCTAGGTCGGGGAGGCTGCAGACCAGATGTACTCTCTCTTTCACGCAGACCATTGTTGTGTGTGAGTTCACACAACCGCCTTCGGTAAGTGTTTTCTACCACTTTAAATTGGACCCTGGAGTGGCTATGGAGCGCTCTTCTTTTTTGTTTTAGCTGTATGGCAGATAACTTGGACCTTACCAGGTAGCGGAATCTAAGGTGTCGCTGGTTTTCACCAGAGCCCGCCGCAAAGCAGGATGGACTTGCTGCGGCAGGCAGCACCCAGGTCGCTACCCCGACCACTCAGGTGGCTGAGGAGATGCGAGGCACAGGAGGGATAAGACAGCTCGTAGACAGGATAGCAGAAGCTCAGGGTAGGTGGGAGAGTAGCGTAGTCAGGAATGTAGCAAATGGTCAGTAGGCAGGCGGCAAGCAGCAAGGTCAGGTAACGGAGCAAAGGATCAGATACACAGCAAGGCAATAACAGGAATGCTTTCTCTCAGGCTCAAGGCAACAAAGATCCGTCAGGGAATTGAGGAGGGTGGAGGAATTTATCAATGAGCCACAGGTGAATTACACTAATGAGTGCACTGTCCCTTTAAAGCTTAAAGCTCCGGCGCGTGCCGAGGACAGTGACACGCATGCCAGAGCAGAGAGGCAGAGGCAGGAGAAGCACCAGGTGAGTGGCGGACTGGGGCTCGCATGCGGGCGCTTCCCGTGATGCGAGTCCCAGCCCCGCCGGCAGCAGCAGGTAACGAGACCATGCGCTCACGACCAGCGTGTGCGGCTGGAGCGCATAACGTTACAGTACCCTCTTTGGTCTCCCCCTCCTTTTATGAGTCCAAAAACTCCTGAGAAGGTCACGGTCCAGGATATTCTCCTTAGGCTCCCAAGATCTTTCCTCAGGACTGTAACCCTCCCAGTCGACCCAAATTTTTTTTTACCTCTCACAGTTTTTGTAGCAAGAATCTCTTTAACCTTGAAGATGTCAGAAGAGCCAGGGGACAAGATTCTTCTGAGAAAACCGGTTTATGACAAGAGGCTTAAGGAGAGACATGGAAGGAATTGGGAATACGTAATGTAGCTGGTAGACGGAGTTTGTAGTAGACAGGGTTGATTTTTTTGTAGAATCTGGAAGGGACCAAGGTAGCGAGGACCAAGCTTTTAACAGGGGATCTTGAAGCAGATGTACTTGGATGAAAGCAACACCATGTCACTAGGAGAGAAGGATGGAGGAGGTCTTCTACTTTGATCCGCTTGTGCCTTCATGCGCGAAGAAGCCTAAGATAACGTCTGTCGGGTCTGTTGCCAGATGGTAGAGAATTCACGGACCAGCTCATTAACAGTAGGCAAACTGGAGGAAACTGGGAGATGAAGAGAAGGACGGAGATGGAGTCCATAGACAACAAAAAGGGGGACGACCTTGTAGACTCGAAATCCTTATGATTATATGAGAATTCAGCCCAGGGAAGAAGGTAGACCCAATCGTCTTGGCAAGCTGAAACAAAATGCCGAAGATAAGTCTCTAGGATTTGATTAACCCTCTCCACCTGACCATTAGACTGAGGGTGGTAGGCCAAGGAGAAGTCCAGATTGATGTCCAGATGGTTACAAAGGGCTCACCAGAACTTAGAGACAAACTGCACACCTCAATCCAAAACAATATACTGAGGAAGACCATGTAAACAAAAGACATGCAATAAGAAGTACTTTGCCAGTTGCAGGGCAGAAGGAAGACCTGGTAGAGGAATGAAATGAGCAATCTTGGAAAACCGATCTACAATGACCCAGGTGTTATTATGAGATGGTGGCAAATCGGTGATGAAATCCATGGCAATATGGGACCAGGGAGTCTATGGAATGGGTAAAGGCTGTAAGAGTCCTGCAGGTCTCTGTCAAGGAGTTTTGTCATGGGCACAGGTTACACAGGAACGAACAAAATCAGAAACATCACGTTCAAGATGGGGCCACCAGTAGTGCCGGGAGATAAGAATTAGAGTTTTGCGTTTTCCAGGATGTCCTGCTGTCAAGGAAGAATTACCACATTTCGGGACCTTGCGTCTCAATCTGGCAGGCACAAAGGATTTTCCCGGAGGAACTTGCTGAATCTCTGCAGGAATCAAACGGTCAGGAGGAATAATATGCCTAGGCATGGAGTCCAAACCAATGATGTCAGAGGACCTGGAAAGAGCATCAGCCCTTATGTTCTTGTCTGCTGGACTGAAGTGAATGAAGGAGTTGAATCTAAAAAAGAACAGTGACCACCTTGCCTGGCAGGGGTTCAAATGCTGAGCAGACTGAAGGTATAGAAGATTCTTATGGTCGGAGTAGATGCTGAATGGATGAGAACCTTCCAATAAATGTTGCCATTCCTCCAAAGCTAGCTTGATAGCAAGGAGTTCACAATCTCCAATGGAGTAACTCCTCTAAGCAGGAGAGAAGGTCTTGGAGAAAAACCCACAAGTAACCGTTTTGCCCTTGGCGTTTTTTCTGAGTAAGAACGGCACCCGCTCCAATAGATGAGGCATCAAACTCCAAAGCAAAGGGCCTCTCCAGATCAGGTCTTGTAAGCACGGGAGCAGAGGCAAGTGCAGACTTTAAACGTGAGAAGGGTCTTCAGCCTTTTGAGGCCAAGACTTAGGATTAGATGTCTTCTTACTGAGAGCCACAATTGGAGAAACCAAAGATGAAAAATGTGGGATAAATTGACGATAATAGTTTGCAAATCCCAGAAAGCGTTGAATAGCATGAAGGACAAGGCCAATCCAATACTGTACACAAGTTATCTGAATCGATCTGCAGGCCCTGATGAGAGACAATGTAGCCAAGAAACGGAAGACTAGATTTCTCGAACAGGCATTTCTAGGTAACGGAGCAAAGGATCAGATACACGGCAAGGCAATAACAGGAATACTTTCTCTCAGGCTCAAGGCAACAAAGATCCAGCAGGGAAGTGAGGAGGGTGAAGGAATTTATGAGTGAGCCACAGGTGAATTACACTAATGTGCGCACTGGCCCTTTAAATCTTAAAGCTCCGGTGTGCACGCACCGTAGGTCACGGGGACACATGCGCTGGAGCAGAGAGGCAGAGGCGGGGGCAGGAGAAGCACCAGGTGAGTGACAGACTGGGGCTCGCATGCGGGCACGGCCTTGGATGCGAGTCCCAGCCTCGCCGGCAGCAGCAGGTAACGGGACCATGTGCTCACGGTCAGTGTGTGCGGCTGGAGCACATAATGTAATTGTTACGCCGAGCACTCCGGGTCCCTGCTCCTCCCCGAAGCGCTCGCAGCGTTTCTCTCCCTGCAGCGCCCCGGTCAGACGCGCTGACCGGGAGTGCTGCACTGACATTGCCGGCGGGGATGCGATTCGCATAGCGGGACGCGCCCGCTCGCGAATCGCATCCCAAGTCACTCACCTGTCCCGGTCCCCGGCTGTCATGTTCTGGCGCGCGCGGCTCCGCTCTCTAGGGCGCGCGCGCCAGCTCTCTGAGATTTAAAGGGCCAGTGCACCAATGATTGGTGCCTGGCCCAATCAGCCTAATTAGCTTCCACCTGCTCCCTGGCTATATTACCTCACTTCCCCTGCACTCCCTTGCCGGATCTTGTTGCCTTAGTGCCTTGAGAAAGCTTCTTCTGTGTTTACCCATACTGTGTTCCTGACCTCCTGCTAATTCTATAGACTACGAACCTTGCCGCCTGCCCCGACCTTCTGCTATGTCCGACCTTGCTCTTGTCTACTCCCTTGTACCGCGCTTATCTCAGCAGTCAGAGAGGCTGAGCCGTTGCCGGTGGATACGACCTGGTTGCTACCGCCGCTGCAAGACCATCCCGCTTTGCGGCGGGCTCTGGTGAATACCAGTAGCAACTTAGAACCGGTCCACCGACACGGTCCACGCCAATCCCTCTCTGGCACAGAGGATCCACCTCCAGCCAGCCGAATCGTGACAGTAGATCCGGCCATGGATCCCGCTGAGGTCCCCTGCCAGTTGTCGCTGACCTCACCACGGTGGTCGCCCAGCAATCCCGACAGATCGCCCATCTAGGTCACCAGCTGTCGCAAGTGTCCACCATGTTACAGCAACTTCAGTCGCAGCTACAGCAGCTGCAACAGCAGCCACCATCTCCAGCACCTCCTCCGCAGCGAGTGCCGCTCCTAACCTCCGCTTGTCCCTGCCGGACAAATTTGATGGGGACTCTAGACTCTGCCGTGGTTTCCTGTCACAATGTTCCCTACATTTGGAGATGTTGGCTTTCGTGGTTAGTCTCCTGTCTGGGAAGGCTTTGTCTTGGGCCACACCGCTCTGGGACTGCGATTATCCTGTCACCGCCACTGTACAGTCCTTCTTCTCTGAGGTTCACAGTGTCTTCGAGGAACCAGCCCGAGCTTCTTCTGCCGAAACTGCCTTGTTAAACCTGGTCCAGGATAGTTCTTCTGTAGGCGAATACGCCATCCAATTTCGTACCCTCGCCTCTGAATTATCCTGGAACAACGAGGCTCTCTGCGCGACCTTTAAAAAAGGCCTATCCAGTAACATCAAAGATGTGCTGGCCGCACGAGAAATTCCTGCCAACCTGCATGAACTTATCCATTTGGCCACCTGCATTGACATGCGTTTTTCTGAAAGACACCAGGAACTCCGCCAGGGAAAAGACCTTAATCCCTGGGCACCTCTCTCACGATATCCTTTGCAATCTACCCCTGTGCCTCCTGCCGAGGAGGCTATGCAAGTGGATCGGTCTCGCCTGACCCTTGAAGAGAGGTCTCGCCGTAGGGATAAAAATCTATGTCTGTACTGCGCTAGTACCGAACATTTCTTGGTGGATTGCCCTATCCGTCCTCCACGTCTGGAAAACGCACGCTCGCACCCTGCTCACGTGGGTCTGGCGTCTCATGGTACGAACTCTGCTTCTCCATGTCTCACTGTGCCCGTGCGGATTTCTCCTTCTGCCAACTCCTCCTTCTCAGCCGTGGCCGTCGTGGACTCTGGTTCTTCTGGAAATTTTATTCTGGCCTCTTTGCTTGATAGGTACTGCATCCCGGTGACGCGTCTCGTCAAGCCGCTTTACATTTCCTCGGTCAATGGAGTGAAGTTGCACTGCACTGTGCGTTACCGCACAGAGCCCCTACTTATGAACATTGGACGGCATCACGAGAAAATAGAATTTTTGGTCCTGCCCAACTGCACCTCTGAAGTCCTCCTCGGTCTGCCATGGCTCCAGCTTCATTCTCCTACCCTGGACTGGACCACCGGGGAGATCAAGAATTGGGGTACTGCTTGCCGCAAGAAATGCCTCACGTCTGCTCCCAGCCCCGTCTGTCGGGCCTCAGTGTCTCCTCCTGTGCCTGGTCTCCCCAAGGCTTATCAGGACTGTGCCGTGCCTCCTCATAGCCCTCGTCCTGGTAACACTCTGCCCCGTGCCAAGCCTCACCCTCTGCCCCCCTCCCCATTCCCACTCCTTCTGAACTGTCTGCCGTTCAAGGGCATACCCAGGACTTCACTGTCCCCCAGAAGGAGACTCTACAATCGCTCCCAATGTCCTCGTCCCTTATGGAGCGACATCCCGACAAAAAGAGGGGGAGACCTAAGGGGGGGGTACTGTTATGCGGAGCGCTCCGGGTCTCTGCTCCTCCCCGAAGCGCTCGCGGCGTTTCTCTCCCTGCAGCGCCCCGGTCAGACCCGCTGACCGGGAGCGCTGCACTGACATTGCCGGCGGGGATGCGATTCGCATAGCGGGACGCGCCCGCTCGCGAATCGCATCCCAAGTCACTCACCTGTCCCGGTCCCCGGCTGTCATGTTCTGGCGCGCGCGGCTCCGCTCTCTAGGGTGCGCGCGCTCCAGCTCTCTGAGATTTAAAGGGCCAGTGCACCAATGATTGGTGCCTGGCCCAATCAGCCTAATTAGCTTCCACCTGCTCCCTGGCTATATTACCTCACTTCCCCTGCACTCCCTTGCCGGATCTTGTTGCCTTAGTGCCTTGAGAAAGCTTCTTCTGTGTTTACCCATACTGTGTTCATGACCTACTGCTAATTCTATAGACTACGAACCTTGCCGCCTGCCCCGACCTTCTGCTACGTCCGACCTTGCTCTTGTCTACTCCCTTGTACCGCGCTTATCTCAGCAGTCAGAGAGGTTGAGCCGTTGCCGGTGGATACGACCTGGTTGCTACCGCCGCTGCAAGACCATCCCGCTTTGCGGCGGGCTCTGGTGAATACCAGTAGCAACTTAGAACCGGTCCACCGACACGGTCCACGCCAATCCCTCTCTGGCACAGAGGATCCACCTCCAGCCAGCCGAATCGTGACAGTAACACTATGTTTTACATGTGTGTGCAAAATTTATCAACCGTGCGTAAGTATGTTGATAAATTTTGCTCAAACATAGACATTCCTTCATGTTTCTACCGTCTGACACTTGGTACGTGCACTCCTCGGTTTTCTATATTTGCGCAAAATCTGTTGCCTTTGCGCAAAGTTTTAATATCTAAACAAAAAATGAGCAATAGTAAATTACTGTGTAAAGCATTTTTCTTTATATGGTACACGAGCACATAGAGACCATCGGAAAATATTCTATCAAATAAGACGAACAAAAAAGACGCAATGAAAGTCACTGCGCAAATTTTTGCGCAAAAAAATACACAAGGAAAAGGGGTAAACTCAATGATAAATCTACCCCATATAGTTTAAAGCACCACACCAGAGTCTGATTTAAGTGGGTTGAACTTATCTCTACTTACATATCTCCACTTACACACTTAAAGGGGTATTCCAGGATTTTTTTTTATTTGACTATGCTACAGGGGCTGTAAAGTTAGTGTAGTTCATAATATAGTGTCTGTACCTGTGTGTGATGGTTTTCTCACAATTCTTATGTGATTTTTACCCCAATATTTATTTTTAACAGCATACAAAATGACTGTTGTCTCAGATTTTTCCCAGTTTGCAATGCGGCCAAGACCTGACTCACTTGTCAGCTGATGACAGGGAGCCTGTCTGCTTCAAGGGATCAATCTGCAACTAATGCAACAGCTGGAGGCACCCTGATTGAAAACCACAGGTCTTTTGAATGGATGCAGCTCATTTATGTTTCAATGGGTGGGGTGGCTGATGTGTGGGAGGGAGGAAAATGGAATTGTGGGATTTGTAGTCAAAAAAAGAAAAATCAAACAGGAAATACCAGTTCACAAAAAGCTAGCCACAGTGTTATGGTAATCTTACAACATAGCCATTTAGACTCAAGACAAGCGCAGATCCTTCCTAAGCATGTCCATTACTGTCTGCCAGGTACGTACTAAAATCACCTTAAGGTGGATAACCCTTTAAGCTGGCCATATATATCCAATAGCTGTGGGCCAGATGCTCATTCTAAGGAATTCTCCTGTTCACTCAATACACAGGCATGCATGGCATTTAGTATACTGAATAGGGAGAGGGAAGAAAGCTGCTGCCAAACAAGCAAAACAGGAAAAAACATTGGGCATCTGAAATCCAACATGCCTGACCCTTCTCTCTTCTGACATCTGGAGGTCCCCATACACATAAGATGGTCAGCTAATTCTGCTGAAATCATCAGGTTTGGCTGGCTTTTCTCTGATGTGTATGCTCAGGTTTAGACTTCAATCCTGTGTAGTGGTGGATGTAAAATGTTTCCAGGTTTCCTGACAGGAAACAGTAGAGGTAACAGCACTAAAGCATAGTGTGGTATATTGCTATTTAACATTAGCACTGTGTATTTTATACAGGCACCATGGATAATATTGCATTATAAGGAAGAGTTGCTATTTCCCCATGTGATACTTTTTTGAAGTATAATAATAATATGAATGATAATAAAAATAATAATATTTACTTATTTATATAGTACCAACATATTCTGCAGCACTTTACATTTCTGAGGGTACACATACAGAAAAATCCCAGACATTACAATTTTACACACTAATTATTCAATCTAAAGTAGTAGGGCAAGTGTATGTTGATCCCATGAGGTTTAATTTCTGTAATGTCATACATTATAGCTGACAATATAAATACATTTAATAAATATATTTAATACATATACACATGTCTCATATTATAGCTATTTCTATAAAGAAACATCTTGCGGTACATACTAATTCTGCTGATGAAAGACATACATGTTGTGCAAACATCTGGGCTACTGGACTATAGTCATGTAAAGGCAGCCATCCATGAATACTACCTTGTTACCTATTCGAGCCTTTCATGACTAAGAAACATTACAATGTTTTACAAAATGTGTTATTAAAAATGGACGTATTTATACCATAAAACATATTGTTTATAGATAGTCATCAAAATTCTAATTCAGCTGTTCTGTTCTGCTGCGCACAATAATATTTAGATATTTATTATTATTATTTATTTTAAATCCCTGTGTACCAAGCTAACACATCCTAAGGTATGCCAGTTATTGTAGTCTGGGGTAAAAACAAATCGAAATAACCATATACCCTTAGACAACATGAAGACCCTTATATTTCCATCTACAGACCCATATAAGGGCTATTTTGTTTGCGTTACCAATTGTACTTTGTAATGAAACCTCTCATTTTACCATAAAATGTACAGCAAACCCCCGAAAAAATTTTTAGGGAGAAAATTTTAATGAAAACCACAATTTTGCACATTTTGGAGGGTTTTGTTTTTACACTGTACACTTTACGGTAAAAATGGCATGTGTTCTTTATTCTGTGGGTTAATACGATTAAAATGATACCCATGGCTAGATACTTTTATATTTTTGCACAGCTTATAAAAAATCGAAAACTTTTTGTACAAAATCAGTAATCTAAAATTGCCCAATTTTGACCACCTATAATTTTTCCATGTATAGGGCGGTATGAGGGCTAATTTTTTGAGCCATCATCTGTAATTTTTATTGATACCACATTTGCATATATAAAACTTTTAGATCATTTTTTATAAAAAAATTTTCAATAAAATTTTACAAAAAAGCAGAATTTTGGAACTTTTTTTTTATTGTTTACGGCAATCACCATATGGGATCATTAACATTATATTTTGATAGGTCGGACATTTACGCACGCGGCGATACCAAATATGTTTATAAAAAAAAAAAAGCTTTTTGGGGGTAAAATGGGGAAAACTGACAATTTTCATTTTTATTGGGGGAGGGGATTTTTCACTTTTTTTTACTTTAAATTTTTACATTTTTCAACTTTTTTTTTTACACCTTTTATGTCTATAGCAATCCTTTGATTGCTAATACTGTTCAGTGCTATGCATAGAACATAGCACTGTTCAGTATTATCGGTGATCTTCTGCTCTGGTCTGCTCGATCTCAGACCAGAGCAGAAGACCTCGGGAGCCAGCCGGAGGCAGGTGAGGGGACCTCTGGCTGCCATGTTGGATGATTGGATCGCCGCGGCAGCGCTGCGGGCGAACCGATCATCCATTTAAAGTACCGCACTGCCGAGATGCCGTGATCTGTATTGATCACGGCCTCTGAGGGGTTAATGTCGGGCATCCGCGGGATCACGGATGCCGGCCATTACCGGCGGGTCCTCGGCTGCCGTGTATGACGCGAGCACCGTTCCGATGCTCGCGGTCATACACAGGACGTAAATGTACGTCCTGATGCGCGAAGTACCGCCAAACCAGGACGTACATTTACGTCCGTGGTTGTTAAGGGGTTAAAGACAATATAGCTGTAGCATAAGGGTTTATTTACCGATGCTCGTAAAACCAGTGTATGAACCAAAATGTAGGTAAAATGGATTCTGAGTGGCTTTGGTTGAAGTGGTTCCGGTATCTCATAAACCACAAATTTTCCTATAGAAAATTCTCTTGAGTTTACAGAAAATAGTGCACAAAACATTTATTGCTTTTTACGCTGACAAGATGGCAAATCGGCTTCATGCAGATGACTAATAAATGTATAGTTCTGTGCTGGGCGATATGATGGACACACATAGGGATTTCCTGCTGATTCAAATAGGAAACATAATGACATCACATTCCATTGCACTGGAATACCAAAGCTTTACTGGGAGAATACAAAAGCAGCGGCATAATAATGCTTGTTGCGTTATAAGACAGTATTGAAGAAATTCTGTGTGCGGCTATATAATCTCCTTGAGTGCTGACTACACTGACTTTTGAAACGGATAAGCTGTAAGAACACAACACATTTGTCACGATTCGGCTGGCAGGAGGTGGATCCTCTGTGCCAGAGAGAGATTGGCGTGGACCGTGCTGGTGGACCGGTTCTAAGTTGCTACTGGTATTCACCAGAGCCCGCCGCAAAGCGGGATGGTCTTGCAGCGGCGGTAGCAACCAGGTCGTATCCACCAGCAACGGCTCAACCTCTCTGACTGCTGAAGATAGGCGCGGTACAAGGGAGTAGACAAGAGCAAGGTCGGACGTAGCAGAAGGTCGGGGCAGGCAGCAAGGATCGTAGTCAGGGGCAACGGCAGAAGGTCTAGAACACAGGCTAGGAACACACAAGGAAACGCTTTCACTGGCACAATGGCAACAAGATCCGGCGAGGGAGTGCAGGGGAAGTGAGGTATAAATAGGGAGTGCACAGGTGAACACACTAATTAAGCCAACTGCGCCAATCAGTGGCGCAGTGGCCCTTTAAATCGCAGAGACCCGGCGCGCGCGCGCCCTAAGGAGCGGGGCCGCGCGCGCCGGGACAGGACCGACGGAGAGCGAGTCAGGTACGGGAGCCGGGGTGCGCATCGCGAGCGGGCGCCACCCGCATCGCGAATCGCATCCCGGCTGGGAGAGGTATCGCAGCGCACCCGGTCAGCAGGTCTGACCGGGGCGCTGCAATTGCGAGGATGTTGCGAGCGCTCCGGGGAGGAGCGGGGACCCGGAGCGCTCGGCGTAACAGTACCCCCCCCCTTGGGTCTCCCCCTCTTCTTGGAGCCTGAGAACCTGAGGACCAGACTTTTGTCTAGGATGTTGTCCTCAGGTTCCCAGGATCTCTCTTCAGGACCACAGCCCTCCCAATCTACCAAAAAAAATCTTTTTCCTCTGACCGTCTTGGAGGCCAGTATCTCCTTCACGGAGAAGATGTCAGAAGAACCGGAAACAGGAGTGGTAGAAACAAGTTTGGGAGAGAAACGGTTGATGATAAGTGGTTTAAGGAGAGAGACATGGAAGGCATTGGGAATACGAAGAGAAGGAGGAAGAAGGAGTTTGTAAGAGACAGGATTAATCTGGCACAAGACTTTGAAAGGACCAAGATAGCGTGGTCCCAGTTTGTAACTGGGGACACGAAAGCGGACATATTTAGCGGAGAGCCATACCTTGTCTCCGGGAGCAAAAATGGGGGGAGTTCTTCTTTTCTTATCGGCAAACCTTTTCATGCGGGATGAAGCCTGTAAAAGAGAATTTTGGGTCTCTTTCCATATGGTGGAAAGATCACGAGTCACTTCATCCACAGCGGGCAAACCAGAGGGCAAGGGAGTAGGGAGGGGGGGAAGAGGGTGACGGCCGTACACCACGAAAAATGGGGACTTAGCAGAAGATTCAGAGACTCTGAAGTTGTATGAGAATTCGGCCCATGGTAGAAGATCTGCCCAGTCATCCTGGCGGGAGGAAACAAAATGCCGTAAATAGTCACCCAGGACCTGGTTAATTCTTTCTACTTGCCCATTGGATTGGGGATGATAAGAAGAAGAGAAGTTTAATTTAATCTTGAGCTGTTTACAGAGGGCCCTCCAGAATTTAGACACGAATTGGACGCCTCTATCCGAGACGATCTGCGTGGGCAAACCGTGAAGACGAAAAATGTGTACAAAAAATTGTTTTGCCAACTGAGGCGCTGAAGGAAGACCAGGAAGAGGAATAAAATGTGCCATCTTGGAAAATCGATCAACGACCACCCAAACAACAGTGTTGCCACGGGATGGGGGTAAGTCTGTAATAAAGTCCATACCAATCAGTGACCAAGGCTGTTCGGGGACAGGCAGAGGATGAAGGAGACCAGCAGGCTTCTGGCGAGGAGTCTTATCCCGGGCACAGACAGTACAGGCCCGCACAAAATCAACAACATCCGTCTCCAGAGTCGGCCACCAATAGAAACGAGAGATGAGTTGCAACGACTTTTTGATGCCCGCATGGCCTGCGAGGTGGGAGGAGTGACCCCATCTGAGAATCCCGAGACGTTGGCGTGGAGAAACGAAGGTCTTCCCTGGAGGAGTTTGCCTGATGGAGGCTGGAGAAGTGGAGATCAGACAGTCAGGAGGAATGATGTTTTGCGGAGAGACCTCTACTTCCGAGGCATCCGAGGAACGAGAGAGGGCATCGGCCCTAATGTTCTTGTCGGCAGGGCGAAAATGAATTTCAAAGTTAAAACGGGCAAAGAACAACAACCACCTGGCCTGGCGAGGGTTCAGCCGTTGGGCAGACTGGAGATAGGAGAGATTCTTGTGATCGGTGTAAATGATAACTGGAAATTTTGATCCCTCCAGCAGATGCCTCCATTCCTCAAGTGCCAATTTAATGGCCAGTAGTTCTCGATCCCCGATGGAGTAGTTTCTCTCCGCCGGAGAGAAGGTCCTAGAAAAAAAACCACAAGTAACAGCATGCCCGGAAGAATTTTTTTGTAGAAGGACCGCTGCAGCTCCCACTGAGGAGGCATCTACCTCCAATAGGAAGGGTTTAGATGGGTCAGGTCTGGAGAGCACGGGAGCAGAAGAAAAGGCAGACTTGAGCCGTTTAAATGCGTCTTCCGCTTGGGGAGACCAGGACTTGGGATTGGCATTTTTCTTGGTTAAAGCCACGATAGGAGCCACAATAGTGGAAAAGTGTGGAATAAATTGTCTGTAATAATTGGCGAACCCCAAAAAACGTTGGATAGCACGGAGTCCGGAGGGGCGTGGCCAATCTAAGATGGCAGAGAGTTTATCCGGGTCCATTTGTAATCCCTGGCCAGAGACCAAGTATCCTAGGAAAGGAAGAGATTGACATTCAAACAGACATTTCTCCATTTTGGCATAAAGTTGATTGTCTCGAAGTCTCTGAAGAACCATGCGGACATGCTGGCGGTGTTCATCTAAGTTGGCAGAAAAAATCAGAATATCGTCCAGATACACAACAACACAGGAATATAAGAGATCACGAAAAATTTCATTAACAAAGTCTTGGAAGACGGCAGGGGCGTTGCACAGGCCAAAGGGCATGACCAGATACTCAAAGTGTCCATCTCTGGTGTTAAATGCAGTCTTCCATTCGTCCCCCTCCCTGATGCGGATGAGATTATAAGCACCTCTTAAGTCCAGTTTGGTAAAGATGTGGGCACCTTGAAGGCGATCAAAGAGTTCTGAGATAAGAGGTAGGGGGTAGCGGTTCTTTACCGTGATTTTATTAAGTCCGCGGTAATCAATGCAAGGACGTAGGGAGCCATCTTTTTTGGACACAAAAAAAAATCCAGCTCCGGCAGGAGAGGAGGATTTGCGGATAAACCTCTTTTTTAAATTTTCCTGGATGTATTCAGACAAAGCAAGAGTCTCTGGAGCGGACAGAGGATAAATTCTGCCCCGGGGTGGAGTAGTGCCCGGGAGGAGGTCAATAGGACAGTCATAAGGCCTGTGAGGAGGTAAAGTCTCAGCTTGCTTTTTGCAAAACACGTCAGCATAGTCCATATAAGCCTTAGGGAGACCGGTTACAGGGGGAACCACAGGGTCACGGCAGGGAGTACTGGGAACCGGTTTAAGACAGTCCTTGAAACAAGAAGTACCCCAGCTCTTGATCTCTCCTGTGGACCAATCACGGGTTGGGGAATGGCGTTGAAGCCACGGTAATCCAAGGAGAATTTCGGAAGTGCAATTGGAGAGGACCAAAAACTAAATTTTTTCGTGATGAGGTCCGATGCACATTAGGAGGGGTTCCGTGCGGTAACGCACGGTACAGTCCAATCTTTCATTGTTAACACAATTGATGTAGAGGGGTCTGGCGAGACTGGTCACCGGGATGTTGAACCTATTGATGAGAGAGGCCAAAATAAAATTTCCTGCAGATCCGGAATCCAGGAAGGCCATAGTAGAGAAGGAGAAGGTAGAGGAAGATATCCGCACAGGCACAGTAAGGCGTGGAGAAGCAGAGTTCACATCAAGAACTGTCTCACCATTGTGCGGAGTCAGCGTACGTCTTTCCAGGCGGGGAGGACGGATAGGACATTCCTTCAGGAAGTGTTCGGTACCGTCACAGTACAGGCACAGATTCTCCATGCGGCGTCGTGTCCTCTCTTGAGGTGTCAAGCGAGACCGGTCAACTTGCATAGCCTCCACGGCGGGAGGCACAGGAACGGATTGCAGAGGACCAGAGGAGAGAGGAGTCGGGGAGAAAAAACGCCTCGTGCGAACAAAGTCCATATCCTGGCGGAGCTCCTGACGCCTTTCGGAAAAACGCATGTCAATGCGAGTGGCTAGATGAATAAGTTCATGCAGGTTAGCAGGAATTTCTCGTGCGGCCAGAACATCTTTAATGTTGCTGGATAGGCCTTTTTTAAAGGTCGCGCAGAGGGCCTCATTATTCCAGGATAATTCGAAGGCAAGAGTACGGAATTGGATGGTGTACTCGCCAACGGAAGAATTACCCTGGACCAGGTTCAGCAGGGCAGTCTCAGCAGAAGAGGCTCGGGCAGGTTCCTCAAAGACACTTCGAATCTCCGTGAAGAAGGAGTGTACAGAGGCAGTGACGGGGTCATTGCGGTCCCAGAGCGGTGTGGCCCATGACAGAGCTTTCCCAGACAGAAGGCTGACTACGAAAGCCACCTTAGACCTTTCAGTAGGAAACTGGTCCGACATCATCTCCAAGTGCAGGGAACATTGTGAAAGAAAGCCACGGCAAAACTTAGAGTCCCCATCAAATTTATCCGGCAAGGATAGTCGTAGGCCGGAAGCGGCCACTCGCTGCGGAGGAGGTGCAGGAGCTGGCGGAGGAGATGATTGCTGAAGCTGTGGTAGTAGCTGCTGTAGCATCACGGTCAGTTGAGACAGCTGGTGGCCTTGTTGCGCTATCTGTTGCGACTGCTGGGCGACCACCGGGGTGAGGTCGGCGACAACTGGCAGTGGAACTTCAGCGGGATCCATGGCCGGATCTACTGTCACGATTCGGCTGGCAGGAGGTGGATCCTCTGTGCCAGAGAGGGATTGGCATGGACCGTGCTGGTGGACCGGTTCTAAGTTGCTACTGGTATTCACCAGAGCCCGCCGCAAAGCGGGATGGTCTTGCAGCGGCGGTAGCAACCAGGTCGTATCCACCAGCAACGGCTCAACCTCTCTGACTGCTGAAGATAGGCGCGGTACAAGGGAGTAGACAAGAGCAAGGTCGGACGTAGCAGAAGGTCGGGGCAGGCAGCAAGGATCGTAGTCAGGGGCAACGGCAGGAGGTCTGGAACACAGGCTAGGAACACACAAGGAAACGCTTTCACTGGCACAATGGCAACAAGATCCGGCGAGGGAGTGCAGGGGAAGTGAGGTATAAATAGGGAGTGCACAGGTGAACACACTAATTAAGCCAACTGCGCCAATCAGTGGCGCAGTGGCCCTTTAAATCGCAGAGACCCGGCGCGCGCGCGCCCTAAGGAGCGGGGCCGCGCGCGCCGGGACAGGACCGACGGAGAGCGAGTCAGGTACGGGAGCCGGGGTGCGCATCGCGAGCGGGCGCCACCCGCATCGCGAATCGCATCCCGGCTGGGAGAGGTATCGCAGCGCACCCGGTCAGCAGGTCTGACCGGGGCGCTGCAATTGCGAGGATGTTGCGAGCGCTCCGGGGAGGAGCGGGGACCCGGAGCGCTCGGCGTAACAACATTGCATTTCACACCTGTGAGCAAGTAACAGGAAACTGAAGCTATGGTGGGAACTGGCTCAGTAAAACTGGTCAGGTTTTGGAATAAATGCCACTTCTCATTACGATTATTCTTGTAACATACAGATAGAAGAATAAAAACAGTGGAAACAACATACGTGCTTGAATTCTTGGAGCATATGTATGTGCATGACTTTTCAACCACGGTCGATCTTCTAATGGTTATTCCAGCAAAAAATAACACACCGTTACCAAATTCACATCAACTCACGATGGTTCCATGAACACTAGCGTGCACATTTACCAGAGATCTGAATTCAGTAGAGCACCACTGGGATGTAGTGGGAATGGGAATAGGCAACATGAATGGTATACTGTCTTATCACCATAAAACAATCTGGATGGTCCTACCCAGTACAGAAAAGGTATCCCTAATAAAGGGATCACTAAATGTAGATTAAGACAATAGAATCACATACTATTGTTTCTTGTTCATAAAGTTTTAAAGAGGCACTGTCATTGTTAAAAACTTTTCATATATTGCAGGACTCATTATAATATGACATTTCACAATATACACCTGTTAAAATTTTTTTTTACATTTTCACCTGAAATTCAAGCTCAAAATAGCCACCACTAGGGGTCGCCTGTCTTTTAGCCAGACAGACTAGTCTAGATTTTACAGCATACTGGATACCGGCCGTAAAGCATACCGGTATCCAGTATAGGAGACTTCTATTGAGTGTATGCTAAACTACAGCTAAAGGATGTGTGGACATGCTGGGAGCTGTAGTTTTACAACAGCTGGAGGCAACACTGCTCTAACACAGTTATTTACAAACATTGCAGCTTCAGTTGTTACTAACTACAACTCCCAGCATGCTGAAATAGTCAAAGCTTTCTCGGACTCCTGAATGACAAAGAAGTTGATCAGACATTCAGGAGTCTGTGAAATGTGAATGACACACATAGTTACAGCTATGCTGATTAGCATCCAGCTTTACTAGGAGAAGATAAAACAGATAGAACATGTATTCATAAAAATGCTGTACTTTTATCTAAAAAATCCTTGCTCTAATTTTATAAAGATCTATTCTTATATTTATACATTTTATCCTGTTATGAATTCACCATGAGGGGCATTTACTAATCTTTTACTATGTAGTCTGTTTTTTACCTTGTTTTTTTCTACTTCATTTTTGACTATGTGCGTCAAATTTACTAAATTGTTGCACGACATTAATAAATTTGGCACACATAGGCAAAAGTGGGAAATTTACTTCATGTAGTAGAAAAAATAGTCTGTTCCTTTTTCCTGCTGTCTGAATAGGTTTGGCTGCTAGGTTTCTCTGGATCTTTTGTTTTTGAGTTTTTTTTTTAGCTTTTTCACCACATCTAAATAATTCAATAACTACAGTGGTCCCTCAAGTTACAATATTAATTGGTTCCAGGACAACCATTGTAAGTTGAAACCATTGTATGTTGAGACTATAACTCTATGTAAACGTGGTAATTGGTTCTAAAGGCACCAAAATGTCATCCAAAATAGGAAAAAGTGACAAAGAAAAATAAGTAGATAACTAATATAGATAAAGCAAATCCCTACATATAAAAGTAATAAAGATCTGCTGGGAGCTGTAAATCACTGTCTATGTCAGTGTTTCCCAAGCAGGGAGCCTCCAGCTGTTGCAAAACTATAACTCCCAGCATGCCTGGACAGCCAAAGGCTGTCCGGGCATGCTGGGAGTTGTAGTTTTGCAAAAGATGAGGCCACCCTGATTGGGAAACACTGGTCTATGTAGAGGACAGCAGCTTCTTCAGGGGTCCTGTACAGTACAGGCAATGTCCCAAACAAGTAATGGAGTCGCCCTCACCTGGTGTCCAAAAGAGCAGCTAACCCTGATACAGGTAAAGTGTACAGAACATGTAATACCAGACGCCAGTCAGTGCATACACTTCAGTAATACAGGGGTTTTACCAATGAATGCCCATTTTGATTGGTTGGTTCTTCCAGCCATTGACACGTTTCACAGATCTGGACTGTCTGTAGAATTGTATGTTGAGTCTGGTTTCAACTTACGATGGTCCAGAAAAGACCATTGTATGTTGAAATTATTGTATGTTGAGGCCATTGTAAGTTGAGGGATCACTGTAAATTGTAGTCATGGCTCAGAAGTGGTAAACGGCGTTTAGTGTGTGTGTGTGTGTGTTTATGAAATTTTTTTTAACACAGTTTTTCTCTCCCTAAATGTACTTACACTTTTTTTTTTTGTTACTTCTTCTACAGATCCGTGTATCCTGTGGACTCCTTCGGATTCGGAGGACTACTTCGATGACCAGCGTTTTTCTTTGCTTGATGTTAATAAAATGGTTAACGAGGGCTTGTGGGGGAGTGTTTTTTTGTAATAAATTTTTTTTTTAAACCTGTTGTGTTTTTTTTAATTTTACTTTACTAGACAGGCTTAGTAGTGGAAGCTGTCTTATAGACTGAGTCCATTACTAAGCCGGGCTTAGCGTTAGCCACAAAAACAGCTAGCGCTAACCCCCAATTATTACCCCGGTACCCAACACCACAGGGGCGCGTCTGGGCCTAGGCGGTAACAGGCTGGTGTTATTTAGGTTGGGGAGGACCAGTAACAATGGTCCTCGCCCACCCTGGTAACGTTAGGCTGTTACTGTTTGGTTGGTATTTGGCTGAGAATAAAAATAGGGGGACCCTATGCGTTTTTTTTATATATTATTTATTTTAAAAAAAAAAACGCATAGGGTCCCCCCTATTTTCATTCTCAGCCAAATACCAACCAAACAGTAACAGCCTGACGTTCCCAGGGTGGGCGAGGACCATTGTTACTGGCCCTCCCCAGCCTAAATAACGCCAGCCTGTTACCGTCTAGGCCCAGGAGCGCCATTTTTGACGCTCCAGGCCTGTTGGTACCGGCTCTTCCCGGCACCCCTGTGGCGTTGGGTACCGGGGTAATAATAGGGGGTTAGCGCTAGCTGTTTTTGTGGCTAACGCTAAGCCCAGGTTAGTAATGGACTCCGTCAATAAGACAGCTTCCACTACTAAGCCTGCCTAATAAAGTAAGGAAAAAACACAACAGGTTTTAAAAAATTTTTATTACAAAAAACACTCCCCCACAAGCCCTCCTTAACCATTTTATTAAAATCAAACAAAGAAAAACGCTGGTCATCGAAGTAGTCCACCGAATCCGAAGGAGTCCACAGGATACACGGATCTGAAATGAGAAGAAAACAAAAAAAATGGGTTAGTACATTTATTATCACCTGCTCACACATCTCCCGCCCCGCACGACTACAACTGTCAGCATGCCCTTACAGTCAGCTGGGAGTTGTAGTTGTGTGGTGCAGGAGATGAGTGGGCAAGTGACAAGCTTGTCCCCTGCCCCCAGCTGCAGGACTACAACTCCCAGCATGCCCTTACAGTAAGGTGGGGCGGAGGCCGGGCACAGTGTTTCCCAACCTGGGACTTGTAGTTTTGCAACATCTGGAGGCACCCTGGTTGGGAAACACTGTTTTAGGCCAGTGTTTCCCAACCAGGGTGCCTCCAGATGTTGCAAAACTACAAGTCCCAGCATGCCTGGACAGTCAAAGGCTGTCCAGGCATGCTGGGAGTTGTAGTCTTGCAACATCTGGAGGCACCCTGGTTGGGAAACACTGGCCTAAAACAGTGTTTCCCAACCAAGGTGCCTCCAGATGTTGCAAAACTACAACTCCCAGCATGCCTGGACAGCCAAAGGCTGTCCAGGCCTGCTGGGAGTTGTAGTCTTGCAACATCTGGAGGCACCCTGGTTGGGAAGCTTGGGCAACTTACCGGCTTCGCCGGTCCCCTTCAGCTGTTTAGTTTTGCAACAGCTGGAGGACTACAGTTTACAGACCACAAACCAGTGGTCTGCAAACTGTGGCCCTCCAGCTGTTGCAAAACTACAACTCCCAGCATGCCTGGACAGCCAATGGCTGTCCAGGCATGCTGGGAGTTGTAGTCTTGCAACATCTGGAGGCACCCTGGTTGGGAAACACTGTTTTAGGCCAGTGTTTCCCAACAAGGGTGCCTCCAGCTGTTGCAAAACAACAACTCCCAGCATGCCTGGACAGCCAAAGGGTGTCCAGGCATGCTGGGAGTTGTAGTCTTGCAACATTTGGAGGCACCCTGGTTGGGAAGCTTGGGCAACTTACCGGCTTCCGTAGGATCCAGCGCTGCACGACAGTGCCGCGCGACGATCTCCGTCAGCGATCGTCGCTGGAGCCTCGGAAGGGTAAGTGATCGTCTTCGCCGGTCCCCTTCAACTGTTTAGTTTTGCAACAGCTGGAGGACTACAGTTTACAGACCACACACCAGTGGTCTGCAAACTGTGGCCCTCCAGCTGTTGCAAAACTACAACACCCAGCATGCCCTGACAGCCAAAGCCTTTGGCTCTCAGGGCAGGAGCCCGGGCTGAGATTACAGTGCAGCCGCCCGGGCTCCTTATACGGTCTCCCCGCTACCCCCCTTGTCTCCCGCCCGGGCTCCTCATACGGTCTTCCCGCTACCCCCCCTTGTCTCCCGCCCGGGCTCCTCATACGGCCTCCCCGCTACCCCCCCCCCCCCTTGTCTCCCGCCTGCGCCGCTCAGCTCCCGCTGCTACAAGACTACAACTCCCAGCGTGTCCTCACTGTAAGGGCATGCTGGGACTTGTAGTCTTGCAACAGCAGACAGATGGGAGTTGTGTGGCGCTGGCAGGTGAGAGGGGGGGATGTAAATCACTGCAGTGTCCCGGTAGCGCAGTGAGGGTAGCGGGGAGAAAGTATGTCGGGGCCCGGGCGGCAGTAGGAGTAAATTTAGTCATTTTTTACGGCCGTTGCGACAGTTTATTGCGCAACTGCGACTGTCTCAGTTAATAAATTCCTGACCACTGCAAGTAAAAACTGAAAACTAGCATAAATTAAGCGGGAAAAAGAAATTTGACTTTCTAGCTCTTGCTAGAGAAAGTCGCACAGAAACTAGGGTAGGCGCAATTGCGACAATTTTGCGCCAAAAATAGTCAGAAAAAAATTACTAAACCCCTTAGTAAATGCCCCTCCATAATGTCTTCTGATTACTGCAGGCAAGCTCCAAGTATCTTTCTCTGTGTAACATGACACAGCATAAAACCAGAGAGGAAAGGGTTACAGAGTAGAGCGTACTGATTGGCTGTCTGCCCAGGCTTGCTCCTGTGAGGGAGACAGACTGACACGCCCCCTCCAGCCTGCACAATGAAAAAGTAACTTACCAGCAGATAAATGCTTATATCTCTGGATATATAGGGACACATAAAAATTATATGCACATGATCAGGATTGGGTCCATAGTAACATATCACTTTTTTTCTTTTTTTGCACTATGACAGGTACGCTTTAACTTATAATGCAAAAGTGTAAGAAGACATCTCCACTGCACATAATGTCCATAGCTTGATACTTAACAGGAAAAAAGAGGGGGATTGTGCCCCTAGTGAAGTACGTTCACCAAGTGGGTTTGCGCTGAGAGCACAAAACCTCAGTAGGCTTTATACGATATCCGGACCTGCAGCCACGGTCCTCTGGAACCAAGCTTGTTCTCCCAGTATTAAGTAGTAGGTAGAAAAGAAAAAATGACCATCTCTGACCCTGGTCTGCTGCAGATAGGACTAGGACATCTGGTATTCTTATATTAAAAAGGATTGATACCATAGTACACATGCAACGCGTTTCTGGTCCATACCGGACCCTTCATCAGGCAGGGTGTATAACAACAGTGTGGAAAGCCAGGTATAAATGCACTCAGTACGTTCAAATAAAAGGTTACTACGTTCATTACAAAATTCATGAACAAATTATGCAATGTGCGCAGCTCATACCGCTGCGCAGAATGCGCAGCGGTATGAGCTGCGCACATTGCGTAATTTGTTCATGAATTTTGTAATGAAAGTAACCTTTTATTTGAACGTACTGAGTGCATTTATACCTGGCTTTCCACACTGTTGTTATACACCTTGCCTGGTGAAGGGTCCGGTACGGACCAGAAACGCGTTGCATGTGTACTATGGTATAAACCCTTTTTAATATAGGAATACCAGATGTCCTAGTCCTACTATCTGCAGCAGACCGGCGCCAGAGACGGTGTTTTTTCTTTCCTACCTACTAATAGCTTGATGCTTGGCAATTCACTGACATGGCTAGCTTTGAAGGGCCTATGTCATCAGTGTCAATAGCACTACAAGCGTGTACCAGCAGGTTAGTGTTGGCGATACTGATGACAGATTCCCTTTGAGAGCAATAGAAATCTACCATTGCACTACACATGTCTACCTCTGCAGAGGCAGAACATATACCAAGAAAATCAATGATAATAAAAGTGAAGGTGGGTGGCCAGATGGGAGATAAAGTAAATATATACAGCTTGTGGTCTACTGTCGATGTGAAGCGCTAAGTTTCCACTTTAATGTTAATTCTTACCACGTGTGAAAAAGATGAACTGCTTGTGTAATAAGTTACATACATGCAGAGTAATAAAGCTGGTGGAATTAAATGTGAAATAAAATATGTTAAAGTGGTAATACTAAATTATTCATTTTACATTTAGTGGTTTAGACATACAGTACGAGATACAGCATGGGAGATACTTTTATGGTTCCAGGTTTAAGGCTGTGTTTCCACTTGGAAGTTTTTTGGGGAAAATTACCACTGCAAAAGCCAGAAGTGGATCCAGCAGGAAGGAGAAGTATAAGTCCTTTATTTATATTTCCCATTCCTTTTGAATCTCCTTCTGGCTTTGGTACAAAAACTGTCTTGGCAGTTTTCCAAAAAAGTGGAAATGCAGCCTAAAGCTTGTTTAACACACATTTTGCTGCATTCTTTTGCAGCATTTTTAAGATCATATTTTTGTGTTTTGTGTACCAGAAATTATGTATCCTTTAAATGTTAAAGCGGATCTCCACCATGAGGTGATTTTAGTATATACATGCCAGACAGTAATGCACATTCTTGGGGCTAAATGGCTATGTTGTGAGATTACAATAACACTTTGGCTAGCTTTTTGTGATCTGGCTATCTCCTGTTGGAGTTTGTTCCTGTAAACTACAAGTCCCATGATTCCTTGTTTGCAAGTGTGAAGTAACTTTTTTTCCCTCCCACACATCAGCAACCCCCCACACATTGAAACACACCTGTGATCCTTTCCATGCAATAGACCAGTGTTTTCTAACCAGGATGCCTCCAGCTGTTGCAAAACTACAATTCTTGCAGAATGTTCTCCCTCCTATCCAGTGGTCGCTCCACCCATTAAATCAGACAGGCTCCCTCTGAACACCTGACTAGTGGTGTAATGTCTCAGTCTGCACTGCAACCTGGAAAAACCTGAGACGACTTTTATGCTGTTAAAAAAAACATTGGAGCAAAAATTACAGAAGAATTGTGAGATCCCCATGAAACACAGGTACAGACACTATATTATGAACCACACTAACTTTACAGCCCCTGTAGCATAGTCAAATAAAAAAATAAAAATCCTGGAATACCCCTTTAACCCCCTTAAAGACACAGCCCATGTTGACCTTGTGAACACACACCTAATTAGAATTTTTGTGTTTTTGTATTTTCCTCCTCGCCTTCTAAGAGCCATAACTCTTTTATTATTCCATCCACAACCAACCAAGCAATTTTTACATCCTTATACCTGATCACAAAATCTAAAGAAGGTGAATTATGCAATTTCATTGTATAAAAGTCTCATTGTGAACACTAGCCAGGGGGAATTTTTTATACTGAGTCAGAGCTACTGATAAAAACAAAACAGATGCTAGTTCATTAGTTGGCCAGAACTTTTTATAGCCAGGCTTTGTGTTGGTTGTACAATAGTGCTCTTCGTGTTTACAGGCAAGGTACTGTGCCTTGAGCTGTGTCTATAGGTAGCTGGTATATCCTCACCATTGCCCAGAGCTAAATGATGGTTTCTTTGAAACAAACCACAGATTATTTTATTTATTCATACATTGTGAGGCTCATTTTGCCTCTCACACCCCCACAGCACTCATTTAGAATAATAAATTAACCGTCCTTTGTCTTTGGATGGTTCCCACATATTCATTCACCTCGTTGTAAGATGAGCAATAATAAATGAAAGAGTAGGATAGGTGAAATAAAAATGTAATTCTAGAGTAGTATATTTTATTTGGGATATCTAATTCTTAGACATTGTAAAGTTAGAGTAAATATTTAGTGCGCGTTCACATGTTCAAGTTTTCAAAGGCCTTTTACAAATTAAAAGAAGCAATCTCATTGGTTGACAATTTTTTGGCCATCATCAGGTGAGGGGTTGGGGGGTCTTTGGATATGTTTGCCATATTAGCCAGAAGCCTTCCTGATACATATAGCAAGTGTGCTCCATAAATGTGGTGTGAAAGCAGCCAAAATTTAAATATAGCAGAGGGGCAAAACTTTATTCTATACAATCACTAAAAAAAAAGCACCACGAAGGAGTTGCAGCGTCATGCTAAGCCATCTGGTTTTTGCTTAGTGGGACCATTGTTTGTTTTTCAACAGGACAGTGACTCTAATCATTTCTTCAGGCTATGTAAGATAGAAGTGAAAAGAATCAGACCGCTTCTTTCATTTTTGAAAATGACTAAGAAATTAAAGAAGCGATCTGACCGGTTGCTTTGGGCAACTCAGCAACTTTTCCTCTAGACAGATTTTGATAAATTTCTCCCTATAGTCTCCACAATCACCATATCTAAACCCAGATGAGATGATTAGAGATGAATATGGACATCAGAGTAAAGGGAAATAAGTCAAGAAGTGCTTAGCAATCCTGGGAAATCCTTTAAAGGGGTACTCCACCCTTAGACATCTTATCCCCTATCCAAAGGATAGGGGATAAGATGTCTGATGTCTGTTCCGCCGCTGGGGACCCCCCGCAACATAGCATGTGGCACCCACCTGTTACTGCTCTGGAAGCGCTGAGGGGTCTGGGTCCCGACCATGGGACCAGAAGATCGTGACATCACGACTCGGCCCCCGTGTGACGTCACACTCCCTCCCATAGACTTGCATTGAGGGGGTGGGGCGTGATGTCACATGGGGGCGGAGTGGTGACGTCACAATCTTCCGTTCCTGTGGTCGGGACCCAGACCCTTCAGCGCTTCTGGAGCAGTAACAAGTGGGTGCCGCATGCTATATTGCGGGGTTCCTTTGGATAGGGGATAAGATGTCTAGGGGTGGAGTACCCTTTTAAGACTGTTGAAAAACCATTCCAAGGGATTACCTCATGAAGCTGATGGAGAGAATGCCAAGAGTGCAAAGCTGTCATAACAGAAAAAGGCAGCTACTTTGAGGAACCTAAAACATTAAACATTTTGGTTTGTTTAACACTTTGCTTAATTCCAAATGTGTTCCTTCACAGTTTTAATGTCTTTAATATAAATCTATAACATATAAAAAAAATAAAAAATAAAACAAGAAAGACAAAAAAAGCACTAAAGCAATAAGGAGTTGTTGGAGTAGAATTAACTTTTATGTTTGTGAATGTATGTTTGGGGAGAAGATGGCTAGAAGGGTGGAGGAGTGTTTAAACTAGGGACTTGGGGGGAGGGAACCTACAGCAAAGAGGGGGAAGCTAGTGCAGACAGAGAGGTGGGAATTATAAATGTACCTGGGGGTGGAGCGGAGGGAGGGGTTAGAATAGTTAATAGGAATAAGCTTCATAGGAAAATAAAACTTACACCCTTGAATCCCATTAACCCCAATAACATAAAGGATGGAAATATAAAGTGTATGTTCACAAATGCCAGAAGCCTAGCAAATAAAATGGGGGAGCTTGAGGCCTTGATACTGGAGGAACATATTGATATAGTTGGGGTCACTGAGACATGGCTGGACTCCTCGCATGACTGGGCTGTCAATCTGCAGGGGTTTACATTGTTTCGCAAAGATAGAATGAACAGAAAAGGTGGTGGAGTCTGTCTGTATGTAAGAAGTGGTATGAAAGTCAGTGTGAACGATGCCATAGTGTGTGATGATTCTGAGGAGGTGGAATCACTGTGGGTAGAATTACAAAAGGAGGGAAATACTGAAAAAATAATATTTGGTGTAATCTACAGACCCCCTAATATCACTGAAGAGATAGAAGGTCGGCTTCATAAACAAATAGAGAGGGCCGCCCGGGCAGGTACAGTGATAATAATGGGAGATTTTAACTATCCAGATATAGATTGGGGTTGGCTAAAACTACAAAGGGGCGACAATTCCTAAATTTATTGCAGGATAATTGTATGGGCCAGTTTGTGGAGGACCCAACAAGAAGTGATGCCTTGTTGGATCTGATCATTTCCAACAACGCAGAGCTGGTTGGTAATGTAACTGTGCGGGAAAACCTTGGTAATAGCGACCACAATATAGTTACTTTTGACTTAAAATGTAGAAAACAAAGACAGGCGGGGAAGGCAAAAACATATAACTTTAAAAAGGCAAATTTCCTGGGCTGAGAGCTGCACTACAGGACATAGACTGGGGGGAGGTGTTGTCAAATACTGATACAGAAGGTAAATGGGACATCTTTAAATCAACTCTAAATAACTATACAGCTAAATATATACCAAAGGGGAACAAATATAAACGATTAAAACTAAATCCTACATGGCTGACAAATAATGTTAAAAGAGCAATAAACAACAAAAAAATAGCTTTCAAAAAATACAAATCTGAGGGGTCAGCTATAACATTTAAACAGTACAAGGAGCTTAATAAAATCTGTAAAAATGTAATAAAAACAGCAAAAATTCAAAACGAGAGACAGGTGGCCAAAGAAAGCAAAACTAATCCTAAATATTTTTTTAGATATATAAATGCAAAAAAAAACAAGGACAGAGCATGTAGGACCCCTTAATAATGATAATGGGGAGGTTGTCACAGGCGATCAAGAGAAGGCGGAGCTACTGAATGGGTTCTTTAGTTCTGTATATACTATGGAAAAAGGAGCTGACATTGGACAGGTCAGTGCTGGTAACACATCATGTAATGTACTGAACTGGCTTAAAGGGGTATTCCAGGCAAAACCTTATATATATATATATATATATATATATATATATATATATCAACTGGCTCCGTAAAGTTAAACAGATTTGTATATTACTTCTATTAAAAAATCTTAATCCTTCCAATAGTTATTAGCTTCTGAAGTTTTCTGTCTAACTGCTCAATGATGATGTCACATCCCAGGAGTTGTGCATGATGGGAGAAGAACTGCAAAGCTCCCGGGACGTGAGTCATCAGAGAGCAGTTAGACAGAAAACCACAACTCAACTTCAGAAGCTAATAACTATTGGAAGGATTAAGATTTTTTAATAGAAGTAATTTACAAATCTGTTTAACTTTCCGGAGCCAGTTGATATATATATATAAAAGTTTTGGCCTGGAATACCCCTTTAATGTAGAGATGGTACAAGGTAAGTAAAGTAAAGTAAATGTAAGCAAATCTCCAGGGCCGGATGGACTACACCCAAGAGTTCTTAGAGAGGTAAGTTCAGTAATATCTGTACCCTTGTTCATGATATTTAGAGATTCTCTGGTGTCTGGTATTGTGCCAAGGGACTGGCGCAAGGCAAATGTGGTGCCAATCTTCAAAAAGGGCTCTAGGTCTTCCCCTGTAAACTATAGACCGGTAAGTTTAACGTGCATTGTGGGTAAATTGTTTGAAGGACTTATAAGGGATTACATACAGGAATACATAGGGGATAATAGTATTATAAGTGATAACCAGCATGGGTTTACTAAGGATAGAAGTTGTCAAACCAATCTAATTTGCTTTTATGAAGAGGTGAGTAGAAGCCTTGACAGAGGAATGGCTGTGGATATAGGCCCAGATTTATCAAACTGTGTGAGAGAAAAAGTGGAGGGATTTTCCCATAGCGACCAATCACAGCTCAGGTTTCACTTTACCTCAGCTCATTATCTGAGCTGTGATTGGTTGCTGTGGGAAAATCACTCCACTTTTTTCTCTCCCAAGGTTTGATAGATCTGGGCCATAGTGTTTCTGGATTTTGCTAAAGCGTTTGATACTGTCCCTCATAGACGTCTGACAGGTAAGTTAAGGTCTTTGGGTTTGGAAACTTTAGTTTGTAACTGGATTGAACACTGGCTCATGGATCGTACCCAGAGAGTGGTGGTCAATAATTCGTACTCTGATTGGTCCCCGGTTATTAGTGGTGTACCCCAAGGTTCAGTACTGGGCCCGCTATTGTTTAATTTATTTATCAGTGATATAGAGGATGGTATTAACAGCTCTGTTTCTATCTTTGCAGATGACACCAAGCTTTGTAGCACGGTACAGTCTATAGAGGATGTGCATAAGTTACAAGATGACTTGGATAGACTAAGTGTCTGGGCATCCACTTGGCAAATGAGGTTCAATGTGGATAAATGTAAAGTTATGCATCTGGGTACTAAGAACATGCATGCATCGTATGTCTTAGGGGGGATTAAACTGGCAGAGTCACTGGTAGAGAAGGATCTGGGTGTACTTGTAGATCACAGACTACAGAATAACATGCAATGTCAGGCTGCTGCTTCCAAAGCCAGCAGGATATTGTCATGTATCAAAAGAGGCATGGACTCAAGGGACAGGGACATAATACTCCCCCTTTATAAAGCATTGGTAGGGCCTCACCTGGAATATGCTGTTCAGTTTCGGGCACCAGTCCATAAAAGGGACACTGCGGAGTTGGAAAGGGTGCAGAGACACGCGACTAAACTAATATGGGGCATGGAACATCTTAGCTATGAGGAGCGATTAAAGGAGTTACAATTGTTTAGTCTTGAGAAGAGACGTTTAAGGGGGGATATGATAAATGTATATAAGTATATTAATGGCCCATACAAAAAATATGGAGAAAAACTGTTCCAGGTTAAACCCCCCCCCCCCCAAAGGACGAGGGGGCACTCCCTCCGTCTGGAGAAGAAAAGGTTTAGTCTCAAGGGGCGACACGCCTTCTTTACCATGAGAACTGTGAATTTATGGAACAGTCTACCTCAGGAACTGGTCACAGCAGGAACAATTAACAGCTTTAAAACAGGGTTAGATATATTCCTGGAACAAAATAACATTAATGCTTATGAAGAAATATAAAATCCCATCCCTTCCCCAATATCGCGCCACACCCCTACCCTTCAATCCCCTGGTTGAACTTGATGGACGTATGTCTTTTTTCAACCATACTAACTATGTAACTATGTAATGATGATATATGTAAATTATTACAATATTAGTGTGATGGCAGGTATTATCCTACTAAAAAATGCAAGTTGTAAGCCTGGACATGAGAGGCAACATATGTGGCCACAATATGTCCTGTACATATTGCTGAGCTGTTACTGTCCCTGGTATAATTTCTAGGGGTAAAAGACTGTCATGTGATGGCTTCACAGCAAAGTAAGGATTACAGCGCTCACTACTTGAACCTGACCACCTCCATGGCCCATAGAGAATCTGGAATAGTTGCTAAAGACAATACAGTTTCAATCTATAGTAGTTCAGGTTTTTCATTTAAGACACATCCAAAAATGAAGGCAATGGTAGTTATTTACCCCTGATGAGATTCCTGTTAGAATGCAACATGTTGGGGGGGGGGGGGGGGGGGGATCGGGTGCAGGCAATGCGTTTGAATTTTAAATGAATCCAATGTCATCAATGTTATTCTTTTTAGCAACTAATCCAGGTTCTCTGTGTGCCGAATGCAGCTACCCCCTTCATTTAATAACAGTGTGGTGTACATTGTCATTCCAAGGTAGCAATATGTATGGGACATATACAGTTCCAGCAGTTTATATGGGAACTGCCATCAAAGATTCTAATGGAGTCTTTCCACCAATGTATTGTGACTCTTATCACCACTGATATGCTAGATTACTTTCAAATTCTAGCTCATGTGTAGTAGTATTTGCCATTAAAGTGATTATCCACCGTTTTTTTTTTATGTGTAAGTTCTGCCCAGGCTGCAACACCAAAAATAACAAGGGATCTGGGGGAGGGGGCAGAGGAGTCTGGAAGAGGACAGTACAGGGTAAGGAATCTGCCCAACCAAGATGAAACAGTGTGTGACAGTATCATTTTCAGGGGGCAAGATGTCTGATTGAGTTATATTCAGGGGGTGCACTGTGTGGCAGGGTTATATTCAGGGGGCAAAGTGTCTAGCAGGGTTATAATGATAATTGTCTTCATATAGACACTGAGAATCTTCTGACAAAGGAATGAACCAATGATGTCTGGTTGTCAAATTCTGCAGAAGAAGATGTAGCAGGAAGAAGTCCTGGCATATAGACCAGATGAAGAAGAGAAGGAACAACAGAGATGACGTCACCTGCGAGTCATATTTATGTGTATTCTGCCTGACTTTTCCATTACAGCTGTAGTCATTTGTAAGTTCTTCAGTGATGATGGATAAAACTGTACCCTACCTAATCTGCGGCTCTCCAGCTGTTACAAAACTACAACTTCCGTCATGCAAAAAGCTCTCCAGGAATCATGGGAGTTGTAACTTTGCAACAGCTGGAGGGCCAATTGAACCAAAGTGATTGTTGAGGGTCCCAGCAGTCAGATCCTCCCCCCCCCCCCCCCCCCCCCCACAAAAATGGGCTGCTATTTTTGGCCCCTGTCCAGCCATGGTACGCAGTGTGTTATTACGGTGCTGACACTATGTTTGCAAAATTCAGAAGTTCAGTGTGACTATCCTAGGTTTGTAACGGCTCTAACAGGGAATGTCTGTCTGTTTAATCTCTGTTATACTGCACTCAATGTTACAGTTTCAACTATGGCATAGAGAAGGTAAGCAACAGAAGGAATTCCCCTTGGTAATTGGCGCAGGGAGCCTCTGTAATGCAATCTCTACCTGGCAGAAAGTTTATTGTTAAAGGGGTATTGCAGGCAAAACCTTTTTTTTTATATATTTTGGGCCACAAACAGCTCCAACTAGGTAAAACCTGAAAAATACTTTTATAGAATTATTGGTGTACATAATACACTAACCTTTTAGGAGAGACACAAATTTAGAAACAGCTTTACTGGAATTGTTAAATGTGATCTTGTAACATGGATGTGGATATACAGTCATGGCCGTAAATGTTGGCACCCCTGAACATTTTTAAGAAAAGTATTTCTCACAGAAAAGGATTGCAGTAACACATGTTTTGCTATACACATGTTTATTCCCTTTGTGTGTATTGGAACTAAACCAAAAAAGGGAAGAAAAAAAGCAAATTGGACATAATGTCACACCAAACTCCAAAAATGGTCTGGACAAAATTATTGGCACCCTTAACTTTTTTATTTTTTTATTTCAAATTACAAAATTACAATAATGCATTTCAAAATTCGCTTTACACAATATAAATAATCCCACCCACACCCCTATCCCCCCACCCACTACCAGCTAGGATGCCTCATCCCATTTCTTCCACTCGTTTTCAACTTTTTGACCTAACTTTTTTCCCTGATAGTAAATAGCTTCAAATCTTCTCATTTGTTGAACTTCCCTCTGCCACTCAACCCAACATGGGCCCTGGGGAGCAAACCATCTCCTAAGAATAATTATTCTAGCTAATCCGAAAGCCTTTATCAGAACACTGTTCTTGCACTGCATTCTAAGTCCTATCCCTAGAATGGCCGTTTTAATATCAAAGCTTATCTTAGTACCCAATTTCATTTCTACCATATTGTATACCCCTGTCCAAAAGGAAAGCAGTTTTGGGCAGCTCCACACCATATGTGACAAATCCGCACCTTCCATATTACATTTCGGGCATTTAGAGTCAAGTCTTTTTCCTATCTTATACAAGAACCCCGGCGTATATGGGATCCTATGTATCAGCTTTATCATAGAGGTTTTATGGTTCATATTGAGAGATGAGTGGGAAATATTTATGAATACTTCCCTCCATTCTTCCCCATCAATCTGACCTACTACTTGCTTCCATTTATCCCTACTCTTTGGAGGGAATTTTTCAACGGAAAATCTAACTAGGCCCTTATATAAGTTACCTAATACCTTGTATGAAAGTATGAAAAGTATTCGCTCTGACTAATACTAAATTCCCTATGGAATGTTTTCCACTCTTTTAGCGTGCTTTCTATCACAAAATCTTTAACTCTAATAACCCCTTTTCTTTCCCAGTTAACATATTCCTTTAGTTTCATCATTTCTGGAAAATTTCCATTACCCCACATTAGTGTGTAGTGCATACTACCCTTAATCCCTAATAAACGTCTTGTGAATCTCCATACTTTATTAAACATATTGCAAGTGGGGATTTTTCCCCTGTGCATACATCTTCCCCCTTCGATTAATTCCAAAGTGCTATCCCCCCTAATACCTCATTTAGAAAAAAAAACTTTTAAAACATCATCTTCCTTTATCATGTATTCAATTTGTGCCGCTATATAATACAGTTGCATATTTGGTATACCCAAACCACCACTACTCAAAGGAGGACTCAGAAATGTGTGTTTGTTTCCCATCCCATAAAAAAATCATTAATCTCACTCTGTATTTTATTAAAATGGTGTTCCCCTAACCAAACCGATGCTGCTCTAATCACATGCAAAACCATAGGGAAAATAATTGTCTTTATCAGAGTAATTCTTTCAGCCATATTCATACACAACTTTTTCCATATTTGAATTTTGTTTCTTACTTTCTGTCTCAATGGGGTAATATTCAACTGGGCAAACTCTTCTATATTTCTCAAAATCTTAATTCCTAGATATTCCAAGGCCTCATTTTCCTGCAAAACATGTATCACTCTCTAGCAGCCCTGGCTATCACCTGACAATATTAATAATCCTGATTTATTCCAGTTTATCTGAAAGCCAGAATATTTACCAAAATCCTTTATCAAATCAATAATGCTAACAAGCTTTCTTCCTGGATCTGTGACAAACAATACAACATCGTCTGCATAAAGCAGTATTTTCTCCTCCTCTCCCTCGACACCAAACCCATCAAACAAGCTGGAAGATCTAATCAACTGCGCGAGTGGTTCAATGAAGAAGGAGAAGAGGAGCGGTGATAGAGGACATCCCTGCCTAGTTCCTCTCTGCAGCGTCACTACCTCCCCGGAAATAATATTATTAAATATTAACTTTGGCTTTGGGGGATCTATATAGGGCCCTAAGCCCCTGTAAGAAGCCTTCTCCAAGATTCATATGTTCTATTATTTTAAAGAGGAAGCCCCACTCCACCCTGTCAAACGCTTTTTGAGCGTCAAGAGACAGGATGGAGTGGGAGCCACCCTCACCCCTTGCCTGCATATTAAGAAAAACTCTTCTTATATTATTATAGATATTTCTTCCCTGCATAAATCCTTTCTGTTCCTTCCCTATTAGCTTATCCATCACTCGTTGCAAGCGACTGGCCCAAATTTTAGCTAAAATTTTCTGGTCTGTGTTTAAGAGTGAAATTGGCCTAAAATCATCCATTGCGCCACTTTCCCTACCTTTCTTAGGAATCAGTACAATGATGGCTTCAGCCATAGTTGGGGATAACTCCCCCCTACTCAAGGATTCATTATAAACCTCTAAAAGGTATGGCAGTAGCACACCCCCAAAACATTTATAAACTTCAAAGACCAGACCATCCGAGCCCGGGGCGGAGTTATGTACAAAGGACTTTAGGGCAAATTCCATTTCTCCTATACTAATCTCTTCCCCCATTTTCACCTTTTCTTCCTCGCTGATACTAGGGAGCCCTATTTTCTTCAAAAAAATGTCAATTTCATCATCTGACACAAAGCTTTCCCTCGAGTATAAATCCTGGTAAAATTGGGTTGCCACACTTGTTATTTCCTCCTGTTTAGTACATTCCCTACCCTCTTTATTTTTTATCCCAATAATTGTTTTTTTCACTTTCTGATTAATAATTCCCATAAGTGTTTTGTTTGGTTTACCTGTTTCAACATATTGTCTCTCTTTCCTGAAAAAAATAGCGTGTTGAGCCTTCTCTAGGGCAATTTTACTGTACAGGTCTTGCAGCTTTTTAAGATGATCCCAGTTCTCCGAGTTAGGATTAATGCCATATATGCTTTCGGCTGCCGCTATTTTCCCCAGTATCACCCTTAACTTAATATTTGGTTGCATACCCTTTGGAAAAAATAACAGAATTCAGTCGCTTCCTGTAACCATCAATAAGCTTCTTACACCTCTCAGCTGGAATGTTGGACCACTCTTCCTTTGCAAACTGCTCCAGGTCTCTCTTATTGGAAGGGCGCCTTTTCCCAACAGCAATTTTAACCCCTTCAGGACCAAGCCCATTTTGGCCTTAAGGACCAGAGCGTTTTTTGCACATCTGACCACTGTCACTTTAAACATTAATAACTCTGGAATGCTTTTAGTTATCATTCTGATTCCGAGATTGTTTTTTCGTGACATATTCTACTTTAACATGGTGGTAAATTTTTGTGGTAACTTGCATCCTTTCCTTGTGAAAAATCCTAAAATTTGATGAAAAATTTGAAAATTTTGCATTTTTCTAACTTTGAAGCTCTCTGCTTGTAAGGAAAATGTATATTACAAATTAAAAAAAAATTTATTCACATATACAATATGTCTACTTTATGTATGCATCATAAAAGTGACGAGTTTTTACTTTTGGAAGACACCAGAGGGCTTCAAAGTTCAGCAGCAATTTTCCAATTTTTCACAAAATTTTCAAACTCACTATTTTTCAGGGACCAGTTCAGGTTTGAAGTGGATTTGAAGGGTCTTCATATTAGAAATACCCCACAAAAGACCCCATTATAAAAACTGCACCCCCAAAGTATTCAAAATGACATTCAGTCATAATTTTAACCCTTTAGGTGTTTCACAGGAATAGAAGCAAAGTGAAGGAGAAAATTCACAATCTTAATTTTTTACACTCGCATGTTCTTGTAGACCCAATTTTTGAATTTTTACAAGGGGTAAAAGGAGAAAATGTATACTTATATTTGTAGCCCCATTTCTCTCGAGTAAGCACATACCTCATATGTCTATGTAAATTGTTCGGCGGGCGCAGTAGAGGGCTCAGAAGGGAAAGAGCGACAAGGGGATTTTGGAGAGTACGTTTTTCTGAAATGGTTTTTGGGGGGCATGTTGCATTTAGGAAGCCCCTATGGTGCCAGAACAGCAAAAACCCCTCACATGGCATACCATTTTGGAAACTAGACCCCTTGAGGAACATAACAAGGAATAAAGTGAGCCTTAATACCCCACAGGTGTTTCACGACTTTGGCATATGTAAAAAAAAAAATATTTTTTTTCACTAAAATGTGTGTTTCCCCCCAAATTTCACATTTTTCCAAGGGTTAATAGCAGGAAATACCCCCCAATATTTGTAACCCCTTCTCTTCTGAGTATGGAGGTACCCCATAAGTTGACCTGAAGTGCACTATGGGCGAACTACAATGCTCAGAAGAGAAGGAGTCATATTTGGCTTTTTGAGAGCAAATTTTGCTCGGGGGGCATGTCGCATTTAGGAAGCCCCTATGGTGCCAGAACAGCAAAAAAAAAAACACATGGCATACCATTTTGGAAACTAGACCCCTTGAGGAATGTAACAAGGAATAAAGTGAGCCTTATTACCCCACAGGTGTTTCACGACTTTTGCATATGTAAAAAAAAAAAAATTCCACTAAAATGTGTGTTTCCCCCCAAATTTCACATTTTTGCAAGGGTTAATAGCAGGAAATACTCCCCAATATTTGTAACCCCTTCTCTTCTGAGTATGAAGGTACCCCATAAGTGGACCTGAAGTGCACTATGGGCGAACTACAATGCTCAGAAGAGAAGGAGTCATATTTGGCTTTTTGAGAGCAAATTTTGCTCGGGGGGCATATCGCATTTAGGAAGCCCCTATGGTGCCAGAACAGCAAAAAAAAAACACGTGGCATACCATTTTGGAAACGAGACCCCTTGAGGAACATAAAAAGGGATACAGTGAGCATTTGCCCCCCACTGGTGTCTGACAGATCTTTGGAACAGTGGGCTGTACAAGTTTTCATTTTCACGGACCACTGTTCCAAAGATCCGTCAGACACCTGTGGGGGGTAAATTCTCACTGCACCCCTCATTACATTCCGTGAGGGGTGTCGTTTCCGAAATGGGGTCACATGTGGGGTTTTGTTTTTTTTGCGTTTGTCAAAACCGCTGTAACAATCAGCCACCCCTGTGCAAATCACCTCAAATGTAAATGGCGCACTCTCCCTTCTGGGCCTTGTTGTGCGCCCCCAGAGCACTTTGCGCTCACATATGGGGTATCTCTGTAGTCGGGAGAAATTGCATTACAAATTTTGGGGGGCTTTTTTCCCTTTTACCTCTTGTGAAAATGTAAAGTATAGGGCAACATCAGCATGTTAGTGTAAAAAATTAAATTTTTTTACACTAACATTCTGGTGTAGACCCCAACATTTCCTTTTCATGAAGGGTTAAAGAAGAAAAAGCCCCCCAAACCTTGTAACGCAATTTCTCCCGAGTACGGCGATACCCCATATGTCGCCCTAAACTGTTGCCTTGAAATACGACAGGGCTCCAAAGTGAGAGCGCCGTGCGCATTTGAGGCCTAAATTAGGGATTTGCATAGGGGTGGACATAGGGGTATTCTACGCCAGTGATTCCCAAACAGGGTGCCTCCAGCTGTTGCAAAACTCCCAGCATGCGTGGACAGTCAACGGCTGTCCGGCAATACTGGGAGTTGTTGTTTTTCAACAGCTGGAGGCTCTGCTTTGGAAACAGTGGTGTACCGGACGTTCTTATTGGGGGAGGGGGGCTGTGTAGGGGTATGTGTATATGTAGTGTTTTTAACTTTTTATTTTATTTTGTGTTAGTGTAGTGTAGTGTTTTTAGGGTACAGTCACATGGGCGGGGGATTACAGCGAGTTTCCCAGCGCAAAATTTGCTGCATCTCAAGATGCGAGAAACCCACTGTAAAAGCCTCGCCCATGTGAATGTACCCTGTACATTCACATGGGGGAGGGGGGGGGGGGGTGCACCAGCTGTTGCAAAACCACAACTCCCAGCATGCATGGTCTGTGCATGCTTGGAGTTATAGTTTTGCAACAGCTGGAGGCACACAGGTTAGGAAACACTGAGTTAGAAACAGACAATGTTTCCCAACCAGTGTGTCTCCAGTTGTTGCAAAACTACAACTCCCAGCATGCCCAGACAGCTGAAGGGCATGCTGGGAGTTGTAGTTCGGCAACATCTGAAGGGCCAGATGTTGCTGAACTAAAACTCCCAGCATGCCTGGACAGTCAGTGCATACTGGGAGTTGTAGTTTTGCAACAGCTGGAAGAGCACAGATTGGAGACCATTATACAATGGTCTCCAAACGGGGGCCCTCCAGATGTTGCAAAACTACAACTCCCAGCATGCCCAGACAGCCAAAGGCTGTCTAGGCATGCTGGGAGTTGTAGTTTTCAGACTCCTAGAAGCAGCAGTGAAGATCTTCACTGCTGCCTCTGAGGACCACATACTTACCCGTCGCTGCTCGTCCACGTGGCCGGTCCCGCGCTGCTCCTCGGTCCCGCCGCTGGATCAGGTAAGTCCGCCGGTCCCCACGTGTTCCCCCCGAATGCCGCAGGTCCCCGCAAGCCCCTGCAGCCTTCGTCCCCCGTTCTGCCCGACTTCCAGGGGCGGGCAGTGCGGGGGATCTGAACTTTCACCCCAGATCACTGTGATTGGTCCACAGGGACCAATCACAGTGATCGCTGACCAGGACCATCAATGGATGGTCCTGGGGGGTGAAGCAGAAGTTGTCCCCTGCTGGAAACAGCGGGACTTCTGCCAGTTAACCCGTGCGATGCTGCGCATCGGCGGGTTAACTGAATGTCATTTATAAACGCCGGGATGCGCGAACGCACTGCACAACCCGGCGTTTATATATGACATTCTGCGGGAAGGGGTTAAGATCTCTCCACAGGTGCTCAATGGGATTTAGATCTGGACTCATTGCTGGCCACTTCAGAACTCTCCAGTGCTTTGTTGCCATCCATTTCTGGGTGCTTTTTGACATATGTTTGGGGTCATTGTCCTGCTGGAAGACCCCAGATCTCGGACGCAAACCCAGCTTTCTGACACTGGGCTGTACAGTGCGACCCAAAATCCATTGGTAATCCTCAGATTTCATGATGCCTTGCACACATTCAAGGCACCCAGTGCCAGAGGCAGCGAAAGGACCCCAAAATATCATAGAACCTCCACCATATTTCACTGTAGGTACTGTGTTCTTTTCTTTGTAGGCCTCATTCCATTTTCGGTAAACAGTATTATGATGTGCTTTACCAAAAAGCTCTATCTTTGTTTCATCTGTCCACAAGATTTTTTCCCAGAAGGATTTTGGCTTTCTCAAGTTCATTTTGGCAAAATGTAGTCTTGCTTTTTTATGTGTCTGTGTCAGCAGTGGGGTCCTCCTGGGTCTCCTGCCATAGCATTTCATTTCATTTAAATGTCTATGGATAGTTCACGCTGACACTGATGCTCCCTGAGCCTGCAGGACAGCTTGAATATCTTTGGAACTTGTTTGGGGCTGCTTATCCACCATCCGGACTATTCTGTGTTGACACCTTTCATAAATTTTTCTCTTCCGTCCACTCCCAGGGAGATTAGCTACAGTGCCATGGGTTGCAAACTTCTTGATAATGTTGCGGACTGTGGACAAAGGCAAATCTAGATCTCTAGCGATCGACTTGTAACCTTGAGATTGTTGATATTTCCACAATTTTGGTTCTCAAGTCCTCAGACAGTTCTCTTCTCCTCTTTCTGTTGTCCATGCTTAGTGTGGCACACAGACACACAATGCAGAGACTAAGTGAACTTCTCTCTTCTTTTTATCTGCTTTCAGGTGGGATTTTTATATTGCCCACACTTGTAACTTGACCCAGGGTAGTTTAAAGGAGCATCACATGTTTGAAACAATCTTATTTTTCCACAATTTTGAAAGGATGCCAATAATTTTGTCCAGACCATTTTTGGAGTTTGGTGTGACATTATGTCCAATTTGCTTTTTTTTTCTCCCTTTTTTTGTTTTGTTCCAATACACATAAAGGGAATAAACATATGTATAGCAAAACATGTGTTACTGCAATCCTTTTCTGTGAGAAATACATCATTTTTTAGAAAAATTTCAGGGGTGCCAACATTTACATCCATGACAATATACCCAGAAAAGGGTTTGCATTGTACAACTTTTATGATAATAAATGTAGGGAATTTATTGATTTTATTGGATCCATTTTAAATGGAACTGGAGAGTGGCAAAACCCTATGTTTGAGAACTGTGACCATAATCCTCACACCCCCTTGGAGGAGTAATTCTATTCACTTATTTCAACTTGGCAGTGCCCTCTCCCCAACCCATGGTTGTTGTTGTTTTTTATTTGCACATTATACTGTTACTTCAGGACACTGCCTGCTAGATCTCGTTTCCTCCATTTAACTCAACAGGTCCTGTATAGTGTTGGGTGCAAATATTCGCATTTCTAATTTTTATCACGAATACCGCAAATTCGCGAATATTGAGAATATATTCGCTATATATTCGAGCTTATGAATATTCACATTTTTCTGCATATTCGCATATGTAAATATTCACATATTAATTCTTTTCACCTGTGGGCCAATTAGAATGATGCAAATACACTTGTCAGAGGTTATCAACAACATCCCTAGCAACCAATAGTAAAGTTGCCCACCCCCTCACTGTTTTCTTCCTCAAATACACGAATATGCGAATATTCACATATGCAAATCTAACGAATACGCGAAATGTGCGAATATAGGACGAATATTCGTCTATATCTATACGCAAAATATCACGAATTCCACTATGGCCAATGCCGCTCATCACTAGTCCTGTGTAGTTACGCCACCTTATAAGTTGGCATATCTTACAGGCAATATGCCGACACGTACCACAAAGTGTTTAGTAGTGTGAACACAGCCACAAATGTAGGCCATGCCACCTGCTAAACACTGCTACTTGTAAACCTCTTGCGGGCAGGCTGGGAGTTGTAGTTTTGCAACAGCTGGAGGCACTATGATTGGGAAACACTGATTTAGTCACATTACAGCGTCCACCGAGCACTATTTATTATAAACCAACAACTTAACATTGTTTACTTCATAAAGTTGGTTAAAAAACGTTCACTCTATGGTTACGTGCTTGTACGTCAGTCTGACAATCCTTCACCTCCTCCTGTCTTCCGAGGATTTCCGTAGACATAGTGGGAAATAATACTGTGGTCTTCGATAAAATGGCTACCGCCTTGATCACCACACAGTTAATGTAAAAGCCGGATGTTACCGAACGTGTCGTGGACAGTTCGGCCTCTAGTGACGGGCGTGCTCCATACGCTACGGACACATACGGTGACGTTGGCTGCCGTGTCAGAGTGGCGGCGCCAGCGTGGTAAAGGAAGAAGATGTGCAGGTGGTGAGGGCACGAGAGCCTAGTAAGCGGCGACCGCCATGGCCCGGCACCGCAATGTGCGCGGGTACAACTATGATGAGGGTGAGAGACTCCGCGAGTGGGAGGAGCCCGTGTTTGCGGCGGCCGGTCCAGTCCATATGTTATAGACACACGGGGAGATGGTCCTTTCCATATGTTATAGTCTAGGGGGGGAGACCACACTGCACACTCCTCTGTACATCCTTATAGGTTATGGTCATTCTAACCAGTCATTGCTTGGCCCACTACTACACTATAATCACCTACTGTACACGTGATCTAGTGTTAACTGTTATCAGCCTGCTGCAGTGGTGTACAGTATGATGAGTCATGTGATCACTTCTTTGCTTAGTCCTATAGAAAGTTCCTGATGTGACCACTAAATAAAGCTGCTCAGCCCATAGACTTTAATAGGAGATGCAGGGAAAAGTGCTAGTTAAAGGGGTACTCCCATGGAAAACTTTTTTATTTTTTTAATCAACTGGTGCCAGAAAGTGAAACAGATTTGTAAATTACTTCTATTAAAAAAATCTTAATCCTTCCAATACTTATTAGCTGCTGAATACTACAGAACAAATGTTTTTCTTTTTGGAACACAGTGCTCTCTGCTGACATCATGACCACAGTGCTCTCTGCTGACATCTATCCATTTTAGGAACTGTCCAGAGCAGCATATGTTTGCTATGGGAATTTTCTTCTACTCTGGACAGTTCTTAAAATGGACAGAGATGTCAGCAGAGAGCACTGTGGTCATGATGTTAGCAGAGAGCTCTATGTACCAAAAAGAAAACCATTTCCTGTGTAGTATTCATCAGCTATTAAGTACTGGAAGGATTAAGATTTTTTAATAGAAGTAATTTACAAATCTGTTTAATTTTCTGGCACCAGTTGATTTAAAAAAAAAAAAAAAAAAAAAAGAATTCCACGGGAGTACCCCTTTAACCAATCAGGAAGCTACTCGGAAAATGAAAGCAAAAGCGTGATTGGTTGCTGTGAGCTGCTCATCCACTTTCCTGTCAATGGACTTGAGAAGGATACATATTATTTCTGCTAAAGTGGTACATCCTTAGTTTTATAATTTGGCTTACTAAAACAGCCTCTTTGCTTTAGCGCAGTGTTTTCTAAATGGGGCATCTCCAGCTGTTGCAAAACTACAACTCCCAGCATGCCCGGACAGCCGAAGGCTGTCCGGGCATGCTGGGAGTTGTAGTTTTGCAACAGCTGGAGACGCACTGTTTGGAAAACACTTAGTAATTGGTGGTGGCCTTAGCACCCAGACCCCCAATGATCATGACTAGAAGTCGTACGTATCTTTATAAAATGATGCAATATCCAGTCATATTCTGGTGCAGCAGAAGAACACACCTAGGCATATGTTACCCTCATAGCTATCTACAAGAATGTGACCACGTACATCTAGCTATGGCCCAATCATAATGGGGAATATTCATCTATATATGACTGTGGTGTCATGACAGACCCTGCACAGCTACTGAGCACTAGGGCTTAGCGGTATGACCAAATATGTGTATCACGGTATTTTTGTAACTTATGGCGGTTCCGCGGTATATAATGATATTCCCCCCCCCTCCCACAAAATTTTCAGCCCAGCGCTGCGCTGTCCCCATCGGGGGAAATACTCACATATCACCCACAACGCTTCCCTCCTTGTCCGCCTGTTTGTTGCGGGCCGCCAGCGCTGACACTCTATACTGTACGCTGTATCCCTATGCCCGGGCTGCAAAAGATAAACAAAATAAACTTTAATGCACGTTCCTACATCGGCCTTACGCTTTTCCTGGGGATGGGAATGTCGGACAGACGTCAGCCTATCACCGGTGCAGCGATGTTCCGCCTCCGGCTTCTTACATGACAGTGGGCTCAGTCTATCACCGGCTGAGGCGGAACGCTGCGGCCGGTGATAGGCTGACGGCTCTCCGACGTTCCCATCCCCAGGAAACAGGTCCGGACTGACAGGGAAGCCTGGGCGTACAGTATAGAGTGTCAGCGCCGGCTACCGCAAAAAAACAGGACGACGAGGCTGGCAGCGCTTGCGAGTGATATGTGAGAATTTACCCTGATGGGGACAGCGCAGTGCTGGGCTGATAATTAATTGGGGGCAGGGGGCAGAACAGCGCTGGCGGGTCACATATGATTAGTTCCCCGATGTGGGGACAGCGCTGCGCTGGGATGATAATTAATTGGGGGCAGAACAGCGCTGGCGGGTCACATATGATTAGTTCCCCGATGTGGGGACAGCGCTGCGCTGGGATGATAATTAATTGGGGGCAGAATAGCGCTGGCGGGTCACATATGATTAGTTCCCCGATGTGGGGACAGCGCTGCGCTGGGATGATAATTAATTGGGGGCAGAACAGCGCTGGCGGGTCACATATGATTAGTTCCCCGATGTGGGGACAGCGCTGCGCTGGGATGATAATTAATTGGGGGCAGAACAGCGCTGGCGGGTCACATATGATTAGTTCCCCGATGTGGGGACAGCGCTGCGCTGCGCTGGGATGATAATTAATTGGGGGCAGAACAGCGCTGGTGGGTCACATATGATTAGTTCCCCGATGTGGGGACAGCGCTGCGCTGGGATGATAATTAATTGGGGGCAGAACAGTGCTGGTGGGTCACATATGATTGGTTCCCCGATGTGGGGACAGCGCTGCGCTGGGATGATAATTAATTGGGGGCAGAACAGCGCTGGCGGGTCACATATGATTAGTTCCCCGATGTGGGGACAGCGCTGCGCTGGGATGATAATTAATTGGGGGCAGAACAGCGCTGGTGGGTCACATATGATTAGTTCCCCGATGTGGGGACAGCGCTGCGCTGGGATGATAATTAATTGGGGGCAGAACAGTGCTGGTGGGTCACATATGATTGGTTCCCCGATGTGGGGACAGCGCTGCGCTGGGATGATAATTAATTGGGGGCAGAACAGTGCTGGTGGGTCACATATGATTGGTTCCCCGATGTGGGGACAGCGCTGCGCTGGGATGATAATTAATTGGGGGCAGAACAGCGCTGGCGGGTCACATATGATTGGTTCCCCGATGTGGGGACAGCGCTGCGCTGGGATGATAATTAATTGGGGGCAGAACAGCGCTGGCGGGTCACATATGATTAGTTCCCCGATGTGGGGACAGCGCTGCGCTGGGATGATAATTAATTGGGGGCAGAACAGCGCTGGCGGGTCACATATGATTAGTTCCCCGATGTGGGGACAGCGCTGCGCTGGGATGATAATTAATTGGGGGCAGAACAGTGCTGGTGGGTCACATATGATTAGTTCCCCGATGTGGGGACAGCGCTGCGCTGGGATGATAATTAATTGGGGGCAGAACAGCGCTGGCGGGTCACATATGATTAGTTCCCCGATGTGGGGACAGCGCTGCGCTGGGATGATAATTAACTGGGGGCAGAACAGTGCTGGTGGGTCACATATGATTGGTTCCCCGATGTGGGGACAGCGCTGCGCTGGGATGATAATTAATTGGGGGCAGAACAGCGCTGGCGGGTCACATATGATTGGTTCCCCGATGTGGGGACAGCGCTGCGCTGGGATGATAATTAATTTCCGAGGGGGAGGGGCCAAACCGGTATTGCGGTATGGGGAAAAATTCATATAGTGCAGGACAAAAATTTTGGTATTCGGTATGAACCTGTATACCGCCCAGCCCTACTAAGCACTGTAGGTCACCCCTGCTATTCCACACAGAAATCTTTACACGGAATTCGGGGAGACTTACCAAAACCTGCACAGAGGAAAAGTTGCCCAGTTACCCACAGCAACCAATCGGAGCGCTTCTTTCATTTTTCAGAGGCCTTGTCAAAAATGAAGCAATCTGATTGGTTGCTATGAGAAACTGGGCAACGTTTCCTCGGCACAGGTTTTGATGAATCTCCCCCAATGTGTGTGAAATACGACATTGAGAAATGTTTAAGCGTGGACATATGGAGAGAGCCGGCATACAAACTTAGATTTTTATTTTTTTTTTTGCATTATTGGTGCTGATCCTACATGCTCCTATACATTGAGATTAGAGATGAGCGAACTTACAATAAATTTGATTTGTCACAAACTTCTAGGCTCGGCAGTTGATGACTTTTCCTGCATAAATGAGTTCAGCTTTCAGGTGCTCCGGTGGGCTGGAAAAGGTGGATACAGTCCTAGGAAAGAGTCTCTTAGAACTGTATCCACCTTTTCCAGCCCACGGGAGCACCTGAAAGCTGAACTCATTTATGCAGGATAAGTCATCAACTGCCGAGCCGAGAAGTTCGTGACGAATCGATTTTACTGTAAGTTCGCTCATCTCTAATAGAGATGCTTACAATTCGGCATTAGCCAAGATATGTCAGCGGTCTGTGCAGGCACTTCTATGTATAGGATTGTGCATGAGATGTGTGACCCCTTGACACATCGCGTTATGCCGGTGCAGAATTCAATTATTCACTTAGCCAATCTCCCAAAAAACAGTGGTATACTGAAATGAAAATTTGAGTCAAAAACTGAAAATTCAGGATGTGCTTGGCAGAAAACCAAACCCAAAAATGTCTTGCCCCGCCCACTTTTACATTTTAGTATAATTATATTTTGTGATGCACCAAAATGAAAATTTAGGAAGCGTTTGGCCAAAAGCTGAAATTGACCCAAAACTACAACTCCCAGCAGGTTGTGCTATAGAGCAGTGATCTGCAACTTGTGGCTGTGTAGCTGGTGCAGCACTACAACTCCCAGCAGGCAGTGACAACTACCAGCAATGTGCAAACAAGGGGCAGTAGAGGTGGGACCAGGCATAAACCCAGCTTCCCTGCCACTGTCCCTTTCACACTCGCCTCATGACTATTCATGGGACACCTTCGGCAATGTGAGCGTGAGGTCGGTGGACATTTTGGTGCTGAAGGGTCGGAGGCAGGGATGCTGGCTATGGCGCTTCAAGCCTCCATTGCACAAAGCCGGCCATTTTAAGATTAGTAATGGTGACTAATAGAGTGTATCCCCAAAACTCAAGGGCAGATCTTGGTAAGGGATACCTCATTGTAATCTGGTGCACCCACATTATAACCCTTTGTACTGGGTTTAGTGCGGGTAAACCCGCTGTCAATCATTACAGAGCAATGTTAAATCAGTACTGTGCTGGTTGGCAGGCATGGTGGTCTTCAGAAGGCCTACAGATACCGTGGTACCTTGGCAGAGTGCAAGTATATGCCACTCCTGTCAATTCACTGCTGCAAGCATTTTAGGAGTTAACTTTTAGCTTGTGAGCTTGATTCATAGCTACATGATATACAGATTTACAGGTGGCCATGCTGAATATATGTCATCATTGGTTGGTAAAGGGGTTATCCAGCATTCTGGGGGTTGTCATCAGAATAAATTCCTTTATTGTTTAAAATGGTGGCAGCCAAATTAAAAAGAGAAATTCTGCCCCAGGAATCCTCTTTCTTAATTTCTAGTAATCGGTTTGTTTGTGAATCCATCTTATAAACATTATACTTGCTCACTGTGTACGTAGCGTTTACTTCTCCTTTTATGTAGACCTGGCCTGTCTCAAATGTGTTTTTTTTTTTTTGTTCCAGATTTCGAAGATGATGACATGTATGGACACTCGGTAGAGGATGACTATGGTGTCTCACCAGCAACAGGTACACTTCAACCTTGTTTTGTGTCCCTACAAGTGACTAGTGTTAATCACCTGCGGAAACTATTAGCCCAATCCTTCCATTATTGGTGTGAACAAAAAAGAAACATATACAGGGGTGTGGAAATTTTATAAAAAAAACTACTTGTCCACGGGACTAAAATGGAGCAAAATCTACATGTCCCTCGTGACGATCCACTTGTCCGGGCCAATTTTCGCTTTTACGCACTCATTTTTTCCTCCTCGCCCTATTATAGCCATAACTACCTACTATAAGGATATCTTTTAATTTTTCAATAACATATTCTCTGAACCCAAATATATATATATATATATATATATATATATATAATATATATATATATATATATTTAGGGAAGTGAAATTGAAATAGTAAAAGATAATTTTGCAGATTTGGTGGTTTTTCTTTTCTGCGCCATTTACCTTGTGGTTGAGGTAACCTGTTAGTTTTATACTTTAGGCGCCTGATTACAGCAATAACAGATTTGTATCGTTTACGTCATGTTTTACTAATTCTGAACTTTTTCAAATTTTTTTAATTGCCATTTTTTAACCCCTGTAGCTTTATTTTTTTTCCGCATACCAGGCTGTATGAGGGCTCATTTTTTGCGCCATAATCTGTTTTTTGTATCGGTACCATTTTGGTATTGATCTGACTTTTTAATCGCTTTTTAACTTTTTTTTTCTGGGATATTATAAAAATTGCAAATCTGTGATTTGGTATTTTTATTACATTTACTGTACGGGATACATAATGTTATATTTTAATAGGTTGTACAATTACGCACGAAGCGATACCAAATATGTTTATTTGTATTATGTTTGCATGTTCTTATATAGGAAAAGGGGGTGATTTGAACTGTTAACATGGAAGGGGTTAATGCAGCGGTCTTCAAACTGTGGCCCTCCAGATGTTGCAAAACTACAACCCCCAGCATGCCCGGACAGCCAACGGCTGTCCTGGCATGCTGGGAATTGTAGTTTTGTAACATCTGGAGGGCCACAGTTTGAAGACCACTGGGTTAATGTGTGTCTTTCAAACTTTTTTTTTTTTTTTTTTTAACACTTAATTACACTTATAGGAGGAATCATTAGATTCCCCATACAGATGAATTGAGTTCTATTGAACTCTATTAATCTGTGTGCTCTGTGATCCATTGATAGAGCCTGGTCCAGCCAGGATCTATCAATGACAGAGCCAGGACAGCAGGGAACAGAGGTAAGTCCTCCGGCTACCTCCATAGTGGATCGCCCACCTGCGATCGCGCTGCGGGGGGGGGGGGGGCGATCCGCCCCACTAGCCCACCAGGGAGCATTCACATCTCCCTTTAGATGCCGCTGTCAGCTTTGACAGCGGGGATCTAAAGGGTTAATAGCCAGCCGCGGCGATCGCCACATGCTGGCTATTAGCGGCGGCCCCCGGCTACTGAGAACAGCCGGGGGCTGCAGAGTATGGAGCGGGCAGGAGCCCCGAGCCCGCTCCATACTCCCCTGTGAGCGCCGCATGCATCTCCCAGCGCAGACGCGCCTCCTCCCCTCAGCTCTCCGAAGCTACAGCTGGGGGGAGTGAAGGCAGAGGCCGCACGTCTGCAGAGCAGGGGAGAGAAGACAAATATTGTACACAGCTTCTCATCTCCCCTGCTCTGCTTCGGAGGACACAGGTTTTTACAGCCGGGGGCTGCAGAGTATGGAGCGGGCAGGAGTCGGCAGCCCGCTCCATACAGACTGCAGAGGTCCTGACGTCTTGCCAGGTCTGGCCCTGCTAAGGGCCGGACAAATTCACCTGCCTGGCGCCCAAAACTGCTAGTCCCGGGCGTCGGGTGACAGGAATTCCACATCCCTGATATATAAAGAAATAACAGATAAGTACAATGATTAAAGGGCTTCTCAACCGGTTGTGCGAGGGTACGCCGATGCCCTGACAAATACCAGCCATATATTGACCAGTATTTGTCAGCGCACAGCGGAGAATGGCCGCGGCAGCTCCCTGTATAGTATCGCAGCCGGAGCTACTGTACGGGAGCTTCGTGGTTGCTGGGGAGACGTGTGACCTCCCCTGACGTTGCGCGAATGTGCCGCACAGCACAGGAGGATGCCACACGTCAGTGCTGCCCTGCCGAACAGGACTCTGGGAAGCGCTGTTTACCTGGACAGGCCACACTGGACACACTGTACACCAGAACAGGTATCCGAACCTGTAAAGTAAGAAATAAGTGTATGGAAGGGAGGGAGGGTTTTGTATGTGAACAACATATATATTAGCCCAGGGGGATTGGAGGGGGGGAGAGAGAAATAATGGCACAAGGGCGTTAAGATGGATGGGGGGGCGCGCGCGCGCGAGAGGGATAATGGCAAAAGGGGATTAATATGTTGAGAACCACTGCCCTAGACATCTTTTCCTCAATCTAAAGAAAACCCTCGCGATCAAGAAAGAGACCCCTGCGATCAGACATCTTATCCCGCTATTCTTTTAGTAGGGGATAAGTTGCCCATTAGCGGAGTACCCCTTTAAATCTATTTCTGCTGCAGTTGTAGCCAAGCCAGGGAGCAGAGATGTCCCCTCTGCCATGCTTTCTGTCACTGCTTAGTACCATAAATAACCCACAGTTTGAGAATCCATTGTATTTGTTTAGCCTCTGTGACGTTCAGTACTTTCTGAACAATAGGGCGTGTTGCTGTTGATGGAAATTGTCACCATATATATGGGTTTTCTTGTAATTCTGCCACCTCTGTTAGTTTTCTTACTTCCAACTGAAGCTATAACCTTATTGACACCACCCTGCATTCTTTCCTATATTGTAATCCTCAAATAAATATGATGGGAAAGTGGCATTTTTTTGTGACTTACTTGAGCCATTTGTGCATATCACAGTAATATGGTACTTTTGGCATAGCCTTTCAGCAATAACTACTATGACAGGTGAGTTAGACTTTGGATACAGGCAGATTAGAATCGGCTAATAGTGAACCTCTATTTTCTCATAGAAATGACAGATTCCACTTACATGTATAGCTTTAAATGGATTTAAAAAGTAAAGTAACTGTGCCATTAATAAGAGGAATGTTGGGCTCAAGGTCAAGGATTTAAGGACACAGATATAAATAAAATATTTGAATAAATGTATTCTATAAATAATACATATATGTACAGGGATACGAATTACTTACAGGGCCCTTGTGTAGTTATTGTAATCACTGAATGTAGAAATATAATATAAGAACTGATATAAAATGGTATATAAAAAAGTAATTAAAAAAATAATGATAGGACCACCTATAAATATTAATATTAATAATAGCCTATAGCAATAATAGCACAAAGTCTAATGATCAATTAGTCCTGCAATAAAACCATCCAGAGAATTGTCCCAAAATCGCTGATGTAACAAATGACAGATCAGATTGCTGTATCCTATAGCAACTGTCAGAAGGTACCACTATGTAACAGCCTGTGTGGTATAGTATAGGTATGCTTTAGATATGCTTTAGATGAATAATGACTTCTACTTCTAGCTGGACGCGTTTCAATACCTTCTCAGTATTATCCTCAGCAGCAGCAAGTATATATATTGCTGCTGCGGAAAATACTGAGAAGCTATTGAAACGCGTCCAGCTAGAAGTATTGACCACTGAGACCACCACCATATATATCCTGCCAACCACAGACTTTGCCACCTTACCTTCCACCACAACGCCAGTCCCGTGTGCGCGGTCATTAGCCACGAGGACGTGACCGGCATCGCCAGTGGAAATGCTGAAGCACCCGTGTTTGGGACCCACTGCTACCTAACGCCGCCAGCTTAGGAGGCGGCCGAATCTCCGATGCCGTTCTCTCCTGCTGAGATAGACATCGTACCACACAGGCATACCATCGGATCACACAATAGACTGCAGGAGAGATTGCAGTATCTCATGCAGACTACGGTACCTGCCCTTCACAGACCGATGCCCGAGCGGTGAGCCTGTTCCATCTGTTACCACTGGAGCGGTGAGCATACGAGTATCCCTTGCCACTTGCTACAATTAGCATCATCTACTAACTGTTTAAAGATATATTTCCTATATGCCGGTTATATCATTGAACATGGAAACACAGTGACAGTCATTATTCATCTAAATCATATCTAAAGCATACCTATACTATACCACACAGACTGTTACATAGTGGTACCTTCTGACTGTTGCTATAGGATACAGCAATCTGATTTGTTACATCAGCGATTTTGGGACAATTCTCTGGATGAATTTATTGCAGGACTAATTGATCATTGGACTTTGTGCTATTATTGCTATAGGCTATTATTAATATTAATATTTATATGTGGTCCTATCATTATTTTTTTATTTATTACCTTTTTATATACCATTTTATATCAGTTCTTATATTATATTTCTACATTCAGTGATTACCATAACTACACAAGGGCCCTGTGAGTTATTGGTATCCCTGTACATATATGTATTATTTATAGAATACATTTATTCAAATATTTTATTCATATCTATGTCCTTAAATCCTTGACCTTGAGCCCCAACATTCCTCTTATTAATTATACATTTTCCTTGTGCACCGTGGGTATAAGTGTACTGATTGGGCAGCCCAGGTCTATATTGGGCGTGGTTGGAACAAGAGCCACTCCATTTCTCCTTTATTTTAACTGTGCCATTAACCTTCATTCAATATTTGTTACCTTTTAGTGTCTATAAGTGCTCTAATCAGATGAGTTTGTACCGTGTTAGCCTTAGAAATATAGGAATTGAGTGGAGTAGCATTGATACCTTTATTCCCTAACTTAGAGCCTATAGATTATGGGCTTTCGTGACCTCTGAGGCCCCTTCATCAGACATGTTACCATGCCTGATGAAGGGGCCTAAGAGCTCTTGAAAGCCCGCAAACTATAGGCTCTAAGTTAGCCAATAAAGGTATCATTGCTACTCCACTCGTCTCCAAGTGTTCTACATTATTCTTATACATGTCAATGTACTGCAAATACTCTGCGGTCTGATCCTCCAGCTACATTCTTTTCCATATGTTTTCTAATTTGTATGTATTTGCCAAATTGCCCCATTAAAGGGGTACTTCAGTAGAAATTTATTTTTAAGATCAACTGGTGCCAGAAAGTTAATCAGATTTGTAAATCACTTCTATTTAAAATCTTATTCCTTCCAGTACTTATCAGCTGCTGTATACACAGAGGAAGTTGTGTAGTAGTTTCCAGTCTGACCACAGTGCTCTCTGCTGACACCTCTGTCCGTGTCAGGAACTGTCAAGAGTAGGAGCAAATCACCATAGCAAATCAATCCTGCTCTGGACAGTTCCTAACACGGACAGAGTTGTCGGCAGAGAGCACTGTGGTCAGACTGGAAAGAACTACACAACTTTCTCTGTAGCATACAGCAACTGATAAGTACTGGAACGATTAAGAATTTTTTATAGAAGTAATTTTATAAATCTTTCTGGCACCAGTTGATTTTAAAAAGTTTTTCCACTGGAGTACCCCTTTAAATAGTGTCTATGCGTATTAAAGGGGTACCCCTTCCCTCAAAGGATAGGGGATAACATGTCTTATCGCAGGGGGGTCCCCCTTGCGGTCTCTGTGCAGGCACTGCAGCATTTATGAACACTGAAGCCTTGGGCTTTCGTGTTCATGATGTCACGCCATGGCTCCTTCATTAATGTTTATGGGAGGGAGCGTGATGGCTAGTACATAGCCGTCACGCTCACTCAGATAGAGATAAATGGGACCCCCTGTGATTTACGAGCCGGCGTTGCTGCCTTTATGAACACAGAAACGCAACAGCACTGGCTTGTAGATCGCGTGGTGTCCCAGCGGCTGGACCCCTGGTGATCAGACAGAAAATAGCATGTATCGGGACGGAGTAACCCTTTTAAAGAAGGACGATTGATGTAATAGAATACTCTGTAGGCTATGTTTTTTCTCTGCATGATTTTGTAGGCATTTTAGGACCTTAGTATTGGAAGAAAAAGTGCTTGCTAGGTCACACTCATTCATATGTCCTCATGACAACACTTCTGACCTTGTACACAATGTTTGCATGTACATAGGCAGTTATACATCGATCAGTCATCTCATTAACTCCTTAAGGACGCAGGGCGTACCTGTGCGCCTGAGTCCGCTCCCTTTCTATATCGCAGGACCACGGCATGGCCCCACGTCATAGCCGGTCAGGCCCGGCCTCTAACAAAGGCTGGGACCCCTGGCTAATAGCGCACAGCACTGATCGCGGTGCTGCGCACTATTAACCCTTTAGACACTGTGTTCAAAGTTGATTGCCGCGTCTAAAGTTAAAGTAAACGGCTCCCGGCTAGCTCAGCGGGCTGTTCGGGACCGTCGCAGCAAAATTGCAGCATCTCGAACAGCTGTCAGACACAAGGAGAGGGTGCCTACCTTCCTCCTGCGTGTCCGATCGCCGAATGACTACTCAGTGCCTGAGATCCAGGCATGAGCAGTCAAGCGACAGAATCATTGATCAATGTTATCCTTATCTCTTCCCGGGGATCTTGAATTGTGATTGTGCTTGTGCTCTTTGTGTCACTGCTGGCTGCTTCTAGTGACTATCTACACTGGGCAAAAGGACAGATCTCCATTCGAGACTTGCAGGCAAAGAGTAAATCAGTGTGCATGCTTCAGTAGGGCAAAAAAGTATTTAGTCAGCCACCAATTGTGCAAGTTCTCCCACTTAAAGAGAGAAAATAATGAGGAAGAAAATCTATAAAATCACAGTCTGATTTCTAAAGAATTTATTTGCAAATTATGGTGGAAAATAAGCATTTGGTCTGTACACCTGTCCACAACCTCAAACAGTCACACTCCAAACTCCATCATGGCCAAGACCAAAGAGCTGTCGAAGGACACCAGAAACAAAATTGTAGACCTGCACCAGGCTGGGAAGACTGAATCTGCAATAGGCAACAGCTTGGTGTGAAGAAATCAACTGTGGGAACAATTATTAGAAAATGGAAGACATACAAGAACACTGATAATCTCCCCCGATCTGGGGCTCCACACAAGATCCCCCCCCATGGTGTCAAAATGATCACAAGAACGGTGAGCAAAAATCCCAGAACCACACGGGGTGACCTAGTGAATGACCTGCAGAGAGCTGGGTCCAAAGTAACAAAAGCTACCATCAGTAACATACTACGCGGCCAGGGACTTAAAAGGGTACTCCAGTGGAAAACATTTATTTTTTAAATCAACTGGTGCCAGAAAATTAAACAGATTTGTAAATTACTTCTATTAAAAAATCTTTACCCTTCCAGTACTTATTAGCAGCTGTATGCTACAGAGGAAATTCTTTTCTTTTTAATTTATTTTTTGTCCTGTCCACAGTGCTCTCTTCTGTCACCTGATGCCCGTATCGGGAACTGTCCAGAGCAGGAAAAAATCCTCATAGCAAACCTATGCTGCTCTGGACAGTTCCTGACACGGACAGAGGTGTCAGCAAAGAGCACTGTGGACAAGACAAAAAAGAAATTCAAAATGTAAAGAATTTCCTCTGTAGCATACAGCTGCTAATAAATACTGAAAGGATTAAGATTTTTAAACAGAAGTAATTTACAGATCTGTTTAACTTTCTGGCATCACTTCATTTAAGAAAATAAGTTTTCCACCGGAGTACCCCTTTAACCCCTTGAGGACCGAGCCCATTTTGGCCTTAAGGACCAGAGCGTTTTTTGCACATCTGACCACTGTCACTTTAAACATTAATAACTCTGGGATGCTTGTACTTATATTCTTCTTTATGTTAGTGGTAAATTCCCGTCGATACTTGCATCATTTCTTGGTGAAAAATTCCAAAATTTCATGAAAATTTAGAAAATTTAGCTTTTTTATAACTTTGAAGCTCTCTGCTTGTAAGAAAAAAAGACATTCCAAATTATATATTGATTCACATATACAATATGTCTACTTTATACTTTCATCATAAAGTTGACGTTTTTACTTTTTGAAGACATTAAAGGGCTTCAAAGTATAGCAGCAATTTTTCAAGTAGATTTCAAAATCAGAATTTTTTAGGGTGAATTTGAGGGTCTATATGTTAGAAATACCCTCTAATGGACCCCATTATGAAAACTGCACCCCTCAACGTATTCAAGATGACATTCAGAAAGTTTGTTAACTCTTTAGGTGTTTCAGCAAAGTGGAGGCGAAAATTCAAAATCTTCATTTTTTACACTGACATGTTCTTGTAGACCCATTGTTTATTTTTACAAGGGGTAAAAGGAGAAAAAGCCCCCCAAAATTTGTAACCCAATTTCTCTTGAGTAAGAAAATATGTGGATGTAAAGTGCTTTGTGGGTGCACTACAAGGCTCAGAAGGGAAGGAGTGACATTGGGCTTTTGGAAAGCGAATTTTGCTTAAATGGTTTTTGCAGGGCACGTCACATTTAGGAAGCCCCCATGGTGCCAGAACAGCAAAATACACCCCACATGGCACACTATTTGGTGAAGTACACCCCTGAAGGAACAAAAAAAGGGGTTCAGTGAGCCTTAACACCCCACAAGTGTTTGACGACTTTGCGTTGAAGTTGGACGTGAAAATTATATATTTTTTTACTGAAATGCTGATGTTACCCCTAATTTTTCATTTTCACAAGGGGTAATAGATAAAAATGTCCCCCAAAATTTGAAACCCCATTTCTCTCGAGTAAGGAAATACCTCATGTGTATGTAAAGTGATCTGCGGGTGCACTAGAGGGCTCAGAAGGGAAGGAGTGACATTGGGCTTTTGGAAAGTGAATTTTGGTGAAACAGTTTTTGGGGGGCATGTCTCATTTAGGAAGCCCCTATGGTGCCAGAACAGCAAAAAACACCCCACATGGCACACTATTTAGGAAACTAAACCCCTCAAGGAATGTAACAAGGGGTGCAGTGAGTATTTACACCCCACTGGCGTTTGACAGATATTTGTAACAGTGGGCTGTGCAAATGAAAAATTACATTTTCATTTTCATGGACCACTGTTCCAAAAATCTGTGGGGTGTTAAGGCTCACTATACCCCTTATTAGGTTCTGTGAGGGGTGTAGTTCCCAAAATGGGGTCACGTGGGTATTTATTTTTTTGTGTTTATGTCCGAACCGCTGTGACCAGCAGCCACCCCTGTGCAAATCACCAGTTTAGGCCTCAAATGCACAGTGTGCACTCTCACTCCTGAGCCTTGTTGTGCGCCCGCAGAGCATTTTACGTACACATATGGGGTATTTCCGTACTTGGGAGAAATTGTGTTACAAATTTTGTGGGTCTTTTTTTTTTTCCTTTTAGCTCTTATGAAATGGAAAGTATGGGGCAACACCAGCATGTTAGTGTAAAAAATTAAAAAAATTTACACTAACATGCTGGTGTAGACCCCCAACTTTACCTTTTCATAAGGGGTAAAAGGAGAAAAAAAGGAGAAAAATTCTCCCAAATACAGAGATTTCCCATGTGTTGCCTTGAAATACAACAGGGCTCTGAAGTGAGAGAGTGCCAGGTGCATTTGAGGCCTAAATTAGGGATTTTCCTCCTCCACCAAAAATACTGTCAGTTTTCCCCCCAAACAGGGTGCCTCCAGCTGTTGCAAAATTCCCAACATACCTGGACAGTCAATGGCTGTCCAGCAATACTGGGAGTTGTTTTGTAACAGCTGGAGGCTCCGTTTTGGAAAAACTGACATACAAGACGTTTTTTATTTTAATTGGGGGGCGCGACAGTGTAAGGGTATATGTAATGTTTTACTCTTTATTTAGGGTTAGTGTAGTGAAGTGTTTTTAGGGTACATTCACACAGGCAGGGGTTTACAGTGAGTTTCCCGCTGCAGCGGAAAATTTGCCGCATCTCAAACTTAAACATTCACATGGGGGGGGGGAACTACAACTCCCAGAATGCAATGACAGACCGTGCATGCTGGGAGTCGTGGTTATGCAACAGCTAGAAGCACACTGGTTGGGATTGGGAAACACAGAGTTAGGTAACAGACTACCGCAGTGTTTCCGCTCCACTGTCTGTTTCTTAACTCAGTTTTCTGTCAGTGCATGCTGGGAGTTATAGTTTTGCAACAGCAGGAGGCACACTGGTTGGGAAACACTGAGTTAGGAAACAGACAATGTTTTCCAACGAGTGTGCCTCCAGTTGTTGCAATACTATAATTCCCAGCATGCCCAGACAGCCGAAGGGCATGTTGGGAGTTGTAGTTATGCAACAAATGGGGAAGAACTGTTTGGAGACCACTGTAGATTGTAGATAGTGCCCTCCAGATGTTGCAGAACTACAACTCCCAGCATGCTGAGACTGTCCAGGCATGCTGGGAGTTGTAGTTCTGCAACATCTGAAGGGCCACATGTTACAGAACTACAACTCCCAGCATGCCTGGACTGTCTGAGCATGCTGAGAGTTGTAGTTTTACAACATCTGGAAGGAAAGTGGTCTCCAAACTGTGGCCCTCCAGATGTTGCAAACTACAACTCCCAGCATGCCCAGACAGCCAAAGGCTGTCTGGTCATGCTGGGAGTTGTAGTTTTGAAACTCCTAGATATAGCAGTAAAGATCACTTTACGGCGATCTTCACAGCTGTATCTGCCACCGCTACTTGCCTGCCGCCTCCTGTCAGACGCCGGTCCTGGTCCCTGCGCCATGATCGCAGGTAACAGCTGCCGCACCATCACCACCACCTTTCCCCCGCTCTGCCCCGACATCCAGGGGTGGGCAGAGCAGGGGAAATGAACTTTCACCCCTGCCCTGTGATTCGCTGGTCAGTCCTGATCGGCCAATCGCAGGGGATAGGAGGAGGTGGCACCCTGCCACCTCACTCCTATCCTTCAGGATGGTCGGAGCTGCCTCTGACCGCTCCGATCATCCCTATTTTCTGGGCTAAATTCGCAGGGGTGGTCCTTAAGTACCAGGCGCAAGGGCGTACCCATACGCCCGTGGGCCCCAACAGGTTAAGCCGGTACATGTCCAGACCTGTCTGAAGTTTGCTAGAGAGCATTTGGATGATCCAGAAGAGGATTGGGAGAATGTCATATGGTCAGATGAAACCAAAGTAGAACTTTTTGTTAAAAACTCAACTCGTTTTGTTTGTAGGAGAAAGAATGCTGAGTTGCATTCAAAGAACTGTGAAGCATGGGGGTGGAAACATTATGCTTTGGGGCTGTTTTTCTGCTAAGGGACCAGGAAGTCTGATCTGTGTAAAGGAAAGAATGAATGGGGCCATGTATCGTGAGATTTTGAGTGAATGACGATGAAACATGGTTGGGTCTTTCAGCATGACAATGATCCCAAACACACCGCCCGAGCAACAAAGGAGTGGCTTCATAAGAAGCATTTCAAGGTTCAAGGAGTGGCCTAGCCAGTCTCCAGATCTCAACCCCATAGAAAACCTTTGGAGGGAGTTCTAGAGGAGATGTGCATGGTGGAATCAGCCAAAATACCAGCAACAATGTGTGAAAACCTTGTGAAGACATAGAAAAAGTTTGACCTCTGTCATTGCCAACAAAGGGTGTATAACAAAGCATTGAGATGAACTTTTGTTATTGACTAAATACTTATTTTCCACCAAAATTTGCAAATTCTTCAAAAATCAGACAATGTGATTTTATGGATTTTTTTTCTCATTATGTCTCTCATAATTGAGGTATACCTATGATGAAAATTACAGGCCTCTCTCATCTTTTTAAGAGGGAGAACTTGCACAATTGGTGTCTGACTAAATACTTTTTGCCCCACTCTATATCTATGTTTTTCAGTACTGACCCTGGTAGAACTCTTTGTAATATGAATAATAATATTGCTGTTTCAGCCTACTCTGTTCTTATTTGCAGCTGCTCAATTCATATATTCTAAACGGCACAGACATGCCAGCTGTACAGAGCCCCTGGAAGAGGAAGATGATGAATATGAACAGGATGACAAATCCAAAGCCTCTTGTCCCGCCCTAAGTTCTTTAGATCAAGGTACTTTGAACTTATTTCTTCTTACAGTTTTCACTATTTAAGAAGCATTTTTACATATTTGATATATCTTTCAGCTCGTATGTATTCATGCCTTGATCAAATGAGAGAAGTCCTTGGAGAGTCTGTAGCAGAGCAAGTCATGATGGATGCAGTATTGCAGTCTGGCTTTGATGTACCAAAGGCTCTGGACTTAGTATTTGGGCAGGACAGCAACAGAAGCAAGAAGCCGGTTACCCAAGATGCTTCCCCTGCTGACAGACCAGGAAAAGGTATGTTTACTTTACGACTGTTCTCTTATTTTCAGAACTGAGACCTCACTGATCTTGGCTCATCTGCTTACCCCTGCTAAGATCATAAGAGATATGTTGGATTTCTCAAAATCAGAAACATATAGATCTGGACTTGATGGAATCTACGGTAACATTTGGTAAACTCGAATCTAACGAATTGGCCAGTGATTTATGTAGGCTTGTTGGTCATTCCCCTTTCCAAGTGTTTTGATACCCCAGAAAAGACCATGAAGTCTCGCATACCAGACTTCTGGGAATTTGAACACATAGGGGGAGATTTATCAAAACCTGTGCAGAGGAAGAGTGGTGCAGTTGCCCATAGCAACCAATCAGATTGCTTCTTTCATTTTCCACAGGCCTCTTTAGAGGCCTGTGGAAAATGAAAGAAGCAATCTGATTGGTTGCTATGGGAAACTGCACCACTCTTCCTCTGCACAGGTTTTGATAAATCTTCCCCCATAGAAACAAGATTAATGACTAAAGTGATCACATAGGCCCAGAGTTATCAGACTTTTTCAGAGTGAAAGTGGAGAGAGATTCCCTCAGCAACCAATCACAGCTCAGCTTTCACTTTACCAGAGCTTGTTAGCTGAGCTGTGATTGGTCACTGTGGGGAAATCTCTCCACTGTTTCTCTCACACAGTTTGATAAATCTGGGCCATAGTGTTATGTGTTGAGATTTGTTTTTTTTTTCCCTTTATAGCCCTTTTCTTTAGCTAGTTTCAGATGAGTGTAAAATGGCCACAATTCCCAGTAGGCAAGCATCTTGGGGACAGCATCACAGCCTGGCTGGAATTGTGGCTGTATTATGCTTCTTTAAAGCTGCTCTTTAGTAATATATTAATATACAGTTGTGGCTTTGAGACCTACATAAATGTTGGTTTTCGCAAAGTCTACTGCTTCAGTGATTTTAGAGCTTTTTGTTAGATGTTTCTATGATATACTGAAGTCCAAATATAAGCATTTCATAGGTTATGCAAATTTTAACACTGCTGACCCTTCTTTTTCAAAACGTATGCGATTCCCACTGTTATGCTGGGTATCAGCTTCTGGGCCAAATCCCGACTGGTGACATATTCTTATCAGTGCTTGGAGTTTATCACAAATTCTTTGTGTTTTTGTCCACTCTCTTTTTAAGAATGGAAAATGGAATTTTCTGACCATGGACCCAAACTTTTGATGTTTTGTTCACCAAACCACAGTTATCCCTTTTTCCTTTTGACCTGGTGTTCCATCATGCTGAAAGAAGCATTTTTTCGTTACCACATTGCCCCTTTATTGTTGGGAGAAGTTGCTCTTGGATGTTTAGATACTATTCTTTATTCATGGCTGTGTTCTTGTGAGTGAACCCAAATTGTGCGCCCTCTCCCTTGGATGGATAGCAACCCCATACGTGACTGGATTTAGGACACTTTACTATAGCACAGGACACATGGTAGCGCTCACCTTTTTCTTTTCTGGACAATCATTCTTCCAGATGTCACAAACAATCTGACAGGGCTTCATCAGAGAAGGTCATTTTACCCCAGTACTCTGTAGTCCAATCCCTGTCAGTCTGACATTGTCTCTCTTATAGGGGTACTCCTCTGGAAAACATTTTTTATTATTTTTTTTTTAAATCAACTGGTGCCAGAAAGTTAAACAGATTTGTAAATTACTTCTATTAAAAAAATCGTAATCCTTCCAGTACTTATCAGCTGCTGTTATGATCCACAGGAAGTTCTTTTCTTTTTGAATTTCTTTTGTGCCTGACCACAGTGCTCTCTGCTGACAACTCTGTCCATTTTAGGAACTGTCCAGAGTAGGATCAGAGTCTGGATAGTTCCTGACATGGACATAGGTGTCAGCAGAAAGGAAATTCAAAAATAAAAGAACTTCATGTGGATCATAAGAGCTGATAAGTACTGGAAGGATCAAGATTTTTTAATAGAAGAAATTTACAGCTTCTTTGCTGACTTTCTTAATACCAGAGCCTCACTGTGCAAGAACTGATACCTGCCTGCTACCATTCCTGATCAAAACTGTCCACTGGCGTTGAACTGATACTTTAGCTGAATCCTCTTTAGGAGATGGACCTGGCACTTAAAATGATGTTAGCAGATCATTTTGTGATGGGGCTTAAATTCTGTGGAAATTCATTTTTTGGGATATTTAAATAAAATTTTATGGCAAGAAATAACTTTGCAAATGATTGCAATTCGTCCGTTCACTCTTCAAAACAGTTAATACAATTTAACATTCTAAACTGAAGCAGCAAACTTTGTGCAAACCAAAATTTGTGTCAGTCTCAGAAACCTATTGCCAAGACTGTATGTAACTCCTTTCATGTTCCACTTATACCAGGTTAATGGAATTTAGCATTTTTAATATAGCCTGTATATTTTGTCTTAAGTGTTTTGTTAAAGGGGTACTCCACTGGAAAACAACTTTTATTTAAATCAACTGGTGCCAGAAAGTTAAACAAATTTGTAAATTACTTCTATTTAAAAATCTTAATCCTTCCAATACTTAACAGCTGCTGTATGATCCACAGGAAGTTCTTTTTCTTTTTGAATTTCCTTTCTGTCTGACCACAATGCTCTCTGCTGACACGTCTCTCAGGAACTATCCAGAGTAGGAGCAAATCCCCATAGCAAACCTCTCTTGCTCTGGAAAGTTCCTGACATGGACAGAGGTATCAGCAGAGAGCACTGTGGTCAGACAGAAAGGAAATTCAAAAAGAAAAAGAACTCCTGTGGATCATACAGCAGCTGATAAGTACTGGAAGGATTAAGATTTTTAAATAGAAGTAATTTACAAATCTGTTTAACTTTCTGGCACCAGTTGATTTAAAAAAAAAGTTTTCCAGTGGAGTACCCCTTTAAAGTCACAGAATGTAATATTTGTGAAGGAGCTTGAGGTGTAACTATAGATACTGTGGATTTTGCTGCACTACTTAGGCTCTACACTGCATTGATCAGAACTACTTTGTTCAGTAATGGAGCCATCCTCTAAGGCTAGGTTCACACTACAGAATTTCTGCCTGCAATTCTGCTTTGAAATTGCAGACATAAATTCTGCTTACTAAAATGTTGAAGCTAGTCAAGAGGTTTTCCGTCCACTAATTCACACTTCATAATTTTTGAAGCAGAAAACTTGCTCTAAAGAATGGTGGTGCTCGTTCTTCAGGCGGATCTACTCACGGAAGACATAGCAGTCTATTGGGGACGGTAATGTACGCACGGTCCTAGCACCGACTGATTCAGTTGGTGCTGGCCGTACTCAGAATCTCTAGACTGTATTTTTCCATCTGGAGATTCCGTAGTGTGAACCTAGCCTAATAGTTATGTTGCTGTAAAACAAAATCCATACGTTGAGGGAAAGTTAACCTGACCCATGCGTTCAGTGGAAGTGGTCAGATAACCTCAGTGAAGCAGATGTATGTGGGCAGACTTTAATATAAAAGGCTGAATACATTTTGATATGCTCAAGATATGTCTTTATAAACACATCTACTGTATATATTATTTTAATGTGACATTTAGCAAATAAATGCCTTTTTGTGTCTTCTTCCTTTTTGCTTTGTTCCTGCTAACTTTTTGTATGGATTTTGCCTCTTTCTGACAACCTGAATATTCTTGGCCTTGGTAAGGTAAGAAGCCTTATTTACCTCTTTACAGCACTTACCCAATGACAAACCTTTATCTTCTTTACTTCCAAACAAACCAAAATGTGCAGACAGTTCAGGGCTAAGCTTTAATAACCCAGCAGAAAGACCACCTCAGATTACCATATTTTCTGGTGATCCCATAGATGGTAACAGGGAGGACACTTTATCTGGTTTCACTCCCACTCTTTCTTTATCGTCCCTCATAAATGAAAGCTCGCAGCAGAATGTTGGTACTGGGAAACCTGTCGGGCTGTCTCATATGAGTTTGTTGGATTTGATGAATCCATCCTCTGGTGATTTAGATCGGTCTGCACCGAAGCCCATAGCCCAGATCCCTGATTTGATACAATTGGGTCATTCTAATGCTTCTGAGCATGTACAGGAGACTAAAGGTGTTTCTGCCAGTGGCGTAAATAGTTCTCAAGCAACTTTGTTCCCAAAATACATTGGGACAGAAAATCATGTCTTGCTTGAAAAGGCTACTTTATTTGGAAGCCTAAGTTCAGTATTACTTTCTGAAGATAGTCTGTCCTCTGATGGAGAAAATCTGTCTGTGCCAAAGTATGGAAGCCCATCACTGGCTGATCTGATCCAGGAGCACAAACAGAGGAACCCTTTACAAGACCTTGTGATTGATTCTCCTCAGAAGAATCCGTGTAATACAGACGTGCAGACTGGATCATTCGTTCCTTTGTCTCAGTTATGTGATGGCCCTAATGCAGTATTAGATATACCATCATTGACAACATCTCTGTCATCCCTTGCGGTTTCTCAGAGCGCTGGTCGGAGAGACTGTCACGTCTCTCTGTCCGATCTCATTGCTGAAGCCAATAAACCTCTTGATGACTTGCACAGCTTCTTTCAGTCAAGTGGAGTCACCATGACTGAGACTGATACCAACATTGATCTCCGCTCTCTTATTAGTGAGCCACTTGGTGGACTCGATCCCGTGAGTCTTAATACAAAGCCTACTGCCCATGAACAATTAGAACTCAATCCCTCCAGTGACAAATGTATACACGATGTGAAAAGACTAGCTTCTAAAAACCGCAAGAAACCTGCCCTTTGGGTTAAGTCTTTGAAAGCCAAGCCTTCAACATTTGCATTAAGTTTGTGTTTTACCTACATTCCCAAAGCGTGCAGGAAGTCTCTTTCAATAACTCCGGCACCAGACTTTAATAGGAATGAACTGAAGCTGACTAGTCACATGGCTCATCCTGAGATCATTCCATTTGATTTCCAGGCTCCCTCCCCTGATGACATTGTAAAAGAGAATCAGAAGAAAGCTTTTATGAGATAGCCTTCCGATGGAAGTTTTTCCCCCTTTTTTTCTTTTTTTCTTTTTTTTTTACATAGAAATTTCCTGGATTGTATGTAAAGTCGGCATAAATGAAGCTATGTATATCTAGTTCTATTTTAGAAATGTTTATTTTTATACTTCATTATACTCTGTAGAATTTTTTTATACTTTTAGATCCACAAGCAGTATCTTGTCCTCAAAGGTATTTTTGTCAAACTTGTTGGCTTCGAGATCTTATCAGAAAATTTGGCTATTTTTGCGAAGATTTTTGGGAGACCTTTTTGAAAAGCCTACTTTATAATTTACCTATTGTTTTTTAACCATTAATTTTATTAATGATTAGAAAACATTTTTATACTCAATATCAATGTATTATTTGTATCAAGCATTTTCCCTTCTTATAAACTGGTAGTAAAACCACATTTGCTGTGTGACCACAGTAGACGCGTAGCGATCCATTTGCCGGGGATATCTGCAGTTAGAAGCAGTAAATGGCCAGGGGGGGTGGGGGCAGGTGTCAGTATGAAGTATATGATTACAGTGACATGTTCAAGATGTAAAAATTTTATGGTCAACTTTTTCTACCTTGGTGTTTTGTTTTTCTCATAAAACTTTTTAAACCATATAGAGATGGTATTTTATCAGATGTGTTGTGCTTGTGTATGCTGTATCCTTAATAAAGATGAAGAGGGGAGACCCTCCTTTTCTGACTCCTGCACATTACCCTATTTATCATGCGCTATTTATTAACATTGTGTTTAGGAGCTGTATTCACATATTTGTTGTATTTTAATTTTTAATTTTTTAAATTTTACTTTTACATTTTACAGCCACAAAACAAAAATGATGGCTCTCTTCAGTGGACGAAATGTTTCCAAAAATATCAGTCTTAGCAATTTTCTCTGGGTTTCTGTGACCTGATTTCTGTAGCAGCAGTTCTATAAACTGCTTTTACTGGAATGGCACAGGTTTTCACTTTTTCATGTTTTTGTATGCTTAGGATTTCCCCCTTCAGAATCCCAGTCCAGTTATGTCTAAGCAGGCATAATGTCAGAGTATTTATCATGTAGGTTCTTTAGTGTGTGCTCCATTGCTGTGCACGTGGTGCATATCTTTTCCACACAAACACAAATAGTACATCTGATTATGAATTAGTTAGTCATAAAGATTAATCATTCCAAAGCAAAACTGTTTTTACATTGTTACTATTAGATGTACAACACCAACTAATATAGAAGGTTTAGGAAGAGGGGTGATAACATAAAGAAAAGTCCATATTCCATTCACTATAGATTATACAGTGGCAAAGATGTGCTGGGTTCGCATGTAGGTTTGTCACTTATTTTGGGCCCTATGTGGCAAATTTCATGCTGTATGATACTTCTATGTGGGCTTGTCCCTAGTTTTTACAGTGAGAATACGTTCCACAGATCACGCTGCGAAATGTAGCATGTATTTTTTTAAATGCACAGATTAAATATGCTGCAATACGTGTCAGAACTTATTCTGAGCACATCGCTTGGGAAAGTGCTGGTCCATTGAATGGAGCAAATCTGCATCCTTGACAGCTAGTAAAATGCATGACAAAAATGTATGCCTATTAAGAATTTTTGTCACATATTATACGGGGTATTTTTCCCTCCTGTGAAACATGCCTTGTGAACATATCAATTTTTGTAATAAAACAGCAGTTGGCACAACTACCCCACTAATATTCCAACTCTACACGAGCAACTTCAAAGCAGCGTAAACTTCATAATTGGTACAGCTTCACTTTAAACGGTGAACACATACAACCACCGTGGTTCCATAGAGCCTGGTTACCCAGCTCATGGCTGACTAGCTGCATCCCCTAAGGTCTCCTCCGTGTTTGCACCCTTTCATGCTGCACCTTTAAATAAAAATTACAATACCGGTGAGTGACGCCCGTTCCCACTTCTCTTAGGGAGTAAAACTTCATTCTGCTCCTGGACCTCAAACACATGCTGTACCCTGAATATTGCAACTAAAGTATTGAGCCTTGCATCGTCGAAAGTTAAGGTTCTGGACTCTAAGGGTACGTTCACTCGAGCGGATTTTCGCAGCAGATTTTGCTGCGGATCTGCCGTTGAAGGCCCGCTCTATGCTGTCTTTACATGTGCCTGCTCGTAGTGGCAATACACCGCTACGAGCAGACACAATGTGATGTGTGAGTCGCAGTATACTCGCACATCGCGGGAGCTCTCTGCCTAGCTCAGAGCAGGGAGAGAGCGCACATCGCTGCAGTGTGTCTGCTCGTTGCGGCGTATCGCCGCTATGAACAGGCACATGTAAAGACAGCATAGAGCAGGCCTTCACCAGCGGATCCGCAGCGTAAAATCCGCTGTAAATCCGCTCGTGTGAACATACCCTAAAGGGGGTTATTGCAAGATTTTAAATGATCATCCATATACAGGTTGATGGGGGGGACCCCCACCAGTCATGAGAATAATGCTTGTATATTCATAGCGTGCACACCTGACTGCCACTCCATTCGCTCACTGTAAGAAAGACTGTAGAGTCGTATAAAGATCATTTGACCTCTACTCCACAACAATAACTCCCTCACATGATTACTTACTGGTGAAAACCTACCATTCTTCCCGTACTGTCCCCTGCCACCTGAAGCCCTAGCCCTTTGAGTTCTTGAATCTACTGCATGACAAGAAACAATTTTCTATATTTAAATGTGTAACTTGTATAGGGATAGTATAGTGTTTTCATTTACATAAGGTCCAGATTGTTATAGTGACAATGGGGTTCATCTTGGGTTTGTGCAGATTCTTCCCCACGGTGGTATTTTGCATTGTGGGTACTGAGCAGAGGATGTGGCTTCTATTACAACAAAACATGGTTCAAATGCATATTTTTTTATTTTTTTACCAGCACACCCACACTGGAAAGTCTGAGACTTCAGTGTTTTTCATGGTTTTCTTTCATGTATAAATATATTGAGTAGCCTATAAGTAGATGCTGGGTAATTGACAAGCATCTGCTGATCAATATCTCTGCCTTCTCTTGTAGAGGTCTTGTTTAGTTTCCAAGTCTTATCAGTTTTTCTGCACTATATTCTATTTATGCATATCTTAATAAAACATGTCTGTGTATGGCTACAAGTGTGTTCTCTTTAGTAACAATATAGCTATATGGTGGTGGTATAATTGATCCTGGGTGTACTGACTTTGGTCATTAACAGTATGATGGTAATATGTAAGGGTATAGCTGGCCCCTCTATACTGTAGTAGTGGTATACTTGATTTGGTCAAAAGGGAAATGATTGACATTCCTGTTCTTCTTATAGGTCAGCAGACATAGCCTATTGACAGGGACACCATTTTAGGGAATGTCTGTTTATTCAGATTAATCTTGCTTCATGTGTTCTGGCATTTAGGAAACCCTCTAGTGCAAGCTAGAGATTTTTCTTGTGAGGGAATAGAATAGTGTGGGGTTATGCTGACAGGTAAACAGTAGTACACTATAGCATAGTCTATTGATTCTAGACGCCTGCATTCTAGATAGCACTCAAATACAGTGCCTGCACAATACATGATACTATAGTAATTGAGCGCCGATAACTGATCAATGCTCTGCCTATGGCACAGCATTGATCAGTGTCTGCAATCACAAGATTGCAAGTATTAGTGTAGGCCCCATGGCAGTTTTTCCCCAACAAAGTGCCTCCAGCTGTCGCAAAACTACATCTCCCAGCATGCCTGGACAGCCTTTGGCAACCACTGGAGGCACACTCTTTGGAAAACATTGCCCTATGGGGACAGAAAAATTGGAAAAAAAAGTGAAAAGAAAATGTAACATTTTTTTAAAGGGGTACTCTGTTGGTAAAGATTTTTATATATTTTTTTTTAACCCCTTAAGGACTCAGCCCATTTTGGCCTTAAGGACTCAGACAATTTAATTTTTACGTTTTCATTTTTTCCTCCTCGCCTTCTAAAAATCATAACTCTTTTATATTTTCATCCACAGATTAGTATGAGGGCTTGTTTTTTGCGCGACCAGTTGTCCTTTGTAATGACATCACTCATTATATCATAAAATGTATGGCGCAACCAAAAAACACTATTTTTGTGGGGAAATTAAAACGAAAAACGCAATTTTGCTAATTTTGGAAGGTTTCGTTTTCACGCCGTACAATTTACGGTAAAAATGACATATGTTCTTTATTCTGAGGGTCAATACGATTAAAATGATACCCATTATTACATACTTTTATATTATTGTTGCGCTTAAAAAAAATCACAAACTTTTTAACCAAATTAGTACGTTTATAATCCCTTTATTTTGATGACCTATAACTTTTTTATTTTTCCGTATAAGCGGCGGTATGGGGGCTCATTTTTTGCGCCATGATCTGTACTGATCTGCCATGATACTACATTTGCATATAAAAAACTTTTAATAAATTTTTTATAATTTTTTTTTAATAAAATGTATTAAAAAAGTAGGAATTTTGGACTTTTTTTTTTTTTTTTCCGTTCACACCGTTAACCGTACGGGATCATTAACATTTTATTTTAATAGTTCGGACATTTACGCACGCGACGATACCAAATATGTCTATAAAAAAAATTTTTTACGCTTTTTGGGGGTAAAATAGGAAAAAACGGACGTTTTACTTTTTTATTGGGGGAGGGGATTTTTCCCTTTTTTTTTTACTTTAACATTTTTTTACATTTTTTTTTACACTTGAATAGTCCCCATAGGGGACTATTCATAGCAATACCATGATTGTTAATACTGATCTGTTCTATGTATAGGACATAGAACAGATCAGTGTTTTCGGTCATCTTCTGCTCTGGTCTGCTCGATCACAGACCAGAGCAGGAGACGCCGGGAGCCGCACGGAGGAAGGAGAGGGGACCTCCGTGCGGCGTTATGAATGATCGGATCCCCGCAGCAGCGCTGCGGGCGATCCAATCATTCATTCAAATCGCGCACTGCCACAGATGCCGGGATCTGTATTGATCCCGGCACCTGAGGGGTTAATGGCGGACGCCCGCGAGATCGCGGGCGTCGGCCATTGCCGGCGGGTCCCTGGCTGCGATCAGCAGCCGGGATCAGCCGCGCATGACACGGGCATCGCTCCGATGCCCGCGGTCATGCTTAGGACGTAAATGTACGTCCTGGTGCATTAAGTACCACAGCACCAGGACGTACATTTACGTCCTGCGTCCTTAAGGGGTTAAATCAATTGGTCCCAGAAAGTTAAACAGATTTGTAAATGACTTCTATAAAAAAAAAATCTTTACCCTTCCAGTACTTTTTAGCAGTTGTATGCTATAGAGGAAATTCTTTTCTTTTTGAATTTCTTTTTTTTGTCTTGTCCACAGTGCTGACACCTGATGCCCGTATCAGGAACAGTCCAGAGCAGGAGAAAATCCCCATTGCAAACCTATGCTGCTCTGGACAGTTCCTGACACAGACAGAGGTGTCAGCAGAGAGCACTGCGGACAAGACAAAAAATAAATTCAAAAAGAATTTCCTCTGTAGCATACAGCTGCTAAAAAGTACTGGAAGGGTAAAGATTTTTCAATAGAAGTAATTTAAAAATCTGTTTAACTTTCTGGCACCAGTTGATAAAAAAAATAAAAAATGTTTTCCACCGGAGTACCCCTTTAATAAGCCCCTCCCCTAATAAAAGGTTAAATCACCCCTCTTTTTTAACCCATTTTTATATAAAATGATGTTAACAAAAATAAACATAAACCTATTTGGAGTCCGTACTATCAAAATATAACATTAATGAAACTGTGCAGTCAATGGCATGAACGTAAATAAAAAATACCAAATACCAGGATTGCAGATTTTTGGTCACTTCATATACCAGAATTTTTTTTTTTTTTTATAAAAAGTGATCAAAAAGGCCAATAAAAAAAAGGAACCGATAAAAACTAGAGATCACGGCACAGAAAATAAGCTCTCATACAATCCTGTATACAGAAAAATAAGTTATAGGGGTCAGAGATTCTGTGGTAAAATGAGTGATGTCATGACAAAGTATAATTGTTGGCGCATAAAAGGAAGTCCCTTACTCCCAGTGCTCCTTCCTACGCGGCTGCGCTGCACCATAGAGCAACGTAACAGCACCGGAGAGTACGCGGATTACACTATACCAGGCACATGAAATGCGGAGGAGGATATAGGCTCTTTTATTCCCATTTCATAGCCAATCCCTTCTATTTTATGTTCAGCCAATGAACATGAAATGGGGGGGGGGGGGGAGAACTGTTGGCTATATGAAATGAGGGGATTGGACATGAAATAGGAGGGATTTCAGCATATGTTTGTTATCACAATCCCATATGGAAATCGCAATTTTTACCTCCATAGTCGCAAATACACATTTTCCCCAAATTGTGCAGCCCTGTTCCGCACCTATATGACCGTCACAAATCCTAGCCCAGACATGGGTCTGATCACAAAAATGAGCGGTGTCGCGAGGACCTAATGTGCTATTATTTTGTGTGATAAGACCCGCAGCTGTGGATGTAATGCATACATAGAAATGCACCTTTATTACACTGGTGGGGAGTTGGTAAAATTTAAAGGCGTACTGCAGTCTTAGCCCTCAGGATAGGGCATAAGTGTCTAATTGCAGGGGCTCCGACCGCTGGGATCCCCTGCGATCTCCCGTACGGGGACCCAGCATTGCTGGGGCTAATGCACGTTTCGTCGACCTCACTGAAGGTGACGACACCCCCCCTCCATACAGCTCTATCGGAGAGGTGGCGATGCACGAACGCTGCATCTCCGACCTCTCCCGCAGAGATACATGGAGGGGGTGTGTCGACTGCGGCCTCATGCTGTGGCTCTCCTGCATGGGGCTCTCCGGGGCCCTATACAGAAGATCGCAGGACCCCCCCCCTCTTTCCTAAAAATAAAGGGGCATCAGCACTAGATTAGCCCAGTGTTCCTGCTGTTCAGGTTCCTAGGGTACAACACCACTTACTTGAATGGGATCATTATATAGCAAGGATGCTGCTGTGCAAGGAAAAAGGCATAAATGGGATACAGCTCTAAAGCAGTCGGACCACATCTCCTTCAATCACTGAAAACCGCTTCAAATCCTGTGCATCATATATGTAAATAGACCCTAAAAAGCACTTATTTTTAAAAGCTAAATATAAATACATAATTTTGCACTGTAAGGGCACGTTCACACATACACAGATTTGATGCACAGGATTTTCTGCTGCAAATTTCAAAGTAAACTAAATGACTGAGCACAGCATCTAATCTGCAGTTACAAATCCTGCGCATCAAATCTGCGCAGGATCCTGTACGTGTGAACGTACCCTTATAAGGCTTTAAAGAAATCTCAACAATATAATTAAAGGGGTATTCCAGGCAAAACTTTTTTTTATATATATCAACTGGCTCTGGAAAGTTAAACAGATTTGTAAATTACTTCTATTTAAAAAATCTTAATCCTTCCAATAGTTATTAGCTTCTGAAGTTTTCTGTCTAACTGCTCAATGATGATGTCATGTCCCGGGAGCTGTGCATGATGGGAGAATATCCCCATAGGAACTGCTCAGCTCCTGGGACGTGAGTCATCAGAGAGCAGTTAGACAGAAAACAACAACTCAACTTCAGAAGCTAATAACTATTGGAAGGATTAAGATTTTTTAATAGAAGTAATTTACAAATCTGTTTACGGTAACTTTCCGGAGCCAGTTGATATATAAAAAAAAGTTTTGGCCTGGAATACCCCTTTAATTAGAAAAAGTAATGCCAAATCATTCCCCCCTATTGGGTGTGTCCACGACCGCTATGGGACTCTGTCGGGGAATTAAATACTGACCGCTATTGGGAGGTGTCTGCTAAGGGAGATTTCACTGTATATGCACAGTCACCACCAGTATTACTGTAGTGCCGCTAGTTTCATCACAGCTCCACTGCGTCCTCAATTCAGAACTGCGATATGTGACCACCAGTCTGGCAACCATATAAGTACAGTATATCCAGCAAAAAAAAAAAAAAAAAAAAAAAAAAAAAATATATATATATATATATATATATATATATATATATATATATATATATATAAATTTTTATTTTTTTTGTTTAGTTTTTTTTATAAGTATGGCTAAGGTTTTGTTCTGCTCTGCGACAAGCCCTGGCTATTCTCCCTTCAGTTACCATGTGTGATTTTGATGTCCTGCATTTGCAAATCTATGTGTATGACCACCTTAAGATCTTGGTCATAGGCCTGAATTAAACACTATTTTTTTTACATTTTTTTGTAGACCTTCTACTACTAAAGACATGTTTGTTTAGGGAACCACTGGGCATGATTTGGTTTTACCGAACCATCTATTAACATTTTTTTTTTTTATATATATATATTTTTATTACACTTTTTTCTGTGGGCAGAATAGAGTGCCTTATAACAAAAGAGCTGTCTTACATTAAGATTCACTTTGTTGCCCCTAGCAACCAATGACAGCTCTGCTTTCATTTTACCAGAGCCATATGAGAGACTAAAGCTGAGCACTGGTTATTATGGGCAACAAAGGGAATCCTACTGTAAAAGTGTGTCTCGTTGTATTTTTTATCATTTGGCCAGTGCTTTTAGTCAAAACCAAAAGTGGGTCCAAAACGCAGAAAAAGGTGCATATCTTTGTGTTGTTTTTTTTCTCTATCTGTTCCACTCATGGTTTTGACTAAAAACAGTGTGTGAACCTAGTAAATAATGCAGTGCCCCCAATCCTTCCGCTGTGCACATCGAAGTGGTTTTGTAGTCCACTAGCGCCCTCAGCTGGCAGTTATTATTACTAAATAATACAAAGGGTTGTGGGTGTCTCACACTATAAAGTACAATATATATCGAGGTCGCTGTGTTGCTCAATACTCTTCGTGCCAAAAAACAAACTGAGAATTTACACGACTGGATACAGCCCTCTAAGTATGCATATACTACTAAAATAAAATAATTAAAAATAACTGATATGGCTAGCTTTACTTAGGATTGAAAGTCATGTCTATAGCAACAGGGTCCTTGCCACAGACGAGATACACATATATATGAATTAGTAATAAGTGATGAGTAAAAAGATGATAAAAATCAGTATTAAGTCCAATGAAAGACCGCCTGTATAAAAATGTATATATTGTCACTCATTGCATACGGTCTATGATATAATCAGATAAGTTAAGCACAAGAGGACATAGATTTAAATTAGAGGGGCAAAGGTTTCTGCAGTAATATGAGGAAGTATTACTTTACTGAGAGAGTAGTGGATGCATGGAATAGCCTTCCTGCAGAAGTGGTCGCTGCAAATACAGTGAAGGAGTTAAAACATGCATGGGATAAGCATAAGGCTATCCTTCATATAAGGGACTATTGATAGGATTCAGATTATTGGGCAGACTAGATGGGCCAAATGGTTCTTATCTGCCGACACATTCTATGTTAAGCGTATATAAACATATGAGACAGTTGGTGCGCTGCACCACTCACCACCCAACAGCCTGCAAATAGAGCAAGGTCCCTGCAGCTTTCAGAGGAGATGTGCCATCTGAGTAGCAGTACATGAACAGAGCCGTTCTTCTTAATGCTTGCAGACTGGCATAGACATGCGTCCGGCCCAAATTTAGTCTGCTGCTCCGGAGAGTACTGCTTGTTGCGATCTGATCTTGCTGCAGGATGGCACTGATGTGCGTCCAACCGTGATGGAAGTGGCTGTAGTTGGTAGCAGTGGTTGGTGCAGTGTGGAGTGGTGGCGTCCTCGTGCTGAGTATTGCGTGCGTGGTACAGTGGTACCTAAGTAGTGAGGCTCCAGCAGTTGCGAGTGAAAAAAAAATTGTTTGGTGAATAGATTTGAAAGTTCAATAGAAAAAATAGAAAAAAACAGAGGGCACAGTCAAAATTAAGCAGACTTGAACCAAATAATATAACACAGTCCCATTCGTGTTCAGTATCCGAAGCTGCTAAGTGTAGCTACTGCCGGGGTGCTAAGTTCCAATAAAATGCAAAGATAGCATCCAATATATATGTAGTTCATTCATTCACGGGACCTCCGGGGGGCAGGGAGACATTCAGATGAGTTCTCAGCGGCTAACAGCCGTTTGCACACAGCTTCTTCCGGCCGCTCATAATTTTTTTCTAATTCATATGTATGTGGCAAGGGCCCTGCTATAGACGTGACTTTCAATCAATAGTTTAATATTTCAGGTAAAACTAGCCATATCAGTTATTTATATTTATTTTATTTTATTTTAGTAGTAAATGCATACTTAGAGGGCTGTATCCAGCTTAGTAAATTCTCCAATTATTATTACTAGCTTAAGGGTAAATTCACACTAGTCAGCACTGCTCTATTGCCATTCTGAAACTTTGAGATGAAATGTGGAAAAAAAAAAGTATAAAATCTTCATATCGTCTGTGCTGGAGTGGAGGATTCTATCCTATATGGGCAAAAGTCCAGAGGATCCTATCCTGATCACCCAATAGTGAACAGGGTGGGCTTCTAGTTCAGGAATTCATCGGCGCTGACCGGGAGAAGGACATCAGACAGGTAGGATACCTTGACAGAGGATTTTATTGTAGGTAATGCAACGCGTTTCACCACGCATGCGTGGTGAAACGCGTTGCATTACCTACAATAAAATCCTCTGTCAAGGTATCCTACCTGTCTGATGTCCTTCTCCCGGTCAGCGCCGATGAATTCCTGAACTAGAAGCCCGCCCTGTTCACCATTGTCTCATAGCAGGAAGGCTGCAGACCCGGACCATTTTCTACGCGATTACCATTGTTGTGTATGGGCTACACAACTATGTCGGGTGAGCGGTGATTCTTCCCCCTACCCTCCCCCTACATTATAGGAATTTTTCTCCACAAGGAGCGCCTCCGTCTTTTCTCTTTCCTCTACTGATCACCCAATAGGGAAATGATTAAAGAACAAAACGGAAACATTTCTGTATAATCCGCCTGTACAATCTAACAAAGCGAATACTGATTGTAGAATGATGAAAGGGGAAAAGGATGGAATCAATTATAGTTGTTTATTTTGCAGTTGGAGAAGAGACATTAAAGGGGTACTCCGGTGTAAAACCATTTTAAATCAACTGGTGCCAGAAAGTTAAACTGATTTGAAAATTACTTCTGTTAAAAATTCTTAATCCTTCCAGTATGTATCAGCTGCTGTTTACTACAGAGGAAGTTCTTTATTTATTTTATTTTTTATTTTTTTCGGTCTGTCCACAAGTGCTGTCTGCTAACACCTCGGTCCATGTCAGGAACTGTCCAGAGCAGGATAGGTTTGCTATGGGTATTTGCTCCTGCTCTGGACAGTTCCTGACATGGACAGTGGTGTCAGCAGAGAGCACTGTGGTCAGACAGAAAAGAAATTAAAAAAGAAAATAACTTTCTCTGTAGTATACAGCAGCTGATTAGTACTGTAAGAATTAAGATTTTTTTTAATAGAAATAATTTACAAATCTGTTTAACTTTCTGGCACCAGTTGATTTAAAATAAATAGTTTTCCACCGGAGTACCCTTTAAAGGGAACCTGTCGTTACTTTTAACCATCTACAACATTCACAAACATGTTTATACCTCACAGTGATCCCTACTATGCTTCCATGTCCTTTCTGGATCCTTGTACAGTAATGAGAAGTGAATTTATAAAACTTTCCATTGCCTTATCTAAATCTGGAACAGTCATCGGGGCATTCTGGGCTGGGAACTAGTCACTGCTCCCAGGGCTGTGATCATGTGTGATCGATAGCCCTGGCACGGCAGACTTCTCAGCTTCTCTTTAAAGGGGTATTCCAGTTTTTAGTTTTTTTTTTACTTTACAAGGCCTGTAAAGTTAGTGTAGTTTATAATATAGTGTCTGTACCTGTGTGTGACGGTTTTCTCACAATTCTTCTGTGATTTTCACCCCAATATTTATTTTTAACAGCATACAAAATTACTGTTGTCTCGGATTTTTCCCAGCTTGCAATGCGGCCGAGACCTGACTCGCTAGTCAGCTGATGACAGGGAGCCTGTCTGCTTCAATGGGTGAAGAGATCAATCTTCAACTAATGCAACAGCTGTAGGCAACCTGATTGAAAACCACAGGTCTTTTGTTTCAATGGGTGGGGTGGCTGATGTGTTGGAGGGAGGAAAATGGGATTGTGGGATTTGTAGTCAAAAAAAGAAAAATCAAACAGGAAATACCAGTTCACAAAAAGCTAGCCACAGTGTTATGGTAATCTCATGACATAGCATTTAGCCCCAAGACAAGCGCAGATCCTCCCTAAGCATGTCCATTACTGCCTGCCAGGTACATACTAAAATCACCTTATGGTGGATAACCCCTCAGGGGTGTGGAAATTTAAAAAAAAACTACTTGTCCAAGGGACTAAAGCGGAACACAATCTACTTGTCCCTCAAGAAAATCCACTTGTCCTGGCAGATAAAATAATTTCCACCAAAATAGTCTGATCCCCCCCACTAGACCACCAGGGATGGATATAAGATCCTTTAGACACTGCTGACAGTGGTGATCTAATGGTTTAATAGGCGATCGCAGCATGCCGGGCTATTAGAAGCGGGAGAGCTGTAGCTCCTCTTACACCCCAGACAAGCCCAGAAAAGTCTAGATGTAACTTTTTGATCACCTTATAAAAAATTTCTAATATGAAGTGACCAAAAATGAGCAATTCTGGACTATTTTTTACATTTACACCGTTCACCGTACGGTTTAATTAACATCATATTTTAATAGCCTGGACATTTCCACAATCAGCGATACCACTGATGTTTATTTTTGTACATTATTTTTATTTAAAGAAAATTGGAAACTTTTATTAGGAAAGGGGCTTATTCACATATATAGGCACTTTTTAAAATATTTTTATCACTTTTTTTCAGTCTCAATAGGGACTTATGTTACTGGGGGGGGGGGGGGGTGTTCTGCTTCTCCAGTTTGTGCTGCATTTTGTGTCAGAAAATGCTGGAAGTTGCATTTAGTTACTAGATAACTACAACTCCCAGTATGCCCTGATACAGCCTATGGTTGTGTGGGTGTTGCAGCATGTTGCACTGTATAGTACAGTTAAGGTTATTGTGTAACATGCTGGGAGTTGTAGTTTTGGTTTGTGTCAGCTGCTGAGCCATAGTCTGTGTCAAGGAATACTGGGAATTACAGTTAGTAACTACAACTCCCAGCATGCCCTGATACAGCCTATGGCTCTGCAGCTGACCCGAACCAAAACTACAACTCCCAGCATGTTGCACTTTATAGTTCTACAGTTTAGGTTATGGTCCACCATGCTTGGAGTTGTAGTTTTGGTTCGGGCGTGTTTGTGTGCATCCGTGGGGGTCTTGGTTGGTGGGTGAGTATGAAGGGGGGGGGGATTCTGGGGGTGCAATTTAGTGCGGGGGCCACTAAAAATAAATAAAATTAGTTGGACAAACTGCCTAATGCCCGACGTGACAGTCCGCTCCTATACAAAACATTCATGCATACACATATCATACATGCACCAGCCACTGCCCCCCCCCCCCACATCATACATTACATACACACATACACTCACACCATACATATACACCATACATACACCTGCCGCTGCCCACCCCACATCATACATCACATACATACACATCACACTTAGACATTAATACACACATCATACATTACATACACATCACACATAGACATCATACACACATACTCACACCATACATATCCACCAGTGTTTCCCAACCAGGGTGCCTCCAGCTGTTGCAAAACTACAACTCCCAGCATGCCCAGGGCATGCTGGGAGTTGTAGTTTTGCAACAGCTGGAGGCACCCTGGTTGGGAAACACTGATATACACCATACATATGCACACATCATACATACACCTGCCGCTGCCCCCCCATCATACATTACATACACATCACACATACACTCACACCCTACATATACAACCAACCTTCCTGCCGCCGCCTGCATTCTCGGTCTCCTCACCTGAGCCGCCATGAGTGGACATCAGAGCTGTAGTCCCGGCCGGTGTGAGGAGAGATTTCCGTCCCCCCTGCTCTGTGTCCCCCCCTGCTCTGTGTTTTCCCCGTGCAAACAAGCAACCTCCCCGTGGTGGATTAGGTCCTGTCTAGACAGAGCAGGGGAGGGGGAGGGATAGAGCTGTGTGCGGGGGATGGAGCTGTGTACGGAGCTGTCTACGTCCTCTCTCTCACCCTGCTGTGTCTTCTGAGCTCCGTCCATCCTCCGGGAGGGGAGATAAGGGGGCTCTGCAGTCAGCTGGAGGCCGCCGCCCCCTCCATACACTCTGAGTGCCGGTGTGAGGTGTAGACTTCCATCGGCTCCTGCTTCTCACACCGACATTAAAGAAAAATAAGGGGGAAGTCTGTCTGTCCCTGCCCGATACAGGGCTAAATCTATAAACAATTCACCTGCCCGGCGCCCAAAACTACTTGTCCCGGGCGTCGGGCTATAGGATTTCCACATCCCTGCCCCTTTTAAGTATTGCAGAGACCCATACAAGATGCCGAGAAATCTGCCCTGATCCTGAGGTCTAAAACATGTTAGTAATAATCCAAATGAAGAAAGGGCCCCGGCACTCAATTGCTTGTGAAATCTCAGTAATTTATTTATGCAACATACACAGCATACAGACAGGTACGCGTTACGGCTCAATAGCCTTTGTCAACCATGTCATGGTCAAGACATGGTTGACAAAGGCTATTGAGCCGTAATGCGTACCTGTCTGTATGCTATGCATGTTGCATAAATAAATTACTGAGCTTTCACAAGCAATTGAGTGCCGGGGCCCTTTCTTCATTTGGATTATTGCTATATTTGGTCCTCGGGCACCTACCACCTATTTGCAGTGCCGACCTTCTCTGGACTTTCATTCATAAAACATGTTAGTGACTGTTGCAGAAGGTCAAAAGTAATGACGGATTCTCTTTAAAGGGGTAGTCCACTGGCCAGCATTCGGAACTAAATTTTCCAAACACGGTTTTCGCGCTGTTGGGGTCGGCCACGCCCCTCGTGACATCATGACCACACACCCTCAATTTAAGTCTATGGGAGGGGGCGTGACGTCAATAGACTTGCATTGAAGGGGTGTGGCCCGTGATGTCACGAGGGGCATGGCTGACCCCCCACAGCGCAAAAACAGCGTTCGGAACATTTAGTTCTGAATGCTGGCCAGTGGACTACCCCTGTACAAGTGTTGCCAGCCAGGATATATGGCAGTGGTGGGGGATTAGGTAAGTGTGACAAAAAAAATAAGCAGAACTGCTACTTACAGATTGAAATCCCTGCTCCTTCTAGTCTTATGGTAGGGTCACACGTAACGGATCTGCAGCATATTTTACGCTGCAGATCCGCCGGTGATCTGATCCATTTTGTGCCTGGCCTGCTCGCATCGGCAATCCGCCACTACGAGCAGCCACACAGAGGGTCGGCGAGTGCACTTTGATATCACGGAGCAGCCGCGATGTAAGAGTGCACTCGCCGACTCGCAGGCCCCCTGTGTGGCTGCTCGTAGCGGCCGTGGTGGGGGATTAGGTAAATGTGACAAAAAAATAAGCAGAACTGCTACTTACAGATTGAAATCCCTGCTCCTTCTAGTCTTATGGTAGGGTCACACGTAATGGATCTGCAGCGTATTTTACGCGTGACCCTACCCTTCAGGGTCCAGTGGGCAGTGTCACTCAATGATAGGATCATCTACTGGACTCCTCAGCATGGAAAGATTGGAAATTTCAATCAATAAATGAGAAGTTCTACTGAATATTTTCCCACAAAGATATACATCAATCTGCTCAGCTCTTCCTGCTCTTTATGATATTGGCAGATCAGACTGCATTTACAATGTTATTGGTTCCCTCTGACCCTTTCCACCCTATGGCATATAGTTAAGCCATAGGTGGAAATATATTAGCGGGACATGACGTATATTTACATCATGTAGCATTTAACCTTCTTTTATACAAGAGCAGGAGCTGCGTTTACCTCAATAGTGTGAAATAGCTGATAGCAGCAGCCAGGAGGCGCCTTTAATACCGGGCAGCAGAGATCATGCCCATGCCCAGCAGTAACCCTTTAGATCCCACAGTCTAAATTGATCCCCAAAGTTGGGGAAGCCAATCGGGACCACTGCTGGGTACCGATCAGCTAAGATGATGGCCAGAGGGCCCCTACAAGTGAATGGTGTAAATGTAAATAAAAATATTACCAAAGTCCAGAATGGCTGATTTTTGGTCACTATTTATACCTGAAAAAATTTATAAAATATGATCAAAAAGTCCCATCAAAACAAAATGGTAAAAATGATTAAAACTGCAGATCATAGTGCACATACAGCCCTGTATACGGTACAAAGTGTTTACAGGCGTCAGAATAGGACAACATTTTTTTTTACAAAAAGCTATAATTTATTAAAAGTAGTTGAAATTGTAATGATGTATAAAATGTCATTTTAATAAAGTGCACTGCTTAGATGGAAAAAAAACCCACCTAAAAGTTGCAAAATTGCTTTTTTATTTGTATTTTGCTCAACAAATATTCTTTTTTGGCCTAGCTGTAGATTTTTATGAAATAAGTGATGTCATTACAAAGTACAAATAGTCCCACATAAAACAAGCCTCATATGGACCTGTAGGGGAAAAATTGATAGCGCTATGGATTTCAAAATGAGAGGAGAAAACAAATGGTGCTTTATAAAGGCCAAAACAAGGTTGAATCAATAAAGAGTTAAGGTATTATCCCTTGGACCTTTTTTAATCTGACTAGATCCCTGTAGAAATGAAGTTATAAAGCTTTTTAATATACTTTAACCCCTTAATGACAATGGACGTAAATGTACGTCATGGTGACGTGGTACTTAGCGCACCATGAGGTACATTTACGCGCCACCATGATCGCGAGCACCGGAGCGGTGCTCGCGTCATGCCCGGCAGGTCCTGGCTGCAATCAGCAGCCAGGGACCCGCCGGTGATGGCCGACATCCGCGATCGCGCGGATGTCCGCCATTAACCCCTCAGATGCCGTGATCAATACAGATCACGGCATCTGCAGCAGTGCTGTACTTTGAATAGATGATCGGATCGCCCGCAGCACTGCCGCGGGGATACGATCATCCAGCATGGCGGCCGGAGGTTCCCTCACCTGGCTCCGGCCGTCTGCTCTGGTCTGAGATCGAGCAGACCAGAGCAGAAGATCACCGATAATACTGATCAGTGCTATGTCCTATACATAGCATTTAACAGTATTAGCAATCAACTGATTGCCATGGGGACATAAAAAGTATAAAGGAAAAAAAAAAAAAAGGAAAAAAATATGTAAAATAAAAAAGGAAAAAAATTGAAAAATCCCCTCCCCCAATAGAAAAAAATTATTAATACACATTTGGTATTGCCGCGTACGTAAAAGTCTGAACTATTAAAGTATATTGTTAATTATCCCGTACGGTTAACGGCATGAACGTAAAATAATAAAAAAGTGCCCAAAATTGCTGCTTTTTTTGGTCACATTTTATTCCAAAAACATTTTTATAAAAAGTAAAACCTGAGCAAAAATGGTACTGATAAAAACTACAGATCATGGCGCAAAAAATGAGCCCTCATATCGCCCCATATACGGAAAAATGAGAAGGTTATAGGTGGTCAAAATAGGGCAATTTCAAACATACTAATTTTGTTAAAATAGTTTGAGATTTTTTTTAAGCGTAGAAAAGCATATAACATGGGTATCATTTTAATCGTATTGACCCACAGAATAAAGAAAACATGTCATTTTTACCAGAAAGTGTACAGCGTTAAAACAAAACCTTCCAAAATTTGCTAAATTGCGGTTTTCTTTTCAATTTTCCAACATAAATAATATTTGTTTGGTTGCGCCGTACATTTTATGGTAAAATAAGTGATGTCATTACCAAGTACTATTGGTGATGCAAAAAAACAAGCCCTCAAATGGGTCTGTGGATGGAAATATAAGAGAGTTATGATTTTTAGAAGGCGAGGAGGAAAAAACGAAAATGCAAAAATAAATTTGTCTGGTCCTTAAGGCCAAAATGGGCCTGGTCCTTAAGGGGTTAAAGGGGTATTCTGGCCCTAAGACATCTTATCCCCTATCCAAAGGATAGGGGATAAGATGTCTGATCGCGGGGTAGGGCTGGGTGGTATACTGATTCATACCGAATACCGACATTTTTGTGCTGCACGATATGAATTTTAACCCATACCGCAATACCGGTTTGGCCCCTCCCCTCTCGGGAATGAATGAATTAGCCCAGTGCTGCGCTGTCCCCACATCGAGGAACTAATCATATGTTGCCCGCGAGCGCTGTTCTGCCCCCCAATTAATTATCAGCCCAGCGCTATCCCCATCCTCCTGTTTGTTGCGGCCGCCGGCGCTGACACTCTATACCAGTGGTCTTCAACCTGCGGACCTCCAGATGTTGCAAAACTACAACTATTAGCATGCATGCTGGGAGTTGTAGTTTTGCAACATCTGGAGGTCTGCAGGTTGAAGACCACTGCTCTATACTGTGTGGTATCCCTATGCCCGGGCTGCAAAAAATAAACAAAATAAACTTTATTTTACCTCCCGTTGGTCCGGTACCGGCCTAATCTGCTTCCTAGGGAATGAAACGTCGGACAGCCGTCAGCCTATCACCGGCCGCAGCGATGTTCCGCCTCGGCCGCTGATAGGCTTAGCCCACTGTCATGTAAGAAGCCGTCCAGAGCTCCTTACATGATAGGGGCTCAGCCTATGAGCGGTCGAGGTGGAACATCGCAGCGGCCGGTGATAGGCTGACGGCTGGCCGACGTTCCATTCTCCAGCGTAAGACAGACGTAGGAACATCCGTTAGTTTATTTTGTTTACCTTGTGCCAGTGTCGGCGGCCGCAACAAACAGCAGGAAGAAGGCAGCGCTAGCGGGTGACATGTGAGTATTTACCCCAATGGGGCAGCGCTGGGCTGATAATACATTTTTTTTGGGGGGGAGGGAGGGAGGAGGAGGAGGAAATACCGTTATATACCGTGGAACCACCGAAAGTCACAAAAATACTGTGGTACACACATTTGGTCATACCGCCCAGCCCTATCGCAGGGGACCCCCCGCAATCTCTCATGCAGCACCCACCTGTGTGAGCTGCATGCAGCGCTGGAGGCTCCGAGTCTGAAGCCTCATAACCATGGGGCTGGAGTATCGTGACATCACGACTCCGCCCCCGTGTGACGTCACACCCCCCTCAATGCAAGTCTATGGGAGGGGGCGTGACAGCCGTCATGCCCCCTACCATAGCCTTGCATTGAGGGGGGCAGGGCATGATGTCACAAGGGGGCGGAGTTGTGACATCAAGATACTCCGGCCCATGGTTGTGAGGCTTCAGACACGGAGCGATCATCGCTTCCTGAAGCTGAGACAGGTGGGTGCTGCATGAGAGATTGCGGGGTCCCCAGTGGCGGGACCCCCGTGATCAGACATCTTATCCCCTATCCTTTGGATAGGGGATAAAGATGTCTTGGGTCAGAGTACCCCTTTTAAGTTCTTGACAGTTTTAAAGACCTGTTTGCGGTCAGTGAATTAGGGCACTTTTATGTATTGCAGCAGAAAATCTAGTATGGGAAATTCTGTATGAACTAAATGTATCTGGAGCCCAGGTAAGTAACTGGCAGGGTAATAAGTAGACTGGATGAAGTTGTGTTCTAGATCGCTGACAGCAAATATATGCTAGCATATTGTATTTACATTCAGGGTGTTATTTTTTTGGAAGGACATTGAAAAGGCACTAAAAGTGGACTTAAATAGAGTATGCAATAGATTTTTCTGTTGAAAGAAATCTGTTTTGTACCTGTATCATGAAAACTCAGGCTCAGAGTATGCCCTTTGGATTTCTATGTCTGGCTCGATAAACCCATAAAACCAACCTAAACTCTCCACAACTCATGACAAAAGTGCATCGGTTGGCATCCATTGTTTAGTCCAGCAATCATTAATTGTGCAAGCCAGACAATGAAATGCGACAAGATGCATTTCCCTGTCCCGTGCACGTCCAGCTTGTAAACTGTCCTATTTAAATGGGATCAGTCTTAAAATCAGTTTCCCGTAGGTTTTTTTTTAATTTATTTTATACAGCGCCTGACAGAAAACCCTGCCAGACAATGCACATGTGTAAAGAGTGCCTAAAATGTATGCCACACGGTGGTATGTAAAACAGTGTGATGTGGTTTGGGGTGGAATTGATGTGTTGAAAAATGTGTGGATTATGTTACATAATCAGCTTGAAAATCTGCCATGTGAACCTTTTTAGGCTTCTGTGAGATCTATCCATTTAAAGGGGTACTCCGGCTCCAAGACATCTTTTCCCCTATCCAAAGGATAGGGGATAAGATGCTGATCGCGGGGGTCCCGCTGCTGGGGACCCCCGCAATCTAGCATGCAGCACCCACCTGTAAGCACTGCTGGAGGCTCTGTGTTATGTCTCCCAACCACAGGGACGGAGTATTGTGACATCACGACTCTGCCCCCATGTGACATCACACCCTGCCCCCTCAATGCAAGTCTGAGAGCTTCCAGCAATGCTTACAAGTGGGTGCTGCATGCTAGATTGCGGTGGTCCCCAGCGGCAGGACCCCCACGATCAGACATCTTATCCTTTTGGATAGGGGATAAGATGTCTTAGGGCCGGAGTAACCCTTTAATAACTACATATGAAGTTGGATGTTCCTTAGGGTAGGTTTCCCTTTTTCTTCCTGATGGGGAGCCCATTGTACCATTGATAAAAGACCTTTAAGTTACAAAAGGCACCTTTAGCTTTTTTTTGTTTTTTGAGGGAGACCAATGCTAAAGCCAGCCATACAAATAAGACAAATGTTGGCTAAGACCAGGAAGGGATTCGGTGACCTTCTAATGGGTCTGGTGGCCTCTTGGCTCTTAGGTAACTGTGGATTTGAAATGAAAGTAGGTAGGAAATTCAATTGAATAGGGCAAGCTGCAATGCTAGATGCAGCCTATGGACAAGGCTGGTGCTGTTTCTAGTTCAGGACAACCCCATTAAATAAAGGTAACCAAAAATCATATTGTACTTTTACAACTTTAGGCCATAGTGCTTCATAACATTCGCTGCTTTATCTGCTTTGGTGTCAGTTCATGTAGTTGCGGTGTGAAAAGTGACTTTCGCCGTACTTGTAGGTGACAGTATCTTCTAACTAGTGAATATTTGTTTTGCATTTGGAGATCTGTCTTCTTTGAAAAACCCAGATGTTCTTTGAATCTTTACGCAGAATTGTTCTGAGTATCTAGTACAGACAGACTGAAACTGTTTGCACGTAAATGTTCATAGACGCTCAGGAAAGCCCCAGTCAGGGTACCTAAATAACTTGTGTAGCACATATCACAATTTTATTTAATAATACGTATGTAAACTTGTATAATAAAAGCTATTACCACCCATGTTAATGCTCGTGTAATCTATTATGTTACAAAAGTAAAATACATAAAAGCGTGACATGCAAATTACAAAAGGAACTGAAATCTTCAGAACTATCAGATTCTTCCCTTGCTTAGGGGGTTTCCCAAATAGTTTTAGGACTTAAAGGAGAACTACGGGATTGAAAAATGTATCCCCTATCCTAAGGATAGGGGATAAGTTTCAGATCGCGGGGGGTCCGACCGCTGGGGCCCCCCACGATCTCCCGTACGGGGCCCTGGCTCTCTGGTTAGAGAGGGCGTGTTGACCACCGCAAGAGGCGGCGGCCGACACGCCCCCTCCATACACTGCTATAGGAAAGGCGGAAATTGCCGAAGGCAGCGCTTCGGCTCTCCCGTAGCAGTAAATGGAGGGCGTGTGTCAGCCGCCGCCTCATGTGGTGGTCAACACGCCCTCTCTAACCAGAGAGCCGGGAGATCGTGGGGGGCCCCAGCGGTCGGAGCCCCGGCGATCTGAAACTTATCCCCTATCCTTAGGATAGGGGATAACATTTTCAATCCCGTAGTTCTCCTTTAAAAATGGGAAGTGTAGCTAAACACTGATCAGTAGAGATCTAGAAGATCCATAGATATTGTGAGAATTGACTGCTATACTGACTGTTCAGGAAGAGGTGCCTGCACTGACTAGTAGTTTTTCTAATCCTATAAAAAAAAAAAAAAACATTTTGTTACAGAAACAGTTCCATATGTGTCTGCAGGTTGTCCGGTATTGCAACTTAGTTTAATTTAAGTGAACTCAACGGAGGGGCAGTGGCAAGCACAACCCATGGACCAGCATAATTTAAAGGGGTATTCCAGGAAAAAACTTTTTTTCTTATATCAACTGGCTCCAGAAAGTTACAGATTCGTAAATTTATTTCTATTAAAAAATCTTAATCCTTCCAATAATTATCAGATGCTGAAGTTGAGTTGTTGTTGTTTTCTGTCTGCTGACATCTCTGCTTGTCTCAGGAACTGCACAGAGTAGAATAGGCTTGCTATGGGGATTTGCTTCTAAACTGGGTGGTTCCCGAGACAGGTGTCATCAGAGACCACTTAGACATAAAAGAACTCATCTTCAGCAGCTCATAAATACTGAAAGGATTATGATTTTTTAATAGAAGTAATTTACAAATCTGTTTAACTTTCTGGAGCCAGTTGATAAATCAAAAAAAAAATTTCCTGGATAACCCCTTTAACTAAATCCTTCTTCAAATTAGCCTTTGTTTCATGCCCACATTATTACCTTGTTTGTGTTTTTCCTTGTATGATGAGATGTGCTGTATGCTTAAAGACCACCCAATATCACCCCTCTGCTTATCCCTTCTCATGTTGTTTAGGGGACAGGCAGACAAGTCACTGGCAGACACATCTGTTCCGACCTTATTTTCTGACAGATGTCAATGACAGTCATCTTGTGGTGTGTCAACATTAAGCACCATATCCTTCTTACCATATATCCTTCACATGGGTTTGTTCATCTAGGAGCTAAATTTTACTTTGTGGAAGCCTGTAGATTTTCCACATACAGTTGATAGACTTGTCTAAGGCTGCATTCACATCATGGTTTGTCTCTATGGCTGGGAAATTTCAAAACCGGGCACTCCCGTATCCCAGCCGGACAGACGCCAAATCTCATTCACTTAAATGAGCCGACCGGCTAATTTTTGCCCAGTATCTGTTTTTTTTTGACCGGACTTAAAACCGTGATATGCTACGGTTTAAGTCCGGTCACAAAACCGGATACAGGGCAAAAATGAGCCGGTCGGAGTCACTATCTGACTCCGGTCGGCTCATGTAAGTGAATGAGATTTGGCATAGTGACTAACCCTGATGTGAATGCAGCCCAATATATGTGGCATATAAGCGGATGTTTACTCAGATAACCCATGAAGAACCCAACCCAAAAATGAGGTTTTATGGTCATTAAATAGCTTTGAGTGCACGGATAACAGACCTTTTCACAGTTCTGGAAATCCGTCAGATGGATTAAACATGAATTCTCTGAGGTAGAAGTGTGGTGGCTATGTATAATATATGCTTTTTTAATGCAATAAATAAAGTAGTTAATAGTCCAAGCAATAGTTCTTCACATCTGACTCTTCACTTTTTATTTTTATTTTTATTTTTTAAGTTCGGTACTGAAGACCCCCCCCCCCCCCCCAATGTGTCATGATCAACTTGACAGTCCCTTCTAGCAGCCTCTGTTCTTCAGATGTTGTGCTGCATGTTTCGCAGAAGAGCACCCCTTATAGTCTTGTGTGTTTGTCATCACGGGAATTGTAAAATAGGGCATAGTTCCCATCTGCATTTGACTGTCATTACTTATTTTTTTACCTCAGAAGTAGTGCAGCATGAAGGAAACCTTGACAGGCCCTAATATATCACATAATGGTTCAGGCACCAAAGTAAATGGAAACCAAAGTACAGAAGAGAGCAGAGCCTAAGATGTGAACTTGCTATTTTTAAGTGGAGTAAAGTTAGCGTTCTTTGATGAAGTGACCCTGCAAATAGCTTCCCACATCTTGCCTCGCTGGACCCCTTTGTTAATAGCTATTGTGGTTTGTATCCCTGAATATCTGGGGTTTATAACGTACACCTTATTCTTGATGAATCGTGCAATTGTAGTTCATCTATTTTTGCTTTTGTCCACTAAGAGCAAACTTGCGGTTTGCTGCTTCCTTACCTGAAGCAAATGTGTAACATCTGTAACCACAAAATGTAACCTTAGCAGCGATTGATAATGTGGTATGTAAATGACACTTGTCTAGTGAAAAAGACTCAAGGAGAATTCAGTTTTTATATTAGTATTGCCAGTGTCATGTAAATGAATATATTCACTATCACTGTACAATATATTTAGCGAACATACGTATTTACATCAAAAGGGTTATCTAAGCTTGAAACTACCCATTTGGGAACCTCATTGCAATATCCCCTTTTTGCCCTCCAATGTAAGAATATTTATAGAGAAGGGATTTGGGTTATTTACAGTAAGGTAACTCTTACCCAGATCCATGATCTGGTTCCGGAGATACCTGTTGCATTAGCCTCCATTGCTATTGCTGACTTTGTGCAATGGAGACGGAACCCAGTGTCCTGCTTCAGTACCCCGATGTGATTGTCTTCTGGCACAATGGCCATAGTTAAAAGAAACTCCAGCTGGAGGAGTTTTCTTCTAACATTACAGTGGATTATCGTGCAACAATGTCAAGTAAAAATATGTGCAAGTAATGATCGTAAACAGTACAAACAAAATCACATTAACCTCTTAAAGGAGATCTGCCATGTTAGACAGGTATCCCTTATCCGCAGGATTGGGGATAGATAGGTGTCTGATCATGAGGGGTCCAAACGCTGTGACCCCTCCCAGGATCTCCTGTCCAGGGCCGTTCCGTCCAGGTGGCATGTCGACCGCAATATGACTCCGCAACAGACACGCCTTCTCAGTGTACGATCATGGCCATAAATGTTGGCACCCCTGACATTTTTCTAGAAAAGGAAGTATTTCTCACAGAAAAGGATTGCAGTAACACATGTTTTGCTATACACGTTTATTCCCTTTGTCTATATTGGAACTAAATAAAAAAAGGAGGGAAAAAAGCAAATGTCACACCAAACTCCAAAAATGGGCTGGACAAAGTTATTGGCACCCTTTCAAAATTGTGGAAAAATAAGATTGTTTCAAGCATGTGATGCTCCTTTAAACTCTCCTGAGGCAAGTAAAAGGTGTGGGCAATATAAAAATCCCACCTGAAAGCAGATAAAAGGGAAGAAGTTCACTTAGTCTTTGCATTGTGTGTCTGTGTGGGCCACACTAAGCATGGACAACAGAAAGAGGAGAAGAGAACTGTCTGAGGACTTGAGAACCAAAATTGTTCAAAAATATCAACTATCTCAAGGTTAAAATTCCATCTCCAGAGATCTAGATTTGCTTTTGTCCACAGTGTGCAACATTATCAAGAAGTTAGCAACCCATGGCACTGTAGCTAATCTCCCTGGGCGTGGATGGAAGAGAAAAAATTATGAAAAGTGTCAACGCAGGATAGTGCAGATAGTGGATAAGCAGCCCCAAACAAGTTCCAAAGATATTCAAGCTGTCCTGCAGGCTCAGGGAGCATCAGTGTCAGCGCGAACTATCTGTCGACACAGAGACAAAAAAAGCAAGACTACATTTGCCAAAATGAACTTGAGTAAGCCAAAATCCTTCTGGGAAAACATATTGTGGACAGATGAGACCAATATAGAGCTTTTTGGTAAAGCACATCATTCTACTGTTTAACGAAAACGGAACACAGTACCTAGAGTGAAATATGGTGGAGGTTCATTGATGTTTTGGGTTGTTTTGCTGCCCCTGGCACTGGGTGCCTTGAATGTGTGCAAGACCTAATGAAATCTGAGGATTACCAACGGATTTTGGGTCGCACTGTACAGCCCAGTGTCAGAAAGCTGGGTTTGCGTCCGAGATCTTGGGTCTTCCAGCAGGACAATGAACCCAAACATATGTCAAAAAGCACCCAGAAATGGATGGCATCAAAGTGCTGGAGAGTTCTGAAGGGGCCAGCAATGAGTCCTGATCTAAATCCCATTGAACACCTGTGGAGAGATTTTAAAATTGTTGTTGGGAAAAGGCGCCCTTCCAATAAGAGACCTGGAGCAGTTTGCAAAGGAAGAGTGGTCCAACATTCCGGCTGAGAGGTGTAAGAAGCTTATTGATGGTTATAGGAAGCAACTGATTTCAGTTATTTTTTTCCAAAGGGTGTGCAACCAAATATTAAGGGTGCCAATAATTTTGTCAAGCCCATTTTTGGAGTTTGGTGTGACATTATGTCCAATTTGCTATTTTTCCTCCCTTTTTGGTTTACTTCCAATACACACAAAGGGAATAAACATGTGTATAGCAAAACATGTGTTACTGCAATCCTTTCCTGTGAGAAATACTTCATTTTCTTGAAAAATTTCAGGGATGCCAACATTTACGGCCATGACTGTATTTCTATGGGAAAGGCAGAGGTGCAGCGTTTGTGCATCCCCCACCTCTCCCATAGAGCTGTATGCAGGGGGCGTGTTGTTGACCTCAGTGAGGATGAAGACACATGCAGTAGCCACGGCAATGCCGGGTCCCCGTACGGGAGATCGCAGGGGGGTCGCAGCAGTCAGACCCCACATGATCAGATGCTTTTACCCTATCCTGAGGATAGGTGATAATTGTCTAAGATTGCAGTACTCCTTTAAAGATGTAGCTCATTTTAGCCTTAAGGCCAATTTTCACTTTGGGGTTTTCATTCATCTTTACTCAACAATAAATTGATGAAGTGTTCACAGGTTTTTTGGCTTTTACAGTCATAATGCTTCAGATATGGGATAAAGAGGAGTGGGATGGGGTGCAGGGAAGAAAGGTGAAGGACTAAAGTAGACATGGAGGGGAGAGGAATGTTGAGAAGACTAAAATGGGTTATTCAGGATTAGAAACAGAGCTACATTTTTCAAAAAACAGCACCACCTCTGTCTTCAGGTTGTGTGTGGTATTGCATTCTCCGTTTCAGTGAAGTAACAGCCAAGTTGCAATTCCATACACAACATGCAGACAAGAGTGGTGCAAATTTTGAAAGAAATCCGCTCTGTTTCTTTTCCTGGAAACCGCTGTTAACCATGGATTATACCTCTAGCCATCACTTAGCCGTGTGTATAAAGTATGGAGAAAGTAGTATGGAGGCATAGTGCAGTATAGTGCGTCAGGGGGTAGTTATACCACCTGGTCTACACCTTGTGAAATTTTTTGTAGACAACCCTTGTTTTATGAACCACGTTCTCATAAACAAAGTGTTAACAAGTTTCTTCCATTGTGACAGTCTCTGTCTTGGTGGTCGCTTACTAATGGCATTGGGTCATGAGTGTCGACCTCAGTCCAGAATTAACAGAAAAATGAACAATCCCAGCTTAGGTGCCTAAAATCAGGAAAATGGAGTATGATGTCCAACAGGATAAGTGTATGATTTGCAGTAGAAGAAACCTACGTATGTGAAATGTTTTGTCCTGTATATTCAGTAAAATTATACAACTATCAATGGACACTTTGTTCTGTGGTCCCTTAAGACCCCCCCCAGCAATCAAATATTGGTGGGCTAACCAAAGAATAGGCCTCTGGTGTAATACTTGGGCTAACTCTTTATCTATTTGTAGAATGACTTTGAAAGGGGAACGTGTGTGTTTTCAGTCACTACAGATCTGATATTGTGAAGATCATAAGTGGTTGCCATACACATTGGCTTGAAGTGGTTATAATAAGTAACATACATACCATTAGCATTTCTTAGCAGTATAGTAGAACAGAAGAGGGTGACCTAGTCCTGGATAGGGAATATTTTTTTGTAGACTCTGCCTGTGAAGTATATTTTCCAGCAGTACATTTAAAGTGTAGATTTGAAAGCGGGTTACTTGTCGTGTACAGATCTGATGAGTCACATGATGGTTTCTCCTACGCTGAAAAGCTAATTTCAGAATTGGTCGCTTCCTGTTAACATACATTAGTGCATTATGGGAGCACAGAAAAGTTATTTAAGTTGTTCCATAAGAGAAAAGGAATGGCTTTCTGTCTCCAAAAATGGAGTTTTAAAGTGAGAACGGCTGATAGAGAAAAAAACACCAATTTACCTGAACTGAGCAGCAACTGAACCATTAAGAGACCATTAAGTTGTCTCCTCCCCACTAATGTTGCCTTCTTTCCTTTATGCTTTTTCACTGCAACACTGAGGTAGAGTTACTGCAGCCGCACTCCCTCCTCCTTCTCTACGTACATGTACAGTATCCTGCACAGGATTGAAAGCTGCAGATTACAATGTAAACTAAATGAAAGAACACAGCTTCAAAACTGCAGCTTTAAATCCTGCTCAAGAGTACTCCGGGATAGAAAACCTTATCCCCTATCCTAAGGTGATCACCGCGCCCCATTCAGTAGGAGAGGCACAGTGTCTGGCAAGAGATCAAGCCCATCGGTCTGACCCCCTGCAATCTGATTTTTTGTTCCTTCTGTTCTTAGGATAGCGGATACGTTTTTATATCCGGAAACTATGAACAGGATACTGCACCTGTGAATAGACCCTTACACTAGTCAGATTTGGTCCCAATCATACAGGTACATACAAGTCTTTGCATATTTTTATTTTTTGAAATTAGAAATGATCACTTCATTTAGTTTAGTTGACAGTTTTGTTCAAGTCATTTGTAGGATTTTTTTTTTCTCAATAGACCAGTCGGTTATCCATCTCAGCTCAATAGGTAGAGCTAGTATCTTTCTAGATAATCTGTAAAGTATTTGCAAAGGATGTACTTTTACTTCCCATACACCACGGCTACAGTACATCTTCGTTGTGGCCAGACTTTTTATAAAAAGGTTAAGCTTGTGTGGCAAGAGCCAAGCCCCAGACGTTTGTGGTTCAGAAGATAAAAGTTAATAACTAGGCAGTCTTTCTAACCTTAAAACCAATTGTGGTTACAATCACAACTACTATACACAACTGAAATGTTCTCAAGAGAATGAGCATGTCCTTATTTCTACTTCTACAGGGTATTTTCCTCATCTTCAGTTTAGACTTTTCTGTGGCCTTATCAATGATTTAATGTCTGTTAGCTTCTTTATATGTAAATGTGTGCAACATATAGACTTATGGAATGTATATAATGTAAGAAGGATTAGCGGAATATGACTACAATTTAGGAGTTTAGTCTTTTCCTTCCTTGACAAATGGAAAAGATAAAGAACAATTGTATCTGACCTTACCATGTGACAGTATATGGTACAGAATCAACGTTTACAGGGTTCCGTAGAAGTCTAGTGCATAGGTTGCATTTTTGCAAAGTACTCAGATATATTTTGGGTGCTTTCCCATCCCAGATATACTAGTGAATCAATATATATAAAACTCAATGTGTGTGTGTGTGTGTGTGTGTGTGTGTGTGTGTGTGTGTGTGTATGTATGTATGTATGTATGTATGTGTGTATATGTGTATGTTCCACAAAAACTTTCAAACGGCTAAAGATATTAACATGAAACTTGGCACACGTTACTTATGTCAACAACAAACATAGGATAGGTAATTTAACCCATACTCACCCCCATTTGCCAGGGGCGGGGCTTATGTTTAAAGTCCCATGCAAGTCGATGGGAAATATATGTTACTGCATAACTTCCAAACAGCTGGAGATATTTCGATAATACTTGGTCACGTTACTTATATGTCCACTTAAAATATAGGATAGTTAATTTAACCCTTAACTACCCCCATTTGTGAGGGTCAGGGTTTTTAAAAGTCCCATGTAAATCAATGGGAAATGTATGTTTCCATCTAATTTCCGTTAGGCTGGAGATATTTCATTACCTGGTACACATATTACGAGTCGGGATATGAGGACACAGGAGGTTGGGATATGAGGTCGGGATATGACAACAATATATGAGGACTGCATATGAAGTCAAAAGCTTCCTCCTTTGTTTATTTTCCTCCCCAAAAGGATTAGGAAGGAAAAACCGGGCAACGCCGGGTACTCAGCTAGTTTTAAATAAAATACACAACTGCAAAGTCATAAAGAGGTTCTACAGTACTGCTTATTGTCCAGAAATAACAGCCAACAGGGAGTGCTATGCATGATGTACACTGTCCAGCGCCTCTCTAGCCAGTCACCAGGTTGGAGGACGTTTTACATTGCATACCACTTCCTAACATTCTAGAATTAATGCAGCTTGCACTTGTTTTTGTATTGTATTTAGAATACAAGTTTAAATGGAAGAATAAGGCCTTGTTTACACCATGATCTGTGCCTTCAAGCTACGGATACATCAATGTCAAATTGACATCCTGACCTGTCCATGCTCAGACACGGCCCCATTAATTTTTAATAGCCAAAGTGTAGTCAGCTGGTGAATACGTTTAGATGATTTCCCCAGCTTACTCAAGTTTTGGCTCAAACAAATCAGACAAATCTCAAATAAGCTTGGAAAATTACATGAAAGTAGTCACTAGCTGACTACACTCAGGCCATTGGAATGAATGTTGCCCCTGCCTGTCCAAGCACAAACTTGTTGGTATGTTGACATTATCCTAACATGTCCGTGCTCCGTGGCACCAATTATGGAATGAACCTAGCCTCACTATTGACTGTTAAAAAAGGCCTGTGCACTCTCCTGACGTGTCTGATTTAGTAAATACTTGCATTGCTGGAGCATATTTTCTTAAATTTTCCTATTGGAAATATATACAGTGATCCCCCAACTTACAATGGCATAAACATACAATAGTTTCAACATACAATGGTCTTTTCTGGACCATTGTAACTTGAAACCAGACTCAGCATACAATGCTACGGACAGTCCAGATCTGCGTAATGTGCCAGTGGCTGGAAGAACTGACCAATCAGAATGGGCATTTTACTGGTAAAACCCCTGTATTACTGAAGTGCATGCACTGACTGGCTTTCTGGTAGCGCCTCCTACAGTACAGGGAGGTAGTACATGTTCTGCACTACTCCCTACTACTATTTTTTTTTTAATGTTTTTATTTGTTTTTTAAATAAAAAAAAAAAAAAAAAAAACATGAACAAATTCAAACAATCCTCTGGGGATCACACCACCCCTTATGCAGTATGAGAGTACAATAAGCCAAAGAATATAGGATGCAGGAACATTGCATAACTTAAACAAGCTACAAGGACTATATTCCAGTCCAGTTAGTAAGGCATGGTACATCCCTGGAGAGAATACCAATAAACAGAACAAGCACAGACACAGTCACACACACATCAGAACACATCCTAGGAGCTCACCTTCCAACCCATTAACTATACTACACCTGGGAGACCACCCCCACCCCCGAACCGGAGGATCCATAGAGACATAAAGCAACATCCATGGTACCCCTACTTTGTCAAACTTCTTGGGGCATTTACGACTCGTTCTGTACTACTTTTTACCTGTGCCAGGGATAGCTGCTCCTTTGGACACCTGGGTAAGGGGGGCTCCATTTTAAACTCTTTGGGACATAGGGGAAGATTTATCAAAACCTGTCTAGAGGAAAAGTTGCCCAGTTGCCCATAGCAACCAATCAGCTTGCTTCTTTCATTTTTAACAAGGCCTCTGCAAAATGAAAGAAGCGATCTGATTGGTTGCTATGGGCAACTGCACCACTCTTCCTCTGGACAGGTTTTAATAAATCTCCCGTATTGTGTGTACTGTACAGGACCCTGAAGAAGCTCCTGTCTTCTACATACAGTGATTTACAGCTCCCAGCAGATCTTTTCTTTTTTTTTTTTTTTTATGTAAGGACTAGTTTTATCTGTATTAGTTATCTACTTATTTTTCTTTAACCCTCACTTTTTCCTATTTTTGGATGACCGTTTGGGGCTTCAGAACCAATTACCAGGTTTCCATAGAGTTATGGTCTCAACATACAATGGTCACCCTGGAATGTTGTAACTTGAGGGACCACTGTAAATGGAAAAGTGGGCGGTGTTATTGTCAGTACCCTTGATGAGTTACACCCATTATAGTAACAAAGTGCATAGCTGTGCCTAGTTGTCCATTTACTTACACATTTCCAGGAGGAGTGACAGAGGAATGGCACAATGCAGAGTTCTAAGAAAATATACTCCAGAACTGCTGTCTTATGGAGATTTCCGAGCTGACAGTTCCTTATTGAAATCTCTTACAGCTTGTCTCACACAGGCGTCATACTGGCTGCCTACTGCGTTTTTGGTGATCCAAATAGAGCAGATGACGTTTTAGCTGATCAGATCTGCAGTCTGACCAGGGCTTAATGTATAATGTATCTGTATTGTGCTTGTGTGAAAAATGCCTATTTTACTAATCATGGCAGTGGTCACTGATATGTGCCTTATTGCACACATAATACCTAGGGTATTTCAATCTATTTTTCTTCTTTAACTTGCATCTTAAACCATCAGTTGTCTAGTCATTAAACGCTGTGTAATTGTACTCTACGTAGGATCCTAATGGGGTATATTCAGGCTGCACAGGTAGGAGTTTAAGCTATGGCTGTGTATATATGTATATATCACTTCAGTGTATTATTCTGATCACGCTCACCTTGGAACCTTTGTATTTAAAACTTTTTGGGCTAAAAATATAGTCACTGTAGCCAAAGCAGAATTTGACTTCAGCAAATGTTTTTATATGAATATATTTTTTTACATTTCTTTTTACTATAGGAAAAACAAGGGAACTGCCTTTTCCAGATGCACAAATTCTTCCTAAAATTGCCAAGTTGACAGTCTCTGGAAATAAGCAAACCATGGGATTCGCTGTTCCAAGGTGTGTATAATAAAGGATATGGATGAGTACACATGTGTTACTTTGCTGCATGCCATAAAGCGGCATGTAAGTTATTTCTCAGCGTGACCGATCATCCTCAACTAGTGCTCATACTGAAGACTGTCTACTGGGTGACAGACCAGGACACGGAATTGGCCAGTCAAATTATTTTGTAGACCCCTGTACTAAGAAAAAAAAAAAAGCACAATAAAAAAAGCAAGAAATCATCAGTGGGAATCAGTAGATGAGGGACACTAAAAATGAAAAAAGGGCATACAAACAATACTCTGCTTGGTATAAAAACATACATTTGCCTGAATATATACAAGTATTCTCAACTTGAAACTGTAGATCAATAATAGAAACATCAATATGAAGGCAGCTGGGACATTATATACACAGCTTCTTCCATCTCCCCCCGGTCATGTTGTTCTGCTCAGTAAGTAGCATAGTTAACGTGTCATCTGGGACAGGATATGAGACTGCTGAGGAAGGATAGGCATGTGTACTTCACTCGGACAGGTGGGGTGAATTGAGTCAAACTTGAGAGAACAAGGCATTACAGCAGGAAGATTCTGTAGGTAACAAGTGCAAAGATGAGTAATATCTGTGTCCGTTACTTAAATCATTTGGGGTTTTGCATTTTTCTATATGTGAATGGCCGTTAAAGTCTCAGCCAGGTTGCGCTTGTAGCAGTTTGCAGACCTTTTTTGATCCGTATCCTAAACTCAGTCAATTTAGGTTTAGTTTGTTTTTCATGGGTGGAACAGGTTTACACATATTGGGATGTTTAGAACACATAGAATAATTTATACTAAACAACATATAACAACATGATTATATGACAATAATGTGACCTACATACCAATTTGCAATTACAGTGATCCCTCAACTTACAATGGCCTCAACATACAATAGTTTCAACATATAATGGTCTTTTCTGGACCATTGTAAGTTGAGACCAGACTCAACATACAATGCTACGGACAGTCCAGATCTGTGAAACGTGTCAATGGCCGGAAGAACTGACCAATCAGAATGGGCATTCACTGGTAAAACCCCTGTATTACTGAAGCGTATTCACGGACTGGTGTCTGGTAGCGCCCCCTACAGTACAGGGAGGTATTACATTTTCTGTACACTTTACCTGTACCAGAATTAGCTGCTCCTTTGGACACCAGGTGAGGGTGACTCCATGTTACTTTTTAGGAGATTGCGTGTACTGTACAGGACCCCGAAGAAGATCCTGTCCTCTACATAGACCATAGTATAATGCTATCCATTCCTACTCATGCAGATGAATGCAAAAAAACTATGTAAATGAGGCCATATTTAGTACCCTTGCTATAGTCTTATGTATTATATGTTAGTAATACATAAGACTATAGCAAGGGTACCAAATATGGCTCATTTACATAGTTTTTTTGCATTCATCTGCATGAGTAGGAATGGATAGCATTATACACTGCTCAACAAAATAAAGGGAACACTTAAACAACACAGTGTAACTCCAAGTCAATCACACTTCTGTGTAATCACACTGTCCACTCAGGAAGCAACACTGATTGACAATCAATTTCATATGATTTTGTGCAAATAGAACAGACAACGGGGGGAAATTATAGGCAACTAGCAAGATACCCCCAATAAAAGAGTGGTTCTGCAGGTGGAGACCACAGTCCACTTCTCATTTCCTATGCTTCTTGGCTGATGTTTTGGTCACTTGTGAATGCTGGCGGTGCTTTCCCTCTAGTGGTAACGTGAGGCGGAGACTACAACCCACACAAGTGGCTCAGGTAATGCAGCCCATCCAGGATGGCACATCAATGTGGGCTGTGGCAAGAAGGTTTGCTGTGTCTGTCAACGTAGTGTCCAGAGCATGGAGGCGCAACCACCCAGCAGCAGGACCTCTGCCTTTGTGCAAGGAGGCGCAGGAGGAGCACTGCTAGAACCCTGCAAAATGACCACCAGCAGGCCACAGATGTGCATGTGTACACTCAAACGGTCAGAAACAGACTCCATGAGGGTGGTATGAGGGCCCAATGTCCACAGGTGGGGGATGTGCTTACAGCCCAACATGGTGCAGGACGTTTGCCATTTGCCAGAGAACACCAAGATTGGCAAATTTGTCACTGGTGCCCTGTGCTCTTCAGAGATGAAGGCAGGTTCACACTGAGCACATGTGACGGAGGGCCACACAGCCCTCCATGTGCTTGCCAGAGGTAGCCTGACTGCCATTAGGTATTGAGATGAGATCCTTCGACCCCTTGTGAGACCATATGCTGGTGCGATTGGCCCTGGGTTCCTCCTAATGCAAGACAATGCTAGACCTCATGTGGCTGGAGTGTCAGCAGTTCCTGTAAGAGGAAGGCATTGATGCTATGGACTGGCCCACCCGTTCCTCCAGACCTGAAACCGATTGAGCACATCTGGAACATTAGGGATGTCCCTATACTAGTATCTGTATCGGGGCCAATACTATCCATTTGCATGGTATCGGGGACTCGTTTAATGTCCCCGATACCAAGTCCGATACCTGCTGCCGCTCCGCTGCCCCATTCTCCCGTCCGCATCATAGTGTTCCATGGAGGAGCATGTGACACACACGTCATTCCACCATCTCCCCTGCGCCCAGCGTAAGGCTACGGAGGAAGCAGAGTGACGTATATGTCACATGCTCCTCCATAGGACGCCATGATGCAGACGGGAGAACGGGGCAGTGGAGCGGCAGCACCCGACAGAGTACAGCCGCAGGTGAGCTGTCTGCAAGGAGGGGGCTGCTGCTGTCTAGACAGAGGGGCCCTGCTGCTGACTAGAGGGGGGGCCCTGCTGCTGACTAGAGGGGGGGCCCTGCTGCTGACTAGAGGGGGGGCCCTGCTGCTGCTGACTAGAGGGGGGGCTGCTGCTGACTAGAGGGGGGGGGGGCTGCTGCTGACTAGAGGGGGGGGGGCCCCTGCTGCTGACTAGAGGGGGGGCTGCTGCTACTGCTGACTAGAGGGGGGGCTGCTGCTACTGCTGACTAGAGGGGGGGGCTGCTGCTGCTGACTAGAGGGGGGGGGCTGCTGCTGACTAGAGGGGGGGGGCTGCTGCTGACTAGAGGGGGGGGGCTGCTGCTGACTAGAGGGGGGGGCTGCTGCTGACTAGAGGGGGGGGCTGCTGCTGACTAGAGGGGGGGGCTGCTGCTGACTAGAGGGGGGGGCTGCTGCTGACTAGAGGGGGGGGCTGCTGCTGACTAGAGGGGGGGGGCTGCTGCTGACTAGAGGGGGGGGCTGCTGCTGACTAGAGGGGGGGCTGCTGCTGACTAGAGGGGGGGCTGCTGCTGACTAGAGGGGGGGCTGCTGCTGCTGCTGATTAGAGGGGGGGGGCCCTGCTGCTGTTTAAATGGGTGCCCACTCTCTAAAGGGGGGCTGCTGTCTACAGGGGGGCTTCTACTAATGTCTACAAGGGGGGGGGGCCTGCTGTCTACAAGGGGGGCTGCTGTCTACAAGGGGGGCTGCTACTTATGACTGCCGGGGGGCTGCTGCTAATGTCTACAAGGGGATACTACCTACTATTAAAGGCAATCTTACAGCAGAGTCAGCTGCTATAACTTGAATTTATAGACCCGGTTTCTACCGCTGCTCACCATGTGTACATCGGTCTCACCGCCAATGCAAATTCCCTGTTCTGCTCAATGGATAAGAGAGAAATCTTGGCTCATACTACAGCAGCCGCCTCCCTTGCGCACGACAAGGAACCTACATATCAGCACGGTAAGCAGAGCCAGAAACCGGGTAACCCTGGTGTTAGATTCCCTTTAAAATATAAGTACTCGTACTTGGTATCGGCGAGTACTAGAATAAAAGTATCGGTACTCGGACCGGTATCGGTCTTTAAAAAAATGGTATCGGGACATCCCTATGGGACATCATGTCTCGCTCCAGCCACCAACGCCACATTGCACCACAGACTGTCCAGGAGTTGGCGGATGCTTTAGGAGACCATATGCCACCTCATCAGGAGCTTGCCCAGGCGTTGTAGGGAGGTCATACGGGCACATGGAGGCCACACACACACTACTGAGCCTCATTTTTACTTGTTTTACGGACATTACATCAAAGTTGGATCAGCCTGTAGTGTGGTTTTCCACTTTGATTTTGTGTGTTGATAAATTTAATTTCCATTGATAATTTTTGTTGTCAGCACATTCAACTATGTAAAGACGAAAGTATTTCTTACCAATAATTAGTTCATTCATTCAAATCTAGGATGTGTTATCATAGTGTTCCCTTTATTTTTTTGAGCAGTTTATGAGAAAACTTTATTTGTGGCTATTTTACTTTGCTTTAATGGGAACCTAGCCATTTTGCCAAATATGCAGTTAAATGTAGATCGAACGTGCAAATTTTATTCAACATTGGAATGCAGCCTAAGGGTAAGGTCACACGTAGCGCTTTTGCTGCGTCATTCGACTTGGAAATGCACTACTCACTGCCCCTAGAGTCAGCCTCCTACATTGCCGTGTGTCCTGCTTTGTCTGCTCGTAGCAGCAATACGCCGCTGCGAGCAGACACAGATGGAGCTGCGAGTCGCGTGCATGCACAGTGTACTTGCAGAAATCACGGTTGCTCCCTCTGCTAAGCTGAGCGGCCACAATGTCTGTAAGTATGCTGTGCATGTGTGCTTGACTCTCAGCTCCATCTGTGTCTGCTTGTAGCGACGTATTGCTGCTACGAGCAGACAAAGCAGGACACACGGGCAAAATATGAGGCTTACTCTAGGGACGGTCAGTAGGGCATCTGCAGCAAAAGCGCTTTGTTACCTTACCCTAAAGAGTTATTATAGCTTATGCAAGGTATTCTTTCTATATCAATAAGTTATACAGTATTGCAATATATTTTAGTTCTTCACAATTTTCTAGGTCTCTTTTTGTGGTCATTCAAAATTTGTCCTTGTCATGTAATAGACACACAAGTGCAAGACTAGATTGTTCTAGTACAGACTTTGGTGATGTGTCTTGTAACTGCCTGCACTTTTGTTTCCCTTACATGATCAAGATAGATTTGTTTTTTCTGCAAGTAGACAAGGAAGGTTCCTACTGAATAACAGCAATCGAAGATCTTTATAACCATGAGAAATTAATACAGAAATTATAATGTCAAGTAACTTTTCATTATACAAAGTGACATTTTTATTTACTGAAACTATAATACCAGTTTTAAGTAAAGTTTATGGCTGAATAGGCCTAAATGGTCGAGAACCTTTGAACAAACTTTCTGTAAATTAATAGTGGAGCAAATGTATCACACATACACATTGTAATATATCTTAAGGGACACAAAAGCGCAGGCAGTTACAAGACACATCATTAATTTAAATTTAATATATTTATTAATGACCTTTGTAGAGGGGTTGAATAGTAAAGTAGCAATCTTTGCAGATAATACTAAACTCTGTAAAGCGGTAAACACTATAGAGGACAGTGCACTGTTACAAATGGATCTGGATAGGTTGGAAGTTTGGGCTGGGAAGATGAGGTTCAACACTGATAAATGTAAGGTAATGCACATAAGGAAGAAAAATCCGGCCTGGGATTATGTATTAAATGGGAGCACACTTGGGACGATTGACGTGGAAAAGGACTTGGGAGTCTTAGTTAACAGTAAATTTAGCTGTAGTGGTCCGTGTCGGGCAGCTGCTACCAAGGCAAATAAAATCATGGGGTGCATCAATAGGGGAATAGATGCCTACGACAAGGAAATTATTCTACCGCTGTACAAATCACTAGTCAGACCACACATAGAATACTGCGTACAGCAGGGGTGTGGAAATTAAAAAAAAAACTACTTGTCCAAGGGACTAAAGCGGAACACAATCTACTTGTCCCTCAAGAAAATCCACTTGTCCTGGTAGATGAAATAATTTCAACCAAAATAGTCTGATCCCCCCCCCCCCACTAGACCACCAGGGATGATATAAGATCCTTTAGACACTGCTGTCAACTTAGACAGCGGTGATCTAATGGTTTAATAGCGGCCGAGGTGATCGCAGCATGCCGGGCTATTAGCGGCCGGAGAACTGTAGCTCCTTTTACACCCGAGGCAAGACCAGAAAAGTCTAGATGTAACTTTTTGATCACCATAAAAAATTTCTCATATGAAGTGACCAAAAATGAGCAATCCTGGACTATTATTTACATTTACACCGTTCACCGTACGGTTTAATTAACATTATATTTTAATAGCCTGGACATTTCCACATGCAAGCGATACCACTTATGTTTATTTTTGTATATTATTTTTATTTAAAGAAAATTGGAAACTTTTATTAGGAAAGGGGCCTATTCACATATATACGCACTTTTTTAAATATTTAATCACTATTTTTCAGTCTTCATAGGGACTTATGTGTTACTGGGGGAGGGGGGGTTCTGCTTCTCAAGTTTATGTGGTGCATTTTGTGTCAGAAAATGCTGGAAGTTGCATTTAGTTACTAGATAACTACAACACCCAGCATGCCCTGATACAGCCTGTGGTTGTGTGGGTGTTGCAGCATGTTGCACTGTATAGTAGGACAGTTAAGGTTATTGTGTAACATGCTGGGAGTTGTAGTTTTGGTTTGTGTCAGCTGCAGAGCCATAGTCTGTGTCCGGGAATACTAGGAATTACAGTTAGTAACTACAACTCCCAGCATGCCCTGATGCAGCCTATGGTTGTGTGGGTGTTGCAGCATGTTGCAGTGTATAGTAGTACAGTTAAGGTTATTGTGTAACATGCTGGGAGTTGTAGTTTTGGTTCGGGTCAGCTGCAGAGCCATAGGATGTGTCAAGGAATACAGGGAATTGCAGTTAGTAACTACAACACCCAGCATGCCCTGATGCAGCCTATGGCTCTGCAGCTGACCCGAACCAAAACTACAACTCCCAGCATGTTACACTTTATAGTTCTACAGTTTAGGTTATGGTCCAACATGCTGGGAGTTGTAGTTTTGGTTCGGGCGTGTTTGTGTGCATCCGTGGGGCTCTTGGTCGGCGGGTGAGTATGAAGGGGATGGGATTCTGGGGGTGCAATTCAGTGTGGGTGGCACTAAAAATAAATAAAATTAGATGGCACAACTGCCCTAATGCCCGACGTGACAGTCCGCTCCTATACAAAACATTCATGCATACACATATCCTACATGCACCAGCCACTGCCCCCATATCATACATACCCCCCCCCCCCCCGCCACTGCCCCCCCCCGCATCATACATTACATACACACATACACTCACACCATACATATACACCATACATATACACACATCATACATACATACATACACCCACCGCTGCCCACCCCACATCATACATCACATACATACACACATCACACTTAGACATCATACACACATCATACATTACATACACATCACTCATAGACATCATACACACATCATACATTACATACACATCACTCATACACACATCATACATTACATACACATCATACACCCATTATACATTACATACACATCACACATAGACAGACATCATACACACATTACACATTACATACACATCACACAGACATCATACACACATCATACATTACATACACATCACACAGACGTCATACACACATCATACATTACATACACATCACACATAGACAGACATCATACACACATTATACATTACATACACATCACACAGACATCATACACACATTATACATTACATACACATCACACAGACATCATACACACATCATACATTACATACACATCACACAGACGTCATACACACATCATACATTACATACACATCACACATAGACAGACATCATACACACATTATACATTACATACACATCACACAGACATCATACACACATTATACATTACATACACATCACACAGACAGACATCATACACACATTATACATTACATACACATCACACATAGACATCCTACACACATTATACATTACATACACATCACACAGACAGACATCATACACACATTATACATTACATACACATCACACAGACAGACATCATACACACATCACACATACACTCACACCATACATATCCACAAGTGTTTCCCAACCAGGGTGCCTCCAGCTTTTGCAAAACTACAACTCCCAGCATGCCCAGGGCATGCTGGGAGTTGTAGTTTTGCAACAGCTGGAGGCACCCTGGTTGGGAAACACTGATATACACCATACACCTGCCGCTGCCCCCCCATCATACATTACATACACACATCACACATACACTCACACCATACATATACAACCACCCTTCCTGCCGCCTGTATTCTCTGTCTCCTCACCTGATCCGACATGAGTGGACATCAGAGCTGTAGTCACCGCCGGTGTGAGGTGAGATTTCCGTCTTCCCCCTCACCCAATCCCCCCACCCCCCTGCTCTGTGTTTTCCCCGTGCAAACTAGCAACCTCCCCGTGGTGGATTAGGTCCTGTGGAGACAGATCAGGGGGAGGGGGAGGGATAGAGCTGTGTGTGGGGGATGGAGCTGTGCACGGAGCTGTCTACATCCTTTCTCTCACCCTGCTGTGTCTTCTGAGCTCCGTCCATCCTCCGGGAGGGGAGATAAGGGGTCTCTGCAGTCAGCTGGAGGCCGCCGCCCCCTCCATACACTCTGAGCGCCGGTGTGAGGTGGAGACTTCCATCAGCTCCTGCGCCTCACACCGACATTAAAGAAAAATAAGGGGGAAGTCGGTCTGTCCCTGCTCGCCCGATACAGGGCTAAATCTATGACAAATTCACCTGCCCGGCGCCCAAAACTACTTGTCCCGGACGTCGGGCGATAGGATTTCTACATCCCTGGTACAGTACTGGGCACCAGTGTACAAGAAAGATATAGTGGAGCTGGAGAGGGTTCAAAGACGGGCAACCAGGGTAATACGGGGAATGGGAGGACTACAGTACCAAGAAAGATTATCAGAATTGGGGTTATTTAGTTTGGAAAAAAAAAGAAGGCTTAGGGGAGACCTCATAACTATGTATAAATATATCTTGGGACAGTACAGAGATCTCTCCCATGATCTATTTATACCCAGGACTGTATCTATAACAAGGGGGCATCCTCAACGTTTAGAGGAAAGAAGGTTTCTACACCAGCACAGACGGGGGTTCTTTACTGTAAGAGCAGTGAGACTGTGGAATTCTCTGCCTGAGGAGGTGGCCATGGTGAACTCTGTAAAAGAGTTCAGAAAGGGTCTGGATGCATTTTTGGAGAATAATAACATTACAGGTTATGTATATTAGATTTATAGGGACAGAAAGTTGATCCAGGGATTTATTCTGACTGCCATATTTGGAGTCAGGAAGGAATTTTTACCTCTGAGTTGTTTTTTTTGCCTTCCTCTGGATCAACTCAACTCAGTAGGGACTTATTAGGGGTATAGGTTGAACTTGATGGACTCTGGTCTTTTTCAACCTTATGAACTATGTTACTATGTTAACTAAGAAAAATGCCACTTTTTCCACTTATCAGACTCTATTCCTCTTCCCTCTTCTACACTTATTATTTACTGTTAAAAACTGTGTAAAATCCATCTTGCAAGACAGACTATAAACTAACTGGGGGTTCTGCCAATAGATAGGGAGGCGTTATAGGCAGAGAAAGACACAGCTGAAACTTCTAGAAATACTTCTATCTTACCCAGTACTTAATGTACAGCTTATGCTGTTCAGTACTGCCCTATAATGCCGGCTGTACTTCTGCTTCTAGCGCATGCTTTAGAGGTATACAAGAGCAGAATTCTCTCGCTTGTGTGCAGCGTATGACAGCCATCATAGCAGCTAGTCTCTGCCTACTATCTCAGAGACAACTAAAAATTAGAGATGAAGCCTGTGGAAAGAAAACCTGGTGAAACATGGTATAGAACACCCAGAAATAGTGCTGCTAGTCATGTGCACCCACATTCTGAGGAGTTCACTGAGTGTTTAATTATTAATGTGGATGTGTCAAATACCTTATGGATAATATTAAGGGAAAATATCGGTGGTTCTAGTTCTAAAGGACTAGACTCCTCTATGTATTAAATATTCCGTCTTGTGGTCTGTGACATAATTTTAATTTTTTTTATTCATGCTTTCAACAGTACACCATCTGAACTTAATGGTCAAAGTGTTACGTCTTGTACAAGAGGCCAAGCTATGGACGACACTATGGAAGAAATTGACAACCATACTCTATCTCCTACATTATCTAATGCATCTCTGATCTCAGAAGACCTGAATTCTACTCCATCACAAGTGAAAATTATTGGCAAATCCAAACAAAAGATAAATATTAAAGAGGAGCTGGAGAAAAGACAAGGAGGAAAGCAGCTACTCAACCTTGTTGTTATAGGTATAAGCACTTGTGTAAAAGGCTGAAAATATACATGTTATGTTTTGCCATCATGCCTTATGTGGAAAAAAAAAGTTATCCAATACCAACAAAAACAGTTATTTAGACTATTATCAAAGTCTTAGAGGGGAAGAATGGGATACAGTTTTAGTTCTCTGGATAACTCATTTTAACAGTGCCGATTTTTCTAAATTTCTTAATATTCATCTTAAAAAGTACCTAGGCTGTAAATAGCTGGTCTCTTTATTGATGTCCAGGCTTGACACGATAAACAGCACTTCCAGCTAAGCAAGATACAGCAGGGATAACGGGGGTATCCCTGCTGTATCTTGCTTAGCTGGAAGTGCTGTATATAGTGTCAAGCCTGGACATCAATAAAGAGACCAGCTATTTACAGCCTATTCAAGAGTGTGGTGAGTGCATTTCTTTACTCTGTGTTATAACTAATTTTTTAGTGTGAACTCTATGTCCCCAGTCCAACATAGATTATAGAAATGCAGCTTCCTGATATAACCTAATATCCAGTAATCCAACTCTTCCCCACTGCATTTTTTTTTAAGTAGTTTCTTTTTTGATTCTTGATATGCCCGCCATTTTGACAATCCAGCATTCCCACCAGGGTATAAGAGAGGTTTAGGAACAAACAGAGTAAAAGATTTATTTGTAGATGACCGACTGATCACCTTTGACGATTGGACAAAACACGTTTGAGTGCTTTAATATCTTGGATAGAACATGCTCAGATTGGGGCTTTTGTAAGAGCAAATCTGGATGTATCTGAAAACCAGGAGCTTACGAAAGCAGATAAAATCTTTTTATCTGAAGAAGCCCCCTTAAGTCAGCTGTCAAAGGTGTATCAACTTCTGATATCTTTAAAGCGTACCTGTCAGATCCAACAAAAAATAATTATTATTTTTTTAAATATATCACTCAGTACCTAATCCTGACCATGTACATAAAATTTTTGTGTCTACCACCTTTATTTTTATTACACTTTTAATTTAGCTCCCTAGTCTGAATTCCTCTCAAAGGGAGGGGTGTGGCCTGACTGTGCGGGACTCTGCCCCCTCCCTCAGTATGCTGTCTGTTCACATCTCCCCTAGCATTAGCAAAACTACAACTCCCAGCTTGTCCTCACTGACAGTAGCGGGACACAAGCTGATAGTGGGAGGATTTTTCCTCCAGCTGTGAGCCCTGCACTCACAGCTGTCAATCAAGGAAGTGTGTCCATGACATAGGTGATGATGCATGGACACAGCATGACTAGTATGTTTCCAAGCAGGCAGGGGGGGCAGTTGTTTGACTGGCTTTTTCAGTATGAAATACTAAACATTTTTGCTTTTGGTTATACATGCTTTACAACATATCAAAAGTTTTTGTATTTGACAGTGCCCATTTATGCAATGAAGGTAGTGCATTTTTTTTTTCAACTTGAACAGGATTTGGGGAGAATATTCAGTCAAGAAGAGATAACTAAGATTTGCATACTTTCATATGGGATGTCTGTTTCAGCTAGCATAAAGAAAAAAAAAATTAAGATTATTTCCAGATGGTGTATATGCCCTACAACAATCCATAAAATCTCACTGGATAAATCGGATAGCTGTTGGAGATGCAATATAGAGAGAGGGACCATGGTCCACATCTGGCGGGGATGTACAAGGATCAAGAGCTTTTGGGACAGAATACTGGGAATCCATAGGGAAATGACTGGAATTAGGATACCCCTCAGGTAGCACTGCAGACTGACATGGTTCAATAAGCGCTTATAAATTGGGAATTTTTAGATTTGGCAGCCGCTAGAATGATAATTCCAAGACACAGGGGGAGGGAGACAACCTCATCCCTCAGAGAATGGTACAAGGAATTATCAGCTATTAGGAGAGCTGAAGAGTGGATAGCAGAGGCACAAGGGAAGCAAGAATTCTATAAAAGAATTTGGAGTAGGTGGTTAGAATTTGCAGTAAATTAATACAGTGAGCAATTGCAATCAGGGAAGGGAAAGAGCAGAAGGAGGAGTTTTTTGTTTTGGTTTGTCTATTATAATGTATAGGGAGGTATCAGAAGATTAATAGACACTGGTCATTGGCTGAAATTAAGCTACAGAGTTAAGGCAGCATTAGGGCCATGGCGTTTTTCTTTTTCTCCCCCTTTTCCTTTTTTTTTTTTTTTTATGTTCCTCTAATGTTTGAATATTTCGGTGTTATATAATCAGAGCATTGTGTTCAAAAATACTTGCATAGGATTCCTATATATGCACTACACCATAGTAGTGGATAGGTCAGGAGTGTCAATTCAGCATCCATGAATTAATTTAACCCCTTAAATGGGCACTGTCATTAACCTTTTTTTTTATTTTTTATATATGTTGTAGTACTTACGTACTACAACATATCTTTAATAAACATTCATTATTCTTTTTTAAATTAAAATATAGTATTTTATATTTGAAAACCGGCCACTAGGGGTCTCCCTCCTAGTGGCCGGCTGCAGCTTGCCGTGACGTCATGACTGAATTCGGACCGATGGCAGCCGAGCAATCTGTCCTAATTCAGTCAGCCTGCGCTCTCTCCCTGCCTGTCAATCAGACAGGCGGGAGAGAGTGATGTGAATGCCTGGGCTGAGCTCATTCGCTGCCTCGCCTTGCAGCTGCCTGCGCTCATTGGCTGCCACCCCCGGCATGTACAGTCTTGAGGCAGCGCGACACCGAATCTCTGTGCTGCACTGATGCTCCAGGACTGTACATGTCCTGTACGGGTAAGTGAGATCTTATTTCACTTACCCGTACTTCGTTTCGGTCCCGGGTCTCGGCGGTGAGCACGGCAGGTGGGCGATGCTTCTATACTCCTCCTCCCTGGATAACGCTACACTGCTAAACAGGGAGGAGGAGACCCCGGAGCAGCCTGCCATGCTATTGGCCGCTCATCTATGTGCGCTCCTGACGGGAGTTGGCCCCCCAGCAGGCATCAGTGACGTTGCGCCTGCTGGGAAGGTCTGCCTGATAAGTGAGCACACTGCCTGGCAGACAAAAATAAGCTAAGGGGGTAAATACATTTTTAAAGGCAGGAATGGGGTTAGTGATAGATGGGCAATAGGCAGGTACAGAAACATTTTTTTGTTACATGGTGGGAGCTACTCTTTAAGGACTGAGCCTTTTTACGGCGACACAAAAAAAAATATATAACAAAATTGAAGAAAAATGCAATTTTGTAACTTTTTAGGCCTTCTGTTTCTACGCAGTAAATTTTTCGGTAAAAATCACACCTTATCTTTATTCTGTAGGTCCGTACTATTAAAATGATTACCCTTTTGTTTGATTTTGTTTTCTGGAAAAAATCATAACTACATGCACAAAAACAAATATGTTTAAAATTGTCTTCTTCTGACCCCCTATAACTTTTTTTATTTTTCCACGTACGGGGAGGTATGAGGGCTTTTTGCTCTGTAATCTGTAGTTTTTATCGGTACCATTTTTGTTTTGATCTGACTTTTTGATCGCTTTTTATTCATTTACTTATGGTATAAAAAGTGACCAAAAATACGCTATTTTGGAATTTTTAGCGCATACGCCATAGACCGTGCGGTTTAATTTAACAATATATTTTTATAGTTCGGACATTTATGCATGCGGCAATACCACATATGTTTATCCTTATTTACCCATTTTTTTTTATTTATTTATTTTTTTATGGAAAAATGGGGCGTGATTCAAACTTTTATTAGAGGGGTTAAATCATCTTTATGAACTTTTTTTTTTTTTTTCAATGTTATAGCTCTCATAGGGTACTCTAACATGCATTACGCTGATCTCTTTCACTGATCAATGCTATGCCATAGCATAGCATTGATCAGTGTTGTCACAGCTTGACTGCTCCTGCCTGGATCTCAGGCACGGAGCAGTCATTCGCCAATCTGATGCAGAGGAGGCAGGTAGGGATCCTCCTCGTGCGTCCTAGCTGATCGGGACACCGCGGTTTCACCGAGCTGCCGGGAAGATTTTAGTTTCACTTTAGACACGGCGATCACCATTGATCGTCGCGTCTAAAGAGTTAATGCCGGACATCTGCCTGAATGGCGATGTCCGGCATTAGCCACGGGTCCTGGCTGCTGATAGCACCTGGGACTGTGCCGGCATGATGCGAGCTCAGCTCCTGAGCTTGCTTTATAACCCAGCCATGCCGCAGTGCCGTTTATAAACTGCGTTCTGCGGCATGGGGTTAATCTTGTGTAAACAATGGGGGAAATTTATCAAAACATGTTGAGGAAGAGTGCTGCAGTTGCCCATATCAACCAGATTGCTTATTTTATATTTAAAGTTAGAGGTCTTTTAAGATAGACTCGCCTCTCCACCCCCATAACAGCATTCATCCTAGTTCTAAATTCAAAAAGGGTAGGTGGAGTAGACTGGATCCAATGGGAAGCTATAATCTTAAAGGGGATTCCAGTACATAAGTACTTATCTCCTATCCACAGGATTCTGTGGCTAGGGGATAACTGTCTGATCATAGGGGTCCCAGCCCGACACCCTGGCTCTCTACATGCACGGAGCTACCTCCGCTCCATGCACACATTACTGTCAACCAGTGGTTGGACCCCCGTGATCAGGATCCTGTGTTTAGGGCAAAATAACTTATTTATCAGAGTTCCCCTTTAAGGACCTCATAAAACACACTATAGTCTAAAATACAATGGTTTGTCTCTGTAGCAAGTGGCAGACATGTTTTTTAAATCTTGAACAAATAAATGTATTCACCTTTCTTTAGTATTAGTAGATAGTCTGAATGTTAACTGTGTCATTCAGGTAATATATTCTAATATGCATAGCTTGGCTGTTTAACGTTCGGCTGTTTACAATGGTTAAGTTACATCATACAAGCTGGGAAACCTTATTTTTCTTCCCTATGGCAAACATAGCATTGAAAGCCTGCAGTAGACTGGGGTGATGGTGTGTGAGTATTCACGCTGTATTCTCTTCATTCATTTAGGTCATGTTGATGCCGGTAAAAGCACTCTCATGGGACATTTATTATACCTTTTGGGACATGTAAACAAAAGAACTATGCACAAATATGAACAAGAGTCCAAGAAAGCGGGAAAAGCTTCTTTTGCTTATGCGTGGGTGCTAGATGAGACTGGAGAAGAAAGGCAAAGGTATTTTGTCCCTTACAAGCTTCTGTGACGTCTGTAATATAGCATATTAATGTTTTTTGGCATCATCCAGGTTATTTATTCCATGGTGAACTAAAATGTTCTGTTCTGGGAGTGGTTATGGTACTGGAATAAAGTTGTGACCAAAAGTTAATCCAATAAACGTAACCGCTGGAGGGGAACTTGAACAGTTTAAAGTCATCTATAGTTTCAGCCATTCATGAATGTTACTACTATGAATTGCTTTGCTAGTAGAATGTAATGTATAAACCAAAATGCTAAGAACGCTTATATAGAAATACGGGGGGACATGTATCAAAGATTTTACCCCTATTTTGTGTGTATTTTTTTTGCGCATTTTTTTGCGCACGTTTTGGTAGAGCATATCCTCCAGATGTGGCTGAATCAGGGTACCTTGTTACCAGTATCCTCGTACTCCCAGCATTCTACTGATCAGCTGTTTGAGGGGACTGCAGCTTAAATGAGACAGTGCCTCAGTACCTTGTAACACCGTTACACGTTTTACAGCAACTGAGGCAAGATCATCACTACTGTAAGCCTGGGCAAAGCTTGTGTAAAAACTTTTATACTGTATATGTTGGCACTATTTCCTTATTTTTATATTCTTATTTTTTTTTCCTGTTAGAGGAGTAACTATGGATGTAGGCATGACCAAATTTGAAACAAAGACTAAAGTTATTACTCTGATGGATGCCCCTGGGCACAAAGATTTTATCCCAAACATGATTACAGGAGCTGCACAAGTAAGTTGTCGTTTTGCTTTCTTTGTTCTTTGTGCTTTTAGTGCTGTGCTGAAGTTGGAGACCATACTTTTGTTTACCTCACAGCCACAATGGCATATTAAAGGGGTATTCCAGCTCTGCACGGACAAGCACAGACCCCTTTCAATCCTATGACCCAAGTGTAATCAGCTAGTGATTACATTTGGGTTAATTTTAGAGCATGTCCCACTGTTGGATCTCACTAAAAATGATGTTCTGCTGTGTTTTTTAGTCTGATCCAAAAGTCTTATATGCTCGGTTAACTCCCTTAACTACGCTGGACGTATATTTACGTCCTGCGATATAAGCGGGATCACGCGTTACCTCACGTAATATCAGGTCGGTCCCGGCGGCCATCAACGGCCGGGACCCACGGCTAATACCGGACATCACCGATCGTGGTGATGCCCTGTATTAACCCTTCAGACGCGGCAGTCAGAGTTGACTGCCGCATCTGAAGTGAAACTAATTACATCCCGAACAGCTTGCAGGGCACGAGGAGGATCCCTACCTGCCTCCTGCGTGTCCGATTGCCGAATGACTGCTCCGTGCCTGAGATCCAGGCAGGAGCAGTCGATCGGTGATAACACTGATCAATGCCATGTTAATGCATGGCAGTGATAAGTGTAGGAAATCAGTGTGTGCAATGTTAGTCCCCTATGGGGGCTAGAACATTGTTAAAAAAAAAGTGTTAAATGTGATTTAACCCCTTCCCTAATAAAAGTCAGAATCACCCCCCCTTTTCCCATGTAAAAAAACTATGCAAATAAAAATAAGTATAAACATATGTGGTATCGCCTGGTGCGTTAATGTCCGAACTATAAAAATATATTGTTAATTAAACCTCATGGTCAATGGCGTACACATAAAAAAAAATTCCAAAATAGCGTATTTTTGGTCACTTTTTAAAAAAATTTATAAAAAGCAATCAAGTCCGATCAAAACAAAAATGGTGCAGATAAAAACTTCAGATCATGGCGCAAAAATGAGCCCTCATACATCCCCATATGCGGAAAAATAAAAAAGTTATAGGGGTAGGAAGAGGACATTTTTAAACGTATACATTTTACTGCATGAGGTTAGGATTTTTTACAGAAGTACGACAAAATTAAACCTATATAAGTAGGGTATCCTTTTAACCGTATGAACCTACAGAATAATGTGTCGTTTTTACAAAAAAAATGCACTTAGGAAGGTGAGTCAAAGTTTATTTTTGCAGCCCGGGCACAGGAATATGTAAAATTAATCAGTACAGATGTCCTTTATTAATCATTTCCAGTGCTGCGGCCCGCAACTCATTCATTTAACCTCTTAAGGACTCAGGGCGTACCTGTACGCCCTGAGCCCGGTCCCGGTGTGAAACACGGGATCACGCCGTGACCCCGCATCACACCGGGTCGGTCCCGGCTGCAAACGATAACCGGGACCCTGGGCTAACAGCGTGCGGCACCGATCGTTGTGCCGCGCGCGGTTAACCCTTCAGACGTGGCGCTCAAAGTTGACCGCCGCGTCTGAAAACTAAAGTAAACTCTTCCCAGCAGCTCAGTCGGGCTGATCGGGACATCGCGATAAAATCGCGATGTTCCGATCAGCTGGGACGCAGGCGGAGGTCTCCTTACCTGACTCCGTGGCGTCCGATCGTCGATTGATTGCTCCAAGCCTGAGCTACAGGCTTGAGCAATCAAGCCCCTATCTCACTGATCCCTGCAAAGCTATGGCTTTGCAGGGATCAGCATAGGAGATCAGTGTGTGCAGTGCTATAGCTCCCTATGGGAGCTATAGCACTGTGAAAAAAAAAAGTTAACAAAGGTCATTCAACCCCTTCCCTAATAAAAGTTTTAATCACCCCCCTTTTCCCATAAAAAAAAAACTGTGTAAATAAAAATTAACATATGTGGTATCGCCGCGTGCGTAAATGTCTGAACTATAAAATGATATCATTAATTAAAATAGCGTATTTTTGGTCACTTTTTATATCCTAAAAAAATTTATAAAAAGCGATCAAAAAGTCCGATCAACACAAAAATGGTACCGATAAAAACTTCAGAACACGGCGCAAAAAATGAGCCCGTAATTAAAAAGTTACAGGGGTTAGAAGATGACAATTTTAAACGTATAAATTTTCCTGCATGTAGTTAGTGCGACAAAGAAGTGCGACAAAATCAAACCTATATAAGTAGGGTATCATTTTAACCATATGGACCTAAGGTGTAAATTTGACCAAAAAATGCACTGCGTAGAAACGGAAGCCCCCAAAAGTTACAAAATGAAATTTTTTTCTTCAATTTTGTCGCACAATGATTATTTTTTTCCGTTTCGCCATGTATTTTTGGGTAAAATTACTAATTAGTGGCACTAAAAATAAGCCATCATATGGATTTTTAGGTGCAAAATTGAAAGTGTTATGATTTTTAGAAGGTGATGAGGAAAAAATGAAAATGCAAAAAACGGAAAAAAGCTGAGTCCTTAAGGGGTTAAAGCGCCGGCGGCTCACAGGAGGACGGGGGGGAGCAGCGTCCGGGGGTCACATATGATTAGTTCCCAGATGTGGGGACAGCCACTGCGGCTAATAATTCAACTGATAATTCATACATTCGAAGGGGGGAGGGGCCCGACCGGTATTGCGGTATAGGAAAAATTCATATCGTACAGAATAAAAAGAAAAAAACTGTGTTCGGTATGAACCGGTATATCGCCCAGCACTAGCGGACAGTTTTTCTTATTCCCCGGCAGGGAACACTCCCAATGACTGATGCGGACACTACCAATAGGGAACAAAGCACTCGCTCAACAGGGGCCAACTAGGCTTAAGTGTTGGCCCTACCTTGTACACAGGGCTGCTGTCGGGAGTACAACCAATACCCCAGTAAGGAGCCCTGGCCCCCACTGCACCCTTCTGCTGCAGCTCCAGCACAAAAGCAGAAGACTTCTGTTTGAACAGTGGTCTCCTGCTTCTGTACATCCGCCGGCTACATCATACTTGGCCCCCCCCCCCCCCCCAATCCCCTCGTGCCACTTTATTCCCCCTGTGTCAAATCATCCCCCCTCATCCCTTGTGCCACACCAATTTTCCCCTTCCCTCCTCCCCATTGTTCTTCTTACCTGGCCAGCAAGCTCAAGTGCAGGGGCTCTCGGCGGGTTTTACATTCTCCTGACATCCACTGCACTGCACTCACTGACAGGCTGCCAGCAGTCAAGAGTAATGTTCCTGATGTCACTCATCAGTGCTCTCAGTAAGTGCAGTGCAGAGGATGTCAGGAGAACGTCAAACCCACTGAGAGCCCCTGCACCTGAGCTTGCTGGCCAGGTAAGAACAGGGGGAGTAGGGAAGGGGAAAGATTATGTTATGTGGCACAAGGGGTGAGAAGGGGAACGATTTGGCACGGGGATAAAGGGGGAATGAAATAGCACAGGGGTAATGAAATGGCACAGAGGGGGGTCAAGGGGAAATGTAGCACGGGTTAAGGAGGGGATTATTTGACAAGGTTCAAGGGGGTAGGAATGAAGGTGCATGGAGGGATCAAGAGGTGGAATAAAATGGCACGGGGGGGGTAGGTGAAATGGTACAGGGAGGTGATAAGGGGTGATTATGCATTACTGGGAGAGTCTACTGTAATATCACTTTCTATAGGTAATTACACTCTGGAGTGAGTACAGTACAGTATTCGGTCATTTAGAAAGATTTTGAGCTTTTTTTTTTTTTTTTTTTACAATAGGGGACATCTCTCAATAGCAGACACAATTTTTCTGTACTGCACTGTAGCTGTAATATATTTTGTATCGTATTCTTGCATTGTATGGCTGTCTTGTATATAGACTTTCCTCCTGTCTTTCAGGCTGACGTGGCCATTTTGGTTGTAGATGCCAGTCGTGGGGAGTTTGAAGCAGGCTTTGAAGCTGGTGGACAAACACGTGAACATGCACTCCTGGTCCGATCTCTTGGAGTGACTCAGTTAGCAGTGGTAGTCAATAAAATGGATCAGGTATTTTTTGCTAATAAATATTTTACATGTACGTTTAGTGACAGTGCGCGGTAGCTACAGCACTGTGCATATGCTTCTACTATTGCCTTATTGTATTCACTCCAATGTGAAGTAAAACCTGTACAACAGCAAGGGAAATATTAAAAACCGCTTACCGGATCAAGTTGTGTAATCACATAACACAACAATGGAGAATGTGTATATAGTAGAGAAGATCCTGTCTGCAGCCTTCCTGTGTGGGAATAATGGCGTGGAAGTAACTTAAGAACAAAGAAAAAAACAGGAATTCAAGTGGTGCAGACCAGGAACAGGACATAAACGTTGGTAAAGGTAAGTAACTTTATCGACCAACATGCAACGCATTTAACTTCACATGCGCAACAGAACGTGTTGCATCTTGATCAATAAAGTTACTTACCTTCTGTTCCTGGTCTGCACTACTTGAATTCCTTTTTTCCTTCTTTGTTCTGAATTTACCTCCACGCCATGACTCGACTAAAGCAATCCATCAAATTGTATAGTCCTTACATAAAGCTCTGACCGGACCCTACCTCATGACTTCAGTCTTTTTGTTTTATCTGATTACAGACTTGCTGAATCTTGATTCATTTAGCACAGAGATGGGGCAAACTGCTCATTGCTAAAAGGTTGTGAGGGGTTCCCACTTGGCTGTAGTAATCTCATAACTGTTGTACCCTAGTTGTATTGCTTTACTCCTGTACCGGTAGGTGATTCAGAAGTAAACAGTAAATGCAAAAGTAGAGAGGAATATAATGGTAATGTTGTGCTAAACATCCATTTTATTTTTATTTCTTTTTTTCCCTTTTTCTTTGTTCACACCTTTTAAATAAGCATTCTAATTAGGAGTATCCTGTTCCATGTGCATATAAATGAAAAATGGGGGTCTCTTTGGGTTGCCCCACTCAGAACCAGAACAGAGAACCACTCTGGCAGACCCACCACATCTGTGCATTACATGGATGATTAGTCATTACAGTGGCTGGCACATAACTCTACAGTCCTCTAAAGTAACCACTGCAGAGGACAGTTGATGGTTGGGGATATTGGACCTATAATGATCAGAGCATCACAAAGCCGATTTCAGTATAAATAGTCATTGTCTTTGTAAGAAAGAAACCCTTTTTTATTTGCCTAATTTTTAACATCTGGAAAGAAGTTCAGTAGGTTTAGAATACTTGATGGACCAAGATATTGACATTCACTGAATGGTACGGTATGTATTTTCAGTAGTCCGTAGAGAAGGAAAAGGGTGGATTTACCCTCTGACGTGTCACAGACTGCTAGGGCTTTATACCATGATGCTTTTTTGGGCTGATCAGTTTCTTATGAAATGAAAGTTGGATCTCCTGGATCCATTCATCACATGATGGTTAAGAGCGTTTTCTTTGTGTTAAAACATTCTACTTTTGGCAGGTGAACTGGCAGGAGGAAAGATTTCGGGAAGTTACTAGTAAGCTTGGACATTTCCTTAAGCAAGCTGGTTTTAAGGTAGTATGCTCTTTGGTTAACATATCTGATATGACACCGGGCATAAGAAAACTGCAGTGCTAATTCTTTATATTTATTTCACCTCTTGTAGGACAGCGATGTTTATTACATTCCCACTAGTGGTCTAAGTGGTGAAAATTTGGCAAAAAAGAGCGAAATAAGCGAACTGACAAGTTGGTACCAAGGACATTGCCTTATTGACCAAATTGGTGGGAACTTTTTTGTACCTTTTTCTGTATGTCTTTTAAACTGCTTTTGCTTTTTGAACAGCTTTTAGGCCGGGGCTACACAGTGATGTCTAGTCACTTTCACGCTGCCATGATCGCACAACTCGTGTGAATGAATGGAGGTGCACTGCGACCCTCAAGTGACTGCGTGGTCGCAGTCACTGCCACTTGTGGGTCACAACACGACACTGTGATTTTTGTGACCAGAAATCGCCATGTAGCCCCAGCCTAATTCACCATTTCTGAGAATTGGCATAAGTGGTGCTACCAAAAAGTATATGATTTGACAAACATATCTCTAGTTAAACACACCACTGATTGTATTTAAGGAGCTGACTGTTTAAAGGAACCCTAAACCTTAACCCCTTGACTGTTTAAATAAACCCTTAATCACTTAACGCACCAGGATGTACATTTACGTCCTGTGCATAACCGCGGGCATCGGAGCGATGCCCGTGTCATGCGCGGCTGATCCCGTCTGCTGATCGCAGCCAGGGACCCGCCAGCAATGGCCGACGCCCGAGATCTCGCAGGCGTCCGCCATTAACCGCTCAGGTGCCGGGATCAATACAGATCCCGGCATCTGCGGCAGTGCGCGATTTAAATGAACGATCGGATCGCCCGCAGCGCTGCTGCGGGGATCCGATCATTCAGAACGCCGCACGGAGGTCCCCTCACCTTCCTCCTTCCGGCTCCCGTTTTCTTCTGCTCTGGTCTAAGATCGAGCAGACCAGAACAGAAGATAGCCGATAACACTGATCTGTTCTATGTCCTATACATAGAACAGATCAGTATTAGCAATCATGGTATTGCTATGAATAGCCCCTATGGGGACTATTCAAGTGTAAAAAAAAATGTAAAAGTAAAAGTAAAAAAAAAGTGAAAAATCGCCTCCCCCCAATTAAAAAGTAAAACGTCCGTTTTTTCCTATTTTACCCCCAAAAAGCGTAAAAAATAAATTTTATAGACATATTTGGTATCGCCGCGTGCGTAAATGTCCGAACTATTAAAATAAAATCTTAATGATCCCGTACGGTGAACGGCGTGAACAAAATTGCTACTTTTTTAAAACATTTTATAAAAAAATAATTATGAAAAATGTATTAAAAGTTTTTTCTATGCAAATGTGGTATCACAAAATAGTACAGATCATGGCGCAAAAAATGAGCCCTCATACCGCCGCTTATACGGAAAAATAAAAAAGTTATAGGTCATCAAAATAAAGGGATTATAAACTTACTAATTTGGTTAAAAAGTTTGATTTTTTTTTTTAAGCACAACAATTTAAAAGTATGTAATAATGGGTATAATTTTAATCGTATTGACCCTCAGAATAAAGAACACACGTCATTTTTACCATAAATTGTACGGCGTCAAAACGAAACCTTCCAAAATTTGCAAAATTGCGTTTTTCTTTTTAATTTCCCCACAAAAATAGTGTTTTTTGGTTGCGCCATACATTTTATGATATAATGAGTTATGTAATTACAAAGGACAACTGGTCGCGCAAAAAACAAGCCCTCATGCTAGTCTGTGTATGAAAATATAAAAGTTATGATTTTTAGAAATGAAAACGTAAAAATTAAATTGTCTGAGTCCTTAAGGCCAAAATGGGCTGAGTCCTTAAGGGGTTAAAATACATAAAGAGAATACATATATAAAAATGTTCTCTATAGATATGCTTACAAGTATTTTATGGCTACCAGGGGTGTGGAAATTTAAAAAAAAACTACTTGTCCAAGGGACTAAAGTGGAACACAATCTACTTGTCCCTCAAGAAAATCCACTTGTCCTGGCAGATAAAATAATTTCCACCAAAATAGTCTGATCCCCCCCCACTAGACCACCAGGGATGGATATAAGATCCCTTTAGACACAGCTGACAGCGCTGATCTAATGGTTTAATAGGTGATCGCAGTATGCCAGGTTATTAGCGGGGGAGAGCTGTAGCTCCTCTTACGCCCGAGACAACCACAGAAAAGTCTAGATATAACTTTTTGATCACCTTATAAAAAATTTCTCATATGAAGTGACCAAAAATGAGCAATTCTGGACTATTATTTACATTTACACCGTTCACCGTACGGTTTAATTAACATTATATTTTAATAGTCTGGACATTTCCACATGCAGCGATACCACTTATGTTTATTTTTGTACATTATTTTTATTTAAAGAAAATTGGAAACTTTTATTAGGAAAGGGGCTTATTCACATGTATACGCACTTTTTACAATATTTTAATCACAATTTTTCAGTCTCAATAGGGACTTATGTTACTGGGGGGGGGGGGTGTTCTGCTTCTCCAGTTTATGTGCTGCATTTTGTGTCAGAAAATGCTGGAAGTTGCATTTAGTTACTAGATAACTACAACTCCCAGCATGCCCTGATACAGCCTATGGTTGTGTGGGTGTTGCAGCATGTTGCACTGTATAGTACAGTTAAGGTTATTGTGTAACATGCTGGGAGTTGTAGTTTTGGTTCGTGTCAGCTGCAGAGCCATAGTCTGTGTCAAGGAATACTGGGAATTACAGTTAGTAACTACAACTCCCAGCATGCCCTGATGCAGCCTATAGCTCTGCAGCTGACCCGAACCAAAACTACAACTCCCAGCATGTTGCACTTTATAGTTCTACAGTTTAGGTTATGGTCCACCATGCTGGGAGTTGTAGTTTTGGTTCGGGCGTGTTTGTGTGCATCCGTGGGGCTCTTGGTTGGCGGGTGAGTATGAAGGGGCAGGATTCTGGGGGTGCAATTTAGTGCGGGGGCCACTAAAAATAAATAAAATTAGATGGCACAACTGCCCTAATGCCCGTCTGCTCCTATACAAAACATTTATGTATACACATATCATACATGCACCAGCCACTGCCCCCATATCATACACACACACACACACCCGCCACTGCCCCCCCCCACATCATACATTACATACACACATACACTCACACCATACATATACACCATACATATGCACACATCATACATACACCTGCCGCTGCCCACCCCACATCATACATCACATACACATCACACTTAGACATCATACATTACATACACATCACACTTAGACATCATACACACATCATACATACACTCACACCATACATATACACCATACATATGCACACATCATACATACACCCGCCGCTGCCCACCCCACATCATACATCACATACACATCACACTTAGACATCATACATTACATACACATCACACTTAGACATCATACACACATCATACATACACTCACACCATACATATACACCATATATATGCTCACATCATACATTACATACACACATACACTCACACCATACATATACACCATATATATGCTCACATCATACATACACCCACCGCTGCCCACCCCACATTATACATTACATACACACATACACTCACACCATACATATACACCATATATATGCTCACATCATACATACACCTACCGCTGCCCACCCCACATCATACATCACATACACACACATCACACTTAGACATTATACACACATCATACATTACATACACATCACACACAGACATCATACACACACACACACTCACACCATACATATCCACCAGTGTTTCCCAACCAGGGTGCCTCCAGCTGTTGCAAAACTACAACTCCCAGCATGCCCAGGGCATGCTGGGAGTTGTAGTTTTGCAACAGCTGGAGGCACCCTGGTTGGGAAACACTGAAATACACCATACATATGCACACATCATACATACACGTGCCGCTGCCCCCCCCCCCCCCCCCCATCATACATTACATACACATCACACATACACTCACACCATACATATACAACCACCCTTCCTGCCGCCGTCTGTATTCTTGGTCTCCTCACCTGAGCCGCCATGAGAGGACATCAGAGCTGTAGTCCAGGCCGGTGTGAGGTGAGATTTCCGTCCTCTCCTCTCTCCCCTCCCCCCTGCTCTGTGTTTTCCCCGTGCAAACAAGCAACCTCCCCGTGGTGGATTAGGTCCTGTCTAGACAGATCAGGGGAGGGGGAGGGATGGAGCTGTGTGTGGGGGATGGAGCTGTGCACGGAGCTGTCTACGTCCTTTCTCTCCCCCTGCTGTGTCTTCTGAGCTGCGTCCTTCATCCTCCGGGAGGGGAGATAAGGGGGCTCTGCAGTCAGCTGGAGGCCGCCGCCGCCCCTCCATACACTCGGAGCTGGTGTGAGGTGGAGACTTCCATCGGCTCCTGCACCTCACACCGACATTAAAGAAAAATAAGGGGGAAGTCTGTCTGTCCCTGCTCGCCCGATACAGGGCTAAATCTATAAACAATTCACCTGCCCGGCGCCCAAAACTACTTGTCCCGGGCGTCGGGCTATTGGATTTCCACATCCCTGGCTACAGACCAAAGCCAGACTTTAGTCCTAATTGATAATAAAAACTCTTAGGGGGAGATTTATTAAAACCTGTCCAGAGGGAAAGTTGCTGAGTTTCCCATAGCAACCAATCAGCTCGCTTCTTTCCTTTTTAACCCCTTAAGGACTCAGCCCATTTGGGCCTTAAGGACGCGGACAATTTTATTTTTACGTTTTCCTTTTTTCCTCCTCGCCTTCAAAAAATCATAACTCTTTTATATTTTCATCCACAGACTAGTATGAGGGCTTGATTTTTGCGCAACCAGTTGTCCGTTGTAATGCCATCACTCACTTTACCATAAAATGTATGGCGCAACCAAAAAAAAAACTCTTTGTGTGGGGAAATTAAAAAGAAACCCGCAATTTAGCAAATTTTGGAAGGTTTCGTTTTCACGCCGTACAATTTATGGTAAAAATGACGTGTTCTTTATTCTTTGGGTCAATACAATTAAAATGATACCCATGAAAATGTACTTTTCTATTACTGTTGCGCTTAAAAAAAAAATCGCAAACTGTTTAACCAAATTAGTACGTTTAAAATCCCCCTATTTTGAAGACCTTTAACTTTTTCATTTTTCTGTATAAGCTGCGGTATGAGGGCTCATTTTTTGCGCCGTGATTTGTACCTTTTATTAATACCATATTTGCTAATATAAAACTTTTATAACTTTTTTTAGTTAATTATTTTTGGAATAAAATGTTATAAAAAAGCAGCTATTTTGGACTTTTTTTTACATTCACGCTGTTTACCGTACGGGATCATTAACATTTTATTTTATTTTATTTTAATAGTTGGGATATTTACTCATGCGGCGATACCAAATATGTATATAAAATATTTTTTTTTTTACACTTTTTTGGGGTGAAATAGGGAAAATGGGACAATTTACGTTTTTATTGGGAGAGGGGGTTTTTCACTTTTTTTTTTACTTTTATTTTTACACTTTAATAGTCCCCAAAGGGGACTATTTATAGCAATCATTCGATTGCTAATACTGATCTGTTCTATGTATAGGACATAGCACTGATCAGCATTATCGGTCATCTTCTGCTCTGGTCTGCTCGATCGCAGACCAGAGCAGAAGACCCCGGGAGACGGCCGGAGCAAGGTGAGGCCGCCATGCTGGATGATTGGATCGGCGCAGCAGCGATCATCCATTCAAAGTACCGCGATGCTGCAGATGCCGTGATCTGTATTGTATGAGGGGTTAATGGCGGACATCCGCGCAATCGCGGATGTCCGCAATTACGGGCAGGTCCCTGGCTGCTATCCTGGTGCATTAAGTACCACCTCACCAGGACGTACATTTACGTCCTTCGTCATAAGGGGTTAACAAGGCCTCTGCAAAATGAAAGAAGAAATGTGATTGGTTGCTATGGGCAACTCAGTTACTTTACCCCGGGACAGGTTTTTGATAAATCTCCCCCTTAGTGTACTATATTGAAAAATCTGAAGCTGGGAATCAGCTACTTTTTATTTATTTTTGTTTTCACTGATGTTTTCACTCACTTTGCGTTCTGATGTGTGCATGGTAACCACAGTAAGAATCTTTATTAAATCATTTTTACAAAAAAGTATATGTCGCTTAAATGCCAAAAAAAGAACCCTGTCACTTAGCTTGCTAAGGTTCCGGATATGACTGGATTTGCTGACGAGAAGAAAAATGTATCTAGGTAGATTTAGTATTCTACTGATCTGTATTACTGCTCCATAAGGTTTACCCATGTTTCCCAGGAATCCTAAGGGCTCACACATACTGAATTAGTTCAGCAAGAAATTCACTTGCTAAATTTCCTCAATGGATCTGTGCCACTCAAAATTATGCTTATTTTTATACAGAATTTTACTCAGGAAATAAACGTCAGTAATCAAAATCCCATTGACTAATGGGCTTTTCCCAGTGAATTCCACCAAAAGAATGAACTTGTTCATACTTTCGGTGGACTTCAAATTGGAAGGCGTGTACTGCCTAGCAATGCCACAGCAAAATGTGGGTGTACCAGAGAATAAATACAGAGATGTGTTCAGAAAATCTGATTGCTTGTGCCAGAATATGAGTGATTTAACAATGCATAACTAGGCAGATGTGACAGTGTGCAGTCCGGGAATATTGCTTGATAACCTCTATAATGGTTATGTAAAATACACATACTGCTTAGGTAAATTGTGTGTATACAGATGTTCATGTATCAAGGCCTAATACTCTCTGATCACCATTGGATAAATGTGTCTGCCTTCCAAGGTAAGAACACACTGATTTTCTATTTTTGATTTTTATTTTACTTTTTATAATGTAATATAAGCCAGAATGGTGGCAAGAAAATATGGACATTAAAGGGGTACTCCCACCCTAGACATCTTATCCCCTATCCAAAGGATAGGGGATAAGATGTCTGATCGTGGGGGTCCCGCCGCTGGGGACCCCCGCATTATTGCATGCGGCACCCACCTGTGTTCTCACCAGAACCATTGGAGGGTCTGAGTCGTGACTCCGGGAACGGAAGTCCGTGACGTAAGGACTCCGCCCCCCTGTGACGTCACGCCCGTCCCCTCAATGCAAGTCTATGGGAGGGGGCGTCACGCCACCTCCCATAGACTTGCATTGAGGGGATGGGCGTGACGTCACACGGGAGCGGAGTCTTGACATCACAGACTTCCTTTCCCGGAGTCGTGACTCAGACCCTCCAGCAGTTCCGGTGAGAACACAGGTGGGTGCCGTATGCAATAATGCGGGGGTCCCCAGCGGCGGGACCCCTGCGATCAGACCTCTTATCTCCTATCCTTTGGATAGGGGATAAGATGTCTAGCGTGGGAGTACCCCTTTAAAGAAGGTTGTTGTTCTTTGCTTGGCTTTTTTTTTTTTTTTTTTTTTTGAGTGCTCCTTTAAATTTAATTTGCTCACTCCTTTTGGTCTCTTTATAACTTATAATTGAAAGTGTTTTTTACTCAATGCAGATTCGTTTAAAGCGCCGCAGCGTTCAGTAGACAAACCTTTCAGGTTGTGTGCATCTGATGTTTTTAAAGGTAAGAACTCCGTATTAAAGGATCTGTAATTTGCTTATAATGGTTTACTTAGCCAGAGCTCACCCTTCTGTGCTAGGTACCTGTATTTGCACATAATTTGCACAATAGTTGTTGATTTCTTTTCTCTGCCACCAATATCTCTAATAACAACTTATGTTTTTATTAGCATTTATTCATTTATATACCGGTACTTTAATTATTTATTTAATCATTCTTTGTATGTGGCACAATAGCGTAAAATAGACAGGAGACCTGAAAGTTGACTGTAAATTACTATAATATGTGTTCAAAGAGCAGATAATTGAGGTTTTAGAATAGTTATCTCTGGCAATGGCAGGTGGGTTATAGCTAAAGAGATAAAGGGTATGGACTTCGCACTCCATTCATTTTAATATTTACATTGATTTCTTATTTGACATGGATCCTTTGTTACATCCTGCATTATATCCTAGAGATGCAATCGCAGTTAGGCTGGTTGAGATTGGAAACAGTTAAGGGGTACTCCCGTGAATTTTTTAATTTTTTAAAAATCAACTGGTGCCAGAAAATTAAACAGATTTGTAAATTACTTCTATTTAAAAATCTTAACCCTTCCAGTACATATCAGCTGCTGCATGCTCCACAGGAAGTTCTTTTCTTTTTTAATTTGTTTTCTGTTTGACATCACAGTGCTCTCTGCTGACACCTCTTTCTGTGCCAGGAACTGTCCAGAGCAGGAACAATTCCCCACAGCAAACCTATCCTGCTCTGGACAGTTCCTGACATGGACAGAGGTGTCAGCAGAGAGCACTGTGGTCAGACAGGAAAGAAATTTCAAAACAAAAGAACTTCCTATGGAGCATACAGCAGCTAAGTACTGGAAGGGTTAAGATTTTTAAATAGAAGTAATTTCCAAATCTGTTTAACATTCTGGCACTAGTTGATTTAAAATACCTTTTTAAGGGGCTATTTGAAGATCTAAAGTTAGAATAAGGGATAACTAGCTGAACGTGTTGATCGATCAGCTTGTTATCCCCTATCTCGAGGGGGTCTTCTGTCACTCAGGAGAAGGAAGGCGCAGTGCACACACTTGAATGTGGCTTAATTTATTCTCTATAGGACGTCAAAACATTGTAATGAACTCTGTGACTATGTTTGGATGTCTCATAGATTGAGGCTGCTCACCTGTTGCTCCATTTACACGGAACAGATTATTCCCATTCTCATGATCGTGGGGGTCTTTAACGTATGTGTGGTTACAGATGTCCTAGAGGTTGTAAAATCCATTTATACCCAGCAGTCAGATATTGGTGGCACAGGGGTGTGGAAATTTTATTTAAAAAAAACTACTGGACTAATACGGAGCAAAATCTACTTCTCCCTCATGACGATCCACTTGTCCGGATCAATTTTCGCTTTACGCTCTCATTTTTTCCTCCTTGCCTTATAATAGCCATAACTACCTACCATGATACCTTTTAATTTTCTATAACATATTCCCGAACCCAAAAAAAAGAATTATATATATATATAGGGATATACTGCAGCACACAAGGTTAGGTGAAAAAGATTCCAAGTGATTTATTCCATAAAAAACAGGGTGAACGTAGCTATTTGCTGTGAATTCACCCTGTTTTTTATGGAATAAATCACTTGGAATCTTTTTCACCTAACCTTGTGTGCTGCAGTATATCCCTTTTTTGTATCCAAATGGTGGGCTTTTGACCACAGCCCTAGAAACTGCTCTGCACCTTATACGCTGCTATTTTGAGAGTGCTGCTCTCCTCTACATATATATATAATATATATATATCTGTGAAGTGATAATTTTGCTAATTTGGTGGTTTTCTTTTACGCCATTTACCTTGTAGCTGAGCCATCATATTTTGAAACTTTAGGGCGCCTGATTACAGAAATACCAGATTTGTATAGTTTCCGTCATGTTTTACTAATTGAAAAAACATTCTGAACTTTTTCAAATGTTTTTAATTGCCATTTTTTGACCCCTATAGCTTTTTTTCCCGCATACCAGGCTGTATGAGGGCTCATTTTTGTGCCATAATCAGTTTTTTGTATCAATGTTTTTAATCGCTTTTTTAACTTTTATTTTTTTTTTCTAGGATATTATAAAAATTGCAATTCTGTGTTTTTTTTTTTTTTTACGTCATTTACCGTACAGGATACATAAGGTTATATTTTAATAGTTCGTACAGTTACGCATGCAGCGATATTAAATGTTTATTTTTATTACGTTCACATGTTTTTATATAGGAAAATAGGATGATTTGAACTTTTAACATGGAAAGGGTTAATGTGTGTCTTTAAACGTTTAACTTTTTGTTTTTTTACTTTTTTTATTTTTTTACTTTTAGGAGAAATCATTAGTTTCCTCATACAGATCAATAGAGTTCTATTGAACTCCATTGATCTGTGTGCTCTGCAATCCATTGATAGAGCCTAGTCCAGTCAGGCACTATCAATGACAGAGCCACAGACACCAGGGAACAGAGGTAAGCCCTCCGGCTACCTCTATAGTGGATCTCCCCCCCGGCGATCCACCGCACTAGCCCATCTGGGAGCATTCACATGTCCCTTTAGATGCCGCTGTCAAAGCTTTGACAGCGGCGATCTAAAGGGTTAATAGCCAGCCACGGCGATCGCTGCATGCTGGCTATTAGCAGTGGCCCCCGGCTACTGAGAACAGCTGGGGGCTGCAGAGTATGGACTGGGCACGAGTCCGGAGCCCACTCCATACAGACTGTTGAGCGCCGCCATGCTTGTCAGGTCCGGCTCTGCTTGCCCGAAGCAGGACTAAAAATTCACCTGCCCGGTGCCCGTAACTGCATGTCCCGGGCGTCGGGCGATAGGAATTCCACATCCCTGTAGCATATAGAGTTATGCCCTCACTGTGAGCCATTGGAAAACCTTTTATAACCCTGTATTTTACATCTTTATTATGATATGTTGGATAAGAGGAAAAGTGTAAATGATTGTATGTGATTGTCTTTTTGCTCAGATCAAGGCTCTGGATTTTGTATAACTGGCAAAATAGAAGCTGGGTATGTCCAAACTGGAGACCGCTTACTAGTTATGCCCCCTAATGAGGCCTGCACAGTAAAAGGTAAGTAGATAGACAATGCTGAAGTCTGCTATCGAAGGATGCTCTATTTTACTTCACAGCATCTGTTTTGGGACAACTTCTGAAAGCCCTTTCTGCACCTGAAACTGGAACATGCTGTCAAACTGATACTGACTGTTGAATAATTTATCCAAAATCTTGAAACGAATCTCCTCACAGGTGACTGTGTGTCTGAACGTTTCTGGGGCTGCGTGTCTGTGAGACATTTCGCTTGATGCTTGAGCTTGAGGCTTCTTTTTCTCACGCCACCATATGATTCCCACATTGCTCTATTAGTCATCTTGTTTATACACTGTTGCTTGCCTTCGAACCCCTTTTAGATCACACTCTGATAAGACTAGTGAGAGGGGTTATGTTTTTGCTTTATGGTCCTAAAAATAAAACTTTTATACTTGTATTATATCATTTCGAAAGTCTGACGTTTCTTGCAACGTTAGCAATATAAATGCAAGCTTGTCAAGTTTAGCGTAGGTTCCACAACTTTATCTAAAACAAAAAGAGAGAAATAAAGGAATGGCAGAAACTCATCTTTTAAGTGTAGTCTACCCAGGGCTTTAAGCCTTACAATAAATTAATTCCATATTGCTATGTGAAGAGATTGTAGTTGCTTCTGTTCCTCTGTAGAACCTTACAGAAAATCAGTCACAGAGGAGGACATTGCAATAATTATTCAGCCTGTCCCGCCATGACTCAAACAGACTCTATTGTAATGGTATGTTCACATGCTGCAGATCAGTTGCAGAAAATCCATAAATGGGTACTCCGCCCCTAGACATCTCCTATTCAAAGCTGATGCCCGGCACCCTTGCGTTCTGAACATTTATGTTTAGAACGTCTGTTGTGCTAGGCTGCGGGCAGCCGTGGTCCCCGTACCCCCCTCCCTTAAAGGAGTAGTGCAGTGAAATGTAACTTATCCTCTATCCAAAGGATAGGGGATAGGTTATAGATCATGGGGGTCCAACCGTTGGGACCCCCTACGATCTCCTGAATGAGGCCATTCCGACCCTCGCAAGAAGCCGCGACCGACATGTCCCCTCCATGTATCTCTATGGCATACATGGAAGGGGCGTGTCGGTCGCTGCTCCGTGCGGGGGTTGGCACGCCCCCTTCCAGCAGACTGCTGGGGCCCTGTTCAGGAGATTGCAGGGGGTCCCAGTGGTCGGACCCCCCTGCAATCTATAACTTATCCCCTATCCTTTGGATAGGAGATAAGTTATATTTCACTACAGGGAGGGGAAGGGGGCGGGGCAGCTGTGGGGCGCTCATGATCTGGCACGGAACAGGGTTCGTGAAGAACTTAACACTAAACATAGAAACACAGAATGTATCAACAGATAAGATAGGGGATCCGCTACTGAGGATTTAAAGGGGTACTCCGGCCCTAATACATCTTATACCCTATCCAAAGGCAAGCGGATAAGATGTTTGATCACGGGGGTCCTGCCACTGGGGACCCTTGCAATCTGTCATCCGCACCCCCCTTTGTGAGCCGTCACACCCACTCCCATAGTCTTGCATTGAGGGGGCGGGGCGTGAGGTTACACGGGAGCGAAGGCATGACGTCATGATACTCCGGCCCTGTGGTTGTCACGCTTAACACTCTGAGCCTCCAGTGCTGCGGAGAGCTCACAAAGGTGGTTGTGGAATGACAGATTGCAGGGGTCCCCAGCGGCGGGACCCCCGTGATCATACATCTTATCCCCTATCCTTTGGATTTTGACTTCCTCTTTGAAATCAATGGGGAAAATCCACAATAAATCCAGTGACTCTGACACTGAGTTTTTTTCGCTGCAGGTTTAACCGCGACTGTTTTTCTGCTGTGGATAATCTGCATCAGACTCTGTTTAGGTCCACAAAATCTGCTGCAGATTTTTCTCTTCAGAAATTCTGCAACGGCCAAACCTGCAGTGAAAAACTCGCAGAAGATCAGTCTGTGACCGAACCCCTAAATTGACATGCTGCAGATCCATAAATTTTTTTTTTTACTCAAACTGTAAATGAGACCCTTAATTTTGTTGTATAAAAGTTTATACTAGGCTTTTCAACGCTGTCACTAGCAAATTAGGCTACATAGAATTAAAATGGAAGCAATAAATAGGGCTGTTACTGCACGTAAAGGGGTTGTCAAACTATTTTAAACCCCATTAGAGGCTGTGTGAGGGCTTGTATTTTTCCATGAACAGTGAGGCTATGTTCATATGGCAGAATGTCTGTATGGAATTCCGCATGAATAATGCACACAGACATTCTGCAGCAGCAGAGTCACATTGAATTTATATCCCCCTTTTTTTCTTGCTTTCCCTTTTTTGTCAGTCTTTTTTTAGCCGAACATAGAGAAGTATTTAGTATAGCTAGTGGAGTCCTTTTGTTCTCCAGTGATAGGAATTTCTAATTATTCTACCACGTTCGCAGTTTTTAGTTTTGTGTAAGAAATGTCTTACTTGCCTTTAGTGCCCTCTATTGAGAACATGTGTAATTGCAGTCAGGACAGCATTTGTATGCTGGTCAGGTATATTGTATTATTAAATCCATCTAGGATAGTGCTCATCTCTACCAGTTTTATGCATAACAATTCATTGATTCGCAGTAAAAAGTTATGCACCGTTACACGGTTAGTGTATCCGTTTCTAACCATTTTTTCAGGATCACTGCTTGCAGTTAGTAAATAGAACCCTCCACATCATTGAATCCATTGCTGTCAGTATTCTATACCCCCGTCTTCTGTGCCATCATATAGATTTTAGTTTTTGCCTGTAACTATTTCTAACAGAAAAGCAATGAGTCATGTATCAGTTTTGGCGCAGAGAAGAGGTTGTGTTTCTTGCATCCAGCAATTGGGTTGTGATCTTACTCATTTCCAGGAATCACATTACATGATGAAGCAGTTGACTGGGCCGCTGCCGGAGATCACGTTAGTCTCACTTTGACCGGCATGGATATCATCAAAATCAAGTAAGTGCTCATCAATCAGTGTCTGACTCAGCAGCGGTTTCAGGACACCGTGAACAGGGCGTAGTCTCTGAGAATTACGTGGTTTTATTTTTAGACAGAATTGACTGTTGCTTGAAATTTGTCAATTATTAATGAAACCGGGTCTGAAACTATTCTCCCGTAAACAGGAACATGTTACTCTGCAGTTTGTAACTTGTTCGTCTGTTCTGTTCTCAGCCAAAAGACATCAGTTGTCACCACATTGCAACCTTTGCAGAACTCTGCACCTGGGTGTGGTATTGCTCCCTTGTACCTTTTTAGTCACATTAGTGACTTCTTCATTTGCATAGTGGTTACGAGTGAATTGGACACTGATTTTGGAATTGTCTTGCGGTCAAGTGTTTTGTCTACACGATAGATATTGGGTCACGTTTGCGTATCATGTCAAACAGCAATATGAGAACCACTTGATGATATACACAGGGGCTCCTTTCGGATCCTTTCTCTACCAGTAAGGTACCTTACCTCATTGGATATAAATTGTCCCCAAAATGTAATCTTTTGATTCACCTTTTAAGTGGTGGCCTTGGTAAGTATAGATAAGAGAGAGGTCTTTTTGTTGACTGCAAAAAAACAAAACATATGGATCTATACACATGTACAGCATCCTGCACATATTTAATGAACAGGATTTCAAGCTGTTTAGTATTTTCGTTTACATTGAAATCTGCAGCAATAAAATCCTGCGCATCAAATATGCACAGGATTCTGTACGTGTGAGTACACCCTAAGAGTAGGGTCTCACGTGCCATATTTTGCTTCGTATTTGCTGCTGCGTAGCTTTCTTCCCATTGTAGTAAATTTGTAGCAAAATACGCAGCTTATTGGCTTCAATTGGTAGCCAAAACGTAGCAGCAAAATATGGCACGTGTGAACCTACCGCACAGTATCCTGTGCAGATTTGATGCACAGGATTTTCTGCTGCAGATTTCAATGTAAACAATCACTGAGCACAGCTTCTAATCTGCAGTTACAATTCCTGTGCATCAAATCTGCACAGGATACTGTATGCTTGAATAGACCCTAAGGGTGCGTTCACACATGCGTATTTTTGCTGCAGATTTGCTACTGCAGATTTTGCTGCCCATTGACTTCAATAAGTAGCAAAATCTGCTACAGCAGATCTGCAGCAGAAAATACGAATGTGTGTACTGTCCCTAAGGGTACATCACACGTGCGTATTTTCTGCAGATCTGTTGCAGATTTGCTTCAGCAGATTCAACTGCACATTAAAGTAAATGGGCAGCAAAATCTGCAGCGGATTGTCAACAAAAATATGCATGTGTGAACGCACCCTAAAGGAATGATCTCCTATACAGGGTAGGGGGATAACTAGCTGTTCAGTGGGGTCCAACTGCTGGGAATTAAAATATATACCACAGTTGGAACAGATTCTAGGAACACATTGAGAGTAACACATACATGACACTACATGATATAGGCATTCTAGGAAGTGAACCGTATGTCAGGCTCCTAACCACAGCAATTGGAGGCATTCCTTGAAATGGCAAGGTTTCTCTGTGAAGCAGAAACCCTTGAAACATGACTAAGTAGTACAATAGCTGCATTTTTTTCAGGGCTTCTGTTAATAGATAAAGTTGATAGAATGAGGCAGGTTGGTAGTAAGCCATACACATTAAATGGGGATCCCCCATCTTGGTACAAGAACCCCCTCCATCCTGTTTGTGGCTGCTGGAGGTGAAGCCAGAAACAGCCAAGCCAGCTGTTATACACAATATGCATAGCTTCCATATAGCACTTCCAGCTACTCTGTTTACATAACTCCTATTAAAGCTAATGGAAATTGCGCAAATTGCATAAAATGGTTGCCTTTGCTATTTTTTGTTTCCCCTCCAGCAGCCACAGACAGGCTGGAGGGGGCCCTTGTACCAAGATTGGGGAACCCCCTTTAATGCTGGCTGAATGGGTACTTAATTAAAAATCCATGCTTTAGTAATCTAAACATGCATGGTAATGAACAAGTTAAGGGACGGGAGAACTTTGACATGGATTTTGCACTCAAGCTGTAGTGCTTCTTCAAACTTGGTACTTTTTCCCCAATATCAAGCATACTCACCATCACTATTCCTACAGCACCATATGTTTTCTTCCAGCACAGCTGCATCAGTGTTTCATTACTGTGACTGGGTAATGTGATCACCAGCCTGACACACAGAAAATCTGTGTATAATGTCAGTAGTTTGCCATGTGTTAGTGGACTACCTCTGACCTTCAGGATGCTATCAGACCCCTCACTATCCAGCTCTTTCTGTATTACTGCTGCTGCTATCTCTATTGGTTTAGGATATATAGTAGCTATACACAACTCCTGATTCTGTGTTCATATGTTGCGTTTTAGCTGTGGTTTTAATGAGTTTTCTTGTGATTTTCCTAAAATGGCAGAAAAATGGTGCTATTTGGTGCTAGTTTCACAAAATGTTGTGTGTACCGCAGTTTTGGAAAATGACAGCAAAAACACAGCCTAAACGCAGTAAAAACAGTACAAAATGCTAAAACTCAGCATGTGAACGTTTCTTCATAAAACACCTCAGTTGTAATTATAGATCAAATCAATTTTTCCTTATGGAGCAGTTCGTGATATCAACCAATCAGATCACTTCAAAGGCCTTTTTTAAAATGAAAGATAAACAATCTGGTTCCTTTGGACAACGGCTTCAATTTTCTTCTGCACAGGTTTTGCTAGTCACATTTCTGATCGTGGTCTACAGAACCTTTCCTTCCTGTAAACCAGTATGGCAGCATGAATGTATTCTAGCCTGACAGGGAATATTCCTCTTTTTCAGCGTGGGCTTTGTATTTTGCAATCCTATTGAACCCATCAGAGCCTGCACACGTTTCCGAGCCAGAGTTCTCATCTTTAATTTTGATGTTCCTATAACGCGGGGATTCCCGGTAAGTACATTGTTTATGTTTAGTCCTCGACTACAATCTTATTTCTTTTAAAGATCTTTGTCTGCTCCATTGTCTTCACCCTTTTTAGTCATATGCTATGGTGTATGTCCGTGTGTGCATTTTGTTTTATATATTTTTGCGCCTCTAGGTTATTATACACTACCAAACTGTGAGTGAGCCTGCCACCATCAGGAAGCTGATCAGCGTTCTACACAAGAGCACTGGAGAAGTGGTTAAGAAAAAGCCAAAGTGAGATTTTTATAGTTTCTTTTTTTGGCCATATACCTTTTTACTGTATAAGGGTACATGTGTTTCATGCTGCGCAGCGGGAAATACACTGTATATTCTCCGACGAGTATACACATGCCGGCGTGACTGTGATGCAACGGGGAAGGACTGTGTTTATGCTCATCAGAGATAATGCAGATATTTAAAAAAAAAGGCTGCATAAGTGCCACATTTACCCCTTAAGGGTGCATTCCCACCTGGCGTATTTTGCTGCGTATTTGCTGCTGCGTATTTTCCTATGGGAAAATAAAATACGCAGCAGCAAATACGCCAGGTGGGAACGTACCCTAAAAGAAAAAATGCATTGATAGAGGTGTACTCTACCTAGGGACATGTTTTTTGACATAAAATAAATGTTTTAAATGAATGAGACTTTTGCACACACCTTTACCCAGCTTATGGACAATCAGTCCTAATGGGGCAATGTGCTTTCAATATGTTTATTTTTCAATTTATTTTGTATCAATTTCTAATGGTTTTTAAAAATCCCTGTTTGCAGTCATTGATTGGGAATCTTCATGGTTACTTCCAGTGAATAAAAAAAGTTGGCCAATGTATTGACTGCAAGCAGATATCCTGTGGAATTAAAGAATTGTTTTATTTTTATTTATTTTTTAATTATTTTGTAGAAACAATCATACCTCTTGAATGCCTGAAGATACATGAAAGTAAACCTTTACTTGTATTCTCTGTCTCCACCATAATAACTCTGGTCCAGGCCATCCAACCCATTAGAAGCAATGGTTAATTGTGATCATGGCATCTATGTGGACTGTAAAAAAAAATTATTTATTTTTTGACAGTCTCCAGTTTATTTACATGCAGAGCTGCATCACCCACACAGTTTATTTACATGCAGAGCTGCATCACCCACACAGTTTTACATGCAGAGCTGCATCGCCCACACAGTTTTACATGCAGAGCTGCATCACCCACACAGTTTTACATGCAGAGCTGCATCACCTACACAGTTTTACATGCATAGCTGCATCGTCCACACAGTTTTTTACATGCAGAGCTGCATCGTCCACACAGTTTTACATGCACAGCTGCGTCGCCCACACAGTTTTACATGCAGAGCTGCATCGCCCACACAGTTTTACATGCAGAGCTGCATCACCCACACAGTTTTACATGCAGAACTGAATCACCCACACAGTTTATTTACATGCAGAGCTGCATCACCCACACAGTGTTATGACATGCAGCACTGTTTCACCACCCTCAGTACAATCACATGCACAGCCAATTTGTGCCTACTATATATGTACATGCAGAGCTGATTTGCTTCATTTCCACAGTATAATAATAACAGGGGAGGGTTAGCAAAATGTAGCCTGGGGACCAAGTACACTCTGCTCTTATGCTCTATAAACTTTGTATCTATCCCTTTTTTTAAATTAAGATCTGGGTTTGTTTTCATGCTGTTGCTTTAATTTTCAGGTGTCTAACAAAAGGTATGAATGCCATAATAGAGCTGCAGACACAGAGACCTGTTGCTTTAGAATTATACAAAGAATTTAAAGAACTTGGCAGGTTCATGCTTCGATACAGTGGGTCATCTATAGCAGCTGGAGTTGTCACAGAGGTAGGTTGCTGCAGTTTTCTCTGCTTTCAATTGCAGAATGGTTATGCTAGCACTTTATGTATATCACAGCATGAGATGTCCAAACACCATTCTAAACAACAAGCATGTTTAAAATCGGCTGAATTAGCATGCTACGTAACCACACAAGCATGCAGTAATGGAACCCGTAGAGATCTAGCCATTCACCTACTACTACTATAAATTGAATGTACTCATTCTGAATGATTTTTACAGCTGAAATGAATAAAATCCATCACATGCGCATACAAAGTTATTTATTGTCCAAGTATGCTAAAGCATATGCGTCACTTAATCAACAATAAACCTCATTGGAATTTTCTACATTTCAATTTTATTTCATTTACTTGGTTTATGAAATGACAGAACTGCAGAATAGTGTAATATAACCTATCTATGGGGTAGCCAAGCTGTGGCTCCTAAGCTGCATGCAGCTGTTTCCTAGATGCTGTGTGGCTCACTCCCAGCCCCAATGTTTAAGAACCTCTGCTGCTGTTGCTTTAAGAACGTGGCAGCTGTTGGGAGCAGACATGCCATGCACGGGCATGTCTGCTACAACCTGTCACTGCCCACCAAATTGGAGCAGGGGAGGAGGATTATGCATCACTTTGACTTTGGAGCACTGTTGGTAACTAATGGGAATGGGGGCCTACTTACTTATGGGGGAGCTTACTGCTGTATGAGTGCAGTATGTGCGGGCAGGGTGGGGGGCCTGCTGCTATATGGGGCAGAATTTAACTTGGCATACCCCATTAAGTTGAGTCACTAAACTCAATCTACAGTATATGGCCCTGATTTTCATTCGTGCAGTTACCCCACTGGATAAAACATAAGGATATTGTGAGCCACTCTAGTCAACAACATGCTGGGCTCCGTGGTTGGTTGCTTTTCTGTACAGTAAAACTGCTGTTCCAACTAAAATATTGCATGTCCTCCCTTTTTAGTGATGCAGTTTATGCCAAGTGTTTATTTTTATTTTTTTTTGTGTGTGTAGCTGACAAGGATTGTGCAGTATTTTGTATTTTATATCAGCCTAGTTTGTAAGGGTGAAGATGAAAAGCCATCCATCCATACAGTTCAGCCCCTTACCCTGCAGTGATGGAAAAAAACATGATCAGAAACTAGTATCATAACCTGTAATTTTATGACTCTCCAGGAATGCATCCAGGCCCCTTTTAAACACAAGTGAGTTCACTATGACCACTTTCTCACTGCTTTGATGGTGTAAAAACCTTGGGGCTGTCCCTTTTGTTATGGATAATCTTGGGTATAAAGTGATAATGGGAGAGTTATCTGTAGTATAGTAATGTATTCTTTTTCTCAGATTAAAGAATGACACTTGACCCATTATGGAGACCTTTGCAACCAGTTGAGTACATCCACCTTGGCTGCTCAAGTTCTCTACCTAAGAATCCCTGGCTGAAGACAGAAGTGCAATTGAAAGAACAGAGAGCCACTGTGGATTGTTACAAGCGGAGAACTTCCTAGAACAAAGAGCCAGGAAACCTTGTCCAGAATCATGAAGAACACACGACCGGTGATCAAGTGTCTCTCCAGCTCTCTCTACCGTCCTACATAACAATGACTTGCTGCAGCTTCTCGCACAAAATGCTAAATTAATTTATATTGATAATTTTCTGAAACTTGGCATGATGCTGTCAACTAAAACCGGCAGACAAGTTTACAGTTCTCTTTTCTGAAATGTCTGCAGACTTTTATTTTTTTTCCTTTATATTAATAGATTTGATCTAAAATATTTAGTGCGGAGTATAAACTGCTTCTGTGCATCAGAACAAATCCAAGGACAATTTATTTTTTTTTTTTTAAGTTTTAGAGCATGGTTGGCCATTGAAAAGTGAGAAGATTTGGGAATTTGCTGTGTGAGCCAATTTAATTAAGTGATAAATATGGATTTAATTTAGACTTATTAAAAAGCCTTGGTTTAAGCATAACCTATCAGTTGTCTCTGCATCTGCTTAATGTAATAGGCTATTCTTACCTAAATATGTAAAATACTGTGGGAGGTTTTCACGCACATTTAAGGCCCGATTTCACACACTGGTGTGTTTTATTTTTTATTTTATCTTTTTAGTTTTTTATGCTGCGGTTTTTGTGACATTTTGTAAATCTGCCCCATTGAGGGTTAGAAAGCTAGGGTTGTCTTCATTTCCACAAATCCTTGTACCACATACTCTGTCTAGCTTTTTAGCTGTGATCTATTCTCTTGGATGATGCTGAGCTGCAATACAATTCTAGACAAAGTACATGAACATAACTGGCACTGTTTCTCAAAATAATACCAACTTTTTAATATTTTTTATTGAAAGGGGTGGTCAACGGAACTAAACTTAGCCCCTATCTACTTTATGAAAACCAAAATTTGTTTTAGTCTCAAAACTTTTGCCCATGACTGTACAGTGCATTAAAAGAATGTATGAGAAAGTGTCAGCGAATTTATAGTTTCGTTGTGTGGGTGGCGACTTTATTTATTAATTTTTTTAAAGTTGTGGTTAGAGAATTCATTTTAGGCACTTTTGACATTCCTTAAGCAGGCATCCCGTGCCAATGCCCGGAGGGGGGTGGGGGCATTGGCACAGGATTAAGGGGGGCAATAAGGGGGATCGGGGGTGACCAAGACACCCCGGTCCCCCTGAAGGAATAGGAGTTAGGTGGCAGGGGTGCCACCCCTCCTATCCCTGCTATTGGTCAGTCAGACGCTACCGACCAATAGCAGATCGGGGGGGTTATAGTTCGGTTCTCCCTCTCTGCCCACCCACTGTTGTCCGGGCAGAGGCAGAGCAGGGGAACCATCGGTGACTGGCACCGGAGGTCACTTACCAACGGAGGCGGCAGCGGGCGGCAATGACGTGCGGCTGGCTCCCTGGTGCAGACTACGGAAGCCGGTGAGTTGCCTAGCAACATCTGGGCTAAACTGTAGACCTCCAGATGTTTCAAAAGCTGGAGGGCTACAGTTTGGAGATCACTGTGCAGTGGTCTCTAAACTGTGGCCCTCTAGATCTTGCCAAACTACAACTCCCAGCATGCCTACACAGCTGTCTTGGCATGCTGGGAGTTGTAGTTTTGCAACACTGGTTGGAAAATACTGAGTTAGATAACAGAACCCAACTGAAGGTTTTCCAACCAGTGTGCCTCCACCTGCTGCAAAAGTACAACTCCCAGCATGCACGGTCTGTCAGTACATGCTGGGAGTTGTAGTTTTGAAACAGCTGGAAGTTTAACGCCCCCCCCCCCCCCCCCCCCCACGGGTGTCTGACCGATTTTTTGGAACAATGGTCCATGAAAATGAAAAATGTAATTTTTCATTTGCACAGCCCACTGTTCCAAAGATCTGTCAAACGTCAGTGGGGTATAAATGCTCACTGCACCTCTTATTAATATTAGCATTTTACATCCTAACATGGGATATTTCCATACTCAGAAGAGATGGGGTTACAAATTTTGGGGGGCATTTTCTCCCATTACCCTTTGTAAAAAATGGTAAATTTGGGGGAAAAACTGCACTTTGGAAAAAAAAACTTTTCATTTACACATCCAACTTTAAGGAAAAGTCGTCAAGCACCTGTGGGGTGTTCAGGCTCACTGGACCCCTTGTTACATTCCTTGAGAGGTGTAGTTTGCAAAATAGTATGCCATGTGCTTTTTTTTATTTTATTTTGCTGTTCCGGCACAATAGGGGCTTCCTAAATACGACATGCCCCCCCAAAAACCATTTCACAAAATCCCACTGTCGCTCCTTCCCTTCTGAGCCCTCTACTGTGCTCGCCGAACACTTCACATACACATATGAGGTATTTCCTTACTCGAGAGAAATTTGGTTACAAATTTTGGGGTGCTTTTTCTCCTATTACCCCTTTTAGAAATTCAAAAACTGGGTCTACAAGAACATGCGAGTGTAAAAAATTAAGATTTTGAATTTTCTCCTTCATTTTGCTGCTAACAAAAAGAAAACAAAATAAAATAATAATTCTGCAGCTTTCTGCACATTTGGGGTACTCTGGGCCTTCTTATGTGCGAGATGTCCAATGGCATGTCTTGTCCATACCTGCAGGCGGACCCATACCGGTAAGCCGGACGGGGGTCTCTCACGACTGATGTATTGTTGCTGCATTCCGATACCTCTGCTGGGTGCGGTATAGGTGGAAATGACTCATACTAGTAAGCCAGACAGTGGTCTGCATGGTTTCCTCGTGAGATGCCTGTGGCTACAGTTCCAATACCCCACTGCTGTGTGCGGTATGGGAAGAACTGACTAATGTCTCTTCAGGACCCATACCAGTAAGCCAGACAGTGGTCTGCATGGTTTCCTCGGCCATTTATCACACGTCTCACGGCTGAGATGCCTGTGGTTGCAGTTCCGATACCCCACTGCTGAGTGCGGTATATGGAAAACTGACCAATGTCTCTTCAAGTCCCCTCGGACCCTGCTCCTGAGGTTTCCTTTGCCCGTACTCCTCGTTCTCCTAAGTTTTTCCATCCTCATAAGGAGTTGGATGTGCTTCTGGAGACCGCCTGGATGGAGTTGGATGTGCTTCTGGAGACCGCCTAGAAGCTTCCGGAGAAGCGCTTCCAGGGCACTAAACGGTTAAAGACTTTGTGTCCATTCCCTCAGGACCTTATCCCTAAATGGACCGTTCCACCATCTGTGGACCCCCAGTCTCCCGTTTATCCAAATCCACCACTCTACCATTGGCGGATGCCGCTTCCTTTAAGGATCCCGCGGACAAGCGGGTCGAGATTTAGCCAAATATGCATTTGAAGCGGTGGGATCCTCCCTGCTTCTGGCCTTCTCTTCCACCTGGGTTGCGAAGGCCATAGCAGTGTGGATTTCTCAGCTTCGTCAAGTTCTGTTGTCCGGGGCCTCCCTGGATGTTCTGGCTGAGATTGCTCGTCAGGTTTCAGACGCAGGTGAATATTTATGCCAGGTTTCGTTGGTGTCTGCACTCTGTGCGGCTGTCGCGTCTTGCAATCTAGTCGCCATTCGTCGCTCCTTGTGACTCAAGCTTGGAACGCCGATTCGGCTTCCAAGAAATCTCTGACGACAATGGCTTTTACTGGCAGTCGCCTTTTTTGGGGAAACGGCTTGACGACATCATCTCTTGGGCTACGGGAGGTAAAAGTTCTTGCTTCCCCAGAGCGAGGCTCGTGGGGGTTTTCGTAAGTCAACCTCCTTTCGGTCCTTCGCCCCTTGGGTCAGGGGCGCCAGGAAACCTCGAGCCCCTCGCAAGGTAGGCAGGCCATCCTTCAAACTTCGCTCCTCCTGGAAGCAGGATAATCGTTCCAACCGATTCCCGCTAAATCAGGTACCCGCAAACCCTGCCTGAAGGGGCGCCCCCAACCCGGGACTCCGTCTCGGGTGGTCGGTCGCTTACTACTTTTTCGGAACGTCTGGTTGGCTCAAGTCAGGGACTCTTGAGTTCGGGATGTCATTCCGACGGTTACCAAATAGAGTTCGCTTCTTTCCCCGGGATCGTTTTTTTCGATCCCGGCATCCTCGTTCACCTACACTGGCCGCAGATTTTCATTCTGCTATTCGCACTCTGCTGCAACAGGGTATTATTTTGCCTGTTCCACCTCAGGACCGTTCCAGGGGTTTCTATTCAATCTTCTTTGTTGTGCCAAAAGGAGGATTCAGTCCGTCCGATTTGGACCTGAAACTCCTCGATTTCACCACTTCCCTATGGAGTCACTACGGTCGATCGTGGCATCCATGGATCAGGGCGGTGGACATTTGGGATGCGTATCTACACATTCCGATTTTTTTCCTCCTCATCAACGTTTCCTCTTCTTTGCCGTTTTGCTGCTTTGCCGTCACTTTCAATTGTGGTTCTGCCTTTCGGCCTGGCCACTGCCCCCCGTGTTTTTTGCCAAGATCCTGGCGGCTGTCATGGTCATTCTCAGGTCCCGGGGGGTGTCTGTCCTTCCTTACCTGAACGACCTTATTGTCAAGGCCCTGTCCCGGATCCAGAACGAGGAGAGTCTCCGCATCACCCTGCTGACCCTAACCAGCTTCAGGTGGCTGATTGACGAGGAGAAATCCAACCTTTCTCCCTCCAATCTCTGGTCCTTCTGGGCCTCCGGTTCGATACTGGGAGTGCCCGAATCTTCATCCCTCCGGACAAGCGGAGTGCTCTGCTGTCAGGTGTTCGTCTCTTGACGGACGGCCATAACGGTGGTTCCGTTTGCACAGTTCTGTTGCCGCCCACTTCAGTGGGCTATTCTGTCTCTGTGGGATGGATCCCCCCTGTCCTTGGATCATCGGATTCGTCTGCCCACTTCGGCTTGCTAGTCTCTTCTTGGTGGCTACACTCTCCCCTCCTTCAGAACGGCCGCTCGTTTCTACCGTTGAACTGGCTGGTTCTAACTACGGATGCGTGCCTCCCCGGTGTGGGGGGGCGTGTCCTCCTGGCCTGGACGGTCCAGGGCCAGCGGTCACCTCGGGAAACCAGGCTTCCTATCAATGTCCTGGAGATTCGGGCGATATTACTTTGTCTCCGACACTGGGTGTCTTTTCTTCTGGGTCGCCCGGTTCGCATTCAAACGGACAACGCCACGGCCATGGCGTATCTCAACCGCCAAGGGGGCACTCGCAGCAGTGTCGCCGTGACCGAAGTGTCCAAGGTTGACCTGGGCAGAACGCATGGTTCCCTCCAATTCAGCGATCCACGTTCCGGGGGTGGACAAATGGGAGGTGAACTTCTAAGTCCCTCCTCCCCTGATACAGGGGAGTGGTCCCTTCACCCAGAGGTGTGTGAGTCCATTTGCCGTCGTTGGGGGATTCCGGACATGGACCTCTTGCGTCCCGCTTACACCGGCAGGTTCCAAGCTTCGTGCCAAAGTCCAGAGTTCCTCTGGCGTTGGCCGTGGACGCCCTCGTCATTCTCTGGTCTCTGTTCACTCTCCCATACCTGTTTCCGCCAATCCCCTCCTTCCCAGAGTGCTCAGGAAACTCAAGGTGGAAGGCATATCGCCTTCCTTCTTTTCAACCGAAGATGGTTTCGTCTTTCATCTGAACGAGGATATCGCTCTCCCTTCCTTCTGCCCTGCTCCGTCTCATCCTAAGGAGTGTTCTCTCCACAATCAGGATGTGGTGCGAGCCTTGCGAGTCTACCTCAAGGCCACTTCTTCTTCCGACGGTCGGAGTCGCTGTTTGTCCTTCCGGAGGGCCGACGCAAGGGTTTGCCGGCTTCTAAGGCCACCATCTCCAGATGGATCCGGTCCACCATTTCTGAAGCATACCGTTCCAAGGGGAAGGATCCTCCCTTCCGAGTTACGGCTCACTCCACTCGCTCTATGGGGGCCTCTTGGGCGGTCTTTAACAGGGCTTCGGCCCTACAGGTGTGTAAGGCGGCTACTTGGTCTTCGGTGCACACATTCACCAAGTTTTACCAAGTGCACACTTCTGCATCCGCCGACGCCTCTTTCGGGCGTCAGGTTTTGCAGGCAGCGGTGGCTCTGCCGTCTGCTTGATTCTGGGTTACATGGTTTCCCCCCCCCGGGGACTGCTTTGGTATGTCCCACGGTTCCTGTGTCCCCCAATGGAGCTGAAATGAGAAAAGGAGATTTTTTACACTTACCGTAAAATCTTTTTCTCAGAAGCTCCATTGGGGGACACAGTTCCATTCTGCACATTATTAGATTATATTATTATATAATTTTAATTTATTGCCCCCCCTCCCCAATTACATTATTTTATATTGTATAATTTATATTGTGTACCATACTTTGTGATTTTACCTATTCTATTTTAACACATTACTTATGTGGTTTATCACCAAATGGTGGCACAGAATGTCCACCACTATAATACAGCACATACTAGTGATTATATTTTGAGGTTATAAATCTATCCAAAATAAGACCATTATGCATGCTAGTGACCAGAGAAAAATGACTGAGCGCTCCCCGATGGATTATCGCTCCAATTCCTAATATACATGGAATAGTAACATAGCGTCTCATAAATATACAATCAATATATCAATCATACTATGCCGATATGTATACAAATAGTGCTATACATTATACATGGAATAGTAACATAGCTTCTCAAAAATATACAACAATCAATATATCAATCATACTATGCCGATATGTATACAAACAGTGCTATACATTATACATGGAATAGTAACATAGCTTCTCAAAAATATACAACAATCAATATATCAATCATACTATGCCGATATGTATACAAACAGTGCTATACATTATACATGGAATAGTAACATAGCTTCTCATAAATATACAACAATCAATATATCAATCATACTATGCCGACATGTATACAAACCGTGCTATACATTATACTAACGCCAACACGCATACCAGGATGTCTCCATATGCCAAATGTACATTTAGGTGCCCTGTGCTGGGAGCGCTCCACACTCCTACTTACATTATAATAACTTAATAGGACTACACTAGAATATAATATAATTTTATAATTACTAGGTCCCAGCTTTGAGTGCAATCTGACCCTCCTAAGCTGTCCAGGCAGGTCTCCCATACAGTCCACGGCCAGAACAGCAGCTAGATTGGCAGGTCCCATGCCGTACGGCGCAGCGCTGGATTCTACAGCTGCCCTGGTTGATGCACTCTGCAGTGGTGCTGAGTAGAGATGAGCGAATTTACAGTAATACGATTAATCACAAACTTCTCAGCTCGGCAGTTGCTGACTTTAGCCTGCATAAATTAGCTCAGCTTTCAGGTGCTCCGATGGCCTGAAAAAGGTGGATACAGTCCAAGAGAGACTCTCTCCTAGGACTGTATCCATCTTTTTCGGCCCACCGGAGCACCTGAAAGCTGAACTAATTTATGCAGGCTAAAGTAAACAACTTCAGAGCCGCGAAGTTCGTGACAAATCGAATTACTGTAAGTTCGCTCATCTCTAGCGCTGAGCACTATCCAAACCCATGCAATATATGGATACATACGAGATACTGTTATACTTCTTACTGTCCTTTATGCTTACAATTCGAGATGAGCGAACTTACAGAAAATTACATTCGTCACAAACTTCTCCGCCTGGCAGTTGATGCCTTATCCTGCGTAAATTAGTTCAGCTTTCAGGTGCTCCGGTGGGCTGGAAAAGGTGGATACAGTCCTAGGAAAGAGTCTACTAGGACTGTATCCACCTTTTCCAGCCCACCGGAGCACCTGAAAGCTGAACTAATTTATGCAGGATAAGTCATCAACTGCCGAGCCGAGAAGTTCGTGACGAATCGAATTTACTGTAAGTTCGCTCATCTCTACTTACTATTATGCTAAATGTAAGGTTTTTAAATGTATTTACGTGAATGAGAATTTTGCATGCTTCCGGTCTGAAGGTGACGTCACACTTTAAAAAAAAAATATTTAAGGTTTCACGATAGTATGGTACACTAGACCTGATGAAGTGAGGGCCCCCCTGGCAAAACGCGTTGTCTCATATTTTTATTATATTTATTTCAATAAATCGTCTTGGATTTACATCCATTGCCCTCCGTGCATCTCTGACAAGGCTCCGCACTGTGATCCTAACAAGTGAGTGGAATACTCTGAACTTCACTCCGTATCCTTTACTGCCTCACCGCCATCACAGATGTCCGAGATAGGATGCAAGGCTGCCACAAGGATTTGATTTGAGTGAATGCACTCATACATGCGCTGTGCAGTGTTGTGCCTGTAGCGCAACACTAAAAGGTGAGTGTGCGCACACATCACTTCTCTCATGCACAATTTATTCTAAAACTTTGCATTAATTGTAACCAACTTATCGGGATTACTACACTTAGAGAGTGCCTGCATCTTTTTTTCTTCTTTACTCTTTGCATATACGTATTACATGCTTCTATGGCACAGAGACCGTTATTTATTTTCCACCTTCTGTATTAAGGCTGGAATAGGTAAAGGTGCAGTGACACAACTACCTAGTTGTGTGTTTGCAGAGTTGGGAGGAGCTTATCCCAATAAACATTACAGTCCAAATTCCAGATTAATGATCTGTTTTCTGAACCTTGGGAAGAGAACACAACTCTTTCTAGCTAAACATGGAGACTGAGACTGCTTTTCTGGAGCTGCAAAACTATATTGGTGGAAGATTTGTCCCAGCTAAATCCTACATCGATTCATATGATCCTTCTACAGGGAAGGTCAACTGCAAGGTGCCTGATAGTGACAATGAGGAGGTGAGGAAAATAACTGCAGCAATCTTGTTTTTATCTTGTCTTTGTCCTTTTAGGGTGCGTTCACACGTTCATATTTTTGTATCAGATCTGGCTGCCCATTGACTTTAATGGCTAGCAAAATCTGCTACAGCAAATCTGCAGCAAAAATATGCACGTGTGAATGTATCCTTAAAGTGGTGCAAGAAAGAACCTGACACTCCACCAAATACACTGGGGACAATTCAATGATGAGTCTTTTATAGCTATCAATCACAATGCCTTTGTCACGTCTTGATTACATGTATGAATCATTTAATGTAAATATATATTTATATACAGGAAATGTGAGCTTATTCCTGACTTAATAGCATCTCAGCCTTACAAAACCATTACTAGATGACTGGGTCATGCTGGTTTCTTATAAAAGATGACTGGACCATTGTGGAAAACAAGAACTTTTGACTGTTGTCAGTGCTATTTCCTTGTTTCATGTTTAATTTTGTTTGTACTTGGCCCCTCTGTATTGCAAAATTCTGCAGAATATGCTGGTGTTCTTTATTTTTTTTATTCTTTTTATTCTTTTTTAACCCACCATGATGTTCTGCTACAACACAGGTCCCCAACCCAGTCCTCGAGGACCACCAACAGTCCAAAATTATAAAATGTTACCCTGTTCTGTTCCAATGGAGTAAAGATGCATTGATACTACACTTTTGCATGGGGGTGGGCTTCTCAAAGAAAATGGTCACTATGCATTATGTATGGTGGACCAACAATTTATCACATGGTGGTCTTGTGGAAAGGTTTTGGTTCATTTGCTTACTTGTCCTGGTATATCGCCAAAACACATGGTAGAACTGGTCCAGAAGAGGACCAGAGCGTAATTAGGTGGTGCTAAGTTCTGAGTTGATATTCGGGCCTTTTAACAAAATGACAAGTGATATCCAGGATAGGAAAACTCCATTTAAAGCTGACCTTGGAGCAGTCCATTTGTTGCACAAGTATATCCATTTTTATAAGGTTGTCAAGTAATAAGGTTGCATATTCTCTGCTAAAAGTTGTGTCTGTGCCTTACTGTGTGGTTGGTTGTAATTCATGGCTGCCTATTATTTGAGAACCTTCTTGTCTCCTGAAATGACTTCTCTTTACTAATCGAAAAGTGAAAAAGTATTTTCCCATGATTCCTAATTCCAAGGGTTTCTTTGGGACTATAACAATGATTGTCTATAGTGGCCATCACTGTTTGACTAGTGGCTGTCCAACCTTCAGGGTCTTGTGAGCACAGCTAGCCCTTTAATCTCTACGGTACATAAGCACAGAAGTTGTCTTGAGGAGTTGTGGTGCCCGGTACCATATTTCAGCCTGTTCAATAGAACATGCTGTGACAATGTTGGAATCAAAGGAGTGCTGCAGCTCCTTCATTGCACTGATCATTTGAAATCCCCCCCTCCCCAACCCACTGATCATTCATTGATCGCCAATCCTAACATAGGCTAGGTCATAGAATGTTTAGAAAATAGACTACAAGCATAAATAACTTCTGCCAGCAATGTATGGTTGATAAGTAGTAAATAGCTGATATTTCCTTACCAGGTTGGTGCAGCAGTCGATGCTGCCAAAGCTGCATTCCCCATCTGGTCTACTTGGAGCGCCCAAGACAGATCAAGAGTCATGAACAAGCTAGCAGACCTTATTGAAAACCACTTGGAGGAGTTTGCACAGGCCGAATCTAAGGACCAAGGTGACAAAGGACATATATTTTTGAAGTTGTAGTGGTATAGTAATTTGTTGGCACATGTACAGTCATCATATTTAATATGTATGCCCACAGCACTGTCCCATGTGATGACTATCTGGGAGTGGAGTTCCCCTTAAAAATGACAAATATGTAACATATAGGCATTGGGTAATGCATTACTGGAATCTACAGTTTAAGAAATCTCTGGATTTATTGTAGAGCCTAAATTAAATAAAAGATATGTGACATGCTTAAGCCATCACATTAGGTAAAAAAACCACTTGATTTGCAAGCATATTTAAAGGTGTTTTAGTAACGGGCCAGAAATGAGTCACAAAATAACTTTTTATGCCTGCAAAATCCCAAACAGGGAAAGTTAGCTTGTATGCTAAAGGAAATGAGTTTGCATAACATCTAAGTTGGTTTGCACCAGATTTACTAACTTAAAACATGTATGGGTATTTCCTAAAGAAGCAGTCAACACGCCTCTGCCTGTACTGTAGATCAACCATTTCCTCTAAAAGGTACCTGCACCAAATGGGGAAAGTGCTTTTCTATGCTTCACCCATATATGAAAAGATATGTAATTCTTGGTAACCACATTTCCCAGAAATCACATGGTAAAAACTGTCATAAGGTTCTCAACAATGTCAGCAGCCAAATAGATTTGTCCAGGTCTAGTACTTGGTACATTGTTTTGTTGATCATACAAATATAACATTCTTCCAGTTTGGTGGTCTCTAGCTGCTGCGAAACAACAGCTTCAAGCGTACTTTGATAGCCGTCAATGTAATCTTCCCAGTAATATGTATAGCAAAGTGACAAGTTCTACTATTCTGCCACCTTTTGTAGAACTACAACATTGGTTTTAACTATTGAGCTGCAGCCCACAGTCTACAGTGGGGATCAAAAGTTTGGGCACCCCAGGTAAAAATTTGTATTAATGTGCATAAAGAAGCCAAGGAAAGATGGAAAAATCTCCAAAAGGCATCAAATTACAGATTGGACATTCTTATGTCAAAAAAAGTTAGATTTTATTTCCATCATTTACACTTTCAAAATAACAGAAAACAAAAAAATGGCGTCTGCAAAAGTTTGGGCACCCTGCAGAATTTATAGTATGCACTGCCACCTTTGCAAAGCTGAGACCTGCCAGTGTCATGGATTGTTCTCAATCATCATCTGGGAAGACCAGGTGATGTCAATCTCAAAGGTTTTAAGTGCCCAGACTCATCTGACTTTGCCCCAACAATCAGCACCATGGGTTCTTCTAAGCAGTTGTCTAGAAATCTGAAACTGAAAATAGTTGACGCTCACAAAGCTGGAGAAGGCTATAAGAAGATAGCAAAACATTTTCAGATGTCAATATCCTCTGTTCGGAATGTAATTAAGAAATGGCAGTCATCAGGAACAGTGGAAGTTAAAGCAAGACCTGGAAGACCAAGAAAAATATCAGACAGAACAGCTCGCAGGATTGTGAGAAAAACAATTCAAAACCCACGTTTGACTGCACAATCCCTCCAGAAAGATCTGGCAGACACTGGAGTTGTGGTACACTATTACACTATAAAGAGATACTTGTACAAATATGGTCTTCATGGAAGAGTCATCAGAAGAAAACTTCTTCTACGTCCTCACCACAAAAATGTTTGAACTTTGCAAATGAACATATAGGCAAGCCTGATGCATTTTGGAAAAAGTTCTGTGGACCGATGAGGTTAAAATTGAACTTTTTGGCCGGAATGAGCAAAGGTACATTTGGAGAAGAAGGGGAAGAGAATTTAACTAAAAGAACCTCTGTCCAACTGTTAAGCATGGGGGTGGATCAATGATGCTTTGGGGTTGTATTGCAGCCAGTTGCACAGAGAACATCTCACGAGTAGAAGGAAAAATTGATTCAATAATATTTCAGCAAATTTTGGATGCTAACTTGATGCCATCTGTGAAAAAGCTGAAGTTAAAGAGAGGATGGCTTCTACAAATGGATAATGATCCAAAACACACCTCGAAATCCACAGGGGATTACATCAAGAGGCGTAAACTGAAGGTTTTGCCATGGCCTTCACAATCTCCAGACCTCAACATAATTGAAAATCTATGGATAGACCTTAAAAGAGCAGTGCGTGACAGACAGCCCAGAAATCTCAAAGAACTGGAATACTTTTGTAAGGAAGAATGGGCAAAGATACATCAAACAAGAATTGAAAGACTCTTGGCTGGCTACAAAAAGTGTTTACAAGCTGTGATACTTGCCAAAGGGGGCAGTACAAGATATTAACTCTGCAGGGTGCCCAAACTTTTGCAGATGACATTTTTTTTTGTTTTCTGTTATTTTGAAAGTGTAAATGATGGAAATAAAATCTAACTTTTGTTGACATGTTATAAGAATGTTTAATCTGTAATTTGATGCCTTTTGGAGATTATTCAATTTTTCCTTGGCTTCTTTATGCACATTAATACAATTTTTTACCTGGGGTGCCCAAACTTTTGATCCCCACTGTACATTGAGCTCTTTGCAATCTTGTGGACTGCAGCTATCCCTCAGTAGTTAAAACAAATCCTGTAGCTCTACAAAAAGTCACAGTATAGCCCTGCATCCATATTAACCCATGCATGCCATCACTTATTAGCAATAGTTCAAATTTTCCCTGGACCCTTTCTAAAAGTGAACATCTTTTTTAACTCTCTAGGTAAAACTGTTACATTTGCACGTACTGTGGATATACCACGTTCTGCATACAACTTTCGGTTCTTTGCCTCATCCATCCTGCATCACACCACAGAATGCACACAGATGGACCACCTGAATTGCATGAATTACACCGTGCGCACCCCGATTGGAGTCGGTAATATATGTCATAGGTTGGCTGGATTTTCTTAATACTGTGTCTTCCTTAACTGTGTTTCTTTCTGTCAGCTGGATTGATCAGCCCATGGAACCTACCCCTATATTTGTTGACCTGGAAGATTGCCCCTGCTATAGCCTGTGGTAATACAGTTGTGGCAAAGCCGAGTGAGATGACCTCAGTTACGGCATGGATGATGTGCAGATTTCTGAGTGAAGCAGGTATTGGTTTATAAACAATCTAACCTTTAGAAAGACAACTGTGGAAAAGTGTTAGACCCTTAAAAAGCTTCAATGTTTAGCTAACAGCAAGTACAAACACCGATGACATAATAGAAGGTGAAGAGCTTAGTTTCACTGTTAAGTAACCCCTCCTGGTGTTGTCTCATTCTGCTGCTTGTACGTGACATTGAGTGCATGACTTGTGAATGCAAGAAATAAACTTCGGCTACCATGAAAATATATAATGTACAATATCATATATCAGAAAAAGAAGATTAAAAAGCGATCAAATAGTCCCATCAAAACAAACATGGTACTAATAAATACTACAGATCACAGCGCAAAAAAGTAGCCCTCAAACATCTATGTATACAGAAAAATAAAAAAGTTATAGGGCTCAGAAAAGAACAATTTTATGCATACCAATTCTGTTAAAAAAAAGTTTGCATAGTAAAGATAATGTATCATTTTTACCATAACGTGCGCTGTGTAAACCCCCCCCCCCCCCCCACCCACAAGTTTTTGGTTTCACGGTACATTTTAAGGAAAAACAAAAACGCACAAATGAAAATGAAATCCTCAAGGTTAAAATGGGCCATGTCCTTAAGGGATTAAGGTATGTAGAAAAAGATACTTGAAGACCATTATGATAATGTATGAAGCTATATAATAAACTACAGGGAACTGTTTTATTGAATAGTGTTTGTTTTTTTTCTTTTTGGTTTTTTTCTTTTTTATTCTAAAAAGAAGAAAAAAAAAAAAAGGACCCTGCTGGCCAGAAGGGGTCAAGTAAATCAAGTATTTCTTACACATGTACTGTTCCATACATATGAATGTGGCTGTGCTTGACAGCATAGTCCTGTCCCTATTGTACAGTACCATCTACAATCACCTACCTCAGGTACTGTTTTCATTGGAAATCTATAAGATTAGTACCTTCACTATGTGGAAAAAGTTAAGTAAAAATTAGCCATTGTATTGTAACACCTTTTAAGTTTCCTTGTCTTGGTTTATAATGTGCACTTAACATCATGGGCCTTTCATGCACCATCAAAGAAGACATAGTCACCAGCAAGTGCCCCAGGGGATACTGACTATATACCATCAGTGCGGTCCCTCTGAGATTCTTACAGTAGCCAACTGTGACATCTGTAACCTCAACTGTGACTTTCCCTGCTCTGGGATGTGTGGGACTACAAGTTCCGGAAAACCCTTTATTTATTATTAACATCTTAAATGGCGTACTCGGGTGGCATTTTTTTTTTTTTTTATCAACTGGTGCCAGAAAGTTAAACAGATTTGTGAATTACTTTTATAAAAAAAATAAATCTTAATCCTTCCAGTATTTATCAGCTCTACAGAGGAAGTTGTATTTCTTTTCTGTCTGACCACAGAGCTCTCTGCTGACACCTCTGACTGTGTGAGGAACTGTCCAGAGAAGGTTAGGTTTGCTATGGGGATTTGCTCCTGCTCTAGACAGTTCCTGACATGGACTGAGGTGTCAGCAGAGAGCACTGTGGTCAGGCAGAAAAGAAATTCAAAAAGAAAAGATCTTCCTGTGGAGCATACAGCAGCTGATAAGTACTGGAAGGAATAATATTTTTAAATAGAAGTAATTTACAAATCTGTTTAGCTTTTCTGGCACCAGTTGATAAAAAAAAAATGTTTTCACTGGAGTACCCCTTTAACTGTGTCTTTGCCGGAGTGGTAGGTCCTGTTATTCGATGTGCCAGTGTTACACGCTCGCGGCGTTCTCCTCTCTGCAGCGCCCCGGTCAGACCCGCTGACCGGGAGCACTGCACTGACATCCCAAGCCACTTACCCGTCCCGGTCCCTGGCTGTCACGTTCTGGCGCGTGCGGCTCCACTCCTTAGGGCGCGCGCGCGCCAGCTCTCTAAGATTTAAAGGGCCAGTGGACCAATGAGTGGTGCCTGGCCCAATCAGTCTAATTAGCCTCCATCTGCTCCCTGTCTATTTAACTTCACTTCCCCTTCACTTCCTTGCCGGATCTTGTTGCCTTGTGCCAGAGAAAGCGTTTAGTGTTGTCCAAAGCCTGTGTTCCAGATCTTCTGCTGTTGCCCCTGACTACGACCCTTGCTGCCTGCCCTGACCTTCTGCTACGTCCGACCATGCTCTTGCCTTGTCCTTTTGTACCGCGCCTGTCTCAGCAGTCAGAGAGATTGAGCCGTTACCGGTGGATACGACCTGGTTGCTACCGCCGCAGCAAGACCATCCCGCTTTGCGGCGGGCTCTGGCGAATACCAGTAGCAACTTAGAACCGGTCCACGCCAATCCCTCTCTGACACAGAGGATCCACCTCCAGCCAGCCGAATCATAACAGTAGATCCGGCCATGGATCCCGCTGAGGTGCTGCTGCCAAGTCTCGCTGACCTACCCACGGTGGTGCCCAGCAATCTCAACAAATTGCCCAACAAGGACAGCAGCTGTCGCAGTTGACCGCCATGTTACAGCAACTTCTGCCACTGCTACAGCAGCAACCATCTCCCCTGCCAGCTCCTGCACCTCCTCCGCAGCGAGTGGCCGCTCCTAGCCTCCGCTTGTCCCTGCCGGACAAATTTGATGGGGACTCTAGACTCTGCCGTGGATTCCTGTCTCAATGTTCCCTACATATGGAGATGATGTCGGACCAATTTCCTACAGAACGGTCTAAGGTGGCTTTCGTAGTTAGTCTTCTGTCTGGAAAGGCCTTGTCCTGGGCCACACCGCTCTGGGACCGCAATGATCCTGCCACAGCCTGTCCAGTCCAGTCCTTCTTCGCTGAAGTCTGTAGTGTCTTCGAGGAACCAGCCCGAGCTTCTTCTGCCGAAACTGCCTTGCTGAACCTGGTCCAGTGAAATTCTTCTGTAGGCGAATACGCCATCCAATTTCGTACCCTCGCCTCTGAATTATCTTGGAACAAGGAGGCCCTCTGCGCGACCTTTAAAAAAGGCCTATCCAGCAACAGCAAAGATGTACTGGCCGCACGAGAAATTCCAGCTAACCTGTCAGAACTTATCCTTTTGGCCACCCGCATTGACAAGCGTTTTTCTGAAAGACACCAGGAGCTCCGCCAGGAAAAGGACCTTGATCTCTGGGCACCTCTCTCCCAGTATCCTTTGCAATCTACCCCTGTGCCTCCCGCCGAGGAGGCTATGCAAGTGGATCGGTCTCGTCTGACCCATGAAGAGATGACTCGCCGCAGAGATAAAAATTTATGTCTGTACTGCGCTAGTACCGAACATTTCTTGGTGGATTGCCCTATTTGTCCTCCACGTCTGGGAAAGGCATGCACGCATCCTGTTCAAATGGGAGTGGCGTCCCTTGGTGTGAATTCTGCTTCTCCACGTCTCACTGTGCCCTTGCGGATTGCTCCTTCTGCCAACTCCTCCTTCTCAGCTGTGGCCTTCTTGGACTCTGGTTCTGCTGGAAATTTTATTCTGGCCTCTTTGGTTAATAGGTTCTGCATCCCGGTGACCCGTCTCGTCAAGCCGCTCTACATTTCTTCGGTCAACGGAGTGAAGTTGGACTGCACTGTGCGTTACCGCACAGAGCCCTTGCTTATGAGCATTGGACTGCATCACGAGAAAATTGAATTTTTTGTTTTGCCCAACTGCACCTCTGAAGTCCTCCTTGGTCTGCCATGGCTCCAGCGTCATTCTCCCACCCTTGACTGGACCACCGGGGAGATCAAGAATTGGGGTCCTGCTTGTCACAAACGATGTCTCACATCTGCTCCTCATAGCCCCCTTCCTGGTGACACTCTGCCCCGTGACAAGCTTCACCCTCTGCCCCCCCTCCCCATTCCCACTTCTTCTGGATTACCTGCCGCTGATGTAGCTACCCAGGACTTCTTTTTGTTCCGGAAGGAAACTCGAGGCGCCCCCTATGTTCTCGTCTCATTTGAAGGGACAAGGAGACAAAAAGAGGGGGAGACCTAAGGGGGGGGTACTGTTACGCCGAGCGCTCCGGGTCCCTGCTCCTCCCCAGAGCGCTCGCGGCGTTCTCCTCTCTGCAGCGCCCCGGTCAGACCCGCTGACCGGGAGCACTGACATCCCAAGCCACTTACCCGTCCCGGTCCCCGGCTGTCACGTTCTGGCGAGCGTGGCTCCGCTCCTTAGGGCGCGCGCGCCAGCTCTCTAAGATTTAAAGGGCCAGTGCACCAATGAGTGGTGCCTGGCCCAATCAGTCTAATTAGGCTCCACCTGCTCCCTGTCTATTTAACCTCACTTCCCCTTCACTTCCTTGCCGGATCTTGTTGCCTTGTGCCAGAGAAAGCGTTTAGTGTTGTCCAAAGCCTGTGTTCCAGATCTTCTGCTGTTGCCCCTGACTACGACCCTTGCTGCCTGCCCTGACCTTCTGCTACGTCCGACCTTGCTCTTGCCTTGTCCTTCTGTACCGCGCCTGTCTCAGCAGTCAGAGAGGTTGAGCCGTTACCGGTGGATACGACCTGGTTGCTACCTCCGCAGCAAGACCATCCCGCTTTGCGGCGGGCTCTGGCGAATACCAGTAGCAACTTAGAACCGGTCCACCGGTACGGTCCACGCCAATCCCTCTCTGACACAGAGGATCCACCTCCAGCCAGCCGAATCATAACAGCCAGTTATCATTAAAGTGAGTGACCTTGGTTTATCACCACAGCAGATCGCTACGCGTTGTGTGGCATAAAATCCCTCTGACAACCATTTATAAACTAATTGATAGCATGGTAAGGCATGTAAGTGCGCGTGGTGCTCACACTTTGTACTGAATAAAGCGAGATGTTTTGAATATTTTATTTCCATTTCATCATTGACATGTCAATCCTGGGATTTCCATAATTCTACAACTTTTGAGGAATGTAGGAATTGTATTTCCAATACATTTGGAAAATCTTCTGACCCTTTCAATTTTTTCACATTTTGTTCATTTGCAACCTGGTGCTAAAATAAAAAATAAAATCAAGTTTTCCTCCATTTTTTTTTACACCTTAATACCCCATAATCACAAATTGAAAACAGAATGTTACAGATATGAACAGGAAAATCTAAAATACTACAATGACATAAGTATCCAGACCCTTTATTTGTACCTTTCAGTACTTATATGAAAGCAATTTTCAGGGGGGTTTAAGTCAGGGCTCTGGCCACTCAAGACCATTCACAGAGTTGTTCCTAAGTGTTGACTTCGCTGTGTGTTTAGGGTCATTGGGGGAGATTTATCAAAACCTGTGCAGAGGAAAAGTTGACCAGTTGTCTATAGCAACCAATCAGATCGCTCCTTTCATTTTTAACAAGGCCTCGGAATAATTAAATAAATTATCTGATTGGTTGCTATGGACAACTGGTCAACTTTTCCTCTGTACAGGTTTTAATAAATCTGCCCCATTGTCTTGTTAGAAGGTGAACATTCGTCCAATCTGAGGTCCAGAGCACTCTGGATCAGGTTGGTATTCAGAATATCTTTGTAGTTTAGCATCATGCTGTAGGATAGATGAGAAGATAAATAGAGCAGCCACCACCATGCTTCACCGGGCAGGGGATGAGCAGTGCCTGGTTTCCTCCAGACATGATGCTTAGAATTGAGGCCACAAAGTTACATTTTGGTTTCATCAGACCAGAGAATCTTCTTTTTTAGGATACATTCACACGTGCGGATTTACAGCATATTTTACGCTGCAGATCCACCGTTGAAGGACCTCTGTATGGTGCCCTTAACTGTGCCTGCTCGGAGCCGCAATACACCACTCCGAGCAGACACACTGCGATGTGCGAGTCGCCGCGCATGCGTGGTGTACTCGCACACATCATGGCCGCTCCCCCTGCTCAATGAGCTAGGCCGGGAGCTGCCGCGATGTGCGAGTATACTGCGCATGCGCGCGACAACTCGCATATTGCAGTGTGTCTGCTCGGAGCGGCGTATTGCCGCTCCGAGCAGGTACATATAAAGGCAGCATGTAGGGGGGCCTTCAGCGACAGATCCGCAGCGAAATACGCTGCGAAAATCCCCACGTGTGAACCTACCGTCAGAGCCCGTTAGGTGCTTTCTTTTAAACTCCACGCAGACTTTTCATGTGTCCTTTACTAAGGAGAGGCTTCTTTCTGATCACTCTGCTATAAAGCCTAGATTGGTGGAGTGCTACAGTCATGTTTGACCTTTAGGAAGTCTCTCTGATCTGCACACATTATTTTTGAAGCTCCATCCAGAGTGACCATTGGGTTCTTGGTCACCTCTCATACCAAAGCCTTTCTCCACTGATTACTATGTTTGGTGGTGTGGCTAGTTCTAGGAAGAGTCCTGGTTGTTTTAAACTTTGTCTATTTAAAAAGTACTTTTAGTATAGCAGAAATTTTTTGTACCCTTCTCCAGATCTGTGCCTCCAGACTATCCTGTCTGAGCTCTACAGGTAGTTCTTTCCACATCATGGCAGTTTTTTTGTTCTAATATGCATAGTCAGCTGTGAGATCTTATATAGATAGGGCTGTGTCTTACCCAATCCTGTCCAATCAGGCTAAGTTTCCACTTGTTTTTTTTTTTTTTGGCAGTTTTTGGAAAACTCCCACTGCAGCTTTTGAGCCAAAGCCAGAAATGTATTCAAAAGGAATAGGACATATAAAGGAAGGACTTATACTTCTCCCCTCTTATAGATCCACTTCTGACTTTGGAAAAATCCCACTGCAGTTTTTGAGCCAAATACTGACAGGAAAAAAAACAAGTGGAGACTTAGCCTCACCGGAATTTACCACAGGTGATTCTAATCAAGGTGTAGAAACATTTCAAAGATGATGAAGAGAAATGGGAGGAGCCAGAGCTAAATTTAAAGTGGCAGAGCAAAGGGTCTGATTACTTATGTCAATGCAAAAAAAAGATTTTTTTCCTTTCTCACAATATGGGGTATTTGGTGCAGCCTAATGAGAGGAAACGCATTTTAGCACAAGGCCTCCTTATAACAAAATGTAAAAAAAAACTGTTGCATGTTACATCAGAACCTGGGATTATTCTTATTTCAGAAACGTGTTTCCTAGGTGATTACATTACCTTTAAACTTTTCTATTGTTTTATCATTAAAGGTGTCCCACCAGGAGTTGTTAATATAGTGTTTGGTACTGGCCCGAAAGCAGGGGAGGCCCTTGTCTGTCACCCCGATGTGCCCGTTATCTCCTTTACTGGAAGTACTGGGACTGCTCAGCGCATAATAGAAAAGAGCGCTCCCTATTGTAAAAAGCTGTCCTTAGAACTAGGAGGAAAGAACCCAGCCATTGTTTTTGAAGATGCCAACCTAGACGAATGTGTGACTACCACTGTAAGGTCAAGTTTTTCTAACCAGGTAAGTGACATGAATATTAATAAATCAACAGTCATCACCATTGTTTTGCTATATATTGTTCTCTTATCTCTGGAGCATCACAAGTGTTCAGTGTTGAAGAAATTTTTGTGTGTATTATGCGTCTATTTTATTGCGGCCAGTCCAAAGTGCTGAGAAGTCTAAAATCCATGTGAAACCATTTTAATGCAATAACAATGTACCGTATATACTCGAGTATAAGCCGAGTTTTTCAGCACGATTTTTCGTGCTGAAAACACCCCCCTCGGCTTATACTCGAGTGAACTCTCCACCCGCAGTGGTCTTCAACCTGCGGACCTCCAGAGGTTTCAAAACTACAACTCCCAGCAAGCCCGGGCAGCCATCGGCTGTCCGGGCTTGCTGGGAGTTGTAGTTTTGAAACCTCCGGAGGTCCGCAGGTTGAAGACCACTGCGGCCTTCGACATCATCCAGCCCCCTCTCACCCCCCTTTAGTTCTGTACAGTACTCACCTCCGCTCGGCGCTGGTCTGGTGCTGCAGGACTGTCCGGTGAGGAGGTCGTCGGGTGGGATAGTGGTTCCGGGCTGCTATCTTCACCAGGGAGGCCTCTTCTAAGCGCTTCGGGCCCGGCCCCAGAATAGTCACGTTGCCTTGACAACGACGCAGAGGTACGTTCATTGCCAACGTACTTCTGCGTCATTGTCAAGGCAACGCCTCTATTTCGGGCCGGAAGCGTGGAGAAGAGGCGCCCCCGGTGAAGATAGCAGCCCGGAACCATTATCCCACCGGACCACCTCCTCTCCGGACAGCCCTGCAGCACCGGACCAGCGCAGAGCGGAGGTGAGTACTGTACAGAACTAAAGGGGGGTGAGAGGGGGCTGGATGATGTCGAAGGCCGCAGTGGTCTTCAACCTGCAGACCTCCGGAGGTTTCAAAACTACAACTCCCAGCAAGCCCGGACAGCCGATGGCTGCCCGGGCTTGCTGGGAGTTGTAGTTTTGAAACCTCTGGAGGTCCGCAGGTTGAAGACCACTGAGGGCGGATGATGAGAAGAGGATGATGAAGGGGGGGTGTGGGATGATAAGAGGATGATGAAGGGGGGATGATAAAGGGGGGTGGGGATGATGACAAGGGGATGATGAAGGGGGGTGGGGATGATGACAAGGGGATGCTGAAGGGGGGTGGGGATGATGACAAGGAGATGATGACAAGGGGATGATGAAGGGGGGTGGGGATGATGACAATGGGATGATGAAGGGGGGATGTGTGGGATGATGACAAGGGGATGATGACAGGTGATGATGATGAGGGTCTGGATGATGACCGGCGGTGATGATGATGAGGATGTTAATGACGGGTCTGGATGATGACAGGGGGGGGATGATGTATTTCCCACCCTAGGCTTATACTCGAGTCAATAACTTTTCCTGGGATTTTGGGTTGAAATTAGGGGTCTCGGCTTATACTCGGGTCGGCTTATACTCGAGTATATACGGTAATAAATACTGTTAAACCTCCTCTTTGAGATCACCTCTTTATCCAGACTATTTATGTGATAGATCACTCCATGATACATTATACATGCTGACCATTTTTTGAGGACACCAGTCTCATTGAAGATCACTATTTAACCCCTTAAGGACGAAGCCCATTTTGGCCATAAGGACGCAGAAAATTTTATTTTTACGTTTTCCTTTTTTCCTCCTCGCCTTCAAAAAATCATAACTCTTTTATATTTTCATCCACAGACTAGTATGAGGGCTTGTTTTTTGCGCGACCAGTTGTCCGTTGTAATGCCGTCACTCACTTTACCATAAAATGTATGGCGCAACCAAAAAAATACTATTTGTGTGGGGAAATTAAAAAGAAAACCGCAATTTTGCTAATTTTGGAAGGTTTTATTTTCACGCCGTACAATTTATGGTAAAAATGACGTGTGTTCTTTATTCTTTGGGTCAATACAATTAAAACGATACCCGTGATAACATACTTTTCTATTACTGTTGCGCTTAAAAAAAATCACAAACTTTTTAACCAAATTAGTACGTTTAAGATCCCCCTAATTTGAAGACCTATAACTTTTTCATTTTTCTGTATAAGCGGCGGTATGAGGGCTCATTTTTGGCGCCGTGATCTGTACTTTTTATTGATACCATATTTGCTTATATAAAATTTTAATAAATTTTTTATAAAATTTTTTGGGGAATAAAATGTTGTAAAAAAAAGCATCTATGTATATAAAATATTTTTTTAACACTTTTTAAAGGTGAAATAGGGAAAATGGGACAATTTAAGTTTTTATTTGGGGAGGGGGTTTTTCAAATTTTTTTAACTTTTACTTTTATTTTTACACTTTAATAGTCCCCATAGGGGACTATTTATAGCAATCGCTCGATTGCTAATGCTGTTCAGTGCTATGTATAGGACATAGCACTGATCAGTGTTATCGGTCATCTTCTGCTCTGGTCTGCGGGAAGGCAGATCAGAGCAGAAGACTCCCGGAAGACAGCGGAGGCAGGTGAGGGGACCTCCGGCTGCCGTGCTGGATGATCGGATCGCCGTGGCAGCGCTGTGGGGGCGATCCGATCATCCAATTAAGTGACTGCGATGCTGCAGATGCCGTGATCAGTATTGATCACGGCATCTGAAGGGTTAATGGCGGACATCCGCGGGATAGCGGTTGTCCGCCATTACCGGCGGGTCCCTGGCTGCGATCAACAGCCGGGACCTGCCGCGCATGTTTCGGGCATCGCTCCGATGCCCGCGGTTATGCTTAGGACGTAAATGTACGTCCTGGTGCGTTAAGTACCGCATCACCAGGACGTACATTTACGTCCTTCGTCGTTAAGGGGTTAAAGGGGTATTCCGGGCAAAAACATTGTATCCCCTATCCAAAGGATAGGGGATACGATGTCTGATCGCGGGGGGCCCGCTGCTGAGACCCCCCGCGATCTCCCTGCAGCACCCGCATTCTATGCGGGTGCTGAATCTCCAGTTTCCAGTTTCTCCTACATGAATGGGGGGGCGTGGCATGACGTCACTTCCCCTGTCCCGGAAACCCGGAGGTTTCCGAAACTGGAGATTCAGCACCCGCATAGAATTGATTTCACTGTAATGTTAAAGTTCAGTGGCCACTAGATGGCAGATATGTTGCATCCTGTATTGATAAGTGTTCATACCCTACAGTGTGTACACAGGGATCTTTCCTGCATCATCCCTGGAAAAAAATACTATGGAATAAACACACTTAACATTCATGGAGATTGTTCACTTAGCAGCAAATACACAAATCTCACATCTGACACAAATCAGATTTGCTTCATGGAGTAACAAGCCAAAATTTTTTTTTTTTTTTTTTTTTTTTTATAGTTTTTTTTTTAACAAAAAATATTTTCAGTCAGGATTGAGCTACCACACTATTTACTGGTCATGTCATATAGTGAATATGTCTTTGCAAATTTTAACATTCTTTGCTCCTGCCAAACTTATTTATTATCAATAGAATTGAAAAAGTGTCCAAAAAACATAATGTACTCCTACTGTGCATTGACTGCTGAGCCAGTACCCAGGTAAGGGGCCCGGGTCCCTTACTGGAGAACTGGCTGTACCCCCCTTGATCGCGACCCTGTCAATGCACAGGGTCAATGCACAGTAGGAGTACATGGAGTTTTTGCACACTTTTTCGCTGCACCCCAAACCCCCAACCCCCCCGGGCCTCGCCGCCCCACGGCAGCAGAAGCGAAGAAGCAGAAAACCGCTGTTTAAACAGCGTTCTCCTGCTTCTGGAAGTACAATACGCAAATTGCGTACATAATGTACATACAGGCTAAAGCATTTTCCGGCTGCTATTTTTTTACATTACAGAAATAGCGTACACAATGTCCATACAAGAGTGTAGATTGCACTGCAGGCCACGTGATGGCATCATTTCATTACGCGGCCTGCTAGCGAAGTCCCGCTCCACAGGCTACTGAGAGCCCATCCTCAGCGCAGGATTGGCAGAAAGGTGAATAAATTTTTAATATTTTTTATAAAACCTATGTGGGGGAAATGTATGCATTATTTATGTGGAGGCATTATTACCTAACTGGGGGCATTACCTATGTTGGGGCTTTGTTACCTTTCTGGGGGAATTATTACCTAACTGGGGACATTATTACCTAACTGGGTACATTATTACCTAACTGGGGACATTATTACGTAACTGGGTACATTATTACCTAACTGGGGACATTATTACCTAACTGAAGGCATTATTACTCAACTGGGGGCATTATCCACCTGGGAGACATTACCCACCTGGGGACACTACCTACCGCGGAGCTAGGTTAAGGGGTCCCAAAATTTCCCAAAATTCTTTTTACATTTCTTTTCTGTCTGACCACAGTGCTCTCTGCTGACACCTCTGTCCATGCCAGGAACTGTCCAGAGGAGCATAGGTTTACTATGGGGATTTTTTCATGCTCTGGACAGTTCCTGACACGGACAGAGGTGTCAGCAGAGAGCACTGTGATCAGACTGAAAAATAAATAAATAAATAAAGAACTTCCCGTGGAGCATACAACAGCGGATAAGTACTGGAAGGATTAAGGTTTTTTACATAGAAGTCATTTACCAATCTGTTTAACTTTTCCACCGGAGTACTCCTTTAACCTTTACAGTGCCTGCAGAGAGTTTTTATTAGAGGGAAGGCGCTGTAAGGGTTAAACCCTCTGAGAAGGTGTTTCCTCCCTAGTGCACCTGCCTGTGTATGTACGCAGGACAGGGAGCTGATAGACAAAGCGGCTCCTGACAGTATGTCTGTTAGAGCTTCCTTCTGCCGTGCCAGTGCGGGATCCTTCTTTTGGCCCCTGTAGCGACACCACTGTTTATAATCCTTTCCATTGTTACAAATGACAACTCTCTTTTTTGGGGCCAGTCATTTTTTTTTTTTTTTTTTTTTTTTACAGTTTAGATCAACTACCTACATGGCAGATCAATACATTGCCCTATCCAAATTTACTGTTGCAAATGCCTATTTCTACCACAAGATGGTGGTGATGTGCCGAAAATGTTAGTTTGTAGAAAGACAATGGTAGTGCCTATTGACAGATTGCTAGGGGGTAGGCTTTGAACCCGTAAGATAATGAAGTCATATTAAAAGGGGTCTAAACTTGTAAGTTATATAAATCTATCTATAGTTATTATAGAAATAAGAAGTAACTTTGTAATATGGACCTTACTGCTTTTTACTCCATGTGCCAATTGGCGCCTGCTTCCAATACAGCTTCCAGCACTTGATGTGGTCATGGATTCCTATGACTTTAAAAAGAGACTTCTAGTGCATTCCATGAGCTCATTCTTTTGGTGATCCATGTTGTTTTGCAGGGGGAGATTTGTCTTTGCACAAGCAGAATTTATGTTCAGCGCTCAATTTATAATGAGTTTCTGCAGAAGTTTGTGGAAGCGACAAGAAAATGGAAGGTGTCTTTTCCCTCTGACCCCACAGCCAGTATGGGGGCTTTGATAAGTGAGATGCATTTAGCAAAGGTAATTCTATTTTCTGCACTGCATTTTCATAGTGCTTTTCATTGATGGAATATGACTGCGAACAGAATATGTAAAATACTCACTGGGGGAGATTTATCATTGCATTTAGAGCTTTTGTTTTGCTTACTCAGGGCGCACGAAATGTTGCACGTGCACCTAAGAACTTTTTTTCCGATGTTCGCGGGTACTTATAAAGTAGCAAGCAGTATTACCGTATTTTTCGCCCTATAGGACACACCGGCATATAAGATGCACCCAATTTTAAAGGTGCAAAATCTAGAAAAAAAAAGATTCTGAACCCAACAGTGATCTTCAACCTGCGGACCTCCAGATGTTGCAAAACTACAACTCCCAGCATGCCCGGACAGCCAACGGCTGTGAGTTGTAGTTTTGCAGCATCTGGAGGTCCGCAGGTTGAAGATCACTTGTATAGGAGGTAATACTCACGTGTCCCCGCCGCTCCAGACCTGTCACCGCTGCCCTTGATGTCGCTCCATCACTGTCACCGAGTCCCCGGGGTGTCCCCGACGCTCCGGACGTCTTCTTCCCGGGATCCACGCTCTCCATTGCCGTCATCACGTCGCTACGCACGCCGCTCCTATTGGATGCGCGACGACGTGATGATGTCAAAGGAGAGCGCCGGCTATGCAGGGTATCCAGGCACGGAGCAGACACCGAGGAGGCAGGTAAGGTCAATCCCGGCGTCCTGTAAGCTGTTCGTGACGCCGCGATTTCATCACGGCGGTCCCGAGCAGCCCAACTGAGCAGACGGGTTAGTGTCACTTTCTCTTCAGACGCAGCGGTCAGCTTTGATTGCCGCGTCTGAAGAGTTACATAGTTACATAGTTAGTACGGTCGAAAAAAGACATATGTCCATCAAGTTCAACCAGGGAATTAAGGGGTAGGGGTGTGGCGCGATATTGGGGAAGGGATGAGATTTTATATTTCTTCATAAGCATTAATCTTATTTTTACATAGTTACATAGTTACATAGTTAGTACGGTCGAAAAAAGACATATGTCCATCAAGTTCAACCAGGGAATTAAGGGGTAGGGGTGTGGCGCGTTAATACAGGGCATCACCGCAGTCGGTGATGTCCTGTATTAGCCGTGGGTCCCGTTCGTAGATGGCCGCAGGGACCGCCGCGATAGGTGTGTATTCGCTGTATAAGACGCACCAACTTTACCCCCCCAAGTGAGTCTTATACGGCGAAAAATACGGTACCTTAGCAAATTTCATTTTTCACTCTGCAGTGGCCCCAAATTTATGAAGTGCAAATGTCGTATGTAGGCAAAAAAAAAGTCGCAAACCCCTCTAAGAAGTCGCAAGTCAAAGCCAGGGGAGACCTGGCTTACAAAACATCCATTGGAGAGCACTTTTAAAAGTCTCTGAGACTTTGTGTGCAGAAAAATCTCAGAAAAGAGGAGGAATCATACAAACGGGTGTTCTGAAGTGATTTGTTGTTTTTTGCTAATGTGCGCCAAATGTATCAACCCCCTGTGATAGTATGATACATTTGTAGCACATAAGCAAAAATAAGGCAAAAAATAAATAAATACTTCAAAACTCCAAGGGTATATGTAGAGTTTAAGGAACATCCAATAAGGCAGTGATACAAAAATAATAAATAACTTTTATTCTGATTCTGTATATATAATACGAAAATTTTTAAAAGTCCATAACTGGCAGTATAATTGGTCAACACAGGACCGTGCTCAAAAGATGGGTATAGGGTAACAGGTGAATACCTATATCTAAATAGTCCTACCTCATCCTAGGACTATCCCTCACTACGTTTAGTGTGGGTGGGGGTGGGGTTTAGTGATTTCCACTCGCAGGTGGTTGGCTAATTATTCTCTCATACTCCTGTCCATGGACAGGAGTATGAGAGAATAATTAGCCAACCACCTGCGAGTGGAAATCACTAAACCCCACCCCCACCCACACTAAACGTAGTGAGGGATAGTCCTAGGATGAGGTAGGACTATTTAGATATAGGTATTCACCTGTTACCCTATACCCATCTTTTGAGCACGGTCCTGTGTTGACCAATTATACTGCCAGTTATGGACTTTTAAAAATTTTCGTATTATATATACAGAATCAGAATAAAAGTTATTTATTATTTTTGTATCACTGCCTTATTGGATGTTCCTTAAACTCTACATATACAGTATAATTTTTCTCTCCAAGGGCATCTTTATCAATACACCCTATTAGTGAGAAGTCTCATGGGGAAAGGGGTGTTCTTATTGAAGAATAAATTTCCCAGTGATATATTAGAAAACTCCAAGGGCAACAACGATAAATCTCCCTCACTAAGCCTAATGTCAGACAGCAGACCTCATGGACTTGAAGTAGAGGACAGAAAAACAGATGCTACTTCTGTACACAATCCAGCCATGCCTCTGAATATTTGCCTGACTTAGGACAGAAAGCATGTCTAAGAATAAAAAGTTTCTTTGGAACAGAAATGTATTAGAACACATCACTTTTCCAAAAGGGTTAAATGGCCCCATGAAGAACCGAGCCCTTCCTAACAGGCACTTCAAACTTATCCTTCATTGTTTAATCCTTAAGAGAGTGAAGGACAGTTCATGGCTGTCATTTCTAATTGTGTCCCATTACCCTGATGACTCTGCTTCTGCAGCAAAACATGTCAGGGGAAACTATTTTGATTGTGTGGAAGCTTTTAACTATGTTGGTGACAATGCAATATTTAAAGGGGTACTCCACTGCCCCAGCATTCTGAACATTTAATTCCCAATGCTGGGTGTGGGCTGTAGGGGTCATGACGTCACAGCCAAGGCTCTCGTGATGTCATGACACACCCCCTCAATGCAAGTCTATGAGAGGAGGCGTGGCGGCCACCATGCCCCCTCCTATAGACTTGCATTGAGGGGGCGTGGTCGTGACATCACAACGCCCGCACCCAGAATTCAGAACTAAATGTTCCAAACGCTGGGGCAGTGGAGTAACCCTTTAATTGATGGTTGACAGGTCTGGATGCAGACACACCTTAGTATATCTCTGGATTTTATATACATCAGTGTCAGTATTTGAAATTATGCCCTGTACACTTAACTGTAGCTTTTAATTCAGTTTTCATCCAACCTACCCACTATTATCTTAAAGATTTAAGTATATGTTTTAAGTGTCTGTTAGGAAGGGCTAGGTCCAAAGTGGGGGCAAACAGCCCTTTGCAATGGTGATTTGACTTAGGATACATGCTTCTTTTGACTTCACCCTGCAAGTTTGAAGCTAACAATATACCATGATGTGTCTGTAGGTGAGGAACTATGTCAAGAAGGCTTTGGCAGAAGGTGCTACAATTAAGTGTGGGGAAAGTGTGGATACCCTAAACATCCCACCAAGTAACCGGAGTGGTTATTTCATGTTGCCTACGGTTATCACTGGATTAAAGGAGGAATCCTGCTGCATGCAAGAAGAGATTTTTGGTCCTGTGACATGTGTGGTTCCATTTGATACAGAAGAAGAAGCCATTGAAAAGGCTAATGGTGTAAAATATGGCTTAGCTGCAACTATTTGGACAAGGGATGTGGCCCGTACCCACCGGGTGGCCAAGAGACTTCAGGCTGGTCTGATATGGACCAATTGCTGGTTAGTGAGGGACCTTAATTTACCATTTGGTGGCATGAAAGCGTCAGGTCTGGGTAGAGAAGGGGCGAAAGATTCATATGAGTTCTTCACTGAAGTGAAAACTGTTACAATAAAACACTGATCTGTAGCTTAAATTTGTTAAAATAAAAATAAAAAAAACTCAGAATGACTGCATTTATGTGTTTTATTAAATACAATTTAAAAAAAGCAGGAAGTTGGCGCTTTGCTCAATTTTATTTTTCGAACTGATTATTGAGAGGGGTTTGAACAAAACAACGTACTTGTGATCTTTCAGCAAAACCCCTTCCCTCATAGACTCATAGACATACACCATTCATTGGCAGCACATTTCCTGGTTACATAGAGGTGGATTTATCATTGCATTTAAAGGATTTTTTATGCTTACTCCGGCACACAAAATGTCTCACATAAGCCTAAGCACTGTAAGCACTGTAATGTAGCGAACATCACTTAAGCAACAAATGTCGCACGTAGGAAAAAATAAAAAGTTGCAAACCCCTCCAAAATGTTGCAAGTCAAAATGCCTTTGGTGAACACTTTTAAAAAGTCGCAACAGCAACTTTTTGTGCAGAAAAGTTGCACAGGAGAGGAGGAATCATACAAAATTGTGTTCTGAAGTGATTATTTTGTATTTTTTTTTGCTTAAGTGAGCCAAATTTATCAACCCCACTTGATAGTATGATAAATATGTTGCGCATAAGCAAAATAAAGGAAAAAGCTAAATTACTTAAAAACTCACTTTGATAACAGTCAAATGATTGAAAGGGTACTCCGCCCCCAGACATGCTATCCCCTATTTAAAAGATAGGGGATAACATGTCTGATCGTGGGCAGCTCGGCCGCGGGGACCCCTCCCCCCCCCCCCCCCCCCCCCCCGCAATCTCTGCACCAGTGCTATGGTCACGGTAACCTGGGGCTTCTGTGATCGTGACAAATAAATCAAAAAGTGTCCCAGTGGGTCTCAGGATCATTGACTTCAAAACCAATCCCCTTATTGGAGGGCGACTCCTACAGGGAATAATACCCTAAACTGAAGACCCACCTAAAATATAACTTTTATTATTCCGTTTAAAAGATTAATATTTTTATTAATTCAAACACATACAGGATTAAAATTATCAGGTGGTGTGGTGAGGCGCTTTCACTTTCAGCCCACTAGGTGGTACTGTTGTATAGGACTCAGCTACTGATGCCTATTATCATCCAGATGCCAACATATATGTTTATTGTTTAGACTGTGTCTCAACGTCTCGTTCCACACTCCCTGTCTAAAACCAGCGTACCCCACCTTCTGTGATCGTGACGTCACGCAGCACCCCCTCCATTCATGTCTATGGGAGGAGTCGTGATGGCTAGTACACAGCCGTCACGCCTCCTCCTATAGACATGAATGGAGGGGGAGTGGCAACTGTGTTTGCCGGTCATCTGGCACAGAGCGGAGTTCGCTCAATGCATCGGATGACTGAGGTGCAGCAGCAGAGATCACGGGGGTCCCCAGCGGCCAGACCCCTGCGATCAGACATGTTATCCTTATCTTTTGGATAAGAAATAACATGTCTAGCACCCGTTTAATGTCCCCATAGAGGGATGTGCTATAAACAAATGATAATATTAATGTTTTCATAAAAGATGCGATCAGCTAACATTGAGTGTTTTTTGTCAGCTGATGGCTGGGATTGTTACACGGGGCAATGGTCAGATATAGGTCTCCACAGTAACCTTTGTTTGCCAGATTGTCGCCCCATTTGCTGCATGTGCACTGTGCACTTTGACCTGCATGTGGTTGAACAGAAACTGAAATATTAACCGATGAGAAAGGGACTATGAGTTTCTACTAAACAATTATCGGTTCTGGATGAAATGAAGTCACTGACACTTCTGCTCTTTAGCTGAATGTGCACTTTGTCCTACATATACTTGAATAGGAGCGCCATTCATTAATTCACAACGGAGAAATTATGAATAACTGTTAATCTGTTACTGGGTTTGGATGAACTGCTTAGGATATATCAATAATGTTACATTATCGCTTTACCCTGCTTATACTTGAATAGAAATTTGAATATTTATTTATTTGCATCTTAATCTGCACTAGCACTTGTGTTGTATGGCTGTCAATATAATCTGGGTATATATTTAGATCATATGAGCTGTCTGAGCAGGGCGTTGGACTGCTTGAATTTGAGCTGATAAGGTCAGCCAGGACTAAGCTGACACAGTAAGATGGTATATTTTTTAACTTCCTTTAAGTCACTACAGGTCATTACAGGACTAAGCCGCTGATGCCTGAGTCAGCATGAGCATTTTTTGTTAACTCCAGATAAGATATAGGATCACTATATTTCTACCCTATTAACGGCAAATGAATAAGTATTGTAATATACCACCTAAAAGTAGGAAATCACTCAGTCCACCTAAAGATGCCAAAACCTCTGAGATAGTGGATACGGTTTTCCCCCTGTTCAAACCAATACAGCCACAACAGCAAAAAAAAAGGAGCAACAAATAAAGTGTCTTTTCAGGTAGAGAATGCCAGTTACTATTATAAGAGATGAACTAAGAAAACTTAGAAAAAGAAGTACTCAGGTTAAAAATAAGGTACCGTATATACTCGAGTATAAGCCGACCCGAATATAAGCCGAGGCCCCTAATTTCACCCCAAAAACCCAGGAAAAGTTATTGACTCGGGTAGGAAATATATCATCCCCCCATGTCATCATTCCCCCCCGTCATCATCCAGACCCCCATCATCATCACCCTGTCATCATCACCGCCTTCATCAACACCGCCTGTTATCTTCACCCTGTCATCATCCCCCCCTTCATCATCACACTGCCATCATCCCCCCTTCTTCATCACCGCCTGTCATCATCCATACCACTGTCATCATCCCCGCCCCCCTATATCATCACCGCCTGTGAATCCCTTCAATCAATGGTCTTCAACCTGCGGACCTCCAGATGTTGCAAAACTACATCTCCCAGCATGCCCAGACAGCCATTGGCTGTCTGGGCATGCTGGGAGTTGTAGTTTTGAAACACCTGGGGGTCCGCAGGTTGAAGACCACTGCGGCCTTCATCATCATTCTGACCCTACCCTTTTAGTTTTCTACTCACCTCCCCTCGGTGGGAAGGAAGGGGGAGCAGGAACATGGGCAGGAACATCCCTGTGCGTCGTCGTCAAGGCAACATCACTAGTCCGGGGCCGCTCTCGGAGCGGAGAAGAGGGCCTCCCGGTGAAGATGGACAGCCTGGAACGACTAACCCTCCCCACCGGACGGTCCCTGCAGCATAGATGGGCCGGACCAGCTCACCCTTCCTTCCCACCGAGGGGAGGTGAGTAGAAAACTAAAGGGAGGTCTGGATGATGATGAAGGCCGCAGTGTCTTCAACCTGCGGACCTCCAAATGTTTCAAAACTACAATTCCGGGCATGCTGGGAGTTGTAGTTTTGCAACATCTGGAGGTCCGCAGGTTGAAGACCACTGAGAAGGGATTGAAAGGCGGAGAGTTTACTCAAGTATAAGCCGAGGGGGGCGTTTTCAGCACGAAAAATTGTGCTGAAAAACTCAGCTTATACTCGAGTATATACGGTAAGCATAACAGAAAATGATGTGACTTTTTAAAAAGAGAAGTAAGTTAAAAGAAGGAAATGAGAGCCTTAAAAATAAAATTATGGGTCTGGAAGAATGGTCTAGAAAGAGCTATCTAGGAATTTTCAGTATTCTAGAAGCAGAAATGATTAGGCATCTACAAAATTGGATTATGAAAGGAATAGGGAAAAAGCATTTATCACCACTCTTTTAAATTGAAAGAACACATAGGATTCCGGCTTGATCACCTCCTTCCGGGGCTAATCCTAGAGCGATTATTGCCAAAGTAATGTGCTTTAAAGATCGAGAAGTTATTTTAAGAAATGGCAGAGAGTGACAGAACTTAACATACTGTATAATAATTCTAAAATAGCAATATATCCGGATTATTGCTTTGAAAGGCAGCAGAGAAGGCAATCCTTTAATTATACACAAAAAAGGTTATGAGAAGCCGGGATCAAATATTCTTTGATGTATCCAGCTAAGATGCGGGTGGTTTATCAAAACAAAGCAAACTTTTACTCATCTGCTGAGGAAAATGTCTTAGTGATGGTAAGGGCAGGGGAATGTTGAGTAGATAAGCTTCATAGATGATTAGAGCCAAATTTGGGGGTGGGATGGCGGAGAGGAGAACGGTCTGGGGAAAATATATTTTTAGGCTTATATGTATGATTCATAGTATAATCAATTATGATAGGTATATGAGCCTAAGGGTGTACTATAGAAAGCATTGAGGAGTGAGAGATGAATTGAAAGGGTTAATATTATTTGGATATTTTAAAAAGCAATTCCTAGCAATCATATGTATACCAGAAACTCACCTGATAAGGGACAAGATTGTTAGACTAGATAATAAATATTGCATACAACAAATTTACTCGATACACACCTCCTTTTCGAAGCGGGTGGGTGTCCTTATCCATGAAGAGTTAAATTTGAAACACTGGGTAAGGAGATAGATAATGATGGGTGATATTTCTTTACTGTAGATTATACTACTTGGTTTGTATTCCTGCTTTTGTTTATATTCCACCCCTCTATTCTTCTATGTCTATTTTCAGTAGGTTAAAATGACTGCCCTTTGATGACTATGGGCCATATTAACTATGTAATGAACAAAGCCTTGTTAGGGCCAGATGTATTTTTGTGGGCAGGTCTTTAAATACAACTCCATTAGCAAGATTGTGTACAGAGAAAGGAATATTCATGAAATAATAAAAATGCTTATTCCAAGGGAACCTTTAAAACATCACTTTTCTTGAGTTACTATTAAAATGTAATACACACGGGATAGTGATTTATAAAATATGTGACAATGGCCACCTCCAATGCATCCACGAGGCTTGACTAGCATATCCGAATGTGAAAGAAAAAAAGCCGCCCCAACATACCTGCAGAATAGGTAACAATCACACAAGGTGCAACAGAAGCTACGGCTGAGGAGAAAAGTTGGGATTGCACAGAACAGGTCATGTGGGGGATCAGTGGGAGGGGCTACAGATATAAAACCACGGTAAAACAAACAGAAGTGTACAGCCGCCATAAGAGCCGCACACGATATGAACAATGTCATCGTACAGCCAAAGAGATCCCTGATGAATTAAGGCGAAGGAAACGCGTGGGATCTGCAATATCGAGGACCAACAAGTCCACCTCCATTACCTTCAAGAAGCAGCTAAGTGTATAAGGCCAGCAAACTAATATACCGGTATAGTACACTGGAAGGATTAAGCAATTCAAGCACCATGCACTTATAAGACTATGCACTTTAGATACTGTTCAATATGCTGTGACTGATATGTTTGGTGAATGGGGACTAAGTGCAATACAAATAGCGGATATTACTGTGCAATATTGGGAAAGTGTGCAGTGAGGTCTATGGACTATGTGATGAAACCTATAAGACATTGTGCAATTTTATGACTTCACAAACACCGCTGTCTGAGTGATATAGTTTAGCAGAGAAATATACTGACATGGTGCAAATATTGGGACATTGTACAATTGTCAAGAACATAGACACTCTCTATTGTACTATGGATTGAGTAGAACTGTACACGGTAAGAACTGTAACTGTACACGGTAAGTATATTGATATTAGTCCGAGTCACTTATTACTCCTGTAAATGAATGGTGTGCACCACATACGTTCCAATTGCTGCTGTATGTGCAATATAGCAGCAATTGGAACGTATGTGGTGCACAGCATTCATTTACAGGAGTAATAAGTGACTCGGACTAATATCAATATACTTACCGTGGATGCGGGACATTGGAGGTGGCCATTGTCACATATTTTATAAATCACTATCACGTGTGTATAACATTTTAATAGTAACTCAATAAAAGTGATGTTTTAAAGGTTCCCTTGGAATAAGCGTTTTTACACTGTTTGGGAGACCAATACTATAAGTTACGTGCCATTGCACCCTTCAGAATAATTCATGTTATAATAACTCACTATGTCACATATGGACTTGATTTTATGTAGTGAATAAGTAAAATATTATTACAGAGGCGTTTCAGACCACTACACTATAGTCATAGTAATGAATAACGTATGACATAAAAAGTGTCAGATTATTAGGATTGGTTCAACTTGGTTAAATATTAGAAAGGTATTAAAGTACCCTGTGCTCTCAATTTGCTCGTATATATTAGTGATTAAAGTTCAGTTCAATTGAAAACAGTAAACTTAAAATTGGCCCCTGATAGCACAGTATAGGAGACATTGAAATCTTTTGTAAGGAGCATTCTATATGAAGGTATAGCTAAAACCCCTTAAGGACCCGGCCATTTTGTGCACATCTGACCACTGTCACTTTAAGCATTAATAACTCTGGAATGCTTTTACTTTTCATTCTGATTCTGAGATTGTTTTGTCATGACTTATTCTACTTTATGTTAGTGGTAAAATTTCGTTGATCAAAAATTTGATGAAAAAATTGAAAATTTGGCTTTTTTTTTTTTACTTTGAATCTCTCTGCCTATAAGGAAAATGGATATTCCAAATAAATTATATATCGATTCACATACAATATGTCTACTTTATGATGGCATCATAAAGTTGACGTGTTTTTACTTTTGGAAGACATTAGAGGGCTTCAAAGTTCAGCAGCAATTTTTCACAACATTTTCAAAATCAACATTTTTCAGGGACCAGGTCAGGTTTGAAGTGGATTTGAAGGGCCTTCTTATAAGAAGAACCCCATAAATGACCCCATTATAAAAACTGCACCCCTCAGAGTATTCAAAATCACATTCAAAAAGTTTGTTAACCCTTTAGGTGTTTCACAGGAATAGCAGCAAATTGAAGGAGAAAATTCAAAATCTTCATTTTTTACACTCCCATGTTCTTGTAGACCCAATTTTTGAAAGGGTAAAAGGAGAAAAATCTTCCTAAAATTTTTCCTCATATGTGTATGTAAAGTGCTCTGTGGGTGCACTTGAGGGCTCAGAAGGGAAGGAGCGACAGTGGGATTTTGGAGAGTGAGTTTTTCAGAAATGGTTTTTGGGGGGCATGTCACATTTAGGAAGCCCCCATGGTGCCAGAACAGCAGAAAACCCCCTCACATGGCATACCATTTTGGAAATGGAACGTAACAAGGAACGTAACAAAGGGGTACAGTGAGCCTTAACACCCCTCCGCAAATTTTACATTTTTACAAGGGGTAATATAAGAAAATGCCCCCCCCCCCCAAAATTTTTTGCCCCATCTGTTCTGAGTATGTAAATACCCCATGTGTGGACATCATCTGCTCTGCTGGTGCACTACAATGCTCAGAAGAGAAGAAGTTACATTTGGCTTTTGGAGGCAAATTTTGCTGAAATGTTTTTTGGGGGGCGTGTCGCATTTAGGAAGCCCCTATGGTGCCAGAACAGCAAAAAAAACACATGGCATACTATTTTGGAAACTACACCCCTCAAGGAACGTAACAAGGGGGAAAGTGAGCCTTAACATGAAAATGAAAATTTTTATTTTTTTCACTAAAATGCTGGTGTTACCCCAAATTTATCATTTTCACAAGGGGTAATAGTAGAAAAAGCCTCCCAAAATCTGTAATCACATTTCTTCTGAGTATGGAAATACCCCATATGTGGATGTAAGGTGTTCTGCATATGAACTACAATGCTCAGAAGAGGAGGAGTGCCATTGAGCTTTAGGAGAGAGAATTTGATTGGAATAGAAATCGGGGGCCATGTGCATTTACAAAGCCCCCCGTGGTGCCAGAACAGTGGAGCCCCCACATGTGACCCCATTATGGAAACTACACCCCTCACAGAATGTAATAAGGGGTGCAGTGAGCATTTACACCCCACTGGCGTTTGACATATCTTTGGAACAGTGGGCTGTGCAAATGAAAAATAAAATTTTTCATTTTCACAGACCACTGTTCCAAAAATCTGTCAGACACCTGTGGGGTGTAAATGCTCACTGTACCCCTTATTACATTCTGTGAGGGGTGTAGTTTCCAAAAATGGGGTCACATGTGGGGGGGTTCCACTGTTCTGGCACTGTACTGTTTTGTAAACACATGTGGCCTTCAATTCCAGACACATTCTCTCTCCAAAATCCCAATGGTGCTCCTTCTCTTCTAAGCATTGTAGTTCGCCTACAGAGCACTTTATATCCACATATGGGGTATGTTCTTACTTTTGGGGGGCTTTTTCCTATTCTCCCTTGTGAAAATGAAAAATTTAGGGTAACACCAGCATTTTCACATCTAACTTTAACCAAAATTCGTCAAACACCTGTGGGGTGTTAAGGCTTACTATACCCCTTGTTACGTTCCGTGAGGGGTGTAGTTTCCAAAATGGGGTCACATGTGAGTATTTATTGTTTTGCGTTTGTCAGAACCGCTGTAAAATCAGCCACCCCTGTGCAAATCACCAATTTAGGCCTCAAATGTACATGGTGTGCTCTCACTTCTGAGCCATGTTGTGCGCCCGTAGAGCATTTTACACCCACATATGGGGTAGTTCTATACTCAGAAGAAATTGCCTTACAAATTTTGTGGGTAATTCTTTCCTTTTAACGCTTGTGAAAATTAAAAGTATGGGGCAACACCAGCATGTTAGTGTAAATTTATTTATTTTTTTTACACTAACATGCTGGTGTACACCCCAACTTTACCTTTTCATAGGAGGTAAAAGGAGAAAAATTTGTATGCCACCAAAATACCCTACGGCAGTGTTTCCCAAACAGGGTGTCTCCAGCTGTTGCAAAACTTCCAGCATGCCTTGACAGTCATTGGCTGTCCGGCAATACTGAAAGTTGTTGTTTTTCAACAGCTGGAGGCTCTGTTTTGGAAACACTGCCGTACAAGACTTTTTTTTTTATTGAGGGGACTGTGTAGGGCAAAATGTATATGTAGTGTTTTACTTTTTATTTTGTGTAGTGTAGTGTATTGTTTTTAGGGTACATTCACACAGGCGGGGGTTTACAGTGAGTTTCTCGCTGGGAGTTTGAGCTGCGGCGGAAAATTTGCCACATTTCAAACTTGCAGCAGAAGACTCACTGTAAACCCGCCTGTGTGAATGTACCCTGTACCTCCAGCTGTTGCAAAACTACAACTCCCAGCATGCACTGACAGACCATACTTGCTGGGAGTTGTAGTTATGCAACAGCTGGAGGCACACTGGTTGCACAACACTGTGAGTTTTTTTTACTTAACTCAGTGTTTTGCAACCAGTGTGCCTCCAGCTGTTGCAAAACTAGAACTCCCAGCATGTACAGTCTCTGAGTGCATGCTGGGAGTTGTACTTTTGACACAGCTGGAGGCACAGTGGTTGCGAAACACTGAGTTAGGACACAAACTCTGTTTCACAACCAACGTGTCTCCAGCTATTGCAAAACTGCAACACTCAGCATGCATTGACAGTCGAAGGGCATGCTGAGAGTTGTAGTTTTGCAACAGCTGGAGGCACACTGCTACAACTCATGCCCTTTGGTAGTCTGTGCATGCTGGGAGTTGTAGTTATGCAACAGCTGGATGCACACTTTTTCATAGGAAAAATGTGCCGCCAGCTGTTGCATAACTACATCCCCCAGCATGCACAGACTACCAAAGGGCATGCTGGCCTCACCTCCTGCTGTATCCTGCCACTGGGACCGCTGCCGCTCCTGCCACTGGGACCGCCACTCCTGAAGGGACCCCAGCCAGACCAGGGAGAGGTAAGAGACCCCTGCCGGCCCCGATCTCCACCTCGATCAACGCCCAGCAGGATCGAGGATCAACGCCCAATCACGTGATCGTGAGGTGGCACCTATGCCACCTCACTCCTGCTGGGTAAGGGTGAATGGGGTCTTGGACAGCCCCATTCACCCTTTTTTTTCTCGGTCACCGGGACCCGATTGACTCGGAAACACCGCAAATCTCAGGTCTCAGGACCCCCCCAGGGGTTTGCCCGGCATGCCTACTGATAGATATTGGCTGTGTCCTAAAGGCCAAAATTGGCTGTGTTCTGAAGTGGTTAAATAAGATATGTTATAAGAGAGATGGTAAATGTCGAAGTGTGAAAATCGCAATGCAGATTATAAACAGTCTTGGTGGAGCTGCCTGAAAATATCAGAATTTTGGCAAGGCATATTTGAAGTGGTATCTAGACAGTTTGGGATGGAATTGAAAAAAGAAAAATAATAATTTAGTTGTTTTTGTGATAAATAAACAAGAAAACAAACACTAAGGCCCAAACACTAAGCTGCCATAAACTAAAACTGGTTTTGCTCATAACAACCAATCACAGCTCATCTTTCATTTTACCAGAGCTTTTTAAGATAGGAAAGCTGAGCTGTAATTGGTTGTTTTGGGTAAGCCAGACAATTTAGGTTTCAGAGAGATTAACATATATATATATATATATATATATATATATATATATATATATATATAGTCCTATATGACTTCACATGGCAGGCCCCAGAGCAGTTGAATGCTTTGCCTTTATGGTAGGTATTCCACTGACTAATACACTCAATGGAATGCTTCATATTACAATACTGTAGTGATAATTCTCTAAGAAATGTTGAGAAGTGGATACCACAGGCTTTTGTATTCTCAAGAGTGTTGAGAAGTGAAGAGCTTTAAGCAGTTGTGCAATGCCTGGCATTGGTATCACATATTCCAGCACTGTCAGTCAGGGATTTGTAAAGTTGTACTTCCCCTCCAAGTACACTGACCTGGCAATAGACCCCTATCTCTTGGCATGCTGCGGCAAGTGAGATCATCTCTGATGTCTGCTGATCATCCACCATTCTCCTAACAATAGCGCTCTTATCTTACAGAGGTATGACCCTGTACAGGAAGATACTCCTTTATCTATTCATGGGATGGGTGGGGAAGGAAAGGAAACTCACAAAGTGATGCCAGGAATCAAACTTGTTGAAATCTAAGTAGAAACGTTCATTGGATCCATGCTCCTGTGTATCAATATCTGTCAGGTTATAACCTTGATGGGAACTGAGAACGGTTGATATCTGTTGAAACTTCCAGAAATGTTTTTGAATACCTTCCAGTATATTCCCAGAAGAGCCCCCCTGTGTGTGAACCTTTATCTGTAAAGATACATTTCTAAATATAGCAAAAAAAAAAAAAAGTATCCTACAAGGATCAGAAGTTATATATGTGCAGCCATTTTACACAAATTATTGGCCAAATATGTCAATGTTGGAAAACTATACATCAAATCTTTTATAGGATTTATTTCATTTTGTTGAGACATTCTTTATGGTGAACAAATTTCCTATGAATTTATCTAACGTCCATATGAAGCCCCTGTTTTTGAAAAGGTGCCAACTATCGTCATTCACTGAGAGCAAACAAACATCTTTGGTGTAGACCCAGTGGTCATACACTTTCAATAACTGTAAACTGAAGATCCCATATGGCGACAGCTATCTCTCTTGTTCCCCACATATCAGTGGAGAGAGGAGTGGTAAGTCACTGCCAGACTCCTCTGACAGCAGCTTTAGGCTATGTTCACACGACAGAATTTCTGTGCAGAATTCGGCAGAAGAATTCCACATGGAAATTCCGCAGCACCAATGGGATTTCAATGGGATTCTGCTGCACTGTGCACATGGCGGAATTTTTGCGGCAGATGCTTCTGCCATGGAAATCCCAATTCCCCAATTCCGGAGTCCTCAGAAAGAATTGACATGTCTGCTTTTTCTGCAAAGTCTGTATGGAAATGCATTGTCTATGAGACAGCAAATTTCTATGCGCTCCTAGCATCAGCATGTTCTGCTGGAAATTTTCCCTGCAGACATTCTCCTGTGTGAACATAACCTAACTCTCAAAAAACAGTGAGTTGGCAGTTGAAATCCAGTATGTCTGAACCTTTTTCTCCCAGACATTACCTGTTAGCAGTGGCGTACCTACACCTTGGCAAAACCGCCCCCACCAGGGGCGCACACCGAGTTGGGGCGCAGGCCGCCAAAGTGTAGATCCGGCACCGGTGCTCGTTTGCTAATGGGTATCTAGGACACTTTCCCCGGATCCCCATGCGAGTAGGCGCTGCTATTAGCTGTATGGGTGGCTCACGATCATACAACTAAAAGCCTTCTCTCAGTGTGAGCCACCATTAACTGCGGCCTACACTGACAGGATATGTGACCTCCGCACCCATCACGCAGTGCAGGTGCCAATGACGTCACTTATCGGCGCCTGCACTATGAAGGCAGGGAGTTGCGGACAGCCTGTGGAGGAGATCGCTGCATGGGACATGGTGAAGTAAGCATAAGATTTTTTTTAATTTTTTTTAAATTTGCAATCATAGGGGAGGGAAGGGCAAGGAGAGGATTGGTGCTACTACCTACCTGGCTACTTTTACTTAACCCGGAATACTACCTACCTGGCTATCCATAGCTAAACCTGAATACTACCAACCTGGCTACCTATACTTTACCCTGAATACTACCTACCTCGCTACCTATACCTTACCCTGAACACTACCTACACCTAACTATGACTACTACCTACCTGGCAACCTATACCTTACCCTGAATACTACCTACTTGGCTACCTTTACCTAATCCAAAATTCTACCTATACCTAACCCTTAAAGGGGTTATCCACCATAAGGTGATTTATACCTGGCAGACAGTAATGAATATGCTTAGGAAGGATCTGCGCTTGTCTTGGGGCTAAATGGCTATATCATGAGATTACCATAATACTGTGGCTAGCTTTTTGTGAACTGCTATTTCCTGTTTGACTTTTCTTCTTTTGACTACAAATCCCACAATTCCATTTTCCTCCCTCCCACACATTAGCCACCCCTCCCATTGAAACAAAAGACCTGTAGTTTTCAGTCAGGGTGCCTACAGCTGTTGCATTAGTTGCAGATTGATCCCTCCATCTATTGAAGCAGACAGGCTCCCTGTCATCAGCTGACTAGTGAGTCAGGTCTCGGCCGCATTGCAAGCTGGGCAAAATCCGAGACAACAGTCATTGTGTATGCTGCTAAAAATAAATATTGGGGTGAAAATCACTGAAGAATATTAAGAAAACCGTCACATACAGGTACAGACACTATATTATGAACTACACTAACTTTACAGCCCCTGTAGCATAGTCAAATTAAAAAAAATCTTGGAATACCCCTTTAACCCCCTTAACAACTTTTTTATTTTTTTTGCACTTTCGTTTTTTTTCCTCCTCCCCTTCTAAAAATCATAATGCTATCAATTTTCCACCTACGGACCCATATGAGGGCTTTTTTTTTGTGCCACCGATTGTACTTTTACAATCCAGTAAACTTTGTGGGTGGTAGGGAACTCTATGGTGCTGAACGGAACAGAGACAATCCAGGTAAAATGCTTTTATTCGACAAAGATGAAATGCGTTTCACTGTGCAGGCGCAGCTTCCGCAGGCATGGCAATCACAGATCCGGACAAGGTTATGTATCCAAAATTTAACCCTTTGTGTATCAGGGCTGCAGCCCCGGCACAATGGCACCTGTGCAAGAGGAGGTGATGAAGGTGATGAAGACAGGCACTAAGGTGAGAGATCTCTGTTGATGGGCAGACACACAGAGCACTGCCAATGTGAATTACACAGCCTCCTCCAGCCTGCAGGAACAGCTCCTTGTCCTATTTTATTACTTTTTATGTATGAGTATACTTAAAATTGTTCTTTTATGAACCCTATAACTTATTTGTTTTTGAGTGATAATTTTTTTTTTTTTTTTGTGCCGTGATCTGTAGGTTTTGTCTGTACCATTTTTGTTGTGATGGGACTTTTTGATCGCTTTTATTCATTTTTTTTATATAAGAAGTGACAAAAAATACGCAATTCTGCACTATGATATTTTTTTTATGTGCACACCATTGACTGTGTGGTTAAATTAACATAATATTTTAAAAGTTCGAACATTTATGCACGTGGTGACACTACATAAGTTCATTTTTGTTCACAATATTTTATTTAAAAAAAATAGGAATAGTGAGGTGATTTCAACTTTTATTAGGCTAGGGATTAATTCACATTTATTAACTTTTTTTTTCTTTTACACCTTTTTAGTCCCCATAGGGGACTATTACATGCAATCATTGGATGCATACACTGTTCAGTGCTATGCCATAGCATAGCATTGATCAGTGTTATTGGTGCTCTGCTGCTTGAGCCTGCCATGGCTGACTGGAGCCTTGGAGCTCCGATCAGATGGAGAGGAGGCAGGTAAGGGCCATTAGCCAAATCAGCCCACTGAGCTAGATGGGATTAATTTTCTCCCGTTATATAGACGCCGCAATCAACTTTGATTGCTATCACTATCCGCAACCAGGACCCATCGGGCATGAAGCAAGCTCAGCTTCTGAGCGCGCCATATACAGTGGGAGCCAGCAATGGACGTAAATATATACGTCCATTGTTGTTAACCAGTTAATACTACCTGGAGCTCAAGATCTATAATATAAGGCACAGCAATTATCTGAACTTTCTAATAAGATTTATTCTGATAATAGAATACAGTAAATTAAAATAAAATAAAAATGACCCTTGTTTGTTTGGTAACAGTAATAATAGAATTAGGAATACATTACCATAAAAATATTGTTATATGTAAGAAATAAAAATATTGGTTACTGAATTGGAAATGTACTAAGTTAAAATTATTTGAAAAAAATTGGAAAGTCGAAAAATATTGTTCCCAGTCTATTGTGGAGTGCAACATGTAGTACATTGTACCGCTCACCTGAGTGGAGCGTGCAGGCTTCCTGGTTCTTGCACCTAGCACACATGCGGTACCGTCCTTCAGTGCAGATCTCGTTGATCGCTGGTGGTGACCCAGGCAGATTGCTGCTGCCAAGTGATACAGATCATGATTGCCGCTCGCCCTTGATGATCGTGCAGACCTCCTGGTTCTTGCACACAATGTAATGTTGGTAACAGTGGAGTGGGCAGACCTCGAAGTTGCAGGAGATAACTCTAGGAGAGATTCTGCCAGCTCAGGGTAATGCTGAAGTTGGAGGAATTGGTAAAATTTCACTGGCGTCCTCGTGGTAATGGAGTGTGCCAATATGGAACTTCCAAATATGGAGAGATAATTAATTATTGCTGTCATGCAGGGGTCCCATGGTTTCAGCATCTTCTATAAACAGACTGTCCTGTCAAATGTGAACATCAACCTGCCCCTGTACACACTTGTCAGGAGGATAGTCTGTTCATAGAAGATGTGAACACCTAAAATAATGGTGTGAGGGTGAGCTATGCTGAAACCATGGGACCCCTGCAAGACAGCAAAAATTCATTATCTGTACGTATTGAAAGTTCTGTTTTGGTGCAGTCCATTACCACGAGGACACCAGTGAAATTTTAACAATTCCTCCGACTTCAGCGATACCCTGAGCTGGAAGAATCTCTCCTACAGTTATCTCCTACAGCTTCGAGGTCTGCACACTCCACCGTTACCAGCATTACGTTGTGTGCAAGAACCAGGAGGTCTGCATGATCATCCAAATTGAGCAGCAATCATGATCTGTATCACTTGGCAGTAGCAATCTGCCTGGGTCACCGCCAGTGATCAACGAGATCTACACTGAAGGATGGCACCACATGTGTGCTAGGTGCAAGAACCAGGAAGCCTGCACGCTCCACTCGGGTGAGCGGCACATTGTACCACGCATTTGTTTCTACTATTTGCAGTCGGTTAAACTCCACAATAGACTGGGAACAATCTTTATGGACTACGAGAGTTTTTAAATATTACGATTTTAACTTGGTACATTTCCAAATCAGTAACCAATATATTTATCTCTTGCATATAATGAGATTGTTATGTCACTATATTCTTTATACTATTATTACTGTTATCACTCAAACAAGGGCCCTGTTTGTGTTGGTAGTTATTTTATTTTAATTTTAATTTACTGTTTTCTATAACTGTGACATAATCAGAATAAGTCTTATTAGAAAGTTCAGATAATTACTGTGCCTTATATTACAGATCTTGAGCACCAGTTATGGTTTTGTTTATTGTGTCTTTTCCTACACCTGAGGTATAGGTGAACACTGGCTAGCCCAATCTAGAAAATTGTATTATTTTGGTCAGAGAGCCATCTCCGTTTCTGTTTGTAAATACTACCTCCCTGGTTACCTTTACCTAACCCTTACTACTTCTCCTCCAAACACGACGAGTTGAGTTTTTACCAAAAAGTTCTACTTTGGTTTCATCTTGCCATATGACGTTCTCCCAATCCTCTTCTGGATCATCCAAATGCTCTCTAGCAAACTTCAGACGGACCCAGACATGTACTGACTTAAGCAGGGGGATACGTCTGACACTGCATAATTTTAGTCCCTAACAGTGAAGTGTGTTACTGATGGTAGGTTTTGTTACTTTGGTTCCAGCTCTCTCCAGGTCATTTACTAGGTCCCCCCGTGTGGTTCTGGGATTTTTGCTCACCGTTCTTGTGATTATTTTGACACCACGAGGTGAGATCTTGTGTGGAGCCCCAGATCGAGATAGATTATCAGGGGTCTTGTATGTCTTCCAATTTCTAATAATTGCTCCCACAGTTGATTTCTTTACACAAAGCTGCTTGCCTATTGCAGATTCAGTCTTCCCAGCCTGGTACAGGTCTACAATTTTGTCTCTTTGTTCTTGGCCACAGTGGAGTTTGGATTGTGACTGTTTGAGGTTGTGGACAGGTGTCTTTTATACTGATAACAAGTTCAAAAAGGTGCCATTAATACAGGTAACGAGTGGAGGACAGAGGAGACTCTTAAAGAAGAAGTTACAGGTCTGTGAGAGCCATAAATCTTGCTTGTTTGTAGGAGACTAAATACTTATTTTCAACCATAATTTGCAAATAAATTCTTTAAAAATCAGATAATGTGATTTTATTTATTTCTTTTTCTCATGTGTCTCATAGTTGAGGTATACCTATGATGAAAATTACAGGCCTCTCTCTCTTAAGTGGGAGAACTTGCACAATTGATGGCTGGCTAAATACTTTTTGGCCCCACTGTATCTCCCTACTTACCAACATAGTGATATACCTACTTAATGGGGTACCTACAATTCTACCCACTTTTACTGTGCAGGACACAAGGGGGGAGGGGCATTATAAGAGTTTGGGGACCTATAGATGGGGAGATTGTTTAGAGGAGGGGAGGGCACTGAAAATGTGGATTCTAAGTTGTTTGTCCTTCATATGCTGAAGAGATGAAGTTTTAACTTAAAGAAGTCGCCATGATGCCAATCTCAGCCAAAAAGAAAAGAAAAAGAAAGAGGATGATGCCAATCAGAAAAGATGTTAATGGTGAGTTGCTTAATTGAACTGCATGATAAAAAGGCGGGGGTAAGGTGTCGATGCATGCATGTGTGGGGGTGGGTGCTGAAACGGCAGCTCGCCATGGGCGCATGGGGCACTAGGTATGCCTCTGCCTGTTGGGGGAGAGTCTGAAGGCCTCCGTACACATTAGACGTTAGACTGGTCCCACTGAAATGGATAGGTTCAGCTGACTTTCGACTGATGTGTATGGGGACCTTTATAAAGTTTCCAAACATCTTTTATGCCGTGATCAAGCCTTATTTACATCAAACTAGAAATCCTGTATAAAGTGCTTTAATAAAAGTGTAAATGCTATTTACTGGTTATGTGTTTACAGGAGCTTGTTATGTCTAAACTGTTTCTTGGAGCTGACAAGATCTAGCGTGGCTTGAGGTGAGGGACAGAGTTCAAACCAATTAGATAAGAGAAAATAGGACGGAAGGCATCTGACTTTTATTATGCCAGCAACAGACCATATCTGGGCAGAACAATGTGTTGATATAACATCTAGATTCACATTATGTCCCATGTTTTTACAAGCTTTATGGTCTATGATTTTAAAGGGGTATTCTGATGTCAGGTAAAACAAATTAATAAATAAAAACATAAAAATGCTGCAGAAGCATATATCATTGCTTACTTCTATTCCCCAGTTCTGAAACCACCAAAAAACTATTTCATTTTGGGATCTGAATTACAATGTACTTCCTGGTTAAACAGTTGCTTAGTACTAATTCCCAGAATGCATTGCTTTTCATCACAGTCCTTCCAACTTGCTCACTCTCCTTCCACAACACTGCTTCCAGTTCCTCACCCAGAGCTGCTGCAGAAGATCTCAATTCGTAGCAGTGAAATCAATGTCAGCACCTGCTCTTCATTCCGTGTCTGCTCCTCTGCACATATGTCAGGATCCGGACTGGTATGCAGCGAGGACACTGGAGGGGGATCCTCTGTGTCAGTGAGGTGATGGCGTGGGCCGTACCAGGGGAACGGAATCTAAGGGGTTACTGGTTTTCACCAGAGCCCGCCGCAAAGCGAGATGGACTTGCAGCGGCAGGTAACCCCCAGGTCGTTTCACCCGATAGCGACTCAACCCCACTGACAGCTGAGACAGGCGCGGTACACAAGGACAAGGCAAGAGCAAGGTCGGACGTATCAGAAGGTCAGGGCAGGCAGCAAGAGTCGTAGTCAGGGGCAACAGCAGAAGGTCTGGGTACACAGGCTTGGGAACACACTAAAACGCTTTCTCAGGGCACAAGGCAACAAGATCCGGCAAGGTCAGGAAGGGGAAGTGGGTTTTTATAACACTGGAAGTGATTGACACTGATTGGGCCAGGCACGCGCCCGGACATGACAGCCGGGGAACGGGACAGGTGAGTGGATTGGGATGCGACCCGCGGGCGGGTGCGTTGCGCTACGTGGATCGCATCCCCGTCGGCAGAGACAGTGCAGCGCTCCCGGTCAGCGGGTCTGACCGGGGCCCTGCAGAGAGGAGAACGCTGCGAGCGCTCCGGGGAGGAGCAGGGACCCGGAGCGCTCGGCGTATCAACATAAACACACATCATTCTCCCTAAATGTCTAAAAAATGTATATATTTATATGACAGGGAGATGATGATATAGGCTTTAGAAATTAATCAGAGGTCATTATATCACTTGGGGGATGAAGCTTAAGCTCCGAGACAAGATCCGTCCACACCTCCTGAGACAGTAGATGAATATGTGTTGTCATAGAAGAGAGGGAGGAGCAGGGACTTGGAGACAATACCACATTGAAAATTAAAGAACTACACGACTTCCCATCAGGTGTGAATTACGCAAAAGCATACTGAAGCCAGTACAATTTGTGATATCTCTATATTAGGAAGTTATATATCATGGGGTGATAGTCTTATTAAATGCTTTGATAACAAAATATCCCTTTAATGCTTATGTGGTTCCATGCCTTTAAAGGGGTACTCCAGCGCTTAGACATCTTATCCCCTATCTAAAGGACAGGGGATAAGATGCTTGATCGCGGGAGTGCTGCCGCTGGGGACCCCCGTGATCTTGCACGCCGCACCCCAGTTAAAATCAGTCCCCGGAGCGTGTTAACTCCGGGTCTGATTACCAGCGACCACAGGGCGTGATAGCTGTCACGCCCCCTCCCATAGGCTTGCATTGAGGGGCGGAGCGTGATGTCACATGGGGGCGGAGGCATGACGTCACACGCCGTCGACCCTGTGGTCGCCGGTAATCAGACCCAGAGCGAACACACTCCGGGGACTGATTTTAACTGGGCTGCGGCGTGCAAGATCACGGGGGTCCCCAGCAGCGGGACCCCCGCGATCAGGCATCTTATCCTCTATCCTTTGGATAGGGGATAAGATGTCTAAGCACTGGAGTACCCCTTTAAGTGTCTAGGAATAAAGCAGCCATAACACTGTCTTGCATAAGGTTGATGACAAGGCACCACTATTAATTTACTACACTGCTCAAAAAAATTAAGGGAACACTAAAATAACACATCCTAGATCTGAATGAATGAACTAATCATATGAAATACTTTCATCTTTACATAGTTGAATGTGCTGACAACAAAATCACACAAAAATTATCAATGGAAATCAAATTTATCAACCCATGGAGGTCTGGATATGGAGTCACACTCAAAATCAAAGTGGAAAACCACACTACAGGCTGATCCAACTTTGATGCAATGTCCTTAAAACAAGTCAAAATGAGGCTCAGTAGTGTGTGGCCCCCACATGCCCATATGACCTTCCTACAATGCCTGGGCATGCTCCTGATGAGGTGGCACCAACTCCTGGACAACGTTGCAACGTGGCGTTGGTGGATGGAGCGAGACATGATGTCCCAGATGTGCTTAATCAGATTCAGGTCTGGGGGACTGGCAAGCCAGTCCATAGCATCAATACCTTTCTCTTACACTCCACATGATGTCTAGCATTGTCTTGCATTAGGAGGAACCCAGGGCCAACCGCAACAGTATATGGTCTCATAAGGGGTCTGGGGATCTCATCTCGGTACCTAATGGCAGTCAGGCTACCTCTGGCAAGCACAGAGAGCGCCCCCCCCCCCCAAAGAAATTCCATCCCACACTATTACTGACCCACCCCCAAACCGGTCAGGCTAGAGGATGTTGCAGGCAGCAGAATGTTCTCCACAGCGTCTCCAGACTCTGTCACATCTATCACATGTGCTCAGTGTGAACCTGCTTTCATCTGTGAAGAGCACAGGGTGCCAGTGGTGAATTTGTCAATCTTGGTATTCTCTGGCACATGCCAAACGTCCTGCATGGTGTTGGGCTGTAAGCACAACCCCCACCTGTGGACGTCGGGCCCTCATACCACCATCATGGAGTCTGTTTCTGACCATTTGAGTGGACACATGGACATGTGGCCTGCTGGAGGTCATTTTGCAGGGCTCTGGCAGTGCTCCTCTTGCTCCTCCTTGCACAAAGGTGGAGGTAGCGGACCTGCTGCTGGGTTGTTGCCCTCCTACGGCCTCCTCCACATCTCCTGATGTACTGGCCTGTCTCCTGGTAGTATGTCCATGCTCTGGACACTATGCTGACAGACACAGCAAACCTTCTTGCCACAGCTCGCATTGATGTGCCATCCTGGATGAGCTGCTTTACCTGAGCCACTTGTGTGGGTTGTTGACTCTGTCTCATGCTACCACTAGAGTGAAAGCACCACCAGCATTCAAAAGTGACCAAAACATCAGCCAGGAAGCATAGGAACAGAGAAGTGGTCTGTGGTCACCACCACTTAAAAAGATAAGAGGCCTGTAATTTTCATCATAGGTATACCTCAACTATGAGAGACATAAGGAGAAAAAAAATCCATCAAATCCCATTGTCTGGTTTTTAAAGAATTTATTTGCAATTTATGGTGGAAAATAAGTATTTGGTCACCTACAAACAAGCAAGATTTCTGGCTCTCACAGACACCTGTAACTTCTTCTGTAAGAGTCTCCTCTGTCCTCCACTCATTACCTGTATTAATGGCACCTGTTTGAACTTGTTATCGGGATAAAAGACACCTGTCCACAACCTCAAACAGTCACACTCCAAACTCCACTATGACCAAGACCAAAGAGCTGTCGAAGAACACCAGAAACAAAATTGTAAACCTGCACCTGGCTGGGAAGACTGAATTGCAATAGGCAAGCATCTTGGTGTGAAGAAATCAACTGTGGTATCATATAGTAGAACATGAAAGACATACAAGACCTCTGATAATCTCCCTCGATCTGTGGCTCCACGCAAGATCTCACGCCGTGGTGTCAAAATGATCACAAGAACGGTGAGCAAAAATCCCAGAACCACACCAGGAGACCTAGTGAATGATCTGCAGAGAGCTGGGACCAAAGTAACAAAGCCTACCATCAGTAACACACTACGCTGTTAGGGACTCAAATCATACAATGCCAGATGTGTCCCCCTGCTTAAGCCAGTACATGTCTGGGCCCATCTGAAGTTTGCTAGAGAGCATTTGGATGATCCAGAAGAGGATTGGGAGAATGTTATATGGTCAGATTAAACCAAAGTAGAACTTTTTGGTAAAAACTCAACTCGTCCTGTTTGAAGGAGGAAGAATGCTGAGTTGCATACAAAGAACACCATACCTACTGTGAAGCATGGAGGTGGAAATATCATGCTTTTGGGCTGTTTTTCAACAAAGGCACCAGGATGACTCATCTGTGTAAAGGAAAGAATGAATGGGGCCATGTATCATGAGATTTTGAGTGAAAACCTCCTTCCATCAGTAAGGGCATTGAAGATGAAACGTGGCTGGGTCTTTAAGCATGAAAATGATCCCAAACACACTGCCCCGGGCAACGAAGGAGTGGCTTCGTAAGAAGCATTTCAAGGTCCTGGAGTGGCCTAGCCAGTCTCCAGATCTCAACCCCATAGAAAACGTTTAGTTTTTTTTTGTTGAAAATCTGTGTTGCCCAGCGACAGCCCCAAAACATCACTGCTCAAGAGGAATGGGCCAAAATACCAGCAACAGTGTGTGAAAACCTTGTGGAGACTTACAGAAAACGTTTGACCTCTGTCATTGCCAACAAAGGGTATATAACAAAGTATTGAGATGAACTTTTGTTATTGACCAAATACTTATTTTCCACCATAATTAGCAACTAAATTCTTTAAAAATCTGACAATGTGATGTTATGGATTTTTTTTCTCATTATGTCTCTCATAGTTGAGGTATACCTATGATGAAAATTACAGGCCTCTCTCATCTTTTTAAGAGGGAGAACTTGCACAATTGGTGGCTGACTAAATACTTTTTTTTGCCCCACTGTATATATTGTCTTTGTATTCGCTCCTAAAATCAATAGGTCACTGCCCTTGAGGTAGAGGAGACAGTTCAGATAGAAAGAGACAGCGAGATAGAAACTGCTTTTTCACCTAGCCAATAGTGTTGCTCGCGAATATTCGCAATTCGAATATTATTCGCGAATATCGCATATTCGCGAATTCGCGAATTTCGCGAATATAGCGCTATATATTCGTAATTACGAATATTCGTTTTTTTTTCTTGTTTTTTTTCCTTCACAGTACACATCACAGTGATCATCCCTCTCTGCTTCCAGCTTGTGTGGTGTAAAGAAGGCTCTAATACTACTGTGTGAGACTGGCGCGCGAAAATTCGCATATACGAAAATTAGAATTTTCGCGTATGCTAATTTTGTATATGCTAATTTTCACATCTGTACATTTTCGCATATGCGAAAATAAAACGAGGATATGACGAATATGCGAATATTCGCAAATATATGACGAATATTCGTCCATATATTCGCAAATATTCGCGAATTCGAATATGGCCTATGCCGCTCAACACTACTAGCCAAGACCACGCTGACAAGATAGTGCTACAATGGGTTGCATTGAAGGAAGATACTCTGTTGACTTCAGTGCACTTCATGTTGCATGCTTCTAGGTCCTGGTCCAGATAGCAGACCGATAGACAAGTTGGGGGATACTCACGTGGATGCACTTATGTGATGCGTCATAGCGGGGCCAAGTCAGTTTGTGCTATTCTATGAATAGTAACCTCAGCTACACCCGTGGGTAGATGCTTGACAGTGAGGTTAGGGCAGATGCCATATATTTCCTCCAAAGGTTACATTTAAAAGCTTTAAGGGACAGCATAGGCACTATTTATCTGCAATCGTCTCTGTACTGATTGCTAGTGTTGCTCGCGAATATTCGCAATTAGAATTTTATTCACGAATATCGCATATTCGTGAATTCGCGAATATTCGCGAATTCGTGAATATTCGCAAATATAGCGCTATATATTCGTAATGACGAATATTCGTTTTTTTTTTTAATTATTTTTTTCATTTTTTTTTTTTTTACAGTACACATCACAGTGATCATCCCTCTCTGCTTCCAGCTTATGTGGTGTAAGAAGGCTCTAATACTACTGTGTGAGACTGGTGCGCGAAGTTTCGCATATGCGAAAATTTGCAAATGCACATTTTCGCATGTGCGAATTTTCGCTTATGCTAATTTTTGTAAATGCAAATTTTCGCATATGTTAATATTCGCACACGTGAATATTCGCATATGCGAAAATAAAACGAGAATATTACGAATATGTGAATATTCGCGAATATGACGAATATTCGTCCATATATTCGCGAATATTCGCGAATTCGAATATGGCCTATGCCGCTCAACACTACTGATTGCTTAGGATTCGGAAAACAGCACCACATCTGTCTACAGGACATGTGTGGTATTACAACCATGTTTATTCCCCTCTTAACAGTGCACTCCTGAGAGGGGTACTTTTCTGAAAAAACATGTGTTTAAGTTCAGTCAGATATTGTTTGACTGAAATATATTAACTCATATTTACTGTGTTCATAAGTTAGAGACTGAACATTGTTCATGTGACATTCCACCTCCAAATGCTCTTCGGTTATCCCTTGGGACATTGCCAGTGAAAAGTTTCTGTGTACGGACAAAATTAGATGAGAACTTATAAAAAGCATTCCTATAATGTTCTGATGAGAGACACAAGGGTGGGGACTGTTGTCTTTGATAGATTTCTATTAGTCGTCAAGGTCATAATGCTGCGTTATGACAAGAAGTCACATGGCGGCCTCATCACATGGTAGCAGCCATGGTCAGCTTGAACAGTCCAATTTCCCTTCTTGAATAATTTGACTTCTATATTAAGAATCATGTGAAATGGGAGATGACAGAAGAACATCCTGGTATGTGTGATGAATCTCTGTAGGGCTTCTGAAGAAGGGGATGTCAGAAAAATTAGAAAACGGTCTTTGTTTGCAATGCTGGGTTCATAAAGCAGATTCCTCAATTTAACGTCATAGAAGCAAATTACATAATCGGTGTCCATGGCGACAGTAAACTATACATTTTTTACCATTTGCAAGAATTCTAGTCTTGCATGTTGTTATGTAATATCAATAAGAGCGAAAAAATTCCTTGCATGCACAAGATATACCAATATTAGGCCAAATGTTAATGGCTCCAAGGTTTACTGAAACTAAGGTTGTCTACTGCTGGATTTTGTCGATCGGATTGGAGTCGATTCAAAGGAGAACTCCAGCGAAATGTTTTCGTTATCCTATGCTCTTGGGCTGCCATACAAAAAATAATAACCTTTAGCCTTCTTTTTGTGGCTGTGCCGCTGGAATGAGTCTCTCTTCAACCGGCCTCGTTCTTCTTCCGGTTTTTGGTGCCCGACACATCACACTGCTGTCCGCTAATCGCCAGCTGCAGCGATGTCCGGTTTCAGCCGGTGATAGACTCAGCGGCAATGTGACGTAACGGGACCTGTTTTCATTTTGTTTTGGTTGTATTTTTGCTGCAATTTTTCAAAATCGATTTAAAATGACACATTTCAAGCATGCGATTTGTGCAATTGCGTTATTACCGCACATACTCGAGTATGAGCTCAGTTTTCGGCACGATTTTTGTGCTGAAAACGCCCCCCTCGGCTTATACTCAAGTGAATTCTCTGCCTGTCAATCCCTTCTCAGTGGTCTTCAACCTGCAGACCTCCAAATGTTTCAAAACTACAACTCCTTGCATGCCCGGACAGCCATCGGCTGTCCGGGCATGCTGGGAGTCGTAGTTTTGAAACCTCTGGAGGTCCACAGGTTGAAGACCACTGCGGCCTTCGTCATCAACCAGACCCCCCCTTTAGTTTTCTACTCACCTCCCCTCGGTGGGAAGGGAGGGTGAGCTGGTCCGGGCCTCTATGCTGAAGGGACCGTCCGGTGGGGAGGGTTAGTCGTTCCGGGCTGTCCATTTTCACCAGGGGGGGGCCCCTCTTCTCCGCACTCCTGGCCTGCCCCGGACTAGTGACATTGCCTTGACGATGACGCACAGGGACGTTCATGCGCAGGGAGGCCTAGGTGATTGGTTTAGTTACTATATATCTGGATCCCATAGAGATAGCAGTAGTAACAGTATAAATATGGAGCTGAGAGGGAAGGGGTCTGGTAGCTGAGAGGAGAATTTGATAGATCATGATGCCATCCTGTAGTTCATTGGAACTGACCCAGGACTGACACATTAAACACTGTGATTTTCTGTGTGTCAGACTGGTGATCACATGACCCAGTTACAATGATGAAATACACAGATGCAGCTGTGCTAGTAGGAAACAAAATGACACTGTAGACCAAGTGATGGTGATTGTGTATGATAAGGGCAAAAAACAAAGGGAACCTGGGGTGCTTCTTTAACCCCTTAAGGACTCAGCCCATTTTGGCCTTAAGGACTCAGACAATTAAATTTTTACGTTTTCATTTTTTCCTCCTCGCCTTCTAAAAATCATAACTCTTTTATATTTTCATCCACAGACTAGTATGAGGGCTTGTTTTTTGCGCGACCAGTTGTCCTTTGTAATGACATCACTCATTATATCATAAAATGTATGGCGCAACCAAAAAACACTATTTTTGTGGGGAAATTAAAACGAAAAACGCAATTTTGCTAATTTTGGAAGGTTTTGTTTTCACGCCGTACAATTTATGGTAAAAATGACATGTGTTTTTTATTCTGAGGGTCAATACGATTAAAATGAAACCCATTATTATATACTTTTATATTATTGTTGCGCTTAAAAAAAATCACAAACTTTTTAACCAAATTAGTACGTTTATAATCCCTTTATTTTGATGACCTCTAACTTTTTTATTTTTCCGTATAAATGGTGGTATGGGGGCTCATTTTTTGCGCCATGATCTGTACTTTTTTTTTATACCACATTTGCATGTAAAAAACATAATACATTTTTTATAATTTTTTTTTAAATAAAATGTATGAAAAAAGTAGGAATTTTGGACTTTTTTTTTTTCGTTCACGCCGTTCACCGTACGGGATCATTAACATTTTATTTTAATAGTTCGGACATTTACGCACGCGGCAATACCAAATATGTCTATAAAAAATGTTTTTTACGCTTTTTGGGGGTAAAATAGGAAAAAACGGACGTTTTACTTTTTTATTGGGGGAGGGGATTTTTCACTTTTTTTTTACTGTTACTTTTACATTTTTTTACATTTTTTTTTACACTTGAATAGTCCCCATAGGGGACTATTCATAGCAATACCATGATTGCTAATACTTATCTGTTCTATGTATAGGACATAGAACAGATCAGTATTATCGGTCATCTCCTGCTCTGGTCTGCTCGATCACAGACCAGAGCAGGAGACGCCGGGAGCTGGACGAAGGCAGGAGAGGGGACCTCCGTCCGGCGTTCTGAATGATCGGATCCCCGCAGCAGCGCTGCGGGCGATCCGATCGTTCATTTAAATCGCGAACTGCCGCAGATGCCGGGATCTGTATTGATCCCGGCACCTGAGGGGTTAATGGCGGACGCCCGCGAGATCACGGGCGTCGGCCATTGCCGGCAGGTCCCTGGCTGCGATCAGCAGCCGGGATCAGCCACGCATGACACGGGCATCGCTCCGATGCCCGCGGTTATGCACAGGACGTAAATGTACGTCCTGGTGCGTTAAGTACCACCTCACCAGGGCGTACATTTACGTCCTGCGTCCTTAAGGGGTTAAAGTGTACTTGTCAAAAGTTTGCCCTAAAGACATGTTAAAGGTTTTGATCGGTCTGGGTCACACCCAACCAATTGCTAGAAAAGCATGGCTGACTGAGAAAATCCCATAGACTTAGGCCCCTTTCACACTACCGTTATGCTCCTGCATGGTGCATGTCCTTTATTTTGACAGAATGTTGGTCAAAATTGGTCATCAGTTATCATCCGTTGTAGATATTTCGTTTTTTTTTTTCTTGACCCGTTATTGGGTGTCAGAATGCAGGAACATAACGGCAGTGTGAAAGGGGCCTTACACTGTAAGTTTGTCTCACTAAGCACGCTCTCTGCCTGGCTCATTCTACCGATCAAAACTTTTGACATGTCTTTACAACATGTGAAACTTTATTTAAGGGTACGTTCACATGTACAGTATCCTGCGCAGATTTGATGCGCAGGATTTGTAACTGCAGATTAGAAGCTGTGCTCAGTCATATAGTTTACAATGAAATCTGCAGCAAAAAATTCTGCGCATCAAATCTGCGTACATGTGAACGTACCCTTACTGTACTGTATGTTGAGGGATCACTGTATGTTTTTTACCTTGAATGTTAAAAGGAATCTGACATATGGATCAACCCCACTGACCTGAATATACAAGCGGATAGTGTGGGTGATCCTGAGTGAAACAATGTATTCCCTACCGTAATCCGTTTAGCCATTCCCAAGTTATAGCACAATAAGTCTTAACTGCACTGTAGGCGGGTTTACAGCCTATCTGCACCTCTGACACCATCCCCTGGGTTCTGTTCGCACCACCCCACTTATCCTGGAGATATTGGAGAGGAGAGAGGAATATTGATAAACACGGCGGCGCAAGCAGGACCCAGAGGATGACGCATGCAGATAGTCTTCAAGCCTGCCTCCATTGCAGTTAAAGGAGTACTCTGGTGCAGACTACTCCTGCTCCGTTCTGCCCAGGCTGCAAAAAAAAATGAAAATAAACCATAACTCACGTTCCTGGGTTCCCGCGTTGTGCCACTACAGCTGATCGGTCCTCCGGTCCATCTTCTTCTTACTTCAGTGTGAACGAAGCGTCACATTGGCGCTCAGCCTGTGGCCGGCCGCTGCGATGTTCTGCCTCGGCCCATAATAGGCTGAGCGCCATGTGACGCTTCGTTCACACGGAAGTAAGAAGAAGATGGACCGGAGGACCGATCAGCTGTAGTGGCGCTCCAAGGGAACCCAGGAAAGTGAGTGATGGTTTATTTTAATTTTTTTTGCAGCCCAGGCAGGACGGAGCAGGGGTAGTCTGCTCCAGAGTACTCCTTTAAAGGGGTAATCCAGTGGAAAACTTTATCAACTGGTACCAGAAAGTTAAACAGATTTGTAAATTGCTTCTATTAAAAAATATTAAACCTTCCAGTACTTATTACTGCTGAATACTAAATAGGAAATTAGTTTCTTTTTTGGAACACAAAGCTCTCTGCTGACATCACGAGCACAGTGCTCTCTGCTGACATCTCTGTCCATTTTAGGAACTGTCCAGAGTAGTAGAAAATCCCCATAGCAAATATATGCTGCTCTGGACAGTTTCTAAAATGGACAGAGATGTCAGCAGAGAGCACTGTGGTCATGATGTCAGCAGAGAGCTCTGTGTTCCAAACAGAAAATAATTTCCACTGTAGTATTCAGCTGCTAATAAGTACTGGAAAAAAAAAGTTTTCCACCAGAGTACCCCTTTAAGAGTTTATTTGCATATTGCAAAATTGTGCTACATCTCGAGAGCAGCTAAATGGATTTGGGTAAAAAATACATAAATTTACTTAGGATCACCCACACAAAACCACCTGTATATACAGGTTAGTGAAGTCGATTCACCTGTCAGTTTCCCTTTATGTGGGGGTAGACTGCTGTCACTTCAGCTTTGTCTTGGTTTTTATCCTATTAGCACTGAATCATTTCCCGAAACTCCTCACATCACATTTCCCGAAACTCATCACATTTATTCACTAGGCCTGAGGGTCTCATCCAGATACTCGTGTTCCAGATACTCGTGTTCCAAGACCTACAAGCGCTGATCCTTTTCTTGTACAGACTCCCGTTTGTTAGAGTAAATCCTCCTCACTTCAATGACTCCAGTCTCTACAGTAATTCTGCCTAGTACAGTTTAGTCAGGGTTATATACATGGAAACTTTCATTGGCTTAGTATGCTAATAAAATGAAGCTTAACCTCAGATGAGAACAGTGGAGTCTATTCTTGTACATTATTGTACTTCTTCAGTAGTTGACTTTGTCCTTGTGGACAGTAACCTCAAACTAGACTTCATGACAAGACGCCTTATATTTTATAAAACCGGTTACCTCTGTTTATTTCCTTCAAAACAATATAAAGCAATAAAGTAGGAAGGTCAATATGTACTTTTTATTGAGGAGAAAGGGAAAATGATAGACTTTCCTTTACTATTGGCAAAGCGACACAAGCTACTTAAAGGGGTACTCCGCTGCTCGTTTGGAACAAACTGTTCCGAAAGCTGGAGCCGGCGCCGGGAGCTTGTGACATCACAGCCCCGCTGAGGGGGCGGGGCTATGACGTCACAAGCTCCCGGCGCCGGCTCCAGCGTTTGGAAGAGTTTGTTCCAAACGATGAGTGAGCAGCGGAGTGCCTCTTTAAGTAGCTTGTGTCACGGAGTACCCCTTTAAGTAGATGATGTCACACTCCACCCCATCAATGCAAGTCTATGGGAAGGGGTGTGACGACTGTCACGCCCCCTCCCATGGACTTGCATTGAGGGGGCCGGGCTATGAAGTCACAAGCTCCCGGCACTGGCCCCAGCGTTTGGAACAGTTTGTTCCAAACGCTGAGCAGCGGAGTCCCCCTTTAAGTAGCTTGTGTCGCGGAGTACACCTTTAAGTAGATGGTGTCACACTCCACCCCCTCAATGCAAGTCTATGGGAGGGGGCGTGGCGGCTGTCACGCCCCCTCCCATGGACTTGCAGTGAGGGGGCAGGGCTATGACGTCACAAGCTCCCGGCACCGGCTCCAGCGTTTGGAACAGTTTGTTCCAAACGCTGAGCAGCGGAGTACCCCTTTAAGTAGCTTGTGTCGCGGAGTACACCTTTAAGTAGATGGTGTCACACTCCACCCCCTCAATGCAAGTCTATGGGAGGGGGCGTGAAGGCTGTTTTATAGTGCCATTTACAGACCCATATGAGGGCTTGATTTTTGTGCAACCAATTGTGCTTTGTAATGACATCACTCATTTTACCATAAAATGTACGGTGAACCCCAAAAAATATTATTTGCGTGAGAAAATGTTTATGAAAACCACAATTTTGCTACTTTTGGAGGGTTTCGTTTTCACGCTGTACACTGCACAGTCAAAATGATATGTTTTTTTTATTCTGTGGGTCAATACAATTAAAATGATACCCATAATTACATACTTTTCTATTATTGTACTGCTTTTAAAAACTCTCAAACTCTTCTTTGCAAAATAAGTATGTTTAAAGGGGTACTCTAGTGGAAAACTTTTTTTTTTTTTTTTAAATCAACTGGTGCCAGAAAGTTAAACAAATTTGTAAATTACTTCTATTAAAAATTCTTAATCCTTACAGTACTTATTAGCAGCTGTATACTACAGAGGAAATTCTTTCTTTTGGGATTTCTTTTCTGTCACAATCACAATGCTCCCTGCTGACACCTTTGTCCTCTGGTGCTTGGATCATGTATAAGGTATAAATGTACATCCTGGTGCACGAAGTACCAGCGCATCAGGACGTACATTTACGTCCACTTCCAGGTTTTCCAGGGGTATTCCAAGTTTTATTAACTTTTCAGTATCGTGCTTGTGAAGCAAAGTTATGTCTTAAGTAATTAGTGTGGGGTGCTTCGACTCCATGGTCCTTGGTCCCCAAGGTTCAGCATTTCTCTAATCTCTGGATGACTGTTGTCTCAAGTCTGTCCTGGGATCCTGTTTGGCTTGAGACAACAGCTGATCACAGGGGGCTTGGCTTCTTATTGTCCTTCCTGACAAGCCCGCCCCCTCGTGACGTGTGCGGTCCAGCTGTATAATTTATATTTGTATAAATGTTAGACAATTATGTTTTCTAAGATCCTGTCATTTCTGACAAATTTTATATGGTGCAACAAATAGCCTCTCTACTACTGGAAAACTGTTATGTACATTTTACGTTTTACTAGGTTTTACATGATATGTGGCAGAGGAAGATAGAGCACCTGACATCCACTGCCTTAATGCTCTAATTGTAAATAAAATTGCCTAAATGTACCTTTTGTAGTAGGATTCCATGCAACAGTCTAATGCGTAGGGTAGGGACTGCGGGCATGGAGAAACGCAACGTGCAAAAAGAATGCTCAAAAAAATGACTTGCATACAAAGCCTTTGATTGGCCGTGCAGTGCACCTTATGAAACCACCACTTTGGCTTATCCTAGCTTTATGGTTCTAACTTGGGAGTTCAAGGATCTATATTGTGACAGCTTATTTTTTCTTTGCGTTAGAAAAATATGATCAGGTGACCACAAAAGGTGGTGCCATTCACAATTCGGTGTGGTTAATTTATGCCAAGACTCGGCATTTGTACAGGTCACACTAGGAAATTCAGGTTCAGTTTACAAGAAATCAAACAGATCATTTAATACAAGTCAACGACTTGGAAAGGATTTAGACCCAAGGAAGAACATTGAATTTAACTAGTGTTATTCCGGCTGTCACCAGAAGTCACACATTGGAAAACATGCTGTACTCTGCTGCCCTATAAATCTGTACTTTCCTTCTAATAAAAGATTTTTGTTTCACCAGTGCATCAAAACGTTTCATACACGGAAGTAGTGTGTTATCTGGTAGTTGCTCAGTACAAGACCAAACAATCATAAAGTGTCTGACCTTTTATCATACAACCAGAATAAAAACATATAAGAATGCATCCAAATCCAAGACAGCTTGGAATAATGTCAGGGTTCTCTGCACAGCAACAACTAGTAAAATCAAGCTGAACATTCGTACTGGATGAGCTCTGCTTCATCGAGAGACGTTTAGAGCATTGACCTTTAGCAGACTCACTGAAGAACTTCTATTTTATGGGTCTGTTCACGCGACCAGTACAACTATATGCAGAAGAAGCAGTCAACACTAGTCTTGTAAGAAGAAATCAATATGAGAAATGGTATAATTCCATGATTCTCTGAGGTCTGTATTCCAGGTAGTCTTCAGTATGAGATCCCCTGTGAGAGGTCCGATTCATTATTCATTCATTACCAAACTCCTTTGGGCACAAAGCCATTGAGGTAAAGACCCCTTAAGGACCCATGACGTATGCATACGTCTCCGCACCCTGGGCTTTAAGGACCCATGACGTATGAGTACGTCATGGCGTTTTCCGGTCCCTGCCGCGCGCCGGGCAGAGATCGTAAGCGGATACCTGCTGAAATGCTTCAGTAGGCACCCAGGGCAAACGCTGAGGGGGGCCATGTAGGCCCCCCATGTCGGCGATCGTCGCAAATCGCGAGAGAAATTGCCCATGCGATCTGCGACGATACTGTGCTGATCGAGTCTCTGGGACCGACCGACCGACCGGTAATTTTGCATGATCCCGGCTGTCACAGACAGCCAGGACCATGCTGAAGTATAGGAGCGAGGTGGCAAGCCTGCCACCTCCTCCTATCCCCTGGGATTCCTTGGTTAGCTAACCGACCAATCGCAGGGGGGGCAGTTACTTCCTCCCACCCTGCCTGGCCCCTGGAAGTCCGGAGAGAACAGGAGGAAGACCGGAGGACGCGGCGGGGGACGGGTGATTGCTGGGACCCGGCCCCGGTACTTTCCTCGTCCCTAAAGACCCAGATCCCGGCGGCACCGTAAAGCGATCTGGACTGCTCCATCTGGTCCCCTTACACTACAACTCCCAGCATGCCCAGACAGACCTTGGCGTCCGGGCATGCTGGGAGTTGCAGTTTTGCAACATCTGGAGGTCCGCAGTTTTGGGACCACTGTGCCCTTCCAGATGTTGCAAAACTACACATTCTCAGCATGCCCTTGCTGTCCAGGCATGCTGGGAGTTGTAGTTCTGTAACATCTGGCCCTTCAGATGTTGCAGAACTACAACTTCCAGCATGCCTGTACAGTTTTGGCATACTGGGAGTTGTAGTTTTGCAACATCTGGAAGGGCACAGATTGCAGACCACTAATACAATGGTTCCCAAACTGTAGTCCCCCAGATGTTGCAAAACTACAACTCCAAGCATGCTGGGAGTTGTAGTTCAGCAACATCTGGCTCTAAAGATGTTGCCGAACTACTACTTCCAGCATGCCTGAGAATGTTTGGGAGTAGTGGTTTTGCAACAACTGGAGGCACACTGGTTGGGAAACATTGTCTGTTTCCTAACTCAGTGTTGCCCAACCCGTGTGCCTCCAGCTGTTGCAAAACTATAACTACCAGCATGCACTGATAGACTGTGCATGCTGGGAGTTGTAATTTTGCAACAGCTGGAGGTCCCCCCCCCCCTGTGAATGTACAGGGTACATTCACATGGGCAGGGGGCTTACAGTGAGTATCAGGCTGCAAGTTTGCGATGCAGCAAATTTTGCGCGGCAGTTCAAACTCTCAGCAGGAAACTCGCTGTAATTCCCCGCCTGTGTGACTGTACCCTAAAAACACTACACTACACTAACACAAAATAAAATAAAAAGTAAAAAACACTACATATACACATACCCCTACACAGCCCCCCTCCCCAATAAAAATGAAAAAAATGTCTGGTACGCCACTGTTTCCAAAACGGAGCCACCAGCTGTTGCAAAACAACAACTCCCAGCATTTCCGGACAGCCACTGACTGTCCAGGCATGCTGGGAGTTTTGCAACAGCTGGAGGCACCCTGTTTGGGAATCACTGGCGTAGAATACCCCTATGTCCACCCCTATGCAATCCCTAATTTAGTCCTCAAATGCGCATGGCGCTCTCTCACTTCAGAGCCCTGTCGTATTTCAAGGAAACAGTTTAGGGACACATATGGGGTATTGCCGTACTCGGGAGAAATTGCCTAACAAATTTTGTGGGGCTTTTTCTCCTTTTACCCCTTAGGAAAAGGTGAAGTTGGGGTCTACACCAGCATGTTAGTGTAAAAAAAATTTTTTTTTACTCTAACATGCTGGTGTTGCCCTATACTTTTTATTTTGACAAGAGGTAAAAGGGAAAAAAGCCCCCCAAAATTTCGAATGCAATTTCTCCCGACTACGGAGATACCCCATATGTGGGCACAAAGTGCTCTGGGGGGGCACAACAAGGCCCAGAAGGGAGTGTGCACCATGTACATTTTAGGTGATTTGCACATGGGTGGCTGATTGTTACAGCGGTTTTGACAAACGCAAAAAAAAAAGAAAAAAACACATGTGACCCCATTTCGGAAACTACACCCCTCACGGAATGTAATGAGGGGTGCAGTGTCTGACAGATCTTTGGAACAGTGGGCTGTGCAAATTAAAAATTGCTAAATGCTCACTGTACCCCTTGTTACGTTCCTCAAAAATCGCATGCAAAAATCGTGAAACCCCTGTGGGTTATTAAGGCTCCCTTTATTCCTTGTTACGTTCCTCAAGGGGTCTAGTTTCCAAAATGGTATGCCATGTGGTTTTTTTTTTTGCTGTCCTGGCACCATAGGGGCTTCCTAAATGCAACATGCCCCCGAGCAAAATTTGCTCTCAAAAAGCCAAATATGACTCCTTCTCTTCTGAGCATTGTAGTTTGCCCGAAGTGCACTTCAGATCAACTTATGGGGTACCTCCATACTAAGAAGAGATGGGGTTACAAATTTTGGGGGGGTATTTTATGCTATTAATCCTTGCAAAAATGTGAAATTTGGGGGGGGAAACACACATTTTAGTGAATTTATTTTTTATTTTTTTACATATGCAAAAGTCGTGAAACACCTGTGGGGTATTAAGGCTCACTTTATTCCTTGTTACGTTCCTCAAGGGGTCTAGTTTCCAAAATGGTATGCCATGTTTTTTTTTTTACTGTTCTGACACCATAGGGGCTTCCTAAATGCAACATGCCCTCCAAAAACCATTTCAGAAAAACGTACTCTCCAAAATCCCCTTGTCGCTCCTTCGCTTCTGAGCGCTCTACTGCGCCCGCCGAACAATTTACATAGACATATGAGGTATGTGCTTACTCGAGAGAAATTGGGCTACACATATAAGTGTAAATTTTCTCCTTTTACCCCTTGTAAAAATTCAAAAATTGGGTCTACAAGAACATGCGAGTGTAAAAAATGAAGATTGTGAATTTTCTCCTTCACTTTGCTGCTATTCCTGTGAAACACCTAAAGGGTTAAAACGCTGACTGAATGTCATTTTGAATACTTTGGGGGGTGCAGTTTTTATAATGGGGTAATTTGTGGGGTATTTCTAATATGAAGACCCTTCAAATCCACTTCAAACCTGAACTTGTCCCTGAAAAATAGTGAGTTTGGAAATTTTGTGAAAAATTTGAAAATTGCTGCTGAACTTTGAAGCCCTCTTATGTCTTCCCAAAGTAAAAACTTGTCAATTTTCTATCAAATGCATAGGAGAAGAAAGCTGGTTGGCACTGCAAACACCCAATATTGAAACTGCAAAGCAGAGTCCTCCTTTTTTAAAAGAAGCCAGCGGTGCTCTACTCCCAAGAAAAGATGAGGCAAAACGTAAACTTCATGTAAGTAGAAAACAGGAAAGGCACTCACCATACGCTTCAAATTCTTCCTTTATTCAAAAAATTGTGCATGTTTTTAAAACGACATAGTTCACCTAGCAAGGTGCAGACGCCAGCTTGTATGTTCCCAGTTTACAATTGTTTCGCTCAACTGAGCTTCAACAGACCCTCCCCTTCCTGTGGTCACACATCCATTTAAACACCTCACCTGGATGACGCAAGCACTAGGGCGGGGATTACAGAACACCTAGTTAAAAACAAGTGAAAAGATACAAAACACAAAGTTTAAAACCAAAAAGCAGGTAATGTTTTTTTTGATCTTACAGACCAGGCATGCTCCCGGAACCGAGTATTAAGGGCACGAATCGTGCTTCCTATATAGAATTTACCACAGGTGCAAATTAACGCATACACTGTGACTGGTGTCCTACAACAAATAAATTCAGTTATGTTCTTTGTTTGTCCTCCTATTTGTATAAATTTTCCTGGAGCAAAATAAGGGCACCATTTACAACGGCCACATTTAAAGTTCCCCAGAAGGGTACCTTTTTCCAACCAATTTTTATTTTCATCATTGTCCACAAACTTGCTCTGCACCAATTCGTCTTTTAAGTTTTTTGTTCTTTTGAACGTTATCAGTGGCTTATTTAATCTCATGTCCCCAAAATCCGTGTCTCTTGAGATTAAATGCCAGTTTTGACAGATGGCATTTTTTTTATTATGTCTGCGGCCGGACTGTATTTAAAAGAAAACGTAAACCTGTTATTCTTCTGAGATTTTTGTTGAGGGATTTTTTGCACTTGTTTTTTTCTGCATTACGGTTTTTCTATCGATTTTTCTAGCTTTTGGTTAGTGCTTTCAAGAGGACATCTTGTGGATATCCTCTCGCTAATAAACGCTGTGTGAGAGAATGGGCCCGATTTTGAAAACTACTTTCCTCACTGTTAATTCTCCTCAACCTCAGATATTGTCTGTATGGAATAGCATTCCTGGTATACGCAGGGTGGAAGCTAGAAAAATGTAGATAAGAATTTGAAGCTGTACTCTTCCTATAGCCTCTGGTGGTTAGTTCACCATTTTCCACTAAAACCTGCACATCCAGGAATTCCAACTCCGTTTTGCTGCATTTACTGGTGAACCTCATGTTCATCTCGTTCACATTTAACATAGCTACAAACTGGTCAAATTCTTCGACGGACCCGCTCAAAAGCATAAAAACATCATCAACAAAACGAAAAAAAAAAAAACACTGAATTAATTTTAGGTATGGATTTTTTAAGGAAAATTTTTTCATCAAATTTGGGGATTTTTCACCAAGAAAGGATGCAAGTTACCACAAAATTTTACCACTATGTTAAAGTAGAATATGTCACGAAAAAAACAATCTCGGAATCAGAATGATAACTAAAAGCATTCCAGAGTTATTAATGCTTAAAGTGACAGTGGTCAGATGTGCAAAAAATGGCCGGGTCCTAAGGTGTAAAATGGCCTGGTCCTTAAGGGGTTAAAGGGGAAGACATGTTTTCAAATCAACTAGTGCCAGAAATCTATACAGATTTCTAAAATATTTCCATGTAAAATCTAAAGCCTTTCAGTACTTATCAGCCACTGAATGCTCCAGAAAAAGTTGTATAGTTCTTTCCAGTCTGACCACAGTGCTCTCTGCCGCCACCTCTGTCTTTGTCAGGAACTGTCCAGAGCAGGATCTGCAGGATCAATATGTTCAGCTCCTCTTGTTCTATAACATACTACCTGTAGACTGAAATGCATTTCAATGTGACAGATTCTCTTTAAAATAAGCTGTACTACCTGCACCAAAGTTGTGAAACAAAACTTTTAAAATCCTGAAATTCTGCCATTATGAAACCTATTATTCCACTGGATGCTTATTTTGTGCTAAACAACTACCTCTATAAAAACTTTCTATTTGATTACTGCCTATGTAAATAGAGTATAATTGATCTCCGCTGTGCTATATATAGGTAATAGGTGCTGTGCACAGCAACAGCAGTCAGATCAGCAGGCTACATCCTACCAACATTAGCACTCAAATACATTGACATTAGCTCTCAAAAAATGAAACCTAAGCTGCAACTGATTTATGGGCTAAACCAGACAGTTTTGGTTTCAGGCAGATTGACCAATCTGGGCCGGTCTGGTATACCCACCTCTGGGGTGGCAAAAATTGGAAGCATGCAACAGACACAGGCTCCCTATTTCCACAGCAAACATTAATAAATAAAAAGAACGTCCGTGCTCCCACGGTTGGAAACATACACGGACAGCTTAAATGGATTATCAATGTTTTAGTATTTTTTTGGAGCCCCAAATACTGTCAGATCAAAAAAAAAATTATATCTTGTTATTGATGAAAATTAAAGACCTTTTTTTTGTTATATGGTTGTTTAAACTGCAGCAGTATCAGCTTGTCCATGAATCACGGACAAGGGATGACAAATGAACAAGACACACCAATCACCTCCCACCACAAGGGAGGGACATGCCCCCTTCCCCCGAGAGGATTTCTATCACTGTGAGCTAAGGAAAAGAGGTATTTTTTATAATAAAAATAGGTGATAGAGGCATAAAAATTTGATTATACATGGTCAGGATTAGGTACTGAGTAACATATTAATTCTTTTTTTCTTTTGTAGGATTTGACAAGTATGCTTTAAAATAGTAAACCAACCGTTACTTACCTGGAAAGCTAAGCAAATGCCTTTGGGGTTGTGCAGTATATGGGAGACCTTCACTAGCCAAGAATTGTAAGATGGTAAATTACATTTGCAAAAATTACATTATCAAATAAATTAGGGAATAGCATAAAATGGGCACCAACCTTGGTCTGCTGTTCTATGTCGCTGCCCTAGGTTTTTTCCTATGTCTGGTTATTCTTTTCTGCAGCGTTTGCCTGGTTTTCCCCACATATTGTTTCTGGCATTGGCACTCTAAAAGATAGATCACAATGCTGCTGTCACAGGATCAGTTACATATAAGATTGATGTTTTTCCCTGTTGTTGTGTACCTAAAAGATGTTCTTTAATGTTGGATTTCAGAGAAATATAAACATCTCTTTGCTCCACATTAATAACTACCTGGATTCACTTTTATATCAGCATCTGTCTCTTGATGTCTCCTTAACTGAATATGTAGAAGCAAATTCCTGAGATTTAGCACTTGGGAGCAAAGACATTCTTTTCATCCATCCATTTCCTCCTATGGAGAAACAGAGTCTGCGTCCAATGCATACTTCCATTTTTTCTACCCCAAATGTGAGACATACTAGAGTGCTACTAAGACCAATCCTTACATGGAGATCCAGGAGGAAAATGGTTGCAGCTTCTATATTACTTTATTGGCCCACATGGAGTTGTGCTCCATAGGCGCAACTTATATGGGTGAGTGCAGTATTTGGCAGGGGGAGTGATTAGAGAGACAAGAAGCTGTTGCAGAGAGACAGCAAAGAGACAACACCAGTCACTCTGAATAAAAGATCGCACCCCAGGACTTGATCCACATAGAACTGAAAACTAAAGATGAAGCCTACAGACCAGAAATCTGATTTAAAAAATGTCACACATAAGTGATTACTGGCCAGAAATAGTCTTCATTCTCATGTACACACATCAGACCCATTTTTGAAAGGCAGCCCTACCAGTATAGGCTGGATGCTCTCTTGTTTTTTTTTTTTTTTTTTTTTTTGCTTGTTGCAATGGGTTACATCTTGTAGGTAGTTTTCTCTTCTGGTCAGGCATGCTCAGTTGTTCAGATCTCCTCTCACACACAGTGAAATACAGCCAAATAGACTGCAGCATATACAGCTGCTTCACTGCATACAACTCATTCACATTTACAAAAGTTCATCTCGCCGAACTTGCCGAATTTTCATTTAGTGTTCGGCTGCAGCGATGTCCCACGCCGGTGATAGGCTGAGCGCACTGTCATGTAAGGAGCTCTGGCCGGCTTCTTACATGACAGTGGGCTCAGCCTATCACCAGCCGGGGCGGGACATCGCTGCGGCCGGTGATACGCTGATGGCCCCGCGGCGTCCCCAGGAAGTGGAAGGAGGTTAGCCTGTGCCGGACCAATGGGCGCATGTAGGAAGGTATGTTAAAGTTGATTTTGTTTATTTTTGAGGCCCGGGCACGGGAATATATAAAAGTGTTGCATTACAGTTGTCCTTTAAGCAAACTGCAATTTTGGAAATTTTTTGGGGTTTCATTTTTACGCAGTGCACTTTATAGTAAAACCTGACATGCTATGTTCATTCTGTGGGTCGATATGATTAACCCATAAACAATATCAGGCATACATGTACATACTTGCTGTCTGGGACTTTACACACCAGGGCATATCACGATGTCTAAAGTATTAAATCACAGATGCCGGTTAGCGCAGGAAGCTCATTGGACCCTCGCAATATGATCGCGAGGGTGTGTTTAGCTGAAATTTCAGTGGAATGTCCCCTTACCTGCCTTCGGGTGATAGATAAATGCTCCAATGATGCAGTACTATTTTACAAAATTTGCTTGTAATTGCACAGTTCTTTTCAGTTGAGGACTTATTTTTTGCACAGTTGATCTGTAGTTTTTATTGATACCACATCTGCACATGTGACTTTTTGATAACTTTTTATTTCTTTTTTTTTCTGGGAAAAATGTTTACATTTTTTTTTTTTTACATTCTCTTTGTAAAGTGGTAAGGAAGGGGGGGTTGATTAAAAATTTTTTGTGGGAGGGGCTTATTTATATTCTAAAAAACATTTTTTATTATTTACTTTACTGTTTTACTTTAATTTCTATTACTGTTTAGTGCTATACAATGGCATAGCACTGATCAGTGATATTGGCGATCCACTTTTACAGCTTGCCAGGCAGCAAACTATACAAATAGATCCCAGAAAAGCATCACAGACACCTCAGCCATCATCTTTACTCATCTGACATCCACTCCCCCAATCATGCTGCAAATGGTCCAATGAGTGTCACTAAGCTCTGCAACTACTTTAGATGCTGTGATCAGTATTGATCATGGCATCTAAAGGTTAATGGTTGGCATCAGCATCATCGCTGATGACCACCATTAGTGGCCAGGTCTCGGCTGCTGATAGCCAGGACCCCCCACTACCTGTAAAGCGAACCCCGTTTCAGCACTAATTTTATAGTTGGAATGCCGCTCAGGATGTAATTGCTCATCCTGGTGCATCATGTACCAGAACACCAGGACATACATACGTCAGATGTCAGTATGGGTAAATTTGGCATGTACTAACTCTATATTGATATGCAACAATTTTACCAGATATGCATTGGGAAACAGGATTTGTTTAAAGGGGTATTACAGGAAAAAAATCAACTGGCTCCAGGAAGTTAAACAGATTTATAAATTCCTTCTATTAAAAAATCTTAATCCTTCCAGTAGTTATCAGCTGCTGAAGTTGAGTTGTTCTTTCTGACAACAGTGCTCTCTGCTTACACCTCTGCTTGTCTCAGGAACTGTCCGAAGCATTAGAGGTTTGCTATGGGGATTTGCTCCTACTCTGGACAGTTCCTGATAAAAGCAGAGGTGTCAGCAGAGTGCACTGTTGTCAGACAGAAAAGAACAACTCAACTTCAGCAGCTGATAACTACTGGAAGGATTAAGATTTTTCATTAGAAGTAATTTACAAACCTGTTTAACTTTCTGAAGCCAGTTTATATTAAAAAAAAAGTATTTTTTCCCCTGGAATACACCTTTAAATTATTTTAGTGCAATATGAATGCAATGTTTATTTTAATCTATTTTTGTTACATTCAGCAGCTATGTGTGCAGCATTATTACATTTATAAGCATAGTCTGTGGAAGTATTACATTCAGGGGGGCAGTGTTTGGAAGTATTATACTTAGGTGAACAATGAACAGTGTGCAGGATTATAATAATCAGGGGCACAATGTGTGGCAGTATGCAGGTCATACTGGAGGCTGTAGACTTATATCCTCCACACTTTAGTAGATTGTTTTACTCTGTGACTTATTATTGGCGTAATAAGAGGCAACAGGCAGTTCCTCTTTTTTTCAATGGCCGCTAGGTGTGAACCAGGCCTGAGCTTTTAGCAAGGCCCTTCACATGATGACAGAATATTACACGATGACATGATGAATGGATACTGCTTCACACAAAACTGCCTCCAGATGGCTCCATCAGAGTGTGATAAGACAGACATGTTAGTGAAACACATACACAAGATCTATCACTACAAACATAGATACTGACATTACCGTCCGTTATACTCTTCATAATTACACAGATGCATAACTTACGGTATGCCTGAGTACAAATGTAATTTCCCTCTAAAATGCTGTGATAATCCTCTGATTTCACTGTTCTTGTCCCACATTCTAGGCCCCAAGTCCTAGATTCTCCACCATGTATTACTGTAGGTAGCGTGCACTTTTCTTTATAGGCTTAATTTTAACCTCAATTGCTCATTTTCATGTCTTTCCTTAAAGGAGTACTCCACTGCACACATCCTATCCCCTATCCAAAGAATAGGGGATGTTAGATTGTGGGGGTCCAACCACTGGGGACCACCAGGATCTCTGGGCCGGCAGCTGTGACATCCGAAACACAGAAGATTTCAGCTTCCACGTTTGTGACGTCACGCCATGCCCCCTCCATTCATGTCTATGGGAGGGGGCATGACAACTAGTACAAAGCCGTCACGCCTCCTCCCATAGACTTGAATGGAGGAGGCGTGTTGGCCTGCATCGCCAGTCATTGGGCATAGAGTGGAGTTCACTCCGAGACCCGAATGACAGGGGTGCCGGCTGGGAGATCGCGGGGGTCCCCAGCGGCCGGACCCTCACGCTATAACATCTTATCCCCTATGCTTTGGATAGGGGATAAGATGTTTGCAGCAGAGTACCCCTTTAAGCAATGGTATCCTCCTTGACCTTTTCACATAGATGCATGTTCTATTAAGTGTGCAGTGTATGGTATGGGTTGAAACCATCATTCCAGGTGTCTCCAGATATTTCCAAGTTCTTTGGATGTTTTTTGTTGCTTTGACACAGTTTGTAGAGCTTTTGTTAGATTATGTACCTTGTTGGCTCCAGCTCCTCTTCCTTTTTTCACTCTGCCCCCCTCAACAGCTTACCTCTTCATCCAGACAAAACCTTGCAGGGTCTTTAGTCACTGAATGATGAGCCGGCCTATCAGAAGATGGGAGTGCTCTGCCAATCAGCTGTGTTGCTGGTGCTCACACCTTCCCCAGGAGAACATTTAAACTGAACATCTGCCCAGTCCTACGCCCACTATTGTGGTTGATGGCTTCACTCACATTTCTAGTGCTTTCCCTGTGACCTGACCCCTGCTTTTGACCTGACCTCTGCTTGTAAACCAACCCTGAATTTGCCTGCTGATTTTGTAAGACGCTATACTATAGGTGTGTCCCTTGCCTGACATCTCTTCTGGTTCTGTTTATGTACTGCACTGCCCCTTGGTTTTGACTTTTGGCTTTCCCTGGTTAAACCCTTGTCTGTCCATTGTGTGCCTAGCTGTCTGTTTGTTGCCGACCAGGTCTGTCTGACTTTTCTGATGCCCCGTGTACTTGGTTCAGTGTAGGGACCATCATCCAGTTGGGGACCAGATCAACAAAGTAGGAAGAGACAGTGGTTTTGGGCAAGCTCAGATCTGCACCAATCCCCACCCCGAACATGACAGTTCTCTTGTTAATCTTTCCAATACATCTTGAAGAGTTTTTGACTGTTCCACAAGTAGCACATTTCTTTATAGCATTTCAATCTAAGATCTAAGGTCATTGGACATAGTCTTGCACTCTTTATTGTGCTGGATGATGAAAGTTTCTCAGATTTGCTCAATTTGCTGCTTTAAACAAGGTACAGAGAATAAAAATGACCTTTTGAAACATGAAATCCACCTTTCCTAAGCTGAAGTCATATTAGCACAGACAAGGTCGAGACCGGTGAGGCAGGTAAAATATCTACTGATCAGCTTGTTATACCCTATTCTGTGAATAGGGAATGACTTCTTCTGATGGGATACCCCTTTAATGTTTGAGAGCAAATAATGTTGCTCAGGTCTTTGCACCACTCTACTCCTTCTACCATCAAATAAGTGTAGAAAATACAGATGCAAAGAGACACATTGTGGATTCTATTGAACTTTGCTTCAGTATAACTCATACACAAAGCTGGTTTTGTAGTTTAAAATGATTTAAAATGTATAAACTTCACAATAAATTTTTAATAATCGCAATGTACAGCATTAACTGTAGGCACGAGCTTTGTTAAAACTGAAGTCTATAAATACCCACAATATGTCTCTGTGTGTCTACTCTTCTAATATCTAACCAGAGAATGCATGACCGAGTTGTCCTTAGTACAGTAAGCGAAAACAAAGTCATTTTTCCAATTTACTTGCTCCTTCCATGCCTTTTGTGTCACATGATGGCTTTTTATAGAATGCAAAGTTATTATTTTCCAGTCAGACCTTAAGTTGACAATACAGTTGTTGCATTTTACCTTTAGGCTGCTATTTCTGACTGTAAGAGTAATATAAGGTATGTAAATGATTTATCCTGCTGTGAGAGATTTTTCTGGAACATTGTTAAAAATAATACAAAACAATATATCTGGCCACCTACACATCACGATTTAAAAAATTGGATGCAGTGTCAGACTGGGTTGGCAAGTGTCATAAGTGCTGTTGACTCTAGTGACCCAGGGCTGTTCTTTTTTTTAGATCTCACGACCACATGCAACATCAATTCCCTTTAAGGGTGCATTCACACGTACGGGATCCTGCGCAGATTTTATGCGCAGGATTTGTAACTGCCGATTAGAAGCTGTGCTCAGTCATTTAGTTTACATTAGAATCTGCAGCAGAAAATCCTGTGCATCAAATACTGCGCATCAAATGTGCGTACGTGTGAATGTACCATAAAAACAACTTCCCCTTCAGTCACTACTATAGCGCAAGCACCAACCCAACTGCCCAAAATTATGCATGTATGTATTAAAATAAACATTAAATAATGGAAGAAAAATAAAAACCAATAAAATTACCATGCACATTCCCTACGCTATGACTGCATAAACCACTATATAATTACCCCTGATGAATGTATGTGTATACAGGAAACGCGTAGGGCATAATGGGCGCAATAGGAGCCTATGAATTCTCTAATCGCTGTTCATGTTACTGTAATCTTTTCTGGGAAACATTGTATGCTGTTTTTATTTGGACTTTGGGTCAGGCTCCACATACTTACATTACCCTGTAGACAATACAGCAGTGATCAGACACAGTCACTGGTGACTCACAAGTAGTATCCTCTCTGATTGCAGTTGTTTACATTTCATTCTTCTCTGTCCAGCCCAATCCGCCATAATGGCCTATCCCAATATCCACAAAGTTTGACATCTTTGGCCCTCACTCCTGAAGCCACCCTCTATATTTAAGGGCATTTCACATTAATAGCCCCACAAGATATTGACACTCAGAACCCTCGCTGATCAGCTATTTGGTAATGCAGCTCTGGCACATGCACACTGAATGGCTGGAAGCAGTTGGCTCTTTTCATTGTGTAGTGTTGGTATCGGGTCCCATTCACTTTAAAGGATTGGTCATTTGAAATGTAATACTTCTATTCTCTGACATCTGGTTTTGGGAAAAGACGTTCGTCTAATGTGTATAGCAACCTTAATTAAGCATTTTTACATGTGGTTTTATTATTTTATATATGAAGAATCAGCCAAGAATATTTTAAAGTAGTATTCATATACTGTACTTAGTGCCCCATATAGCACAATGAGTGTTCTCTACAAGTATGCCATGAGTGGAAACCCTATAATTGATTATTTGCCTAAAGCTTAGTGTGGTGACCCAGTACAAAAGTGGCCCTTCTGTACACTATTGGTCCTATCAGATGGACTCAGTCCCAGTCCCTTGGCCCCCACACTTCTCAGAACTCTCATTGCCCATACAGAGTTAATGTATTGCATTATGTGTTGATGTATCTTTAAATCCTGTGTAAAGGTGTAAGTGACCAGGTGACTTGTTGGTGAACTATGGGACCCCTCCAAATTGCTCCTATATATAGCTGGGAGGAGCTAGTATAGTCAGTTCTGAGATCAGTCTAAGCTGAGGTACAGTCAAGTGAAGACCTGAGAGTGTCTGGTCTTCCTGAGGGAGACCAAGGCCCAGTCACGCAGCCATGCGGCCACCATCTATGGAACCCCCTACAGGTGAAAGTTAAAGCCTGGTAAGCACGAATACAGGGGAGAAGTCCAGTAAGCATAGTCAAGTCTGTGAAGTCTAAAGTCAGTGTGGGTTGCATAATTGAGTCCAAGTCCACTACAAGTCCCAGCGAGCCAACAAGCCTCCTTAAGTTAACTGGTCATCTCCTTGGGCCTAAACTGAGCTGTAAAGACTTTATCATCTATCTGCCTCAGTAAAGCTGCTGTTGTTCCGTAACCTTGCATCGGAGTATTATTTTCCTGGCCCAGGAACCATCAGCCATACCTCCGGTGGTGTAGAGGATAACCACGCCCTGGCGTCACGAACACAAAGGGTTAATACCATCTGCCCTAAGGGTTACAACACCTGCCCTTCCAACACCCTCTACCACATTAGTATTAGAGAATATATGTTAGCAAGCTGCATTCTCTTACTGTAAAAGGTTTACAAGATGTCTGTTCCTATGGTCCAGTGTCAGGAACCCCACATTTGGCATTTAGCTGAATAGTGCTTCTTGTATGGTGCCAATAGGCGATTTTTTTTAAAATATGGACACTGTACTTCCTCATATTGTAGATTAACATAATTTCAGCATTTAGTGTTTATTTTAATGACAAGAAGGTCACAAACTTAAATTTTTATTTCAGCCCAGCTTGTATGTACATCTCTTCCCAGCTGTATTATAAACTGAAGAGGAACCGATAGTATATGTTGTGTTTTACAGTTACATAGACAATATTATAGCCTTTTTTTGGACAGGTCTTTATTCCAGTCAGAGCAAAGAAAACATGGGCATTCCATTCTATGTTTTGTATCAGTGACGTGACTGCTTACTTTTCATCTAATGCCTTGCGCCCACAAATCCACTTAGATTAAGAAAACATTTTGGCCACATATTGTCTTAATACATCATGGATGAGTAAACCATTTCTATAGACATCTGTCTGTCCTTTCAAAAGCATAAAGTGATATTATTTTTTGGCTACTTTAGAAGGCAAATCCTTAATGTTGTGTGGGTGTTTGCACCAATGGACTGTTGACATGTATTGCCTGAGCGCCACAGTGCTGTATACACAAATCAGGAACCAGTAGAGCGCAATAAATGTGTGCTATACAAGGGCACTGACTAGGGATGATGCGCAGAAATAACACGTAGAGACCAATCTGACACGGAAAACAGGAAGAATAAATCCAGCCAGAAAAACTGGTTGACTGCCCTATTGTATAGAAATAAACTGTAAAAGTTTGTGTTATGAAGCTATTTGAGTGCTGGGTCCACCATAAAGATTTATTCTATATATATATATATATATATATATATATATATATATATAATAGATAATTCTGTATATATACATATATATATATATATATATATATATATATATATATATATATATATGATAGATAACATGTTCCATTGCTTAATGTATTAGGGGTGGGTACTCCCTAGGGTTGCTACCTTTGCTGCGAAAAAAATACCAGTCATGCTAATTTGCATAATTAATTATGTATGTGTAATATCACAGGATACACATATGCGGGGAAAATGTTGTCTTATTCTGACCCCTATAAGGTTTTTTTTATTTCTCCTTATACGGGCCGGCATGAGGGATATTTTTTTGTGCCCGATCTGTACCTTTTTTGTTTTGATGTGACTTTTTGATCGCTTTTTTTCAATTAAATTCGGGAGTTGCAGTTAGTTACTAACTACAACTCCCAGCATGCCCTGATACAGCCTGTGGCTCAGCAGCTGCCCTAAACGAAAAAAAAAACTACAACCCCCAGCATGTTGGACTATATGTTGGACTATATATAGTATATATAGACTATATATAGTATATAGTATAGATCAGTGTTTCCCAACCAGGGGTGCCTCCAGCTGATGCAAAACTACAACCCCCAGCATGTTGGACTATATAGTAATATATAGTATAGATCAGTGTTTCCCAACCAGGGGTGCCTCCAGCTGATGCAAAACTACAACTCCCAGCATGTTGGACTATAAAGTAGTATATAGAGTATACAAAAAAGAAGGTTGCAGCAGCACTCTTGGTCAAAAAATGGAGGCTCTTAGCGCACTTTTTGATCAAAATGTGTCCCCCATCCACCACGCGGAGGTGGCCTAGTTTTGGATGGGACCCTAACACTTATTTCACTCACATCTGCTGGGTATATAGCCTCAGACTGGGGGACATGCTGGATAGTAGTATATAGTATAGGTCAGTGTCTCCCAACCAGGGGTGCCTCCAGCTGTTGCAAAAGTACAGCTCCCAGCATGCCCAGACAGCCAACGGCTGTCCGAGCATGCTGGGAGTTGTAGTTTTGCTACAGATGGAGGCACTCTGGTTGGGAAACACTTTTATAGTATATAGTGCAACATTTTGGGAGTTGGAAAACTGGTCGGATAAATACCGGCCATTGCATGGCCGGTGTTTTTAATATAAAAATACCGGCAGGGTGACTAAAATACCGGCCAGGTGGCAACCCTAGTACTCCTTTATAGTTATTGTAAGTACTCTGGAGGTCCTCCAGCTTTGTAATACAAAACTTTCTATCCCAAATATTTCTCAGTGACTCTGCAAATTTGTTAAAGAGCTGTGTAAAAAGCTTATGTCCATTGTAAGAACCGGAATTAAATTCCAACCTCCCTTGCCAGAGAGGGCTGTTTTTACTAGATTTAGCCCATATATTAATTCTAATCAATACCATAGTCTCCATTACTATAATCCATCATATATACATCACAAGTCAGTAACTCCCGCTGTAAGATGCTACATATTTAAGGGGGCATTTGACTATGCTACAGGGGCTGTAAAGTTAGTGTAGTTCATAATATAATGTCTGTACCTGTGTTTTCTCACAATTCTTATGTGATTTTCACCCCCATAATTATTTTTAACAGCATACAACATGACTGTTGTCTCAGATTTTTCCCAGGTTGCAATGCAGCCGAGACCTGACTCACTAGTCAGCTGATGACAGGAAACCTGTCTGCTTCAATGGGTGGAGGGATCACTTGGTGAGAGAGAGTTCAATCTACAACTAATGCAACAGCTGTATGCACCCTGATTGAAAACCACAGGTCTTTTGAATGGATGCAGCTCATTTATGTTTCAATGGGTGGGGTGGCTGATGTGTGGGAGGGAGGAAAATGGAATAGTGGGATTTGTAGGCAAAAAAGAAAATTCAAACAGGAAATACCATACAGTGTTATGGTAATCTCATGACATAGCCATTTAGCCCCAAGACAAGCACAGATCCTTCCTAAGCATGTCCATTACTGCCTGCCAGGTATGTACTAAATTCACCTTATGGTGGAGAACCCCTTTAAGGTGGCAGCTTTGCGCCATATAATGCATGCACATATTTAATTTGTCCTTGGGGAATTGCAAAATGTCTGAAGGTGTATTACTGGACAAAAAATCACATGACATGGTCTGTGAGTTGCTTTTATAAAAAAAAACAGTTATCCAGTATTAATGCATTCTTCCATTACTCATATAAAAAAAGCAGATTGTAAGCAGACTTACATGTACGTATGTATATATATATATATATATATATATATATACAATATAGAAAGAGAATGTTCACTTGCACTCACCGGTTCTGTGACTTGCTGTATTTCAGACAATTCCGTTGCGCTGGGAGACGACGGGATGAAGGTGCTCAAAAGCTAACAACCATTTTCGCGCACAGCCGAATGTCTAAACTTTTCCCATCGGTTTTAATCCATTTACATCTACCGAATCTCATATTATCTCTACCTTTCCCTATATTGGATATATCTCCTTTCTCCCATTTATCCACAGGTCTATGCACCTTGAAATATTCCTACCAGATACCTCCAGTGGCACCTGCATTGAAATCCAAGTTCAGGCCTGTGGAACACCAGAAGCTTTTTCATTGGCCGCCACACCATATGTGACTTGTTGTACAATGAAGACTATACAGTACGTAACATTACTGCCTTTACTCCATTGAACAATACAGGAACTCTCACATTGGTCGCCGTCTTCTCCACTCATTACACCATTCAGCGTACATACAGACTCTTTTATGTAAGAATACTGATCCTCGCTGATTGGCTCATGGATCAGTCAATCGAATCAATGAACTCACACTACTTGACTGCCACTAAACACCGGCACGACAACAGATGACGTTGGGTTTGCTAAATATCTGATTGGTCGCCTCTCACTGAATCCTCCATGCCAATTGGTCACTCCTCACCGAGCCTTCAGCGCCAACTTCAAACCCATTCTTACCTAATCTGCTTGACAACAGCTGACGCCGAGACACCCGATTGGTCGCTCCACACCAGGATGCCGGTGCAAATTTTTAAACCTTGTATTTCGATTTTAATCCTTCCTTTTTAAAAGACTTTACAAATATGGACTTCTCCCTTCTCGATCCTGATTTTGGGTACATATTAATTCTGATGTTTATCACTATGCTCCCCTACCTGTACACACCCCAATTTGTCTATTTGGTGCCTTTTCTCTGTGTATATACCTCCCCTTACTGAGAGGTTGTAGACTTTTACCCCCTGTAATTGAGAAAGGGAGATCACCCTCCCAAAATGCTTTTTGCTCTTTTTATGCTTATTTTATTTATGTTTGTTTAAGCTTACACTTGTATCGATAAACTTTACTTGATGCTGAACACGTACGACTTCAGATACTATATGGGAGCGCCATTGCAGTAGTGCCATTTTTTCTTCCTACCCTTCTGAATACCTTTACGAGTAACTGCCAGGACACCGTCCAGCCTACTGGCGGCTTGGATACCCTATGAAGGGACTTCACCCAGACGCTGATCCTACGATACCCTCATAGAGGGCCACAACAAAGATACACCACGACTAAACGAGGCGCCTCCATCCTTTTCTTTTATTTTCTTCATTTGGTATGGTAGGAGCCTAGGAAGGGCATTATAAGGGCTTGGTTTGGTATTTGGCACTGATGAAGAATAAAGACAGCCTTCTGAGGTACAGATGGGAATGATATTGGCCTTAGCAGGGTATGAAATTGTGATGCACTGACAAATGGGGCTAGAATATCACAAAGCAGACAGTGGGTTAATAATGTGACTGCTGTTACTACACTTATTCTAGAAAAGTATTGGCTGTAGGTGAACAAGGCTCATAAAGTCCGCACAGTATTGGTGACCTGTATGGATGAGTGGTGGAGTCCTTAATCCTGGAATTGTCATTAGTGGAAGCTGTGAACTGGTGTAATCCTTTGTGAGGAAACAGACCAGGGTGGGAAAGAGAAGAGAAAATGAACCTGAGACCAACTTTAAACTTTTGAAGAGTAATATATTCTTGTTGAACATATTTTACCTGAAAAGTTTTAAGTACAAGTGCCTAGTATGAATTCAACCAGCTTTTGTTCCCTTAGCTGAGATCTGCAGCCACCAAGAAAAGATGTTCCAGAACTATTATGAGGGATAAAAGTATTTACTAAAACAGATACACCAGTTATGCTAGCAAGTCCTATTTAAACTTTAGCTTTTTATTTGAGTTCGGGAGCTTCTCTTATCCGAACAGCACTGTTTTGGTGGAATGCTTTTAAAATCTTGTAGACTGCAGCTGAATTCAAAGCTTCAGTTTCCAACACAGGAAGCATTCAAGCTTGACAGTTGCAGAACTCCTTGGCTACACTCTCATATATAAAGTGGCAATGTTGTTGTATCACAGGGCCAATGCTTGAGGAGGTGTGCACAATGATTACATATACTGATTTTGCTACCCATTAACTTCAATTGTTAGCAAAATCAGCTGCAGAAATATGCAGTAATAACGGACAATAATAAAAAGGCAAAAACTACCGTATATACTCGAGTAAAAGCCAATTTTTTCAGCACGATTTTTCATCCTGAAAAGGCCCCCATCGGCTTATACTCGAGTGAACTCTCCGCCTGTCAATCCCTTCTCAGTGGTCTTCAACCTGCGGACCACCAGATGTTGCAAAACTACAACTCCCAGCATGCCCGGACAGCCATCGGCTGTCCGGGCATGCTGGGAGTTGTAGTTTTGAAACATCTGGAGGTCCGCAGGTTGAAGACCACTGCGGCCTTCGTCATCATCCAGACCCTCCTTTAGTTTTCTACTCACCTCCCCTCAGTGGGAAGGAAGGGTGAGCTGGTCTGGGCCATCTATGCTGCAGGGACCGTCCGGTGGGGAGGGTTAGTCATTCCGGGCTGTCCATTTTCACCGGGAGGCCCTCTTCTCTGCTCCGGGCCGGCCCCTGACTAGTGACGTTGCCTTGATGACGACGGACAGGAACGTCCGTGCCCAGCAGCGTCACCCTGTCATCATCACCCCCGTCATCATCACCCCGTCATCATCACCCCGTGATGACGAGGGGGATGATGACAGGGTGATGATGACAGGGTGATGATGACGGAGGTGTTAATGACGAGGGTCTGGATGATGACAGGGGGGGGGATGATGACATGGGGGGGATGATGTATTTCCTACCCTAGGCTTATAGTTGAGTCAATAACTTTTACTGGGTTTTTGGGGTGAAATTAGGGGCCTCGGTTTATAATCGGGTCGGCTTATACTCGAGAATATACGGTAATAGGGTATTTGAAAATAGTATTTCTTACATAATTGACTTCTAGTTAGTATCAACCTATAACATTTTAATATAGAGTACACAATATTTAGCACTTTGTCCTTCTAACTGTTCAGAATAGGATAAACACCTTCAAAGTCCATAGCCTGACCTTGCTGAGCAAGTATATGTGCCACTAGAATTTTAATGATCTCCTACTCTTGTCCACGGCTCAATAACATTTTATTTTAAAATGTGGGTCAGCTTATGACATGTATTGTAATAGTCATATAAATCTCTTGGATTGCTCAATATATTTTCATACACAGTCTATGATGTGACACTGATATGAAAAAACGCCCTCTCACAACTCTGTGTCTGTTAGGTTTTACTGCAGTTCTTCACCGTGGGTTGAAAATTTGGACTATTTCAGTGTTTGCAAATGCGTTCTATTTTCAGACAAGAGGCCTTTGTATTGTATGTAATATGTAATCTTTGTAGAAGACTTTTGTCGTAAAAAGATTTTTTTTTTTTCCTAAGTCAGATTTTTTGAAGCATCTAGAACAGAACCCATATTCATCTACTGTTGGTGTTGTCTGTGTAAATGTATACAGTATTTCACAGAAATACAATAAGCATTGTAAATAAAAGACTATTGAAATCAAAGCTCATCCCATACCAAGGTCATTATAAGAATTCCCATGACACGAGGGTCAAATATCTAACACAGTCTTATTATCTCTTCTTACTGAAAGTACCATCTGTTAGCAAGGACAGTGCCCCAAGGACAGGATCGAATTATGATATTATATTTAGATTCTATTCAACTTGTTTATCTTTATTATCGTTTATTTATTGATTTACTCTTTCAAAGCATTAAATATTTCTTAAATAAGAGACATATGAAAAATAGAAATAAAAAGATTGGGGGAAATTTATCAAAACCAAAGGAAAAGTTGCTGAGTTGCCAATAGCAACCAATCAGATTGCTTCTTTCATTTTTGAAAAGGCCTCTGAAAAATAAAAGAAGGAGTCTGATTGGTTGCTATGGGCAACTTAGCAACTTTTCCTCTGAACAGGTTTTGCTAAATCTCCCCCATTTGATAGGTAATAAATGTTTGATCCTTGGGGGCTCTATTGACCATTAGAAAAAGACCCACTACCTACATAACCAGAGAGGAGAGGCTTGTATAGAGTGATGGTTGAACGTGTTAGTAGGTGAGGCGAAACTGAAGATTTGGGACCCCATTTTAGGGACTGGGGGGATTCTAGCTGTGGGTCAGCAAAAAAATCAAAAATTTAGATTTCCACATTTGTGGCTGAAAGTGTTAAAGCATTGTAATGGTCTTTTTGTGAACTGCACTTAACATTGTTGAACCCAGTTGAATAGAGATATGCAGCAAAGATATCCACAACCACTGTAAACCAGCCTAAGCTAGGATTATTATACTGTACACAGATATTTGGCAGGCAGTAGTGCTTAGTTTATTATCCCAAGACTGAAAATAAAGGCAAATCAGGGAGCAATATTTCAACACAACTTTGCACGCTACCTAAATCAATCTACAAATAACTTCAGGAGACATACAGTTAGAGTGAAAATAAATGGTGCATCAGTTATGTATACTGTACACTGAATTTACTCATCATCAATAGCACAATATATAGCATAACAATAGTACCAACATATTTTGTACATACTTTATTAATGTATGGCTGTTAATTGTAACCAATCTAAAAGACCAGTTGTAGATGCTGATGTAAGTTTGCTGTACAAGTTGCTTTTAGTAGACTCACAATAGGGTAATAGGTAAAGATAGTTGTACCAGAGCTATCACAGGAGCAACGTTCCAGAATTAAAACTTTTTGCATATCCTTAACATATTTTCATGAACTGGGGTCAGGGAGAAGTGAGCCCTAAAGCTGTCCCTAAGACCACTCTGCCTACTTGCACATCCGCCCTAAACGACGGATCATTAACTTGAAGCTGGTCCCTTCCTTACGTTAAAGTGCATGGGCGTACGAGTCAAATAAAACAAATAGTACTGTAGAAAGTCGGGGAACTAGTCAGGAACATAACAGGAATACAATAACCAACAAACATTTATAAATATAAACAAAGCAGGAAATAATATACTAACATACAGTTCAGAAACCAGAATCAAGATTAACGGCAGATATGATAATATCAACAAGACTAGATAAGAGGATAATTATATAGAAGACAAAACCAGGAGATGCAGGGGATGAACAGGTTAACAGAATGTCAGAACACTAAACGGGTCAGGATAACAAGAGCACTGTTCACACTGGACTCTGAACAAGAAACACACTAGACACCCCACTCCAATCATGGAGGGACATCAATACCAAAGCCTAATTGGCTCCTCACTAGAGTACACACTCCACCGAGTGATCAGAATGCTAGCCTAGGAGGAAACAAAAATCCTAAATACAAGCCATCACAAGTACAGACACAAGAATAACTCACTCCTAGATAGATGGATTAGCTCAAGGCTCAGAGCAGATTGTATCTTAGGAGATCCAGGATCAAACAAGGCCAAAACAGGACTGACAAAATGCACAGTGAGAATACAGGATAAGGAAACACAAAGCATATGCAGAACAAACAATACAAAAATACTAAAATCTAAAGTACTTAAACAAGGCAAGCTAAAATATATATATATATATAACAGGATTAATAACCATGGTTAAAACTCAGGATATGTGCACAGACAGACAAAAGCTAAGGTGCCTCATAAACAAGACATTGTCAGAGTACAGGTCTAATCACCTGCAAAGAACAGCACCGGAAGAGGCCTTATATATCCTTCCAGTGCTGAAGTCAGGAAGGTTAACTCTTCCCATGCCAGGGAGAATTAACGCAGAAAAGTTTCTGCTTAGGGTCCTGTTCAGACATTAGGTTTGTGTCTGAACAGGACCCTAAGCAGAAAATTCAAAATACAGATAAACTGACATTACACATATAGTCAAAAAGTCCTCAAACACTGATGTGCACACAATGCACCAAAACAAAAAAATAATCATAAGCTGGGTGCCACAACATTTACAATGCACCACGCTCAACACCAAGGATTCTTAGACATAATATGATAACTCCAATGCTACACCCAGTGTAATTTCTTGACCCCCAACAGAACAGTTCCTGTTACCAAGCTTTGTGATTATTTTGCTTCTGTGTTTTATGTACACATTAGTGTTTGAAGACTCTTTGTCAAGTTGCAGTAAACAACTCAACAATGTGACGTTTTATAATAATATTTTTATATATTAACCTAGGGTAATCCCTTAACAACATCTACAATATTATCCAATCTACACTATAGGTGATAAATGTATGATCACTAGGGAAAGGGTCCCAGAACCATCACTATAGCATGGCTTTTAATTCTTCTGTTTCTTCTCACCAAATGGCCATGAAAAGATGGAGTCTAAATAAATTGGTGGCTTTCTTTATCTATCTATGCAGATTCTCCAATTTTTGACCATGCCATCTATCTAGAGGGGTGTGGGGGGAGGTGCAAGCATTTAATGTCAGCTGCATACATAACTTCTTGAGAGGGTAAAGGGCCTTGGCCCAGATTTATAATCTGTTAAATGGGCACTCTTATCAAAACTAATTTTTGCTATTGCACTCCTTATGGTAAATAGAAAATATTTCTAATATACTTTGTTTTCAAAAATTAAGTTTTCTATGTTTTATTTTTGCTTAAAAAGAGCTCAAGAGCACATTTCCCTCCATCTCATACACAGACTTTGGACCGAAGCCCAAACACAGGAGGTGCAGCCTGGAGTGCTGAGGGGGGGGGGGGGGTCCAACCAACAGCATATGGCAGTTAAGTGTGAGAGGAGCTATGATTGGATGAGGCTGGACACACCCCCTCAGCACTCCAGGCTGCACTTTCTGTGTTTGGACTTCCGTCCAAAGTCTGTGTATGAGATGGGGGAAAAGCACATATAAAACATAGAAAACTTCATTTTTTTTAAACAAAGTATATTAGAATTTTTTTTTATTTACCATAAGGAGTGCAATAGCAAAAAATTTTTTAATGAGAGTTACCCTTTAAGGGATAGAATAACAATAAACAATCATGTAGTATTACTAGTTTAGTTGTTGTTCCCTCAATTACCATGGCTTAACTCTTTTAAAACATTTTTTCTACTGTTCCATAATGGGAGTAGTAGTACCTGTACTAATAGACAGATCGCAATGAGTGTCACTTCTGACACCCATTGCGATCCTCCTGTATAATGTATAGAAGCAGGCGGTTGGCCGCTTTTCTGCACGTTCCTGCACTGCAAGAAACATCACAGATTCATATTTCCCACAGAGGGCTGTTATTGGCCAGATGGTTCCAGCCAATCACAACTCTCTGCAGAAAATATGAATAATAGGTATATATACAGCAGTGCATGGGACCAGTGAAGAGCGGCCGGCAGCATCTATACATTATACAGGAGGATCACAGGGGGTGTCAGGAGGGACACCTGCTGTGCTCTTGCAGGTACTACTGCTCCCAACATAGAGCACACTCTGCTTTTTGCTGGGAGCTGTAGTACCTGCATTATTAGACAGATCGCAACAGGTGTCACGTCTTACACCTGTTCTGATCTATCAATGCAGGTACTACAGCTCCAAACATGGAGCAGAGTGTACTCCATGTTGGGAGCAGTAGTACCTGCAGTTAAAGAAAAATCCCAGCAGGTGTCCCTCCTGACACCCGCTACCATCTTCCTGTATAATGTATAGATGAGGAGCACGGACGCTCTTCTCTGGTCCCCTGCACTGCCTCACAGCTCTCTGCGGGAAATATGAATCTGGGATCTGAAGAACTATATATAGCAGAACATAGTGCAGGATCGCGCAGAAGAGTGGCCGTGCCGTGTCTTCTATACATTATATGAGAGGAATGCAACGGGTGTCAAAAGTGACACCCGGGGCAATCTGTCTATTAGTACAGGTACTACTACTCCCATCATGGAACAGTCTGTTCCATGCTGGGAATAGTAGTACTACATAAAAAAATGTTTTTTAAAAAGTGAAAAACTTTAACCCCTTAAGGACACATGACGTACTGGAACGTCATGTGTCCGGCCTCTAACAACGGCCGGGACCCGTGCCTAATAGCGTGCGGCATTGATCGCTGTGCCGTGCACTATTAACCCTTTAGACGTGGCGTTCAAAGTTGAACGCTGCGTCGACAGTGAAACTGAAACCATGGCGGTTAGCTCAGTGGGCTGTTCGGGATAGCCGTGGCGAAATCGCGGCATCCCGAACAGCTTACAGGACAGCAGGAGGGTCCCTACCTGCCTCCTCGCTGTCTGATCGCCGAATGACTGCTCAGTGCCTGAGATCCAGGCATGAGCAGTCAAGCGTCAGAATCATCGATCACTGGTTTGTTATGAGAAACCAGTGATCAATGTGAAAGATTAGTGTGTGCAGTGTTATAGGTCCCTATGGGACCTATAACACTGCAAAAAAAAAGTGAATAAATATAATTTAACCGCTTCCCTATTAAAAGTTTGAATCACCCCCCTTTTCCCATAATTTTTTTTCCGAATTATAAAAATATATCGTTAATTAAACCGCACGGTCAATGGCGTGCGCGCAAAAAAATTACAAAGTCCAAAATAGTGCATTTTTGGTCACTTTTTATATCATGAAAATATGAATAAAAAGCGATCAATAAGTCCTATCAATGCAAACATTGTACCGTTAATAACTTCAGATCACGGCGCAAAAAATGAGTCCTCATACCGCCCCATACACGGAAAAATAAAAAAGTTATAGGGGTCAGAAATGACAATTTTAAACGTATTAATTTTCCTGCATGAAGTTATGATTTTTTCCAGAAGTACGACAAAATCAAACCTATATAAGTAGGGTATCATTTTAACTGTATACTGTATGGACCTACAGAATAAATATCAGTGCACTGAGGACAAGCAGGACTCTGTACACTGAGGACAAGCAGGGCTCTGTGCACTGAGGACAAGCAGGACTCAGTACACTGAGGAAAGCAGGACTCTGTACACTGAGGACAAGCAGGGCTCTGTACACTGAGGACAAGTAAGGCTCTGTACACTGAGGACAAGCAGGACTCTGTACACTGAGGACAAATAAGGCTCTGTACACTGAGGACAAGCAGGACTCTGTACACTGAGGACAAGCAGGGTTCTGTGCACTGAGGGCAAGCAGGGTTCTGTACACTGAGGACAAGCAGGGCTCTGTGCACTGTGGAAAACAGGGCTCTGTGTAGTGGGGACAAGCAGGGCTCTGTGCAGTGATGCTCTAGGACAGCATTTTTTACTCACACATATACACATTTTAACCAATAGATATTACAAATATGCATATAATGTTATTATCTACACTATATAAAAAGTTTTTGCAAATGACAGGCAGGCTTCATCCTTCATAAGATAAAAAATGTATATAATAATATTTTTTTAAAGAGCTATTGATGTGTTTTATGTAACTCTGAGAACGGATCTGTACTTAGTTTACGTAAGTCACTGTGTTCCAGGACACAAGTCATGGTTAGATTCAGGGAAAAGCTAATAACATAAGATTAGGTGGATAACGTTTGTCGGATCAGCTAATGCAATTAAATCTTTATGTCACGCTAAAAAAGGAATTTTGGTGTACGGGAGGCCAAGAAAGCTGGACTAAACTGATAATTATTTGTGTGAAAATATGTAACTTAGTCCCTAGCAGACATTGAGGCTTATTCCATGAGGGCAAATCATTGCAAAATGCACTTAGTATGTTTTATTTTGTGCCTTTACAGATATATGACTATTCTTAACCTTAGAGCAGGGGTACTCAACTATTTTTAGTGAGGGTCCGCTCATCCAGGTCTGTCACTGGTAAAGGACCGAGCTAAGCGCTAAAGCCTGGTTCACACCTATTGGCCGCAGTGCCATGAAGGACATAGGTAAAATGACTGAACTCTGGAGGATGTAAATGTACTGTTTCCTGTATTTTCTTAATACTGCCCCATACTGTACCCCTAAAAAATAATACCGCTGCCTACTGTACCCCTGAAGATAACACTGCCGCATACTGTAGCTCTAAAAATAATACAGTTGCCTACTGTACCCCTGAAAATAATACTACCGCCTACTGTAACCCTGAAAATAATACTGCCGCATACTGTACCCCTAAAAATAATACTGTTGCCTACTAGACCACTGAAAATGCTGCTGCATACTGTACCCCTGAAAATAATACTGTCAGACTCTCTAAAAATAATACTGCCGCATACTGTACCCCTAAAAATAATACCACTGCCTATTGTACCCCTGAAATTAATACTGTTGTATACTGTACCACTGAAAATAATACCGTCACAGACTCTCTAAAAATACTGCTGCATACCTAAAAATAATATCGCTGTTTACTGTACCCCTGAAATAATACTGCTGCATAAAAATAATACTGTGACAGACTGTATCTCTGAAAATACTGCTGCATACTGTACCCCTAAAATACTGCTGCCTACTATACCCCTGAAAATTATACTGCTGCATACTGTACCCCTGAAAATAATACTGCCACAGACTGTATCTCTGAAAATAATACTACCACATACTGTACCAATGAAAATAATACTGCCACAGACAATAAAATACTGCCCCTGAATGTAATACTGCCGCACTGTCCCCCTAACTAAAATACTGTCACATGCTGTACCCCTGAATATAATACTTTTTCTTTATTGTTTTATTTTCATGTTATGTAACACACACATGTGATTTTCGCGGGCAAATTAGGTATAAATAAAGGACATCCACACTGCCCAATCAGATAGCCTGATGAAGAGGGGGTCCCTGCCCCTCGAAACGCGTTGCTGTATTGCATGCTGAAGGAATAAACCTTCTTTTTATTTTCCAAAATACATCCGTGTCCAAGCGGTTTTATTTTACCAAGTTCTCGGAAACTTCCACATACCTGTGACGGACTACATCTGTGACGGAGGTGAGCGCCCACAGAAGCACTTCTCTTTTTTCTCGGGACCACGGGACCGATATTCTTCCATTCCAGTGACCGTCCTCCGCCGGTGAGAACGGGTCTAGTGCCGGCTGCACTCCTCCAATCTGTGTCCCCCAGAATAGTGGGAAACAAGCGTCTACTGGTGTTGTGCCCACGGTACAACACAGAAAGGTGAGCAAACCTAACATAACAACTGAAAACACGAATCTGGAAACGGCTGCTCCCCCCCTTCCTTGGAGCCGACATCCATTTTTTATTTAATTTAATTATTTTCTTTTACACTCAGATTATCTATATATATATATATATATATATATATATATATATTTTTTTTTACTACGCTTAGATGCGCATTGTGTCTCCTCTGTCTTTTTCTATATATTTCTGTTGAATATAATACTGCCACACACTGTACCCCTAATTATATTACCGCCACACACTGTACCACTAAATATATTACTGCCACACACTGTACCCCCTGAATATAATACTGCCATATACTATACCCCTGCATATATTACTGCCGCATGCTGTGCCCCTGGTATATTACTGCCACACGCTATGCCCCTGTATATATTACTGCCTGCACGCTGTTCCCCTGGATATATTACTGCCTCACACTGTGCCCTGGTATATTATTGCCACATGCTATTCCCCTGGTATAGTGTTGCCACATGCTATGCCCCTAATATATTACTGCCACATGCTGTGCTCTAGGTATATTACTGTCAAATTCTGTATCCCTGGTATATTTCTACCGCACAGTATGCCCCTGGTATAGTACTGCCACATGCTATATCCCTGTTATTTTACTGCCACATGCTATATCCCTGTTATATTACTGCCACATGCTATGGGGGAGATTTTTCTAAACCTGGGGAGAGGAAAAGTTGCCCAGATGCCCATAGCAACCGATCAGATTGCGTCCTTCATTCTTAACAAGGCCTGTGAAAAATGAAAGAAGCGATCTGATTGGTTGCTATGAGTAACTGGGCAACTTTGCCTGTCCACTGGTTTTGATAAATCTCCCCCTATGTCCCCAAATATAATTTTGACAAAACACTGTACCCTGTACCGACTTATTATACCATAAAACAATGAATGATGCCGCTGTGCCCTCTCAATAAATATTGCCGCTGTGCCCTCTCAATAAATGATGCCGCTGTGCCCTCACAATAAATGATGCCGCTGTGCCCCCACAATCAATTATGCCCCTGTGCCCCCACAAAGAATTATACCGCTTTGCCCTCTCAATAAAAGATGTTGCTGTGCCCCCACAATAAATGATGCCGCTGTGCCCCTTCTCACCTCCGCCCCCCCTCACCTTTCTGACAGGAGATCAGCATTGCTCAGTAGCTTCAGTGGCAGGGGATGTAGCGCGGGTAGGCAGCGCTCACAGCAGACTATGACAGGACACCAGTGTACCGGGCTGGCATTCACTTTTTCCCCCTCATTCAGCACATGATGGAAGATGCAGGCGGGGCTAAGAACAGACTTGTGTGCCTGTGCGGGTCACGTCTGTTCCCAGCAGCCTCCCCGCCCCATCTCCTGGTATTCAGACCACGCAGCACGTTATGCTGCGCCATGCTACTTCACAAAAGCCAACGCTGTATAAAGCAGTGGTGGCAATAACAGTGACCTGGCCAGAGCAGATGATGCAGGAAGCGCTAACCACACAGCCTGCATCACAAAAGAAGTGCCGGATGGGCGACACAGCGTTCGGCCACGGCTATTCATTCGTATCGGTGTTGAAAGACACCTACAGGGGCGGACTGACAACACACAGGGTCCTGGACCAAATTAAGCAAGGGCCCCCATTCGGCCCCTGGCCACAACTCTGCCCCACCCCTATTCTACCCAAATCCCTTCTCATGCACCACTTCTACATACAAAATAAAATGAAATATATGTAACGTAGGTAAGAATTTTTCATCACCAATAATACTGGTATACAAGGAGGAAATATATCCCACCACACAATAACTGGGTAATACCGCCATACAGTACTGAATTAAACCACTATACAAACACCAGTATTCCCCCATGCAGTTCCTATATAGCAATATATACCAGCTGTACACAAGTGATTATATACAGGGCCATTTAGATTCAACAACATTGAATCTAAAGGGTTAATGTCGGACATCAGCCTGATTGGTGATGTCTGGCATTAGCCAAGGGTTCCAGCTAATGATTTATACAACACAGTGGGAGCAGGCACAGTGTGTATATGTACGCCTTGTGTCCTTAGGGCTCATTTACATGGACGGATCCGCAGCGTATTTTACGGTGCGGATCCGTCGACAATGGACCCTACAGTGCTGCCTCCATCTGTGCCTGCTCATAGCGGCAATCTGCCGCTACGAGCAGACATGCTTTGATGTGTATACTCGCACACATCTCGGCTGCTCTCGGCCTAGCTCAGGGAGCAGAGGGAGCGGCTGCGATGTGTGCGAGTACACTGTGCATGCGTGCGGCGAACATGCACATTGAAGCATGTCTGCTCGTAGCGGCGGATTGCTGCAGATGGAGGCAGCACTGTAGCATCCATTGCAGGCGGATCTGCAGCGTAAAATTCACTGTGGATCCGTCCATGTGAATGGGCACTTAGGGTATGTTTACACATACAGGATCTGCTGTATATTTTCTGAAGATGATTTTGCTACCCACTGAAGCTAATCGGTAGTAAAATCAGCTGCACAAAATACGCAGGAAAAATATGCAGCATATCCTGTACATGTCCTGTATCCTGTACAAGGGTTAATGATAAATAAACAAGCAGTGTGTTCACATGTTGTCGCCTCAGTGGGGTCACTTTCCCTCCTCCAGTGTCCACAGGTTACCAGAACAATTTTTTGAAAAATTGAGGCAAAAATGGCGCACTTTTACCGTGTTTTCGAAAAATCGTGGTAAAACTGTGCCATTTTTGCCGCAATTTTTCCCAAAAATTGTTCTTGTAATGTGACCTGTTGGTGACCTGTGGACACTGGAGGAGGGAAAGTGACCCCACTGGGCTGCTATTATACACATGACCCAGCCAGAATATACTGCTGATCAGAGGGGAAAGAGGCAGCGCACAGGGACATCACTCACCCTCACATGAAGCAGCCGCTCTGTGTTCCTTGGAGGCTCTCTGCCCCCGTCCTCTTCCTGTGCTGGGGGCGGAGCCAACAATCAGGTTCCCTTCATCCCTGCACTGCTGTCTGTCTCTGCTAATGATTCGCAGAGCAGGAGCAGTGCAGAGATATTTACATAGAGAAAGACATCACCTGAAAGTAGCGCTTGTCTGACTGGGGATCCGGGACAAGTGTCCTGAATCCTCAGCAGCTGCATCGGGCCCTTTACCCGGCCGGTCAGTCCGCCCCTGGACACCTATACAAATGAATGAGGGGAGATCTGCGGGCGGTCCGGATGACTGGTGCCCACAGTCTGGATCGGGACCGTGGTCTGCCAGTTGAGTGCCCCTGCTTTAGAGTTTTCTATGTGGCATCCATCTTACTATGCTTTTAAAGTCAAGAAAGGATGAATCACGGTACAGAATGACTGAATATGTGCAAGTAGATCAAGGCACACAAATGGGCATTGTCTGTGTACCTGGCTGTCCAGAAATATGTTGCTTATCACTTCTTAGAGTCCCATACACATTAAAAAGCAAACTAAAAACCCTGCATTTGTGCTATTGCCACATCTGTAAATACCCAAATAATAAAATTACTTCATTATTTATCTCGTCATGGTATACACAGAAACAAAAACAACTGAATTGCTGTATAAAAGAAAGCGATCAAATACGGTAGTCATACGTATTCCAAAATGGTACCAACAAAAAATCACCTCGCCTTTTAGGTGACAAACGTCTTATATGCTACCATCCACAGAGCCATATGAGGGTTTGTTTGTTTTTTGGGACCAATTGTACTTTGTTTTGACACATTATATTTTACCATAAAATGTATGGTGAAAGCAAAAAATATTATTTGTTTGGCGAAATTAAAAAAAAAATTTTTTTTTACACAGTGTACCTTTATGGTAAAACAGGCATATTTTTTTTTTCAATAGAAATGCTTAAAATTGCCCTATTCTGACCCCTGTAACTTTTTTAGTTTTTGGTGTAAGAGGCTTTATAAAGACTAATTTTTGCGCCGTGGTCTGCAGTTTTTATCGGTACCATTCTTGTTTTGAATTGGACTTTTTCATAATTTTTTATTCAATTTTTCTGGGATGTAATAATCAGCAATTTTCAACTTTTTCATTTATGCTGTTAAACTACAGGATCAATAATGTTATATATTGAAAGTTTAGACAATTCTACATGTGGGGATACCAAATATGCTATGCACTTTTCTTGAGGAAGGGCCTGTTCCAGGCCTGAAACACATTGATATGTGCAATAAATGAAGTGTTTTTTTTCTGAGCCGGCGCCGCACAGAGACCAGCGCTGCACAAGATCCATTTTTCTATTGTGTTTGTCATTGAATTTCTGGCTGTGCAACCACTGGTTCTTTCCTTTCCTTACCAGTGTAACTTTCTAGTATATTAATTTGAGACACAATGGCCCAGATTTCTCAAAGAATGTCTACGGTAGAGCTATTTTCCCACTTTTATTTTGGTGGTGGGTTTGACTAGCATGCATCTTATTTATCAAGAAGGTGCAGCAGGATGATGAATTTTGCGCAGCTCTGCTGTGATGGGAAAAGCTCTACCACTTTATACACTTTTTCTAGACGCTTGTGAGGGAGGGAAGTAGACACTTTCCCGGGTCCTGAATTTGGCAGGTCAGGTGTTTTTACTTACTTTCACAGAGCTGCCGGGACATTTTTACTTGCATTTTAGAAGCTAAAATCAAATTTGATTGCGGTGTCTAAAGGGTTAAAGTCGGGCATCACTGTCATCGATGATCTCTGGCATTAGAGATGGGTCCTGGTGGCAGATAGTCGCCAGGAACACCGAGCTATAACACGTGCTCAGCTCCTGAGCGCGTGTCCTAGAAGGGGATTGGGACGCTGTCGTCCACAAGAGGTTAAAGGTTGAATTGCGGAAGGTAGGTGCTGGTAGGTGGTGTAGCTTTGTGCCTAAAAAAGTACCTTTGCGCACAAAATAGCGACTTTTGACAAAAGTCGCAAATGACAAATACGTGACCACTGCATGGTCAAAAAGAAAAAGTTCTACGGGTAGGCAAAAAGAGTAAAACTGTCAATATCAAAAGAAGCATAAAAGTATCAAAATAAGCTGCTTGCACCTTAACTGTGCCAAAACATAGATAAAAAAATGCTCTAAAAGCAATGATAAATCTCCCCCAATAAGTGCATGATCAATATGTGGTGAAGAGTTTAGTGTAGATTTTTAGTGCAATCATTTGTAAATAGTTTTTGTTTCTTCTTAACTTGAGGACATATTATTATCCTGTCACTACTAAATAGGTTGACTTCAGTGGGACCATGGATACAAAAATAACTTTTTGTGACATACTGAATATTTTCTAAGACTTTCTTCATAATTCAAACAAAATCCTTATGGGGTTGCCCAGTACGGGGGGTGTTACCCTGTACCCTTGCTGCCATTTCAGGCAGCCTCCCTTCAGTGTCCCCTGGGCCCCCATGTAAATATGTTTATTATGTATTATACTGCGTAATGTGTGAAGAAAATGTTGTCACTTTAAGACTGTTTACCATGTGATTTGTCATGTGATTGTTACCCAGGAGGTATCAGTGACCATGTGACTTAAGGGTGACCAATGGGATCCCCCCCAGAGCCTCCTCCATATAAACCCTGGGTGGAGCCTCTGCACTTCTCTTGCTTCCTGCTGAGGTCCAGTCAAGTCGTGCCTAAGTGTGTGTCCAGAGTCATAGGAGGCCTCAAGTCCAGTCTGCAGCCACAAGCTACAAACCTGCAAGTAAGCCACAGTCACAGTCTTGTCAGTCATCAGTCACAAGTCAAGTCAGTCACAGTCGTCATTTGTCAAGTCAACATGGCCTGCATTAAATTGATCTCATCTACTACAAGTCCCAGCAAGCCCTTAAGATCTCTGAGTCACTGGTCACCTTTTTCATTTTTTCACCTGTCTACCCTCAGTAAAGCTACCGTTATCCGTAACTTGGTGTCGGAGTCATTATTGCCCCCGTGCCTAGCCCAGGATCCAGTGGTATACCTTCGAGTGGTATTGAGGATAAACCTGGCATCACGAATACAAGGGGTTAATGCCATCTGCCCCTAGGGTAATTCCATCTGCCCTTTGCATCACACCCCGCTACCCCACTCACTTGGAAAGTGATCATAAAAGGGTGAGTGTGAAGCCTTATAATAGAATATTAACCCCTTAAGGACCCAGGGTTTTTTTGTTTTTGCATTTTCGTTTTTTCCTCCTTACCTTTAAAAAAATCATAACTCTTTCAATTTTGCACCTAAAAATCCATATGATGGCTTATTCTTTGTGCCACCAATTCTACTTTGTAATTACATCAGTTATTTTACCCAAAAATTTATGCTATTAGCCACGCGTCCTGGCCATTGTTAGAGGCCGGGCCCGACCCGCTATGGCCCCGCGTTATAGAACTGGAGCGGACTCAGGGCATACAGGTAAGCCCTGGGTCCTTAACAGGTTAAAAAGAATGTTCAACCTAGAACACAAATTAGTTTTTCTTTTTTAAATCCTAATAGAATGAAATTCTGGATTAGTTTTAGTACCAATCTAGAAGTTGTAGCTCCTTTTTTCTGACACAGAGCTCCCAATGCCTTCAATATATATGGAGTTACATACAACTTTTATAGTTAGTTTTCATGGGTAAAACCCGCAAGGTTTTTATATAGAAACCGTGGTTGTGTAAATGACGTCAGTCATTTTGCCCAAAAATCTACGGCGAAACGGGAAAAAAAATCATTGTGAGACAAAATTGAAAAAAAAAAACGCTGTTTTGTAAATTTTGGGGGCTTCCGTTTCTACGTAGTAAATTTTTCGGTAAAAATGACACCTTATCTTTATTCTGTAGGTCCATACGATTAAAATGATACCCTACTTATATAGGTTTGATTTTGTCGTACTTCTGAAAAAATTCATAACTACATGCAGGAAAATTAATATGCTTAAAATTGTCATTTCTGATCCCTATAACTTTTTTATTTTTCCGTGTATGGGGCGGTATGAGCGCTCATTTTTTGCGCCGTGATCTGAAGTTTTTAGCGGTACCATTTTTGCATTGATAGGACTTATTAATTGTTCATTTTTTCATGACATAAAAAGTGACAAAAAATGCACTATTTTGGACTTTGGAATTTTTTTGCGCGCACGCCATTGACCATGTGGTTTAATTAACGATATATTTTTATAATTCGGTCATTTCCGCACTCGACGATATCATATATGTTTATTTTTATTTACACTGTGTTTTTTTTTATGGGAAAAGGGGGGGGGGGGTGATTAAAACTTTTTATAAGGTAGGTTTTAAATGATCTTTATTCACTTTTTTCCCACTTTTTTTTGCAGTGTTATAGCTCCCATAGGGACCTACAACACTGCACACACTGATATTTTACATTGATTACTGGTTTCTCATAGGAAACCAGTGATCGATGATTCTGACACTTGACATCTCATGCCTGGATCTCAGGCACTGAGCAGTCATTCGGTGATCGGACAGCGAGGAGGCAGGTAGGGGTCCTCCAGCTGTCCTGTAAACTGTTCGGGATGCCGCGATTTCGCCGTGGCTATCCCGAACAGCTCCCTGAGCTAACCGGCATGCTTTCACTTTAGACGCGGCGTTCAACTTTGAACGCCGCGTGTAAAGGGTTAATAGCGCGTGGCACCGCGATCAATGCCACAGGTCTCGGCCGTTGTTAGAGCCGTGGCCCCACGTTATAGATCTGGAGCGGACTCATGACGTAACGTTACGTCATGGGTCCTTAACAGGTTAAAGGAGTACCCCACTCAACTGGTGCCAGAAAGTTAAACAGATTTGTAAATTACTTTTATTAAAGAATCTTAATCCTTCCAGTGCTTATCAGCTGCTGTATGATCCACAGGAAGTTCTTTTCTTTTTGAATTTCCTTTCTGCCTGACCACAGTGCTCTCTGCTGACACCTCTGTCCATTTTAGGAACTGTCCAGAACAGGATAGGTTTTCTATGGGGATTTTACTCCTACTCTAGACAGTTCCTAAAATGGACAGAGGTGTCAGCAGAGATCACTGTGGTCAGCCAGAAAAGAAATAGAAAAATAAAAGAACTTCCTGTGGATCATACAGCAGCTGATAAGTACTGGAAGGATTAAGATTTTTTAATAGAAGTAATTTACAAATGTGTTTAACTTTCTGGCACCAGTTGATTTAAAATAAATAAATAAATAAATATACATATATATATATATATATTTTTTTTCTGTGGAGTACCCCTTTAAGAATCATGTGATTATACTTTGCTACCATTGTTTGGGTGTTACCTCTGCTTACTCCAGGTGCATATACAGTAGGCCCATTAGAGGTAAAGGACACCTTATGTATTTCTCTCTTTATTTAACAAGAGTGTTTCCCAAGGTCACCATGTACCCCTTACACCCTCAGTGGTTCCTGGCATTTGTGCAGATTTTCATTAAATACACATAAACCATCAAAGGATCAATGCAAAACACAAAATAGTTTGAGGATGTACATGCAAAACATAGGAGTTCCCTCTAAAGTTTATCAGGAAGACTGACTCATGCATTCAAATGCCTTCTTTCATTTGCATTCATACTAATACTTCCTGAAATCTATTATTTGTGTTAATTACTTCCTTGTTTATATTCTGCGGCATTTACCTTTCTACATTTGCTGACAATATTGATGTTGTATTTCTCAATAGAGAATTGTGATGTACCACTTTCCCATCACCTCTCAATACGTAGTGTCCTCTGTTTGTCTGACTGGTGAAGATAGTCTTTGTAGTTTTGTGTGAATTATTGTCATGCCTTATCAGAAACCCCAAATCCTACATAGGAAAACCTGTATTTTATTTACTTGGTCCTAGTATTTAGTCAAACCATACACTAAGTATCAGAACTGCCAAAATGCTGTGGGGTTTGTGAATGGCTACAATGATAAGCAACTAAAATGGCAGTGGAGCAGTGAATCCGCTGAACCTGTGTGGATGATGGCGTGGGCCGTACCAGGGAGTGGAGTCTAAGGTGCCGCTGGTTTTAACAGGAGCCTGCCACAAAGCGCGATAGAATTGCTGCGGCAGAAGGCACCAAGGTCACTACCCCTGGTACGACTCGTCAGCACAGGCTGATGAGGTGTTACGTGGCACAGGTAAGATGAGGCAAACTCGTAGTCTGGACAGGCAAGGGATCAGGACAGGCGGGACAGAAGTGTGGTCAGGAATAAAGCTAGGAGGTCATAGGGCATGCAGCACAGGAGCAAGGTCAGATCACAGAGCAAGAGGTCAAGAACACTGTTAGACAACACACAACTGGAATGCTTTCTCTAGGGCTAGTGAGCACAAAGATCCATCAAGGACTGGAAGGAAGTGTGGGGTTAAATAGACACAGGATCAGACAAGCACCAATCAATGGTGCGCTGGCCCTTTAAATCTGAGGAAGCCGGCACACGCATGCCCTAGGAGGCGGGGGTGCATGGGCCGACAGCAGGGAACAGTGGAGGGGGCAGAGATGCAGAGAGTAGAGTGAGAGCCCGGCATTTGCATGTGGGCGCGTCCCGCAATGCGACCAGCGGCAGAAGCAGCACTGGAGGATGGAACCAGAATGCGCTCGCAGCCAGCACGTATGGCTGCAGCGCTACTTGTGACAGCCACATGAGCCTTTATTAGCCAAAGCCTATATTCTTGCAAAATACACTGTTAAAACATTAATAACGTCACACCTACTTATGCAACACTTCTAGGTCTACAGGCTGTATAGATAAGATCAGTTTGACGCTTATAATTCCTGTAGTGGTACACGTGAGTACACTTTGTATATTTCCTAACATGTTTATTAATCTTGCTTTATTTCATTTATTACCAGGGGCGTTGCTAAACTCCGAAAACACCTTAGACTCGTTGAGGAACTAGCTGACACTATGCAATGGCCAAATAATACCACAATGACTGAATAACACCTCCACACAATGACTAAATATTATTTCCAAATAATGATGATAGATGTTTCCAGCCCACTAGTCAACTTGTTTTCCAGTTTGCTTAGTTGTCACAAACATAAGGATCCTGTTCATTTCTATGGGACAATCTAATGCTGACATGCATACGTTTGCAGTTAATAAAAAAGTACTATAAAAAAGCTAGTGTTGACAACGAATGGAAGTGTTTCCCAATCAGTGGGCCTCCAGCTGTTACAAAACTACAACTTCCAGCATGCCCGGACAGCCATTGGCTGCCTGTGTCCAGCTTTCATCTAAAAGATAAATAATCCAGTACAGTAATTGCATGATAGCATTGATGGTGGTACATTGCCTGGATATTCATATTTACATTCAGGGAGATTTATCAAAACCTGTGTAGAGAAAAAGTGGTGAAGTTGCCCACAGCAACCAATCAGATCGCTTCTTTCATTTTTAAAAAGGCATCTGAAAAATGAAAGAAGCAATCTGATTGGTTGCTATTGGGATCTGCTCCACTCTTCCTCTACACAGGTTTTGATAAATCTCCCCTATCGTCTTTAATTTAACAGCAGTGGCGGATTATACTTCCTAGTTTTTAAAGGGGTACTCAGCCCCTAGGCATAGGAGGGGATAAAGTGTCTGATGATCTGCCCGGAACCCTAGCGTTCTAAACATTCATGTTCAGAACACCAGTTTTGGTCAGCCTTGGTTGTGACGTTGTGCCCTGCCCCCTCCATTTATATCTATAGGGCCATGGCCTCCCAAAACCAGCATTCTGAACAAAAATGCTGGAGATCGTGAGGTGCCCCAGCAGCCAGACCCCCTGCGATAAGACATCTTATCCCCTATTCTTTGGGATAGGAGATAAGATGTCTAGGGGCAGACTATCCCTTTAAAGGGGTACTCCAGTAGAATTTTTTTTTTCTCAAAATAACTGGTGCCATATCATTATCAGCTGCTGTATACTACAGAGGAGGTTCTTTTCTTTTTGAATTTCTTCTCTGTCTGACCACAGTGCTTTCTGCTGACACCTCTGTCCATTTCAGGAACTGTCCGGAGCCGCATAGGTTTGCTATGGGGATTTTTTTTTTTGAGAGTTCCTGTCATAGACAGAGGTGTCAGCAGAGAGCACTCTGGTCAGACAGAGAAGAAACTCAAAAATAAGGGAACTCCCTCTGTAGTATACAGCAGCTGATAGGTACTGGAAGTATTACATTTTTTAATAGAAGTCATTTACAAATCTATTTAACTTACTGGCACCAGTTGAAAAAAATTTTTTTTTTCCACTGGAGTACCCCTTTAATTCCTTAAGGACAGGACACATTGTAGTTTTTGCACTTTAGTTTTTTAATCTTCACCCTTTAATAGCCATACCTCTCTTATTTTTTAATCTCCACACCCATATGAGGGCTTGTTTTTTTGTGGGGCCAATTGTGCTTTGTAATGACACCTTTTATTGTTCCATAACATACTTCGAAACAAAAAAATAATAATTTTCTGTGATATGACATGATAAAAAAATCGCAAGTCTGGCATTTTTACAAATTTTTTTTTACATTGACTCTATTTACCATATGGGAGAAATAATGTTATATTTTAATTATTTGAACAATTATGCACTGAAGTTTCTTTGTATGTACCACTGAGGAAGGGGTCAGGACACCATCCATAGATACCCCGAAACGCGTTTGGTATTGCTACAAGTTCATATTAGATGCGGTTCACCTGCGGTTTTGGTTCACTTGCGGTTTTATTTTGCTATATAGAGGGATCATATTGGAATGATTGTCCGTCTGTGTCTATTATGTCCGGGACATTGAGGATTCAAGGACTATAACTTTCATTATTAGAAGGACTACTACTACCAGCAGACCTGTTTGCGATCCATCAGCAGCCAACTGTGATTTTGTTATCCAGCGTCAATTACTGGACTCAACAACCACGTCCTCCAGGCCACTCTGCAACCTCCCATCCGAAGCCAGGGTGAATTCCAACTTGCGGGACATACCGGGATCGATTGCATTTGAGGTCAGCTGACCTGCAATCAGCTGACCGATTACATCACATGCCGCTGCCTCTACACGCCGCTTTCATCGGGCGGTATCCATCTTCACGCCGAAGTGAGCATGTTACCATCTGCAGGCAACGGTACTAGACTGTTAGAAGAGGCTTGACTCCATTACTGGTTGTCGCCACCTCCAGTCGAAAAGTCACCATCTCGAGACCCTGTGAACATCTGAGCAAAGGGCGGTGAGTGGCACAGTGTGCCCGGTTTTCCTTCAAACAGGATATACATCGAGACACTCAATTTAAAGATCCAGTGTCTGCTGATAATAATATTGTTGTATCAAATTTGGACATATCATTTATCCACAGGATTGGAAACATTAGGAATTAATTGGATTCTACATTTTATTATATATTTTTTCAGGACTTTATTTTTACAGGCTATTCCACTACAGGACTTTATTTATTTTTTGGCAATATTATTATTATTTACAATTTACATAAGGGTGAACCGCAGTAATATATCAGATCACCATTTCTATAAAGAATTGTACTAACATATTCTCTTAAGTGAGCCTATTTACCGCAAGGGCCCTGCGGAGGCGTAACTTTAAGAGAAAATTTTTATTAACATTTATTACTGTATATTAAATAGTATATTAATTATAACTGGCTTCATTATTTATACCAGATATCCATCACAAACTCACAGATGTGGGTGAGACACTGAGGACTGACCTCTTTGTTTCTAGATTTTTTCCATTATATTCCTTGAGTGAAGGAATCCAGTTAACCTCGTGTCCCTTTAGTGTGAGCTCCACATACTCTCTTTTTTATCATATTCTAAGAATCAATGAGAACATGAAATAACAGCTTGTTCTTTGTATAGATAAATAACTGCACTAGCACAGAGGTCCCAGTGAATGTTTTATTCTGAGGTACTATTAACCCCTTAATGACCAAGCCCATTTTCACCTCAAGGACCAGGCCAATTTTATTTTTGCGTTTTCGTTTTTTCCTCCTCGCCTTCTAAAATCCATAACTCCTTTATATTTCCATGTAGAGACCCATATAAGGGCTTGTTTTTTGCGTGATCAATTGTACTTTGTAATGAAACCTGTCATTTTACCATAAAATGTATGGCGAACCCCCCAAACAAATTTTTTAGGGAGGAAATTTAAATGAAAACCAAAATTTTGCACATTTTGGAGGGGTTTGTTTTCACACTGTACACTTTACAGTAAAAATGATAGGTGTTCTTCATTCTGTGGGTCAATACGATTAAAATGATACCCATGACTAGATACTTTTATATTTTTGTACCGCTTAAAAAAAATCTAAAACTTTTTGTACAAAATCAGTAATCTAAAATCGCCATATTTTGACCACCTATTACTTTTTCATTTTTCCGTATATAGGTCGGTATGAGGGCTCATTTTTTTGCGCCATCATCTGCACTTTTTTTATATACCACATTTGCATATATAAAACTTTTAGATCATTTTTTATTAATTTTTTTAATAAAATGTGACAAAAAAAGCAGCATTTGTGGATTTTTAAATTTTTTATGTTTACGCCATTCCCTGTATGGGATCATTAGCATTAGATTTTGATAGTTCGGACATTTACGCACGCGGCAATACCAAATATGTTTATTAAAAAAAATATTTACACTTATTGGGGGTAAAATGGAAAAAACTGACAATTTTTATTGGGGGAGGGGATTTTTCACTTTTTTTTTTACTTTTTATTTTTACATATTTCAACTTTTTTTTTTACACTTTTTATGTCCCCATAGGGGACTATCTATAGCAATCATTTGATTGCTAATACTTTGCAGTGCTTTGTATAGGACACAGCACTGCTCAGTATTATCGGTGATCTTCTGCTCTGGTCTGCTCGATCATAGACCAGAGCAGAAGACCCCGGGAGCCAGCCGGAGCCAGGTGAGGGGACCTCCGGCTGTCATGCTGGATGATCGGATCCCCGCGGCAGCGCTGCGGGCGATCCGATCATCCAATCAAAATGCTGCAATGCCGCAGATGCCGTGATCTGTATTGATCACGGCATCGGAGGGGTTAATGGCGGACATCCGCGCGATTACGGATGTCGGCCATTACCGGCGGGTCCCCGGCTGCTGATAGCAGCCGGAACCTGCCGTGTATGACGCGAGCACCCTTCCGATGCTCGCGGTCATACACAGGACGAAAATGTACGTCCTGGTGCGGGAAGTCCCGCCAAACCAGGACGTACATTTACGTCCGTGGTCGTTAAGGGGTTAAAGATGTTAAAGATCCACAAGGATATCTTCTAAACTAGTAAAATCTTCAGCAGTTACAATATATCATAACTCATTATCTAGCGTATAGTAAAAAAAAAAAGTTTTATTGAACTGTATGCAATATCACCTTTGTCTACAGTCAGGTTTATTATCTATTTCTGACTCCCACACATATACTGTTATAGTGGGAATAAAAATAAACCAATAGGGGTCAATTTGCCATATTTGTAGGGGTTACAAGTGTTACTTTTGACTTCATCAGAAGCCCTCTAGCAGTGGATTACAGCTGTCTGGGTATAATGTTAAAGGGGTACTCCATTACCTGAAAACCCCATGTAGATAGGGGATAAGTTTCAATGTACTGAAGTACCCCTTTAATTACCACAACCCTGTTCACATTAACCTTTCCATGAAATGTAAGTCATATGTTAGTGTGGAGGATCTGTGTTTGGACAACCTTCCTATTATCTTTGTAATTAGTGATGCACAGTATAGGGATTCTTAAAGTGTATCTGTCATTACAGAATATGAATAGGTATATATAATAAATTATATAAAACCAGTCCTCAAGGATAGTGAAATAAAAAGAGATAAAAAAGGAGATAAAATGAACGAGAAAAAAGGTGATGTGGAACCAAATAAATGTAAAATCAATAAGTTAAATGTCATAAAATAGATACTGAATAAATAATGATGGTAAATGAAAGTAAATGAATAATATAATGATAATAAAAGACCTGAATCAAGGATAATGCAGTAAAATAATACAATATAACATTTATTCACAAGATAATTGCTTACATCTGGGCAGGGCCCTTGCACCAGATGTTAATAAGATATTGATATTAAAATAGATGTAATATTAAAAAGTCATTTATAAAGCAACCACCTAAAATAGGGCTAAAAAATGTGGAAATGTCCAAAAATAAAGTGGTCCAGTAATATAGTTCAGAAATAAAGTGGTCCGGTAATATAGTTCAGAAATGATATAATGGAGCAGTTCAGGGAGCGATATGCAGATAATGTAGGTTTGATAATATTAGGTACTACCTGTTTGCCGATTTGAGTGGTATCACTTACTGGCGAAGTGCAGCCGGCATCCTCAGGAGTAGCAGTCTCGCGGTGAGGGTTTCTGTTGGTGCTGGCACGGCGTGGTGGCCGGCCTTTGTGATCTATGGTGATCCCAGTAAAGTGGATTGGATGGGTCCGGCAGAGACAGGTTGGCACGGGATAGCGTCCGGCCACAAGTGGAGTATCGTGGATGAAGAGGTGATTGCTGACCCTGGCGTCTTCGTGTCCTAAGGAGAGATGATCGTGTGTGCGGTCCACAGAGGTCCCAGAATAAAGGGTCTGCAGTGCTGCCAAAGCCGAGGTGGGCTTTAACCCCTTAAGGACGCAGGGTTTTTCCGTTTTTATATTTTCATTTTTTCCTCATCACCTTCTAAAAATCATAACGCTTTTAATTTTGCACATAAAATTCCATATTATGGCTTATTTTTGGCATCACCAATTCTACTTTGCAGTGACATTAGTCATTTTACCAAAAAATCCACAGCGAAACAGAAAAAAAATTAATTGTGCGACAAAATTGAAGAAAAAATTACATTTGGTAAATTTTGAGGGCTTCCGTTTCTGCGCAGTGCATTTTCCGGTAAAAATAACACCTTATCTTTATTCTGTAGGTCCATGTGGTTAAAATGATACCCTACGTATATAGGTTGGATATTGTCGTACTTCAGAAAAAAATCATAACTACATGCAGGAAAATGTATACGTAAAAGATTCTCATTTTCTAACCACTATAACTTTTTTTGTTTTCGCGTACGGGCCGGTATGAGGACAAATTTTTTGCGCCGTGTTCTGATTTTTTTATCGGTACAATTTTTGTATTGATCGGACTTTTTGATCGCTTTTTATTCATTTTTTCATGATGTAAAAAGTGACCAAAAATACGCTATTTTGGACTTTGGAATTTTTTTGCGCGTACGCCATTTAATTAACAATATATTTTTATAGTTTAGACATTTCCGCACGCGGCAATACCACATATCTTTATTTTTATTTACACAGTTTTTCTTTTATGGGAAAAGGGGACTGATTAAAACTTTTATTAGGGAAGGGGTTAAATGACCTTTGTTAACTTTTTTTTTTTTTTTTGCAGTGTTATAGCTCCCATAGGGGCTATAACACTGAACACACTGATCTTTTACACTGATCCCTGCAAAGCCATAGCTTTGTATGGATCAGCGAGATAGGGGCTCAATTGCTCAAGCCTGTAGCTCAGGCTTGGAGCAATTAAACGCCGATCGGATGCGACTGAGCAAGGTAAGTGGGTCTCCGCTCACGTCCTTGCTGATCGGGACATCGCGATTTCAAGACGACTGTCTTATTCTTCAGTAGCCATAGATAATGAGTATCCTCATTACACTGAAGAATAAGACAGTCGTCTTGAAACGCGTATAGCCTTGGTCTTATACCCATTACCTACGGCAACCACCTTATACTACTTTTAAAGCCCACCTCGGCTTTGGCAGCGCTGCAGACCCCTTATTCTGGAACCTCTGAGGACCGCATGCACGATCCTCTCTCCTTAGGACACGAAGACGCTAGGGTCAGCGATCACCTATTCATCCATGATACTCCTCTTGTGGGCGGACGCTATCCCGTGCAAACCTGTCTCTGCTGGACCCATCCAATCCACTTTACTGGGATCACCATCGATCACAAAGGCCGGCCACCATGCCGTGCCAGCACCGACAGAAACCCCCACCGCGAGACTGCTACTCCTGAGGTAGCCGGCTGCTACCTAATATTATCAAACCTACATTATCTGCATATCGCTCCCTGAACTGCTCCATTATATCATTTCTGAACCATATTACCGGACCACTTTATTTCTGAACTTTATTTCTGGGAGAGACTTGTCAATCATGCCGAGCTGGATGGGGAGAAGTTGAGAGGCGTTACCTGATGGACAGTTCTCTCTAAGCCACATAGTTTTAAAACTGTTTTCAGAACTTATGTAATATGGAAGTCTGTTGGTATTTCATGCTGGCATGGTTAGGCTAGGATGAATCTGCTGATAGGTAGGACAGATATGCCTCTGGCTTGCCAATAGGCACTGGCCCTGATTATATATTAGAGGATTAATGGTCCAGATTTATAAATCTGCTTGAAACCTAACCTGTCTGGGTTTGCCCATAACAACCAATCACTGCTCAGCTTTCATATCTTAACGAGCTCTGTTAAAGTGAAAGCTGAGCTGTAATTGGTTGTTAAGGGCAAAACCAGACAGTTTTGTTTTTTTAAATAAATCAGTAATATGGATTCAGTCCTCAGCACACCCCTATAAAAAATATAGTATTGGGTGGGTGTCTGTGTTGCCCAAAGAAAAAAGAAGAATTTAGTACATATATATTTATTCCACAATAAAATATATTAAAATAAATTTATAACAAACTTAAAGCGTTTCCCGCAGGGCCCTACGGTAGCGCAATGTAATATTAAAATTCCAATGAATATGAACAGATCAGTATGACATTACAGAGCGGTATTCCCATAAATAAGACTACTGCTAGAATTGTAACATAGATTGACACACTCCTTAGTTTCAAGTTCTGTATATGATAGTGTGTCAAGAAAGTAACAACTGTAAAGAAATACAATATATATCCTGTAAGAAAAAATGTCCTATGATGTCCTATGAATAATGGCAGTTTTAGGAATGGGATTGTTCCTGTAGAAAGAAATTTGCAAATGTCCTGGAGAAAAGTAGTGCAATATAACCTATAGAAATGAGTAGAAAGTTCTATAATAAGTTCCAGTTTGTATAAGCCATTTTGATCGGCAATTTATAGGTGGTACTGACACCAGTTTATTAGTACCGGTTGGTCTACTCCATACTGGCAATACCTGTGTAAAGAAATATATAGTTTTGGCACTGTTGTACCACTCACTGCACTGCTGACGGGACAGATGGATGGTAGTCAGATGTGCTCCAGCCGGGGCGGCGTGGTGTTAGTACAGTATGCAGCCACTCTTTGCCGGTGAGCTCGGACTTAGCATCTGACGTCAGAGTCAGCTGACGGCAAGTCAGCTGACCAGGTACGGGAGCCGGGTTTCTGCTTAATGGCGTAGTCCGCGCTGGATTGTAGATTGAGCGCTGGATGCCGAAGGTGCAGATAGATGCAGGTATTCAGTGGCGTGTTGGTAAAGTAGAACTCCAACCGTTTTGAGGCAATGTTCCCACAATGGAAGGTTATATACCAATCTTAGCTGGTTAGCAGCGGTATACAGATTCGGGAAGTGAATAGGTAGCACTATGGTAGTTTCTCCAGGTGCAATAATCCAAAAAACGCTTAAAAGCCGCAACTGTAGTGTAGACTGACACCAATGTACAAAGTCTCAAATTCAGTCAACAAACGCGTTTTGGGGTGTCAAAGCACAAATATAAACCCCTTCTTCAGTGGTGTATAAAAAACTGGACTGAGGGTCTATTTTTATACCCTTACTAGGGTCACACCCACTGTCCAAACTAGGATAGATACAAATTGTGGCATGGATCTTCTCCAAGATTTTACTAAACCATGTACTGGATTTTTTATTATTATATTCCTTAATGTGATGGTGGATTAAAAATAAAAATAAACAATAAACTTATGTTCCACATGGGAAAGGTACTAAAATGGGTATGTGCATAAATAGAGCTTATATTGTGTGTTTGTGAGGTAACTAAACTAAAAGTGCTAATAAAAAATTATATAAATAAAAATAAAAACGAAAATAAAAATAAGAATAAAAAAATATATATATATAAAATAAAAATAAAAATAAGTAAAAATAAAAATAAAATAAAATAAAATAGAGATAAAAAATAAATAAATAGAAAATAAATTAAAAGAAAAATAATAAAGGTAAAAATTAAAAATACAATAAAAATTGAATTAAACATATATAAAAATGTGTAGTGAATGTAAATATATCTGAATTATCTGAAATAATGTATACAAATGAACATACAACATATCTCCTTTTTGCAAAAGCTCCCCCCCCATAGGAATCTGAATAGCTCCATATTTGAATTGAGGCCCTTTGGCTCCAGGCATTCAAACTCAAATATTTTTTGGCTTTCCATCCTCGACATTTTTATGAGAAAGCTGCCCCCTCTCCAATCTTTTCTCACTACCTGTACCCCTACATACGACAAACTTTTTGGGTCTCTATTATGATATTGTGCAAAGTGATGTGATAGTGGATGTTTCGGGCATCCTCTTTTGATGTTATATATGTGCTCAGCTATGCGTACCTTTAAAGCCCTTTTAGTTCTGCCCACATATTGCTTGTGGCAACCACACTCTAAGAGGTATAGGACCCCCCTTAGTTGAACACGTGATTAAATCAGGAATCCTCCATCTGTAAGAATTTACAGTGGAGTTGACCTCCTGAATTGTTCTTGGTCCTTCCGTGGTGTGGCAGTTGGAACAACTGCCCCACCGGAAGAAGCCTTGGGTGAACATCCAGGTTTGGGATTTCTTGCTCTCACTTGGTTTCTTAATAGATGGGGCTATAGTTAATCCCAGATTTGTTGCTTTTTTTTTTAATAAACTATTTGAGGCCTAGGGGGAAGCAGATCACCTATTGTTTTGTCCTTACGTGCTAAGTGCCAATGTTTGAAAATTATCTGTTCAACGTTTTTGTGGTTGGTGTTAAATGGGAGAATTAACTTGGGTTGTTGATCACTAATCTCCTGATCTCTTTCTTTTGATATAAAAAAGGATGTCCTATCTATGTCCCTGACTTGATTCAGAGATCTCTCCAGTATTTGTGCAGGATATTGTTTCTCCAGAAATTGAGTAGTTAAGGTTAAAGTTTCTTCCTGAAAATGAACGTCTGAGGTACAGTTGCACTTCAATCATCTGTATTGTCACCTTGGTAGGTGACAACTGTTATACTGAATATAACTAATACGGGCTGTGGGTTTGATAAATGTTTTGCACCGTAATTTAGAATCCAAAGGGAAAATTTCCAAATCTAGAAATTCTATTTTCTCCTTGCTAATTGTAGAAGTAAATATAAAATTTTGGTTGTTGGCATTCAGACCGACAATGAAATATTCCAGCTCACCCTGGGCACCTTTCCAAATTAAAATGATATTGTTGATATAATGTCTCTAGAACACCAGGTTCCGGCCGAGTATAGGGGTGATGGTATCCTGTTCCCGGCTGGAGCACATCTGACTACCATCCATCTGTCCCGTCAGCGGTGCGGTGAGTGGCACAACAGTGCCAAAACTATATATTTCTTTACACAGGTATTGCCAGTATGGAGTAGACCAACCGGTACTAATAAACTGGTGTCAGTACCACCTATAAATTGCCGATCTAAACGGCTTATACAAACTGGAACTTATTGTAGGACTTTCTACTCATTTCTATAGGTTATATTGCACTACTTTTCTCCAGGACATTTGCAAATTTCTTTCTACAGGAACAATCCCATTCCTAAGACTGCCATTATTCATAGGAAATCCTTTTTTCTTACAGGATATATATTGTATTTCTTTACAGGTGTTACTTTCTTGACACACTATCATATACAGAACTTGAAACTAAGGAGTGTGTCAATCTATGTTACAATTCTAGCAGTAGTCTTATTTATGGGAATACCGCTCTGTAATGTCATACTGATCTGTTCATATCCATTGGAATTTTAATATTACATTGCGCTACCGTAGGGCCCTGCGGGAAACGCTTTAAGTTTGTTATAAATTTATTTTAATATATTTTATTGTGGAATAAATATATATGTACTAAACTCTTCTTTTTCATTGGGTAACACAGACACCCACCCAATACTATATTTTTTATAGGGGTGTGCTGAGGACTGAATCCATATTACTGATTTATTTAGCAATTTTTTGTTCTCATAGGGTGAGAACTTTCAGTTAACCTCGCACTCCCAACTCTGTGAGCTGCACAACATCTAAATACAGTTTTGTTTTTTAGTTTAAGGCAAATTGATACATTTGGGCAATTATGTTCAAACAGAAATAAAAACACTGAAATCTGATCTATAGGAGAGCATTTTGATAAAAAAAAAAAGTCTGATCAGCTGACGTATATTTTAAATAAATGAATACAAACTAGGAATGGGATAGTAAAACATAGAAACGCCTATAAACCATACAGACCTGCTCGCAGCCATGAGTTTGTGATAGTAATCCACAGGGGACCAGATGTGGTATAAATGATGCGGATTTTACATACAGAATTTCTATGCAGAGAATTTGTATCACTTACAGCACTGCACCTTGCAGAAAAAAAATCTCACCAACAATATGGATTATTGTGTTTTTTTCACCCATTGATTTTAATGGGGAAATCCAAGTCCGGAGTTGTTGTGGTTTTTGCAGTTTATCTTTGGACTCTATGGACTTGTTCCTGTACGGTACCCAGTACTGTGTACATTGTCACTTACTTACCAAGCTGGATGTGAGTGTACACTTTCTGTACTTATCAGTGATGCATACAGTGTTGTATGCATTGCTGTTAACTGTACATTCCCCAGGCCTGGTGTAAGAGCACAGCATTTCCCTCTTGGACCCAGGCAGCACAATGTCTTGGGCCGGCCCAGGCCAGGATGACTTCCTAGGCGATGGTTAGTGAGTGGCAATGCGGTCAAGCCTCAAAGCTTATTCCCTACAAAGTCCCAACCAACCTGTGAGGAGCCTAAAGTCCGGTCCTCTTGTATAGACTGTTTGCTGATTTCATCCTGCATAAAATCTGCAGTAAAGTTATTTCCCGTTTATTACAATTCCGGTTGTGGGCAATCCTTTATTCCTCCCTATCGTTCCTGGGACGGGTGGCGGTAGGATATATATATGAAGAGGAACCCGCACCCTGGCGTCACGACAGTTGAGGGTTAATGCTACACCCTTTTATCACTGCACAGCTACACCCTATCCACCATACACCCCCCAAGCTACCACACTACTATACAGGGGCAGACAGATTCCACAAAAATTAGCACAACTTAGTGGAAAAACTTTGCACTAGATTTGCACTTTCTTCCACATGTTGAGGGTCATGAAAAAATGCATTGTGTTTTTTTATTTTGAAGAGGACCTTGCATGTGCTTTCAATCCAAATCCCAGTAGTACAGTAATACGGTTATGGACAGCGCAGCTGTGAAACTTTTTAGAAACCACACTGCCAATGGGCACTACAAAATTGCTGCAATATGTGGTAAATGTGGTAAAGCTTTTCCCTTGACCTCCAAAAATGTATAAAACCACAGGTGTGTGAAAATAACCATTTTTTAATAAATGACATAAAAGGAATCAGGAAGGGAAGGCAAGTCACAGGATTTTGACAGCATGCTTTCTTTGCAAAGAGCCTGTGTCCTGTCAAACAATTTATCAAAAAACAAATAGGGCACATGGGTCTTCACTTAATGGCCTATCTGTTATAGGAGGCAGGAGAAACTTCTACCCTGTTGTTGAGTCACATGGTGTTACTGAGGCACAGGATTGTCCTAGCTGGGAAATGCTTCTACAACTTCTCCTTTTCCTTAAAGGGGTACTCCGGCCCTGAGACATCTTATCCCCATCTAAAGAATAGGGTATAAGATGTCTCACCATGGGGGCCCCGCTGCTGGGGACCCCCGCAATCTTGTATTCGCCACCCACCTGTTTGAGCTGCATGCCGTGGTGCCAGCTTACAACCAGCTGGGTGGCAACCACGGGGCCGGAGTATCGTGACGTCACGACTCCGCCCCCGTGTGACATCAACCCCTGCTATGCAAGTCTATGGGAGGGGGGGTGACGGCCGTCACGCCCCCTCATATAGACTTACATAGCGGGGGCAGGGGTGATGTCACACGGGGCAGAGTCGTGACATCACGATACTCCGGCCCCGTGGTCGCCACCCGGCTGTTTGTGAGCTGGCACCGCGGCATGCAGCTCAAACAGGTGGGTGGCGAATACAAGATCGCAGGGGTCCCCAGCGGCGGAACCCCCGCGGTGAGACATAGAATAGAAAAACAGAGCAGATTTCTTTCAAAAATAGCACCACATCTGTCCTCAGGTTGTGCGTGGTATTACAACTTGACTCCTTTAACTCCAATGGAATTGAATTGCAATACCACATAATACTGGATATCCCCTTTAAAGTTATTTCTGTTTTTCCCCCGCCAGGTATTATTTCAGGTCATCTTTATTCTAGATAGTACCAGAATTAGTGCTCATATACATTACTTATACTGCAGGTCAATGAATATTCAGCTTTGACAATAATATTGTCTTGACCTTATGCACTGAATTTATAAAATGTAAAGGGCGATGTCCTTATTCTTAGAATAATGCCCCACGTGATAACTGACTGACAAAAATATTATGGTACAATCCTATATAAACCGACCTTGACCCCTGGAGGTGAACGCTGGTGTTTTCAGTGCTTAAATAATCAGAGGGAATCCCTATGTGCCTAAGGGGACTGTCACTAGTTTTATGCTGCCAGAGTACAAGTTTGTCCTCTTTAGTGCTACTGTGTTTAAGAGAAATAATACCTTATAGAGTGGATTGTATCTAGTGCACTGTGCTGGTTAAGGGGAGATGTGTCTGATGGACGCCTCCATCCCCTGCAAGTGGAAACGATGAGTAAACCCAGAGAGATTTCTTTAGAAATTCATTAGTAGTTTTATTTTTAAACATTACTGGATGTGCTGGGCGGCTCAGTCACCAAATGACATGGCCCAGATACAGCAGCATGATGCTAGTTGCAGGCTCTTTGATCTGTGTTGTTATAATCTAAAATTACGTGTTAACTGTATAACTAAATGTGTTATAAACATTATAACTTTGTTTCTATAGTAGGCATTTTTAGGATTGCTTATACCCCCTTATCTGTGGGAAGCCACAATAATGTCATTGTGACCTCTCTGTGGGTAATTTACATTGGGTTTCCCTTTATTTTCTGCATGAAATAATGCGGTGTCCCAGTACCGTATTGCATACCGTACCTTGTATGGTGGTCCCCAAAGTCAGAGTTACTATGTTCAGGTAGGGTCTCCCAGGTGGGACAGCCCCTAGTCGCCTCCTACTTCTCAAATTTTATAGTGTTTATGTGTACATATTTAATAGTGTGAATATTTAATATAGTGTTTATTAGAGTGTTTACCTTGATAGCGTCGCAGGACCTTCGGTCATGTGACCATGTTGATTCCTCTATGGTATGTTGGAGGACCTTTGGAGGTCCTTGGGTCCCATGTTTACCCATAACTCTATGTAAAGATGATTGACAGAAGTATTGGACCAATTAGCTCTAGTCCAGCCCCTGCCCATATAAGGGAGCTGTAGCCAATGATCGCTCTCTTGGGTTGCTGCTCTCATGAATGCCGGACTAGCAGGACGGATCTGCACAACTTTCAAAGACAAGCTCGGCCAGAAAACGTGCTGGCTTCAGCCTAAATTAAACTGTGAATCCTAAACTAAATCCCCACTAAAGCTGGCGTGACTACTGGACCAAAACTAAATCCCCCTAAATCCAGTGGAAGAGCGCATATCAGTCTACGGACTCTAAAACGATTAAGGTCCCAACCACTGTCAATCTCTAAGAGACTTTGCATGTATAGAGAGTCTTCCGGTTATGAAGCTTGCATAAAATATTCAGAAAAGTTCCGACTGTTTTCAGCAAACTCTCCAGTTGCGGACATTCAATTATTCTATACCTCCCTATCACTCTTGGGAAGGGTGGCGGTAGGACAAGCATTACAGAGGAGCCCCCACCCTGGAGTCACAAATACAAAGGGTTAAACAAGCACCCTTTAGTAACCGCACAGCTACATCCCATATAAGTACTCCCCCAGGGCTATCACATAGCTTTTTGGCGTCCTACGAATAGGATACGGGTGTGTGCCTACAGCTGTTGCCACCAATTAAAGTGTACTCCCCCTATGTAAAAGACTTTATTAATGTGTTACAAAGCACCATCTAAGTGTACGGAATCGTGTGCATGGTGCCGCGTGCAGAGAGAACACGCGAAAAGTAAGGGGGGGGGGGAGACGAAAATGTATTGGCTGCAGAAATGTGTAAAGTGAGAAGTGAATGTATGCTACGATCCTCTGGTCCGGTCAGCGATGCAAGAGTTAACTTGCTGCCGGAAAATCGCGTGAAGAAAGCCCGCGCTGCGGGCAGTAAATGTGTCACAGCCAAAAGGGAACTTAAATTCACTGCTGTTATTTCCAGGGGGGACCGGAAGTCGGGGCTGCATCGATGACGTCCTTCCGGCCGGCAGCCATTTTGGAGAAGCCCATTATAAAAGGATCCCTGCACAGCGACCTCTTCAGTCTGCACAAGGAAAAGACGGAGAGTGCAGACATGGCGGAGAGCAGTGGTCCACGTGGCGTGAGCACCAAGATGGCACCGGAGCAAAGGAAAGTTGCGGCGGTTGCAGCCCAACTGTTCCACAACCTTGCCGACCGTCTGCAGCAGTTATCGTTGGATGAAGAGGGGGCCTGCAATCTTCCCCATTGCCCGACGATGATGATGACTGGCTGGATACCTCTCCAGGGGAAACCGCTGGGACACCTGGAGCATCTTCACTGGTGAGACTGTCCCCTCACCATCGGACATGGGGTTCATGGGCTGAGATCCCGATGGAGGAGTCTTCTGTAAGTACACCATCAGAAGCTGCATTCTCTTCCTCCACCAGCCCTGAGCCAGAAATACCACTGTCTGCCTTGCCGAGTGCATGACCGTGCTTGCCAAGATTGCCCAAATGGACCTTTGGGGATGAACTCGAAATGATCCAGTACATGCATGATGTTCTCCAAACCCTGCCTGGTAAGTTCCTTCCACCGGTCCCTAAGGCACAGAGGGAAAGGACCCGTCAGGAAGCCAAACTGGCTGAAGTGATGGCAAAGTTAAAGGCCCGACATCGTGAACTTTATGCAGCAAAGCATGTTCATCTGCCTCATGAGGAGAAGATCCGTTCCCAAGAAAACACCAAAGAAATGGAGGCACTCTATATTTGCATGTGGGATTATCTCCGAGAAGGGGAGAAGCCCTTGGAATGTTGCAGAGCAACAGTGGCCAAGTTCAATAAGGTCAGAGGTTACGGTACCCTCATTGATTGCCACACCGGCTTTACCATCCTCGTAAACCGTCGAGCTGTCCAGAGGCCATACATCAATAAAGAGTTCCATTCCCTGGAGGTGGGTGAGGTAATGGAATACACACCTGTCCAGAGCCTGCGAGGAGAGTTGGCTGCCGCAGACACCAGACCAGCAGCTCCAACCCAGCTTCCTTTCAAGTATTTTCCATCTATTGATTGGGAGGCGGACCCCTTCCAGCTGAGGCCGAAATGACCTGCTCCTGATGCCTCCAACTGCCAGCCTGAGGAGGAGTTTCTACAGCAGCAGCCACTTACTTCTGTTTCCTACCAAGGAGGTTTGGCCTAAACAGCGGGCACCAACCACATTACCTAGGCTTACTCCTGGCAAGGAGGTTTGGCCTGCCCACCAGGTAACAACGAAAGTGCTGCGGCCCACTCCCGACGAGGAGGTGGGACCGAGTCAACCAGCACCAACTATTAATCTTAACCCTACAGTGTCCCACTCTACCCTCACTAATGTGGTGTGGGAAAGCCACATCAATTCTTTGCCTGTTTCTGATGTTGGGAGGGGTAGAGGTTCCAGAAGAGGAGCAGGACTACACCGCAAGAGTTTCTTCTGATCTGTGATATTCATGTTTTTCTAAGGTCTTGCCTTCACAGATTTGTGTGCAACGTTTAAGAAGTGTGCCTATCAGGACTATGCTAAGACTGTTCAAGTTAAACCTTAACCATCAAGCTTTTGTGCCTGGTCCCTAGACCAAGAAACTCCTAGCCGTAGGAGATTCGTAAGTGTGTGCCTGGCTAAACTGCGCTAGCCGTGATATCTGGACTCTTAGTGCAGGTGGACTGATGATCCTTGCACGTCTGTTTACGTGTAAATACCTTAATAGTAACGTAATATTCTTTGCTTAAATTGCACTTATCAGGTGAATGCACCTGAACCCTGTTGGGGTGTTTAATAGATATTTGTGCTAAGGTACATCAATGTAAATGGTTATTGTATACGGGAAAAAAAATAGCCTTGTGCACGTGTACACAAAAAAAATTAAATAATAGGTGTTATAGTAGTTGCTAGTGGGTGGCTCTATCAGCTCCTCTGAGAGTAACATTTCCATCACCCATCACTAACACCATCTCAACGGTCTACCCAGGGAAAACCACCCTTAAGGTACCAAGACTGACTTTTGTGTATTACTGTACACATAGTACCTCAAACTAATCACTTAAAGAAGATATCCCATGCAGCAAAGAAAAAAAAAATACCTAGCCATTCCATAGTATATTCACCTACCACCTCTCTGACATGTTTGTGATTTTTTTTCCGCCCCCCATTCACCAGCTATTCAGCTCATAAATTGCAGTTACTTCCTGGTTATGGTGGCTATGCCTGTGATCTCAAAGACTACATTTCCCTGCATGCACTGCTCACATTTCCTGCTCTCAGCTGCCTGAGCAGAGAGCTTGTTACCACCCCTAACTTATGTTAGTCACTCCCACATAACACTGAGCTCCAATCATAGCCCTATACAGCAGGGTGGCCACGAGGAAACAAAATGTAATCTCAGTGCTCAGAGAGAGGGACCCTGGAGTGGAAGCTGCAGTTTTACACTGTAAAATCACTCCCTCCCCCTCCTCCTCTCAATGAAACAGCTTTACAGTGGCACAATCACCTCCCCCCTCCTCTGCCCTGCACTCCTCTCTCCCCAGTGCTCAGTGTGACAATTCTACTCTCCCTCCCCTCCATTCTCAGTGTGACAGCCCTACGCTGGCAGCTCCCTCCCCTCCCCCCTCTCCTCCGTTATCAGTGTAAAAACATTAGCAAGGAGAGGGGAGAGAACTATGATCTGAATCAGCCGGCATATAGGCAGTGCTGCTCAGCCAATCACTGCAGAACAGAGGGAGGACAGTGTGAATATTCATCAGATGGGAGGGGCTAAGGCCGAGCTCAGTCAGCTCTCTGCAGCACAGGGGTTTTCTGGGTAATTGTCACGTCACGGCCCCTGGATGCTGCTGATAACAGCCTGAATAGGGGGTCGAAAGTCATGAAAACCTGGAACAGCTGAATTTCCTGTCAGACAGAAGAATGCAGATAAAGCTGGTTTCTAAGCAGCATTGGTAATGGAAGTGATTTACAAACCTGTATAACTTTACCTTCAGCACTAAAAGCTGAACAATTGTTTACTGTGAGACTTGTCCTTTAACCCCTTAAGGACACATGACGTTCTCATATGTCTCCATTTCCGAGTCCTTAAGGACACATGACGTATGAGAACGTCATGTGTTTTACCGGCCCCTCGCAACCATCTGGAGCGGAGCCGGTGCCCGATGCCTGCTGAAATCGTTCAGCAGGCATCAGGGCATATCACCCAGGGGGGTCATTATGACCCCCCATGTCGGCGATGGCCGCAGATCGCTGGACAATTCAGTCCAGCGATCTGCGGCGGATTCCGGGTCAATCGGGTCTCCAGTGACCCGGTGACCCGGTATTATTGGCTGATCGGGGCCGTCAGAGACGGCCCCGAACAGCCAGAGCCAGCAGGGGTGAGGTGGCACTGGTGCCACCTCACGATCGCCCTGATTCGTCGGCCGGATTACCGGCCGACCAATCAGGGCGCCTGCTGCGGGTGTCACTCCCGCAACCCGCTCCGCCCCTCTTCCGGAGGTCGTGGGACGTGAGCGGGTGCGGGACGTGCACCTCGGGTGCTGGGAACCCCGATCCCCGGCGCCCCTGTTGGGATCGGGGCCCTAGGAGCAGCGGCGGCGGCGGGGACGACGAGGGACTGACCTGGTGCAGCGAGGATCGTTGGAGGTGAGTGACAGCCTCCTGCTGTTGCTTAGCAACAGCTCCCAGCATGCAAAAAGGGCATGCTGGGAGCTGTAGTTATGCAACAGCAGGAGGCAGACCACCACAACTCCCAGCTTGCCCTTATGGGCATGCTGGGACTTGTAGTTTTGCAACAGCTGGAGGCACATTCTTTCTATGGAAAAGTGTACCTTCAGCTGTTGTATAACTACAACTCCCAGCTTGCACAATCAGCTAAAGTGCATGCTGGGAGTTGTAGTGGTGCATCTGGTGGTTGCATAACTACAACTCCCAGCATGCCCGTTGGCTGTCGGTGACTGCTGAGAGTTGTAGTTTTGCAACAGCTGAAGGCACACTGAGTTAAGTAGCAAACCAGTGTGTCTCCAGCTGTTGCATAACTACAATCCCCAGCATCCCCAGCCAAAGTAGTATGCCTCCAGCTTTTGCATAACTACAACACCCAGCATGCCCTTCCGCTGTCCGTACATGCTGGGGGTTGAAGCTTTTGCAACAGCTGAAGGCACACTGGTTGCAAAACACTGAGTTTGTTACCAAACTCGGTGTTTCACAACCAGTGTGCCTCCAGCTGTTGCAAAACTACAAACTGCCAGCTCAAACTGCCAGCGAGAAACTACTGTGAACCCCCCGCCCGTGTGACTGTACCCTAAAAACACTACACTAAACTAACACACAATAAAATAAAAAGTAAAAAACACTACATATACACATACCCCTACACAGCCCCCCTCCCCTCCCCAATAAAAATGAAAAACGTCTGGTACGCCACTGTTTCCAAAACGGAGCCTCCAGCGGTTGCAAAACTACAACTTCCAGCATGCACTGATAGACCGTACATGCTGGGAGTTGTAGTTTTGCAACAGCTGGATTTCCCCCCCCCCCCAATGTGAACGTACAGGGTACACTCACATGGGCGGAGGATTACAGTAAGTATCCGGCTGCAAATTTGAGCTGCGTAAAATTTTCTGCCGTAGCTCAAACTGCCAGCGAGAAACTACTATGAACCCCCGCCCGTGCGACTGTACCCTAAAAACACTACACTACACTAACACAAAATAAAATAAAAAGTAAAAAACACTACATATACACATACCCCTATACAACCCCCCTCCCCAATAAAAATGAAAAACGTCTGGTACGCCACTGTTTCCAAAACGGAGCCTCCAGCTGTTGCAAAACAACTACTCCCAGTATTGCCAGATAGCCGTTGACTGTCCAGGCATGCTGGGAGTTTTACAACAGCTGGAGGCACCCTGTTTGGGAATCACTGGCGTAGAATACCCCTATGTCCACCCCTATGCAAGTCCCTAATTTAGGCCTCAAATGCGCATGGCGCTCTCACTTTGGAGCCCTGTCGTATTTCAAGGCAACAGTTAAGGGCCACATATGGGGTATGGCCGTACTCGGGAGAAATTGCCTAACAAATTTTGGGGGGTATTTTCTGCTATTACCCTTTTAAAAAATGTAAAATTTTTGGGAAAACAAGCATTTTAGGTAAAAAATATATATATTTTTTTACATATGCAAAAGTCGTGAAACACCTGTAGGGTATTAAGGTTCAAATTACCCCTTGTTACGTTCCCCGAGGGGTCTAGTTTCCAAAATGGTATGCCATGTGTTTTTTTTTTTTGCTGTCCTGGCACCATAGGGGCTTCCTAAATGCGGCATGCCCCCAGAGCAAAATTCGCTTTCAAAAAGCCAAATGTGACTCCTTCTCTTCTGAGACCTGTAGTGCGCCAGCAGAGCACTTTTCACCCCCATATGGGGTGTTTTCTGAATCGGGAGAAATTGGGCTTCAAATTTTGGGGGGTATATTCTGCTATTACCCTTTTTAAAATTGTAAAAATTTTGGGAAACCAAGCATTTTAGGTAAAAAAAAAACATATTTTTTTACATATGCAAAAGTCGTGAAACACCTGTAGGGTATTAAGGTTCACATTACCCCTTGTTACATTCCCCGAGGGGTCTAGTTTCCAAAATGGTATGCCATGTGTTTTTTTTTTTTTGCTGTCCTGGCACCATAGGGGCTTCCTAAATGCGGCATGCCCCCAGAGCAAAATTCGCTTTCAAAAAGCCAAATGTGACTCCTTCTCTTCTGAGACCTGTAGTGCGCCAGCAGAGCACTTTTCATCCCCATATGGGGTGTTTTCTGAATCGGGAGAAATTGGGCTTCAAATTTTGGGGGGTATTTTCTGCTATTACCCTTTTTAAAATTGTAAAAATTTTGGGAAACCAAGCATTTTAGGTTAAAAAAATACATATTTTTTTACATATGCAAAAGTCGTGAAACACCTGTAGGGTATTAAGGTTCACATTACCCCTTGTTACGTTCCCCGAGGGGTCTAGTTTCCAAAATGGTATGCCATGTGTTTTTTTTTGCTGTTCTGGCACCATAGGGGCTTCCTAAATGCGGCATGCCCCCAGAGCAAAATTTGCTTTCAAAAAGCCAAATGTTACTCCTTCTCTTCTGAGACCTGTAGCGCGCCAGCAGAGCACTTTTCACCCCCATATGGGGTGTTTTCTGAATCGGGAGAAATTGTGCTTCAAATTTTGGGGGGTATTTTCCGCTATTACCCTTTTTAAAAATGTAAACATTTTGGGAAAACAAGCATTTTAGGTAAAAAAAAATTTTTTTTTTACATATGCAAAAGTCGTGAAACACCTGTAGGGCATTAAGGTTCACGTTACCCCTTGTTACGTTCCCCGAGGGGTCTAGTTTCCAAAATGGTATGCCATGTGTTTTTTTTTTTGCTGTCCTGGCACCATAGGGGCTTCCTAAATGCGGCATACCCCCCAAAAACCATTTGTCGCTCCTTCCCTTCTGAGCCCTCTACTGCGCCCACCGAACAATTAACATAGACATATGAGGTATGTGCTTACTCGAGAGAAATTGGGTTTCAAATACAAGTAAAAATTTTCTCCTTTTTACCCCTTGCAAAAATTCAAAAATTGGGTCTACAAGAACATGCGAGTGTAAAAAATGAAGATTTTGAATTTTCTCCTTCACTTTGCTGCTATTCCTGTGAAACACCTAAAGGGTTAATACACTTACTGAATGTTTTTTTTGAATAATTTAGGGGGTGTAGTTTTTATAATGGGGTATTTTATGGGGTATTTCTAATATGAAGACCCTTCAAATCCACTTCAAACCTGAACTGGTCCCTGAAAAATAGTGAGTTTGAAAAGTTTGTGAAAAATTTCAAAATTGCTGCTGAACTTTGAAGCCCTCTGGTGTCTTCCAAAAGTAAAAACTCATAAATTTTATGATGCAAACATAAAGTAGACATATTGTATATGTGAACCCAAAAAAATATATTTTGAATATCCATTTTCCTTACAAGCACAGGGCTTCAAAGTTCGAAAAATGCTAAATTTTCATTTTTTTCATCAAATTTTGGGATTTTTCACCAAGAAAGGATGCAAGTTACCATAAAATTTTACCACTAAGTTAAAGTAGAATATGTCACGAAAAAACAATCTCAGAATCAGAATGATGAGTAAAAGCATTCCAGAGTTATTAATGTTTAAAGTGACAGTGGTCAGAATTGCAAACAACAAAAATATCTCACACTCATGTAAATGCTTTAGGAATTGTAGCCTATGTCATTTTCCATTTCCTGCCACTGTTATGTACACTAACTGTTCTCTTCTTTCTCTTTCGTCTGCGAGATGCCCTGCCCGGCCAGTAGGTGCTCTTGCGAGCAAAAATAATACACGTAATCAAAAAGGTAACCTAGGTAAGGTTTATCTGTTGTGTTCTAGGAGTAAGAGCGAGTAGCCAATGGACCCTTGTAGCCATTTCATTGGTAGAAAGCCTCAGGCAAGCCAGTAAAACCCTCAGTGTACTAAACAGGTAGCTAATATGGCAAAAATGTCTAGTGAGATTCAAAAATGTCTAGTGAAATTCAAAAATGTTAAGTAGGATGTATCTCATGTATGATAATGTCATCCTGTTACTAAATTCATGAACCAAGTAATCCTGTTCATGAGTTTACCCGTGCTTATGTTTGCAACTAAAAGGTTATTTAACTTCTTGTAGTGTTTATACAGCCTGACTAATGGACATTTCAAAAGTTATGCCCAGGACTGTTATAAAGCAACCTTCACTTCGTCCCTCTGTCTTAGGGGACAGACGTCGAGGCCGACTTATTTTAAGTAAGGGGGTTTGTGGTGTCCCGGTATCTTATTTAATACCCTGCCTTGTATGGTGGTTCCCAAAGTCAGAGTTACTACGTTCAGGTAGGGTCTCCCAGGGGGGACAGCCCCTAGTCGCCTCCTACTTTTCTAATTTTATAGTGTTTATGTGTACATATTTAATAGTGTGTATATTTAATATAATGCATATTAGTGTGCTTACCTTGATAGCATTGCAGGACCTTCGGTTAAGTGACCATGTTGATTCCTCTATGCTATGTTGGAGGACCTTTGGAGGTCCTTGGGTCATATGCTTACCCATAACTCTATGTAAAGATGATTGACAGAAGTATTGGATCAATTAGCTCTAGTCCAGCCCTTGCCCATATAAGGGAGCTGTAGCCAATGATCGCTCTCTTGGGTTGCTGCTCTAGTGGATGCCGGACTAGCAGGACGGATTTGCGCAACTTTCAAAGACAAGCTAGGCCAGAAAACCTGCCGGCCTCAGCTTAAACTAAACCGTGAGTCCTTAACTAAATCCCCGCTAAAGCTATCGTGAGTACAGGACCAAAACTAAATCCCCTAAATTCAGTGGAACAGCGAATATCAGTCTACGGACCCTAAATGATTAAGGTTCCAACCGCTGTCAATCTCTAAGAGACTTTGCCTGTATAGAGACCGTTCCGGTTATGAAGCTTGCATAAAATCTTAAGTAAAGTTCCGACTGTTTTCAGCAAACTCTCTGGTTGTGGACATTCAATTATTCTATACCTTCCTATCGCTCTTGGGAAGGGTGGCGGTAGGACAAGCATTACAGAGGAGCCCACACCCTGGCGTCACGAATAGAAAGGGTTGAACAAGCACCCTTTAGTAACCACACAGCTACATCCCATATTCCCTACTCCCAAAGGCTATCACAATAACACAACCTGCTGTGCTATTATATAAAGCGGTATATGGCAAAAAATGTATACAGTGTAGCAGACTTTTAACAACATGGAAGTTTATGTATGGCTGACATTACTAAGTGGCACCTGTAATAAGTATTCATTGGACACACGAGCTTTAAATTAAAGTAATTACCAAAAGTGTTTGTCCCTGCAGCTATTACCTGTGTGATTCTGTGAGGAGACCAGATACAGGGCAGGACAAGCAAGGCCCTGTGCAGGCTCCTGGCTTGTCAATCATCCAGATGTGTGATTCGGGAGCATGTCACAGCATGTTTTTTTTCCTTCCTATTTCCCTTGCATCCCTACTGGTTCCCTAAGGGAGTCCGGTACCGGCCTGAGTGCAGAAGAGCACATAGCCCTGCTTGTCATCAGTGTACAGAGCCCTGCTTGTCCTCAGTGTACAGAGCCCTGCTTGTCCTCGGTGTACAGAGCCCTGCTTGTCCTCAGTGCACAGAGCCCTGCTTGTCCTCAGTGTACAGAGCCCTGCTTGTCCTCAGTGTACAGAGCGCTGCTTGTCCTCAGTGCACAGAGCCCTGCTTGTCCTCAGTGCACAGAGCCCTGCTTGTCCTCAGTGTACAGTGCCCTGCTTGTCCTCAGTGTACAGAGCCCGGCTTGTCCTCAGTGTACAGAGTCCTGCCTGTGCTCAGTGTACAGAACCTTGCTTGTCCTCAGTGTACAGAGCCCTGCTTGTCCTCAGTGTACAAACCCCTGCTTGTCCTAAGTGTACAGAGCCCTGCTTGTCCTCAGTGCACAGAGCCCTGCTTGTCCTCAATGTAAAGAGCCCTGCTTGTCCTCAGTGTACAGAGCCCTGCTTGTCCTCAGTGTACAGAGCCCTGCTTGTCCTCACTGCACAGAGCCCTGCTTGTCCTCAGAGCAAAGAGCCCTGCTTGACCTCAGAGCACAGAGCCCTGCTTGTCCTCAGAGCACAGAGCCCTGCCTGCCCTTAGTGTACATAGCCCTGCTTGCCGTCAGTGTACAGAGCCCTGCTTGTCCTCAGTGCACAGAGCCCTGCTTGTCCTCAGTGTACAGAGCCCTGCTTGTCCTCAGTGTACAGACCCCTGCTTGTCCTCAGTGTACAGACCCCTGCTTGTCCTCAGTGTACAGACCCCTGCTTGTCCTCAGTGTACAGAGCCCTGCTTGTCCTCAGTGTACAGAGCCCTGCTTGTATTCAGTGCACAGAGCCCTGCTTGTCTTCAGTGCACAGAGCCCTGCTTGTCCTCAGTGTAAAGAGCCCTGCTTGTCCTCAGTGTACAGAGCCCTGCTTGTCCTCAGTGCACAGAGCCCTGCTTGTCCTGAGTGTACAGAGCCCTGCTTGTCCTCACAGCACAGTGCCCTGCTTGTCCTCAGTGTACAAACCCCTGCTTGTCCTCAGTGTACAGACCCCTGCTTATATTCAGTGCACAGAGCCCTGCTTGTCCTCAGTGTACAGAGCCCTGCTTGTCCTCAGTGTACAGAGTCCCGCTTGTCCTCAGCGTACAGAGCCCTGCTTGTCCTCAGTGCACAGAGCCCTGCTTGTCCTCAGTGCACAGAGCCCTGCTTGTCCTCATTGTACAGAGCCCTGCTTGTCCACAGTGTACAGTGCCCTACTTGTCCTCAGAGCACAGAGCTCTGCTTGCCCTCAGTGCACAGAGCCCTGCTTGTCCTCAGTGTACAGAGCCCTGCTTGTCCTCAGTGTACAGAGCCCTGCTTGTCCTCAGTGTACAGAGCCCTGCTTACCCTCAGTGTACAGAGCCCTGCTTGTCCTCAGTGTACAGAGCCCTGCTTGTCCTCAGTGTACAGAGCCCTGCTTGTCCTCAGTGTACAGACCCCTGCTTGTCCTCAGTGTACAGAGCCCTGCTTGTATTCAATGCACAGAGCCTTGCTTGTCTTCAGTGCACAGAGCCCTGCTTGTCCTCAGTGTACAGAGATCTGCTTGTCCTCAGTGTACAGAGTCCTGCTTGTCCTCAGCGTACAGAGCCCTGCTTGTCCTCAGTGTACAGAGCCCGGCTTGTCCTCTGTGTACAGTGCCCTGCTTGCCCTCAGTGTACAGAGCCCTGCTTGTCCTCACTTCACAGAGCCCTGCTTGTCTTCGTTGCAGAGAGCCCTGTTTGTCCTCAGTGTACAGAGCCCTGCTTGTCCTCACAGCACAGAGCCCTGCTTGTCCTCAGTGTACAGAGCCCTGCTTGGCCTCAGTGTACAGGCCCCTGCTTGTTCTCAGTGTACAGAGCCCTGCTTGTCCTCAGTGTACAGAGCCCTGCTTGTATTCAGTGCACAGAGCCCTGTTTGTCCTCAGTGCACAGAGCCCTACTTGTCCTCAGTGTACAGAGCCCTGCTTGTCCTCATTGTACAAAGCCCTGCTTGTCCTCAGTGAACAGAGCCCTACTTGTCCTCAGAGCACAGAGCCCTGCTTGTCCTCACTTTACAGAGTCCTGCTTGTCCTCAGTGTACAGAGTCCTGCCTGTGCTCAGTGTTCAGAACCTTGCTTGTCCTCAGTGTACAGAGCCCTGCCTGCCCTCATTGTACAGAGCCCTTCTTGTCCTCCCTGCACAGAGCCCTTCTTGTCCACAGTGCACAGAGCCCTTCTTGTCCACAGTGCACAGAGCCCTGCTTGTCCTCAGTGTACAGAGCCCTGCTTGTCCTCAGTGCACAGAACCCTACTTGTCCTGAGTGTACAGAGCCCTACTTGTCCTCAGTGTACAGAGCCCTGCTTGTCCTCATTGTACAAAGCCCTGCTTGTCCTCAGTGTACAGAGCCCTGCTTGTCCTCAGAGCACAGAGCCCTGCTTGACCTCAGAGCACAGAGCCCTGCTTGTCCTCAGCGCACAGAGCCCTGCTTGTCCTCAGTGTACAGAGTCCTGCTTGTCCTCAGTGTACAGAGCCCTGCCTGTGCTCAGTGTACAGAACCCTGCTTGTCCTCAGTGCACAGAGCCCTGCTTGTCCTCAGAGCACAGAGCTCTGCTTGTCCTCAGTGCACAGAGCCCTGCTTGTCCTCAGTGCACAGGGCCCTGCTTGTCCTCAGTGCACAGAGCACTGCTTGTCCTCAGTGCACAGAGTCCTGTCTGTGCTCAGTGTACAGAACCCCGCATGTCCTCAGTGTACAGAGCCCTGCTTGCCCTCAGTGTACAGACCCCTGCTTGTCCTCAGTGCACAGAGCCCTGCTTGTCCTCAGTGCACAGAGCCCTGCTTGTCTTCAGTGCACAGAGCCCTGCTTTTGTTCAGTGCACAGAGCCCTGCTTGTCTTCAGTGCGCAGAGCCCTGTTTATTTTTAGTGCACAGAGCCCTGCTTGTCCTCAGTGCACAGAGCCCTGCTTGTTTTCATTGCACAGAGCCTTGCTTGTGCTCCCACACATCCTATATTTCTTTTACTCACAGAGACACACAGACAATAGCGGCAGAGACAAAAATATACACATTTTTAACCAAAGTATCTTACTAATATACATGTAATGTTATTTTCTAAATTATATAAAAGGTTTTTGTTATTGACAGGTACACCTTATGAAAGGTTATACTACTACTAGGCTGTGGGGAATACAACATTTCCTGACATTGGCCCGCAGAATGTACATTGCAGTTCACAGTATACAGAGAATAAAGCACTGATCAAAGCAGAATTCATCTTCTAAAATTGAAGTCATGAAGAATTTGAGATTAAACAGTATCCAATGTAGCTCTTCCTCTGGTGACTATGTGTAATTCAGATTGGATTATATGCTTATGCAAAGACTACTCTTTAAATCAATTGGTTTAAGATGTAATAGCAAACACATCTTATGGACAAAAATGGTTTCTGGGGAAAAGCAGACAAGTTTTCTTTCTGTCATATAAAGTAGCTCACCTCTACTGCTTTTTCCCATGGAGCAATGCATGGCTCGCAAGTCTCTATATATTACTTTAGTGGTCTTCTTAAAGGAGATACACTACTGCTTTAGTTTCTTCTGTGATAAAATCTCTTAAAGAAGAGGTGATCTTGAAGGAGCTTGCTGTGTAAAGCCGTTCTTCCACATGTTGCTCCTATTTTTGTGTGAGGGTGACTAGTTTTAGCTTGCTTTAGCTGGTGTGTGAGCTTTGAATTCCTTCTCTTCATTTAACAGCTGGTTTAAGCTGCTTGTAGTTCTGTTCAAGATGCTGGAAGCAGGAAAGAAATGCTGCATTGAAGCAATATTAATGGAAAAGGGACATTAAGTCCTTCACTAGGGAACGTAGTAGTGCAATGACCACCAAAGAAAGGTTACATCTAAAATGAGAAACAAAAATACTGGGAACATACTGTACCTGTTATACATTGCAAAATGCATGTCTGGCCTACAGTCAGGTACTCCCCCTTTACATTATGTGCATAAAATAGCAAAACACATTGCACATTGTGATGCCTGTAGTTCTGACAATGTCACTTACCACTCCTTCTAGGTCCTAATCCATACCCCGCACTGTGTTCCTGGCCACTGCTATGCTCCTGTCCCTCCTCAGTTCCTAGGTGAATCCTGTTGGGATTTAAATGGACAGTGCCCATCTCTAAAATCTGTTCCCTTCCTATCACAACTCGAAAGCATCTATTTAATGCTGTTCCTACCAACCTTAATTGTTAACTCTGAACCTGTGCCGCCTGCTTTGATTCTTTGGCCTGTTATTCACTCTGCCTGTTCCTACAGTATCAAATTGCCTCTCCTGTGTTTGACCTGTCTTGCTGACTACGCTTACTTGCCTGTACCCCGCACCATGCCATGCACCAGTACCATCTGGTCTGCTGGGCCAGCCAATACCTAAAAAAGGACCATACTTCTGGAGCAACCTGGTTCCTCTAGCAGCTTTTGCATCCTGGAGCAGGATAAAGGGTAAAGACCTACAGGGCATAAACTCCGCTCCCAGATGTGGCACAAAGTCAAGCTGGTTCAGTAGCATTGTGGGTTCACACCCATTGCCTGTTACACATAGCACTGTATTTGTACAATATCACTGAATACATATTGGTGTTACCAGATACTAAACTGCGATATAGATATAAAGACTGAATTTACCCAGGCACATGTGGTGTCCTACATACACAACCTCGATGATGCTAGGCTTCCTTCTTGCCCACAACAAAGATTCAGATTGGAGCTACTTCTTCTGAAAATACTGCTTACAAATCCTTTCTTTGCTGACATTCATACAGGAATTTGTAGTTCAGCCTGCCATAACACTATTTCTTCTCTGTAGGGCCCCTGTTATTCTCCACAATGCAATATTACTCTGTTGCCAAGATATATTTATATAAATGCTATACTATGACATCTTGCATATTCCTTGACAAACAAATCTAAAGACACTGGCTTAGTTTTCATCCCATCTGAAGAGTCATGGGGTAAATGAGATATTGCCCAGGTTTCTGTATAACTATCTATTGAAATGAACTTGCTTGTTCTGCAGGGTCATGGTAATGTTAACACAGGGTAATGGTGGAGTTGGCAGAAATAGGCGTTGGCCAAACAAGTGAACATATTGCATGTGTCTTGCCAGCTGTGCTAACATACATAAATTACTAAGTGCTGAAAAACATATTACAACTTTCACCAGAGCTTATGATCAACACAAAGTACAGTAGTAATATAATTCCAGTTTCAAGGTCACTGTAGATTTACTGCCAGGCTAGTATTTATTAATCTATATAGGTTACAGAGGAGACAATAAAAAGTATGTGTGAATGCTATGAAATAAAAACAGATATGGTTTCCAATTTATGAAAGGAAAAGGACCTTAAGAAGGGGGGGGGGGTTGAGCTAAAGCTATTTTATTTTTTCTGTCCTGTTACACCAGCAAGACAACGGTTAACTTTAACTCAACCTTATTAGTATCTGCTATGTAAACACAAATGGTTTTCTCATTCTTTGCCTGTGTCAACATAATATAGCCTGGTCCTGGTTCTTCCCTGTATATACAGCCTTTATGGATTCCTTTTTTATAGCCACTCGTTGCTGTGATCACATTATAGTCCTGCTGCTGTGACCGCGTTCCAGTTCTGCTGATATGACCACATTCCATTTGTGATCTGGTTTTCATGTTCCTCATGCCTTTGTTCCTGTTCTGTCCTATTCTATGCTTTTCATCGGATCTGGTATCAGCTTTTTCATCCTTGCTTTGTCCATCTATCAACTGGTGGCCATTCTCAGGACAACAACCTGAAGATCCTCTTATTTGAATTTTTGACCGGATGTGACAAGTCTACAACCGGTGGCGGCATCTACAGATGCTTCCTTACATTTGAACTTTTCATGTCTACTTCTATCTTGTGTATTCTCCTTTATTCAAATAATGTACAAATGTGACATTATCCTTGGCATTCTTCAGATTTATTTCCAAAAAATGTATATTTCATTTGCATGCCTACATTCAATTCTACAATAACATTTTCCCCCAAAAAATAGATGGGGAACAAAATGACTTGATAATAAAGTGAGAATCAAGCATGAATGTGTAGAAGAATCTGACATTATTTGTAGTAAAAGCCTGTTTAAAATAGTGAGGACTGAGAAGGTTCTTTATATAGTTATTAGAACAATATTACTTGCACGGCAGGTTGTATGGTTCATCATAATTACTGCGAATGGAGGTTTGTTGTGGGTTTTGCAAAACTAGCATGGATTTACAACAGGAATTAAATAGACTCTACATGATCCCATCATAACACAGATCTATCTTATATCACCAGCTGATACATAGATCCCATGTCATTTGTCAAAGGCCTCCTACTGTAAAGACTTACCTTGATAAAAAAGGCCTCCTACTGTAAACACTTACCTTGATAAAAAGGCCTCCTACTGTAAAGACTTACCTTGATAAAATGGCCTCCTACTGTAAAGACTTACCTTGATAAAATGGCCTCCTACTGTAAAGACTTACCTTGATAAAAAGGCCTCCTACTGTAAACACTTACCTTGATAAAAAGGCCTCCTACTGTAAACACTTACCTTGATAAAATGGCCTGCTACTGTAAAGACTTACCTTGATAAAAAGGCCTCCTACTGTAAACACTTACCTTGATAAAAAGGCCTCCTACTGTAAACACTTACCTTGATAAAATGGCCTCCTACTGTAAACACTTACCTTGATAAAAAGGCCTCCTTCTATACAGACATACTTTCCATGAATATGTTGTTGTGTTGTTAAGAGCAAATTACTGGTTTAGTTTATGAGCCATGTAATATAGGAAAGAGGTTAGCGGCAATATAAATTACTTGGCAATAAAGATCTTAACCTAAATGCAAACATCTTTACATTTGTTATACATAAAATCCATTTGTATGATAATGTACAACCTGTGTTTCAGCTAAAGTCAGGCTCTGGACAGTCTTTTATTTTCCATGGGTCCAATTCCATAAGAAGTTTATTTTTGGTGTCCTAGCCATAGCGGTCACAGTTGTCAGTGGGCCAATAAGGAAGGGGGGTAATGTTGGGCCCTGGAAAGGTGAGTAATCATTCGACCTCAGGTATGATGCATTAACACTTTTACTTACCTTGTGCTTCTGGCTGATAATTATTAGGGCACTGCATGTCAATATTTATTTTATTTATATATTTGATGCTATTTTGTATTGCCTAGATAATGAGGACACGCATCCTGAAATCTAACTGCCTGCCCACTAGCTGCAAAAACTAAGAGGGAATAGTCCCAGCAACATCAAAGTTATGGCAAGCTAAAGCCAGCGGCAATGAAATGAAGTTCCCCAAGGAGGGTAGGTGCCCAATCTGACCTTGTGTACCACATAGTTTATTAATATTTTACAATTAGACTTTACTTTGCTAATTCTTGTGTTAAAAGATTAAATGTTAGTCCAAATGAAAATGTCACCAAATTTCACTGTGCTCTAATTCTTCATATTGAAAACATTCAGAACTTTTACTACAGGTTTTTACTACAAACATGTTACATTTCAAGATTAAATGTTTAATATAATACTTGTTAGCTAATTATTTGCTGAAATTCCATGACTTACGTCTGGCTTATTGAGTAGAAGTAAGTTATGGTGGCCATACACAATTGATATTGCTATTTTGGAGCACCAGTCAACCATCATATGTGTATGTGGGTGTCCTGACTCCTCGGATCGATGTCAAGGGAAGATTAGCCATGAGATATGAGCCACTGAAAGAGATGTCTGGAAGTGGCTCATTTTCCTCTTTTTATTGAAAACGTGTATGCTCAGTCAAGTGAATTGTACATGTGAATGGGGGAGGTGTTGGAAGAAATAACTGTAGTCCATGAGCATTCAGCCATCATGCGAATGGCTACCTTTAGAAAGCTCAACTATTTTAATGCAGGGAGTCAGACCCCTGCAAATCTAATATAATATACCCTATTTATAATACTATATATCCTGATGATAGGCCATTAATTTTCAAAGGCCGGATTACCTCTTCATTTGTTAATGAACATTAGAGAAGAAAATCCATTAGGGAAAAAAACAACAGTAACAACAAAAAACTAGTCTTACCAAATACCTATTGAAACCTTTTTTCTGTCTTCTTCTGCCCCATTCTATAGCTTATGGTGATGACATCTTGCATCTGTGATATATCCTACATTAGTAGCCACAAATATCTCATCCTCATTGATGAAAATGTTACCTCTGCTTTCTGCTATAAGAGAACACGGCAATACGTTATAGTGTAATGTCCAACAATGAGTTTTATTAAGAAAATATGTCTTCATTCTATGTATATGATTTATTATAGTTTACAAAGTAAAGCTGACACTGCAAGGAGGTATGGCAAGGGTTAATTGCACTACACACATGTGATGCATAGGTCACACGTACTACACCTAATTTCCTCCACACTGACAGGATGTTCATTGTCCACTACAAGTCTAAGGGAGCTTTCAGGAGAAAGGCAGATACCAAAGGTCCTGATAGCAACTCCTCTGCAGATTAAGTTTTTTTTTTTAATACTTCCATTTTTATTAAGCTTTTCATTTATACATTAACTCAGCAAAGGCACATTACATTCCTCAAAGATTTAAACAACAATATTCTCCCCACATTTATGGAGGAAGGATTCCATGAAGGGGGGAAGAAAACAAAATAAACCTGGACAAAACAAAACACACCAAAACAAAACAAAATAAAAACATATTATACTTTTCTCTCTCTCTCTTCCCCTCACCCAATCTCTGTCAATCCATCTCCGCCATATCAACCAAAATTTATCTTCATTCCCTCTTTTAAAATATATGGCTTTTTCCCAAGCAACTATTTTTTCCATCTTTTGAACAAAGTGCAGTCTGGATGGTGGATTTGGGTTTTTCCAGCGCTGGGCTATCAACTTGCGCGCATTATATAATAGTCTGCCCACCGCTAACTTAGTGTTGTCTTCTATCGGCAGTTCCTCCACATAACCCAGTATACATATTTTAACCTTCCTATCAATATCAACCTCATATATTCTATAATTTCTTCCCAATATCTTTTAATAACTGGGCATTCCCACAACATATGGAGCAGATCAGCACTAGAGCATATACACAGAGGACATTTTGCCACTTCTAGATAACCTATTTTAGCCAGGAATGCTGGAGTCTGATACACCCGATACAATATATACAGCTGGGATAGTCTCGCACCCTTACCCAGTGCCTGATTGGGTACACTACTCATGATATTATTCCATTGATCCAATGCCACCTGTTGCTCTTCTCTCCATTTATAAAAAGCTGGTATGTTTTGCTTTTCCCAGCCCTTCATAGCTATAAGTTGGTATAGTTTTGAAATGAATCATTTCTTCCTATCGTCCTTTATTATAAAATATAATGCTATGTCTTTGCTTAATTTAATATCCGTGTATTTTTGTTGGGCAGACATCGCATGCCTCAGCTGTAGATATTGGAAGAAGGCATATCGGGGTAAATCAAATTCCTCCTGTAACTCCAAAAAGGAGCTTTTATTTTCCCCTACATATATGTCCTGACTCCCGCTTTTTCCCATTTTACAAAACCTTCCAATTTACTTAACTCCTTAAGTGTATCATTCCCCCATATTGGGGTATACTCATTAACCTGACCGACTCCTCTAATCTTTTTTATGCTATTCCATACCCTGTGCATTAGATCAAGCGTAGGGAGTTATTGATTTTTCTTTTCCTAAACTCGCCTTTTTCTAAAGAAAGTAGTAAATTATTTTCTCCTCTCCCTATACTCTTTATCATTCCGTCCAGAATATTTCCGTTGTCCCCTTTGTACCAATTCCTAAAGTATTGGGCCTGAGCAGCCAAAAAATACCATCAGGGGTTAGATAAAGCTAGCCCTCCCTCAGATTTGGGATGCTGCAAATACTCTAGTTTTAATTTTGGTTTACGGGCGTTCCAGATTAATTCCCTAAATTGTATGTTGATCCTCTGGAAAAGGCTTAATGGTAACTAAACCGGTGCATTATGTAACAAATATAATAATTGAGGCATTAAAATCATAAGACTACGTTACATCTAAAGTTTTGCAAGTAAATTTGCCTTGCACCTTTTTCTCATCTCCTTGTGTCTTATTATCTAAATGCACCACAACACCAAAGGCAAACTGACCAACATTACCAGTACACATTATGAAGGAATGCTCCCCAAGAGGACAGCCATATTACCACCACATGCACATTAAATGGGACTGCCACACCACTTGCAGCACCATAGATATGTCGGTAGACATACTAGTTCCAGCATACACCCTGGGTGGCCACAATAGACCACACAAGCCCTTGAGTATATAATATTGTGTACATTATCAGGTGACATTGCTTGTCTTTCAAGTTATGTTTCATAGTTTTTGTACTTGATCTATTTTAGGTGCTGTCTATGAAAGTAAAGTAACTCATAGGTAAGTGATTCTTAATATCCTAGTTTTGTTGACAAAAAGCTTAGAAATCTGATTTTCCTAGTTCTAAGTTTTAAGTAGTCAAAGCAAACATATGTCACAGCATCCATAGGTGTTTATGCATACCCCTTCCCTTCAATTCGTAGCCCTTCCCTTTAATTCGTACCCCTTCCCTTCAATTAGTACCCCTTCCCTTCAATTCCTTGTTTGAACTTGATGGATAGTCTTTTTTCAACCACAACAACTATGTAACTATGTAATCATAACAAGCATTTATTCTCGCATACACAAATCTACAATGTTTTGACATAGTATAGGTCTTTAGCAAGCATGACTGACAAAGACCTATATTAGGTCAAAACTTTATAGCACAACCTGGCTATTTACTATCTATGTATATTATACAGTCATGGCCGTAAGTGTTGGCACCCCTGAAATTTTTCTAGAAAATGAAGTATTTCTGCCAGAAAAGGATTGCAGTAACACATGTTTTGCTATACACATGTTTATTCCCTTTGTGTGTATTGGAACTAAACCAAAAAAGGGAGGAAAAAAAGCAAATTGGACATAATGTCACACCAAACTCCAAAAATGGGCTGGACAAAATTATTGGCGCCCTTAACTTAAAATTTGGTTGCACACCCTTTGGAAAAAATATCTGAAATCAGTCGCTTCCAATAACCATCAATAACCTTCTTACACCTCTCAGCCAGAATGTTGGACCACTCTTCCTTTACAAACTGCTCCAGGTTTCTCTTATTGGAAGGGCGCCTTTTCCCAACAGCAATTTTAAGATCTCTCCACAGGTGTCCAATGGGATTTATATCTGGACTCATTGCTGGACACTTAAGAATTCTCCAGCGCTTTGTTGCCATCCATTTCTGGGTGCTTTTTGATGTATGTTTGGGGTCATTGTCCTGCTGGAAGACCCAAGATCTTAGACGCAAACCCACCTTTCTGACACTGGGCTGTGCAGTGCTACCCAAAATCTGTTGGTAAGTCTCAGATTTCATGATGCCTTGCACACATTCAAGGCCCCCAGTACCAGAGGCAGCAAAACAACCACAAAACATAATTGAACCTCCACCATATTTCACTGTAAGTACTGTGTTCTTTTCTTTTCTTTGTAGGCCTCATTCCATTTTTGGTAAACAGTAGAATGATGTGCTTTACCAAAAAGCTCCATCTTGGTCTCATCTGTCCACAAGACGTTTTCCCAGAAAGATTTTGGATTACTCAAATTCATTTTGGCAAAAAGTCTTACTTTTTTATGTCTGTGTCAGCAGTGGGGTCCTCCTGGGTCTCCTTCCATAGTGTTTCATTTCATTTAAATGTCGACAGATAGTTTGCGCTGACACTGATGCTCCCTGAGCCTGCAGATTGTTGATATTTTTTCCACAATTTTGGTTCTCAAGTCCTCAGACAGTTCTCTTCTCCTCTTTCTGTTGTCCATGCTTAGTGTGGAACACACAGGCACACAATGCAAAGACTAAGTGAACTTCTCTCCTTTTTATCTGCTTTCAGGTGTGATTTTTTTTATCACCCATACCTGTTACTTGCCCCAGGGGAGTTTAAGGGAGCATCCCATGCTTGAAACAATCTTGTTTTTCTACAATTTTGAAAGGGTGCCAATAATTTTGTCCAGCCCATTTTTGAAGTTTGGTGTGACATTATGTCCAATTTGCTTTTTTTCCCTACCTTTTTTGGTTTAGTTCCAATACACACAAAAAGAATAAAGTATATAGCAAAACATGTGTTACTGCAATCCTTTTCTGTGAGAAATACTTCATTTTCTAGAAAAATTTCAGGGGTGCCAACATTTACGGCCATGACTGCAAATGTTTATGTACTATACATATTTGTATTATGTAATGAACTGTATGAAATGTCAGACATAACATATCTAGGCCTTCAGCACCTGAAATACATACACCGCTCAAAAATATAAAGGGAACACTAAGATACATCCTAGATCTGAATAAATGAACTGATCGTATGAAATACTTTCGTTTTTACATAGTTGAATGTGCTGACAACAAAATCACACAAAAATTATTAATGGAAATCAAATTTATCAACCCATGGAGGTCTGGATATTGAGGCACACTCAAAATCAAAGTGGAAAACAACACTACAGGCTGATCCAACTTTGATGTTATGTCCTAGTCAGTAGTGTGTGTGGCCTCCACATGCCCGTTTGACCTCCCCACAAGGCCTGGACATGCTCCTGATGAGGTGACAGATAGTCTCCTGATGTCCTCCCAGACCTGGACTAAAGCATCCACCAACTCCTGAACAGTCTATGGTGCAATGTGGCATTGGTGTATAGAGTGAGACATGATGTCCCAGATCGCTTCTCGGCCTTATGGCTAAGATCAAGTGTAGTATCTGTTCTTATCAGTTTCATACTGGTGGAGAAGTCCCATCAGTGTGGGGCTGGTGGGGATGGGTGCTGCATGGAGGGGGCAGGTGTACCAGGGCATTCCGAGGCTGGTTCTGAGGAATCAGCCCTGATGTGACCTGTTTCCTCCCTGTCTTGCCATGAGGTAGAGGGGTGTAGAGCCGAGGTACTTCTGTGCCTCGGGGAATGGTGACCCTGAGGTGCCGAAACTCACTGGGTGTTATAACTCACTGAGTGAAAGCACTGCACCATTACTCTTCACCTTTGGCACTCACCCTTGGTATCCCGGCCTTCTCGCTAGGATCCGGGAAATTTTTATAGATCCGGCTGGATGACGGGGCAGTATGTCTGCACTTATTTATTTTTTGTGTTTTGTCACTGTGCCACTTTTACGTGTTGTTTTGTACACAGGATTGGCAGGATGCGGTAGCCCTTCTGGGTGTCCCTCCTGGCGGTCTAGGGGAGGTGTGTGTGGCCATTAGGTTCCTCACCTCCCTGCAACCCCTGGGCATCTTGGCTTTGGTCAAGATGCCACCAGTATACGGCTCCTTGGCTGATACCTTGGCTAACGCCTAGGTTGAAGCCAGGAACATTTTCGGCCCCTTAGTAGCTTCGGTGAAAAGGGGCATCGAACCTGGATCCTTGAAGGTGCCTTTTGGTCCGGAGGTGAAGGGTAGGTTTGTTGGGGGGCCTCTATCCTGTTGGAGAAGGGCTTAGCGATAGACCGCATCCTTTGTGCACGTTTTTTTAGTGTGACACGTTTGCACTTTTTCTTGCACTTTGGGTGATAGAGAGCACTTGCCTCGGCAAAAAAAAAAAGAATGGTGTCCCAGATGTGCTCAATCGGATTCAGGTCTGAGGAACGGTTGGGCCAGTCCATAGCATCAATGCCTTCCTCTTGCAGGAACTGCTGACACACTCCAGCCACATGAGGTCTAGCATTGTCTTGCATTAGGAGGAACCCAGAACCAACCACACCAGCATATGGTCTCACAAGGGGTCTGAGGATCTCATCTCGGTACCTAATGGCAGTCAGGCTACCTCTGGCAAGCACATGGAGGGCTGTGCGGACCCACAAAAATGCCACCCCACACCATTACTGACCCACTGCCAAACCAGTCATGCTGGAGCATGTTGCAGGCAGCAGAACGTTCTGCACGGTGTCTCCAGACTCTGTCACATGTGCTCAGTGTGAACCTGTTTTCATCTGTGAAGAGCACACGGCACCAGTGGCGAATTTGCCAATTTGGTGTTCTCTGGCAAATGCCAAACGTCATGCACAGCGTTGGGCTGTAAGCGCAGCCCCCACCTGTGGACTACGGGTCCTCATACCACCCTCATGGAGTCTGTTTCTGACCGTTTGAGTGGACACAGGCACATTTTGCAGGGCTCTGACAGTGCTACTCCTGCTCCTCCTTCCACAAAGGCAGGGATAGCAGTCCTACTGCTGGGTTGTTGCCCTCCTACGGCCTCCTCCACATCTCCTGATTTACTGGCCTGTCTCCTGGTAGCGCCTCCATGCTCTGGACACTACGCTGACAGACACAGCAAACCTTCTTGCCACAGCTCACATTAATGTGCCATCCTGGATGAGCTGCACTACCTGAGCCACTTGTGTGGGTTGTAGACTCCGTCTGATGCTACCTCTAGAGTAAAAGCACCACTAGCATTCAAAAATGACCAAAACATCAGCCAGGAAGCATAGGAACAAAGAAGTGGTCTGTGGTCACCACCTGCAAAACCACTCCTTTATTGGGGGTGTCTTGCTAATTGCCTATAATTTCCACCTGTTGTCTGTTTCATTTGCACAACAGCATGTGAAATTGATTGTCAATCAGTGTTGCTTCCTGAGTGGACAGTGTGATTTCACGGAAGTGTGATTGACTTGGAGTTACATTGTGTTCCCTTTATTTTTTGAGCAATGTACTTTACTGTCCAGCAAACCTTCTATACTGCAGTCACCTGACTACTCTGGTGGGTAGCAGCTGGCACAGCTTGTGTAGGCTCCTCACTGAAACAATACCTAACTGCTCAGACTACACTGTAAAGCTCTTGTCCAGAGTGAAGTTTCCCTATGGAGGTTATCCTCAGCCACTTTATGTTTTATCAGCTGACCCCTTGTTACAAGAGAATCTAGTCAATGCTTGAGGATCCTTACTGGAACCCAGCCCAGATTTGCAGATGAGCACACAAGTTTGAGATTACCAGCATGCATTTTGTATGTATATTGGGGAAGATATATCAAAACGTGTGAAAAAGAAAAGTCGAGCAGTTGCCCATAGCATCCAATCAGATGGCTTTTTTTTGTTTGTTTTTTTAGAGATGTCTCTTTAAAATTAAAGAAGGGATTGGTTGCTATGGTCAACTGGTCCAATTTTCATAAATCTCCCTCATTGTCTAGTCACATGCACATTTTAGTGCATTTGAACAGTTTTTGGAATTACCATGGTCTGGTTTTAAAGACTCTGTCACACTAAGTTGTTAGTAAACTGCTCATAATATTTTAATAATTATTTTAATAAGAGAAGAACCTGTATTGCTGGTCCAATTTTCATGTCTGGTTTTAAAGACTAGTGTCCCTAATGCAAGGAATTTCTGAAACTGGGGACCAGCACCTTAATTATGTTTTGCAGTATCCATGGCAGCACAATGAGAGAGCCTGGAGGTGGTAGCATCAGAATGAGGAGACCATAGAGCAGCACAATTATAGAGCCTGGAGGTGGCAGCATCAGCATGAGGAGACCATAGAGCAGCACAATTAGAGAGCCTGGAGGTGGCAGCATCAGCATGAGGAGACCATATGGTGGCACAATGACAGTGCCTGGAGGTGGTAGCATCAGCATGAGGAGACCATATGGCGGCACAACGACAGAGCCTGGAGGTGGTAGCATCAGCATGAGGAGACCATATTGTGGCACAATGACAGAGTGTGGAGGTGGTAGCATTAGCATGAGGAGACCATAGAGCAGCAGAATGAGAGAGCCTGTAGATGGCAGCATCAGCATGAGGAGACCATATTGCGGCACAATGACAGAGTCTGGAGGTGGTAGCAACAGCATGAGGAGACCATAGAGCAGCACAATGGCAGAGCCTGGAGGTGGCAGCAGCAGCATGAGGGCCATGCCAACTGAGGGTTTGAATGTGAGGAACCCACCGACTGTTGACTGGGGGTGTCGAATGTCACTTGAGATGAAGTGGATGACCGAGTGAACCGATCAATCACGGCTGCTGGTTTGCTGGTCGCAACACGATTTCTAGCTGACACCGGGAGCTCAGACCTCTTGCTGTGACTCCGGCTGGCACACACCCCTACTCTGCTGCGACCTCTAGTTGTGCCTGATGAATTAAGGCCTCTGCCACTCCTCTGTGCACGTCCTGGCAATACTCTTCTTGACATACTTATTGAGGGGAGTACAATACGCTTAACTACACTTAAAACAGTATTTGTCTAGAACAGCAGCAGGTGTGTACTATTGGCTGTCCTTTCACAGTATCTAGGCCCTTGACAGGTTAACAAGTACAAAATAGTACACTACTTAGATGTACGTATGCGGTATGCACTGATGAGGGCAGAAAAATGCGCTACAATACGCATTAAAAACTCTATTTTTGTAAGACACCAGCCGGTGAGTACTATTGCTTGGACTTTCACAGTATGTAGGCCCTTGACAAATTAACAGGTACAAAATGGTACACTACTTAGACGTACGTATGCGGTATGCACTGATGAGAGCAGAAAAATGTGCAACAATACGCATTAAAAACTCTTTCTTTTTGTAAAACACCAGCCGGTGATTACTTTTGTCTGTCCTTTCACATTATGTAGGCCCTTGAAAGATTAACAGGTACAAAATAGTACACTACTTAGATGTACGTATGCGGTATGCACTGATGAGGGCAGAAAAATGCGCTACAATACGCATTAAAACTCTGTATTTTTGTAAAACACAAGCCGGTGATTACTTTTGGCTGTCCTTTCACAGTATGTAGGCCCTTGACAGATTAACAGGTACAAAATCGTACACTACTTAGATGTAGGTATGCGGTATGCACTGATGAGGGCAAAAAAATGCTCTACAGTACACTTGGAAAACGTATTTTCATGAAACAACAGCCAGTGATTAGTTTTCCCTGGCCTTTCACTGTATGTAGGATTGTTACAGATTAACAGGTACAAAAAAGTGCTCTACTTAGATGTAGGTATGTGATATGCACGTATGAGGGCAGAAAAATGCGCTACAGTACACTTGGAAAACGTAGTTTCGTAAAACACTAGCCGGTGATTACTTTTGCCTGGACTTTCCCAGTATCTAGACTTGTTACAGATTTACAGATACAAAATATTAGACTGCTTTGATGTAGGTATGTGGTATGCACGTATGAGGGCAGACAAATGCACTACAGTCCGCTGAATAAAATTATTTTTGCACAGCAGCAGGACACAACAGTGCAGCACCAGAAAAAAAAAAGGGGGATTAAACCCTAAATTGCACTCTGTCACAGAGTGTTAAGAATGGTGTGAACTGGTTTTTATACCGTCTACAGACTAGTATAAGCAGCAGATGATTTCTTGTGGAAAAAATACACAGAATTGCGCTGATAAATCATTCCTGCCTCCTGTGATAAGTTTCATACTATCTGCCCCTCTCTGATAAAATGCTGAATGAAGTGACTGGGAGGTTAATGGCTGGCGACAAAATCCTTCTCAGCGACAACAAGCAAAGCACTGCACTGCTCTCTGTCCACAATGCTGATGTAACTAGCAGTTGGCAGTGGAACGCTGCAGCATAATCAATTCATCATCTCTGTGTAACAGACACAGACACGCAGTCCGTCCTATCTCTGCAGTGTATATGGCATGAAATGAGCAGCCGCAAAATGGCTGCCGATTATACAGGGCTTTGACATCACAGGGGTCAATGAATGCTGATAGGCTGCATCCTGCCTTGCATTCCCGCCTTCCCAGCATCCCCTGCCGCATGTAATGACATTTGGATCCTCCATTTTAGGTGCTCTGGAGCCTGGAACGCTGTAAAATAGAGTTTAATGAAGCGATTCACGCGATAGAATCGTGGCAATAAATACTGAAATTCGCAACGAATTCGGGTTCGTCGGCTTCGATTCACTCATCTCTAATCACGAGCATCAGAGCAGCATATGTTTACTATGGTGATTTTCTCCTACTCTTCACAGTTCTTTAAATGGACAGAGATGTCAGCAGAAAGCACTGTGCTCGTGATTCAGCAAAGAGCTCTGTGTTCCAAAAAGAAAATAATTTTCTCTGTAGTATTCAGCATTCCAATAGTACTGGAAGGATTAAGATTTTTTAATAGAAGTAATTTACAAATCTGTTTAACTTTCTGGCACCAGTTGATTTAAACAAAAACAGTTTTCCACTGGAGTACCCCTTTAACTTTCTGGCACCAGTTGATTTTAAAAGCAAAGTTTTCCACAGGAGTACCCCTTTAAATACCCAAGTACTCCTTGAAGTGAAAATCATCTCTTTACCAAGCCACCGCGCCATAATCTGTTTGTGTTGCACCCTATAGAGATGCTTTGTAAACATAAAACTTCAAAGGATTGAGTAAAGCTGTTTAATAGGATTTTTAGATCTGTGTATCCATAAGAAGAATGAGTAGCTGATGTAGTAGGTGCATGTTGTTGATGTATAAATTCATATATGTAATTTAAAGGGGTTATCCAGACTGTAAAAATTATTGGTGGCCTATATTAGATGGGTAGATGTCCAACTATGGCATCTCTGACTATCAGCTGCTTGAAGAGTCCATGGCACTTGAGCAAGCACTGCAGCCTCTTTGATGTTTATGTGTACTCATCCTTGTAATTGCCATACATTAAGTGCTGGTGGTACAGGGAAATGCAGTTGTTAGGATTCGGCAGGCTGGATGTGGATCCTCTGTGTCAGCGAGGGATTGGCGTGGACCGTATCGGTGGACCGGTTCTAAGTTGCTACTGGTATTCCCCAGAGCCCGCCGCAAAGCAGGATGGTCTTGCTGCGGCGGTAGCAACCAGGTCGTATCCACCGGTAACGGCTCAACCTCGCTGACTGCTGAGAAGGCGTGGGACAGAAGGACTAGACAGAGGCGTGGTCAGACGTAGCAGAAGGTCAGGGCAGGCGGCAAGGTTCGTAGTCAATGGTAACGGCAGAAGGTCTGGAAACACTGGTAAGGCAATCACAGGAAACGCTTTCACTAGGCACAAGGGCAACAAGATCCGGCCATGCTGGGAAGGGGAAGTGAGGTTATAAAGGCGTGGAGCAGGTGGGAGCTAATACACTGATTGGGCCAGGCACCAATCAGTGGTGCACTGGCCCTTTAAATCTTAGAGAGCTGGCGCACGCGCCCAAGAGAGCGGAGCCGCCCGCGCCAGGACGTGACAGCCGGGGACCGGGACAGGTGAGTGGATTGGGATGCGATTCGCGAGCGGGCGCGTCCCGCTATGAGAATCGCATCCCCGTCTGCAGTGTCAGTGCAGCGCTCCCGGTCAGCGGGTCTGACCGGGGCGCTGCAGAGAGGAGAACGCCGTGAGCGCTCCGGGGAGGAGCAGGGACCCGGAGCGCTCGGCGTAACAGCAGTGTTGTCTTGTTAACTTGAATGGGACAAAGTCACAGCTTGGACAGGTAAAGGCTATCACTTTTTACAGGCTGGATAACCCCTTTAATAAGGTCTTGGCACCCAAGTTGTTTTATACCACATTAATATGATTTTGATGCCGGTCCATTACTGCAAAATAATAGTTTTGGACTTTGGACTTTGCAAAGATGTTTGGTACAGTACAGTCTCTCATAGATACCTGAAGGACAAAACAAACCCCCAAAGGTCTGTTGTATTAGGAAGCATAACTTGTACTAGCTAGTACATAAACTGTCTTTAGCAAATGATTCCTACTATGAATACATTCCAGCTAAAGTTGTATCCCAAGATTCATTGCAGGAACCAAGACCACAATTATTAAGCTTATTATTGATATAGAGAACAATCTAAATACAGTTCAGAGTATAAATAAATCATGGGAGAGAACTCTGTTATTGACCCGACAGACAAGTAGCTAGACAGTTAGAGTTCGTAGATCACCCCTCAGATATTTTCTAAACTAAATAACACCAATTCTGATATTCTTTCTGGGTACTGTAGTCCACCCATTTATTACTTTGACCATTTATGAACTCTTCTCCCAATATATCTTCTAACCCTGACTTTTCTAAATCCATTTCAGAGAATAATGCTTGTTCATGATGATGTTAAATGTGCAGATTTGGTAATAGTCTAGATAACTATATTGTTGCATGAGATGGGGAAATACTTGAGCCAACATAAGAACAGGGCATTGACTTCAGTCTAGTAGGAGGAGGTCAGTTTGGCCTGATCGGTGCACTGAAAGAGTTAGGTTATTTGAGTTTATTGAACAGACTTGCTCAAACACTTTATGGACATCATCCAATGCTATATTGACAGTTGTTCCATCTCTCGGCCATTAAGGCTGGTCCTGTGAGACTGATCCTGGTTGGTTGATATGTAGAATTCACAATGCCACACCTACATGATGAAATATATGTAACAGGCAGAAAATCCTGGCACCAGTTTTGGAGTATGACCAGAAGGCCTATTTGTCCTGTATACCTGGGGACACAACAGCGGCTGCAATGTTATCCAAATTGTTGCAATAGATTTACTGAGTTTTTGAAAGAGAACATTGGCTGAGAAACAGAAAAAATGACAGTAAAAAACAAGGAATTGTCGTCAATAGCACTAGTGTCTTGCAAGGCAAAACATTGCTATTTCAAGCTGTTTTCATAAAAGTGGTTGTTGCATCTATGACTAATGCCATGTCAGTCAGGCATGGAAGAAAAACCTGATTCTGATGCGTGCCAACCTTCATTGTCTGCACAGCTCAGAAATGTATAACTCATTCTTATAAAAACTGCTCTTTCTCTTCTATGTAAACCAGCAATGCCCAACCCTTTTACCATAAAAAACAAACAAAACAAAAAAAAAACATGTGGCAAAAGTTCCCCCTACTGGAAACCCCTAAAATGATACCATCCCTTCCATAAAGGTGGCAGCTGTTGCTGTCTTCTCTGGAACTATTCACTAGATTCCAAGGAACCCCAGTTGAAATGCCATATTACATGATAAGTCTGCTTTATTAAATGTCCCTTAGTAAATGCATACAAAATGTTATGTTATCTGTGTTAAGAGGGTTATCCAGGCTTAGAATAAAAACAGCTGCTTTCTCCCAGAAACAGTTCCACCCTGTCCTCAGATTGTGTGTGATACTCAGCCCAGTTTCATTAAAGGGGTACTCCACTGGTCAGCGAAGAACTAAATGTTCCAAACGCTGTTTTTGCGCTGCAGGGGTCGACAACATGCCCCCTTTGTGACATCACAGCCATGCCCCCTGTATGCAAGTCTACTGGAGGGGGTGTGACAGCCATCACGCCCCCTCCCATAGACTTGCACTTATGGGGTGTGGCTGTGACGTCCCTGCAGCGCGAAATAAGCAAAACATTTAGTTTCACACTGGCCAGTGGAGTAACCCTTTAAAGTAAATGGATTTGAGCTGTAATACCACATTCAACAGGGCAGGGGTTGCACCATTTTTGGAAAAAAAAAGTAGCCATGTCTTTCTAAGCCTGGATAACCCCTTTATTTTCAACATGAAGTTAACATAAAGAGAAGATCTCCAAACAGAAAATACTATGTTATAAGATACATCATCCATAGGCAAAGAAATGATCTCTACCATTTCTTTATCTTCCAGAGACTACAATGAACCGAGCTTTGAACATCCTGCATGCAGTCATGGACCCACTTATCTTAAAGGGGTTGTCCCACCTTGCTTCTTCCTGGTTTTCCGGCTCCTTTGGCCTGTTTACAGCAGCCAGAGGTGGTCAGAAAAGATGAAAGCAGCTGAAAAGCAGTCTGGAGTTCCATGACCAGAGCAACCTGCAAAGCTAGACCTTTTCCGCAACTCCCGTTAAAATGAATAGGAGTCACGCAAATTGCGTAACTTCCCTGTTTCGGCTGCTTTCATCTTTTACAACCACCTCCGGCTGATGCAAACAAGTCAAAGGAGCTGGAAAATCTGGAAGTAGCAAGGTAGGACAACCTCTTTAATTGATTGAGTTTAAGAGGTATGATCCCTAAAGGTCAGACGCTTATGATATATCCTCTGCCATGATTGTTTATGTTTAGAAGACCCCTTTAGTTACTGCTGTACATAGTAAAGGAATAGAGAATATATTATATGGTAAAATGTATATATATTCATAGACTGTTAATGGATGATGAATACAGAGGCACTGCCAAATGGAGCATTAAATAATAACTAGCCTTAACCTGCTCCAAAGTCATGACCAGCACATGTTCAGTGCCTACAGACATTATGAATTCACAGGTAGCATAAACAAGGAAGTCTGTTATTCCATTTAAGCCAAGAACTTGACTTTCCTTGATGTTATAACCTAGAAAGTCATCCAGCAAGTCCCGCCAACAAAAATCAGAAAAATAAATAAATAGAGACAGATTACCGCATAGTATATGCTGTACAATTCCGGGTATTCCGGGTTTATACGTCTTATCCCCTATTCACAGAATAGGGGATAAGATGTATGATCGCAAGGGTCCTGCTGCTGGGGACGATCATGGAATGAGTCTGATCAACTGCTTTACTAAAATGGAGGAGGAGAAGGGGGACACAACAAGGCATAATAGTTAACAACATATATAACATTATCCTCATTCTATGAGTCAGTTCAATTACAGCAATATCAAAGTTATATAGTTTCTGTGATATTTTCTTCTTAAGAAAATGGTTTGCATCACCGCATTCTGACCCCAACAACTATTTTATTTTTACATCTGTGGAACTAGGTAAAAACATATTTCTTGTATGGTGTCGTTTTTATAGATTTCGGGGATACATAGATCATTACTCATACTCTCAATATCTGGATATTGTTTATTTCACTATATTATGAAATGTTTAGACCCAAGCAGACAAATCTATTAGACAGGCCATATTGTGCTTACTCCGATAAACATTTTCCAATATGACAGTTTAAATGCATTTTCACTAATACTTTTATTCTACAGCATTAAATATTATAATAACATTCCTAATCTGAATAGTCCTGTTTTATTTTTGTATAAAAAGATGTTTTTTTTATCAAGCTGCTTTTCATTAACCTAACAGCACTATAAATCTCCAGCCATTTCATATTCATGGCCCATTTAACATTTGCTGCAATCCTGACTGTATATACCAGATAGACAGCTACATAAGATTACACAAATGGAATTTTTTTTCATAACTATGTAATGCCCAAATTAAAGGAATACTAAATGTAGAAAACACAATCCTTTTAAATAAAACTGTTTAGATTTCTTAAAGGAGAAGTATCATGCCCAAAAACGTATCCCCTATCTGACTGCTGGGACCCCCCTCGATCTCCTGTACGGGCCCAGGCTTTCCCCAGGAATGGAGTGTGCTGACCGTAGAATGAATCGGTGGTAGACACACCCCCTCTATACATCTCTATAGGAGTGCCGTTCAGCTATATTCATCTCAGCCATAAAGATAAATGAAGGGGGTGTGTTGGCCGCCGCTTCGTGTGGGCCCCAACATGCCCTATTCCCAGAGAGAGCCAGGGCTCCGTACAGGAGATCGCAGTGGGGTCCCAGCGGTTGGACCCCTGGGATCTAAAACTTATCCCCTATATTGAGGATAGGGGATCCATTTTTGGGCATTATATATCTCCTTCAAATATGGGTTCCACGAGATCATTGATTTGCCCCCTTACTCAGATCTGCCATGTCACTGACTGTAAGGCAAATGGCTGTAGTAAAAACATAGGACTAACTATGTATGACACAATATCTATGATGCCGCATAGAGGGTAACCCATGATAGAGATAATATAGGCAAATTGTAGAATCATATCCTAGAGGGGTAGAAGCATACTGGATGAGAGGGGTAAAAGCACAAAGGTTGAGGGGTAGAAACACAAGGGATAAGAGGGGTAGAAACACAAGGGATAAGAGGGGAAGAAGCACAAGGGATGAGAGGGGTAAAAATACAAGGGATGAGAGGGGTAGAAGCACAAGGAATGAGAGGGGTAGAAGCACAAGGGATGAGAGGGGTAGAAACACTAGGGATGAGAGGGGTAGAAGCACAAGGGATGAGAGGGGTAGAAGCACAAGGAATGAGAGGGGGTAGAAACACAAGGGATGAGAGCGGTAGAAGCAAAAGGAATGAGAGGGGGTAGAAACACAAGGGATGAGAGGGGGTAGAAACACAAGGGATGAGAGGGGTAGAAGCACAAGGAATGAGAGGGGGTAGAAACACAAGGGATGAGAGCGGTAGAAGCACAAGGAATGAGAGGGGGTAGAAGCACAAGGGATGAGAGAGGTTGAAGCACAAGGAATGAGAGGGGGTAGAAACACAAGGGATGAGAGCGGTAGAAGCACAAGGAAAGAGAGGGGGTAGAAACACAAGGGATGAGAGGGATAGAAGCACAAGGGATGAGGGGGTAGAAGCACAAGGGATGAGGGGGGTAGAAGCACAAGGGATGAGGGGGTAGAAGCACAAGGGATGAGGGGGGTAGAAGCACAAGGGATGAGGGGGTAGAAGCACAAGGGATGAGAGGGGTAGAAACACAAGGGATGAGAGGGGTAGAAGCACAAGGGATGAGAGGGGCAGAAGCACAAGGAATCAGAGGGGAAGAAGCACAAGGGATGAGAGTGGTAGAAACAAGGGATGAGAGGGGTAGAAGCACAAGGGATGAGGGGTAGAAACACAAGGCATAAGAGGGGTAGAAACACAAGGAATGAGGGGTAGAAGCACAAGGGAAGAGAGGGGTACAAAGACAAGGGATGAGAGGGGTAGAAACACAAGGGATGAGAGGGGGTAGAAACACAAGGGATGAGAGCGGTGGAAGCAAAAGGAATGAGAGGGGGTAGAAACACAAGGGATGAGAGGGGGTAGAAACACAAGGGATGAGAGGGGTAGAAGCACAAGGAATGAGAGGGGGTAGAAACACAAGGGATGAGAGCGGTAGAAGCACAAGGAATGAGAGGGGGTTGAAGCACAAGGGATGAGAGAGGTTGAAGCACAAGGAATGAGAGGGGGTAGAAACACAAGGGATGAGAGCGGTAGAAGCACAAGGAAAGAGAGGGGGTAGAAACACAAGGGATGAGAGGGATAGAAGCACAAGGGATAAGGGGTAAAACACAAGGGATGAAGGGTAGAAACACAAGGCATAAGAGGGGTAGAAACACAAGGGATGAGAGGGGTAGAAACACAAGGGATGAGAGGGATAGAAGCACAAGGGATGAGAGGGATAGAAGCTCAAGGGATGAGAGGGGTAGAAGCTCAAGGGATGAGAGGGATAGAAGCACAAGGGATGAGAGGAGTAGAAGCACAAGGGATGAGGGGGGTAGAAGCACAAGGGATGAGAGGGATAGAAGCACAAGGGATGAGAGGGGTAGAAACACAAGGGATGAGGGGGGTAGAAGCACAAGGGATGAGAGGGATAGAAGCACAAGGGATGAGAGGGGTAGAAGCACAAGGGATGAGGGGGGTAGAAGCACAAGGGATGAGGGGGTAGAAGCACAAGGGATTAGAGGGGTAGAAACACAAGGGATGAGAGGGGTAGAAGCACAAGGGATGAGAGGGGCAGAAGCACAAGGGATGAGAGGGGCAGAAGCACAAGGAATGAGAGGGGAAGAAGCACAAGGGATGAGAGTGGGTAGAAACACAAGGGATGAGAGCGGTAGAAGCACAAGGAATGAGAGGGGGTAGAAGCACAAGGGATGAGAGGGGTAGAAGCACAAGGAATGAGAGGGGGTAGAAACACAAGGGATGAGAGCGGTAGAAGCAAAAGGAATGAGAGGGTGTAGAAACACAAGGGATGAGAGGGATAGAAGCACGAGGGATAAGGGGTAAAAACACAAGGAATAAAGGGTAGAAACACAAGGCATAAGAGGGGTAGAAACAGAAGGGATGAGAGGGGTAGAAACACAAGGGATGAGAGGGATAGAAACACAAGGGATGAGAGGGATAGAAGCACAAGGGATGAGAGGGATAGAAGCTCAAGGGATGAGGGGGGTAGAAGCACAAGGGATGAGAGGGATAGAAGCACATGGGATGAGAGCGATAGAAGGACAAGGGATGAGGGGGGTAGAAGCACAAGGGATGAGGGGGTAGAAGAACAAGGGATGAGTGGGGTAGAAGCACAAGGGATGAGGGGGTAGAAGCACAAGGGATGAGGGGGGTAGAAGCACAAGGGATGAGGGGGTAGAAGCACAAGGGATGAGGGGGGTAGAAGCACAAGGGATGAGGGGGTAGAAGCACAAGGGATGAGAGGGGTAGAAACACAAGGGATGAGAGGGGTAGAAGCACAAGGGATGAGAGGGGCAGAAGCACAAGGAATCAGAGGGGAAGAAGCACAAGGGATGAGAGTGGTAGAAACAAGGGATGAGAGGGGTAGAAGCACAAGGGATGAGGGGTAGAAACACAAGGCATAAGAGGGGTAGAAACACAAGGAATGAGGGGTAGAAGCACAAGGGAAGAGAGGGGTACAAAGACAAGGGATGAGAGGGGTAGAAACACAAGGGATGAGAGGGGGTAGAAACACAAGGGATGAGAGCGGTGGAAGCAAAAGGAATGAGAGGGGGTAGAAACACAAGGGATGAGAGGGGGTAGAAACACAAGGGATGAGAGGGGTAGAAGCACAAGGAATGAGAGGGGGTAGAAACACAAGGGATGAGAGCAGTAGAAGCACAAGGAATGAGAGGGGGTTGAAGCACAAGGGATGAGAGAGGTTGAAGCACAAGGAATGAGAGGGGGTAGAAACACAAGGGATGAGAGCGGTAGAAGCACAAGGAAAGAGAGGGGGTAGAAACACAAGGGATGAGAGGGATAGAAGCACAAGGGATAAGGGGTAAAACACAAGGGATGAAGGGTAGAAACACAAGGCATAAGAGGGGTAGAAACACAAGGGATGAGAGGGGTAGAAACACAAGGGATGAGAGGGATAGAAGCACAAGGGATGAGAGGGATAGAAGCTCAAGGGATGAAAGGGGTAGAAGCTCAAGGGATGAGAGGGATAGAAGCACAAGGGATGAGAGGAGTAGAAGCACAAGGGATGAGGGGGGTAGAAGCACAAGGGATGAGAGGGATAGAAGCACAAGGGATGAGAGGGGTAGAAGCACAAAGGATGAGGGGGGTAGAAGCACAAGGGATGAGGGGGTAGAAGCACAAGGGATTAGAGGGGTAGAAACACAAGGGATGAGAGGGGTAGAAGCACAAGGGATGAGAGGGGCAGAAGCACAAGGGATGAGAGGGGCAGAAGCACAAGGAATGAGAGGGGAAGAAGCACAAGGGATGAGAGTGGGTAGAAACACAAGGGATGAGAGCGGTAGAAGCACAAGGAATGAGAGGGGGTAGAAGCACAAGGGATGAGAGGGGTAGAAGCACAAGGAATGAGAGGGGGTAGAAACACAAGGGATGAGAGCGGTAGAAGCACAAGGAATGAGAGGGGGTAGAAACACAAGGGATGAGAGGGATAGAAGCACAAGGGACAAGGGGTAAAAACACAAGGAATAAAGGGTAGAAACACAAGGCATAAGAGGGGTAGAAACAGAAGGGATGCGAGGGGTAGAAACACAAGGGATGAGAGGGATAGAAGCTCAAGGGATGAGGGGGGTAGAAGCACAAGGGATGAGAGGGATAGAAGCACATGGGATGAGAGGGGTAGAAGGACAAGGGATGAGGGGGGTAGAAGCACAAGGGATGAGGGGGTAGAAGCACAAGGGATGAGTGGGGTAGAAGCACAAGGGATGAGGGGGTAGAAGCACCAGGGATGAGGGGGGTAGAAGCACAAGGGATGAGGGGGTAGAAGCACAAGGGATGAGGGGGGTAGAAGCACAAGGGATGAGGGGGTAGAAGCACAAGGGATGAGAGGGGTAGAAACACAAGGGATGAGAGGGGTAGAAGCACAAGGGATGAGAGGGGCAGAAGCACAAGGAATCAGAGGGGAAGAAGCACAAGGGATGAGAGTGGTAGAAACAAGGGATGAGAGGGGTAGAAGCACAAGGGATGAGGGGTAGAAACACAAGGCATAAGAGGGGTAGAAACACAAGGGATGAGGGGTAGAAGCACAAGGGAAGAGAGGGGTACAAAGACAAGGGATGAGAGGGGTAGAAACACAAGGGATGAGAGGGATAGAAACATAAGGAATGAGAGGGGTAGAAGCACAAGGGATGAGAGGGGTAGAAGCAGGGCCGCCATCAGGTTGGTACAGCCATTACCACAGTAAGGGTACCGAGCTCCCAAGGGGGCCTGGCCCGCTGCACCCCCATGCAGCAGCCAGGGTCGGAACATTGGCAGTGGCTGGAGGCTAGGAGTCTTGACACACATATAGATCAGTCAGTGTTTCAGCCTGAGAACTCAGGACCTGTGCACCGCAGCTACAGCATCACACACAGGTCCTGAAACTGACAGGCTGACACAGTGACTGTTGGTCCAGAGGCTACATAGTCTGTACTACATACTGTACAGACAAGATGCTCACTGCTGCCTCTACAGTCTGCTTTCTCCTCACTGGTTCTGGCTCCTCCTGCTGACAGCACACAGGAACTGCTGCTCAGAGTAAGATCTGCTACACTTGGTAAGAGGAGAACCTGATCTTATTACTATGTAAAGATCTTATTACTAAGAAAAAATACCATTTTGTAAATTTTGGGGCTTCCGTTTCTACGCAGTGCATTTTTCGGTAAAAATGACACCTTTTCTTTATTCTGTAGGTCTATACAATCAAAATGATACCCTACTTATATAGGTTTGATTTTGTCGTACTTCTGGAAAAAATCATAACTACATGTATGAAAATGAATACGTTTAAAATTGTCATCTTCTGACCCCTATAACTTTTTTATTTTTCTGCATATGGGGCAGTATGAGGGCTAATTTTTTTGCACCATGATCTGAAGTTTTTAGTGGTACCATTTTTGTATTGATCGGACTTTTGATGGCTTTTTATTCATTTTTTCATTATATAAAAAGTGACCAAAAATACATTATTTTGGATGCCATTGACTGTGCGGTTTAATTAATTATATATTTTTATAATTCGGACAATTGCGCACAAAGCGATATCACATATGTTTATTTTTATTTACAGTTTTTTTTAAATGGAAAAAGGGGGGTGATTCAAACTTTTATTAGGGAAGGGGTTAAATGATCTTTCTTCACTTTTTCCCCCACTTTTTTTTACAGTGTTATAGCCCACATAGGGGGCTATAACAATGCACACACTGATCTTTTACATTGATCAATGGTTTCTCACAGGAAATCATTGATCAATGATTCTGCCGCTTGACTGCTCATGCGTGGATCTCAGGCACTGAGAAGTCATTCGGTGATCGGACAGCAAGGAGGAAGGTAGGGGACCCTCCTGCAGTCCTACAGCTGTTCGGGATGCCGTAATTTTGCCACGGCGATCCCAAACAGCCCACTGAGCTAGTCAGGAGCAGTTTACTTTCATTTTAGATGCGGCGTGAATGCCGTGTCTAAAGGGTTAATAGCACTGCTACGGGTCCTGGCCACTGTTAGAGGCCAGGCCTGACCCGCTATGACCATATGGCCCCGCACTATAGAAAGGGAGTGGGCTGAGGGCATACAGGTACGTCCTCTGTCCCCAACAGGTTAAGGTCTCTGCGTCACTGGTCACCCCCTTGGACCCTGGCTTAACAGTATAGACTTTACCAACTGTCTACCCTCAGTAAAGTTACGGTTGTCCGTAACTTGGCATTGGAGTCTTTATTGCCCCCGTGCCTAGCCCAGTATCCAGCGGTATACCATTGGGTGGTTTTAGGCTAAACCCCACCCTGGCGTCATGAATACACGGGGTTAATGCCATCTGTCCCTAGGGTAATAACATCTGCCCTCATCACACCCCGCTACCACAATAACGTACTAATTGTACTTACTCGGTGCTGGCTTATATATGTACAGGGAAAGTATCTCTCTGAATGTTTGTGTCCTAAGGGTAGGTAGTGGATTGAGACAGTACCGGATTGTGGGTGGGGGAGGATTAAGCCTGTTCGTGAAATGTGCCAGAAGCCATAGGTTATGTATCCCCTGAAGCTCAAGATGGATGGGTGCTAAAAGCAGCTTTTGTTGTTTTGCATTGCTCTGTAATACTTGTCAGGAAACTAATATTCTATACAGGAAGCAAATATGTGTCTGAAATAATCTTTAGTGTAGCTTTATAAAGAAGAAGCAGGAGAGCCTGGGAGAATATGTTACCAGACTTACCATTAAAAAGTACATATTAAACCTCTATATCATACTTAAAGGCCCTTTTACACGGGCTGAGCAGGTACCACTTGTTGATCCCCGCTTCTGTAGTAAGTCTTCACAGGGCTCCATTACATTTTCACGGGGTGAAGTGTGGCTGATAACAAGGATTCTAATGCCTGTATGAAAAATGCGATCAGCTGCATCAAGCATTTTCTCATTTGTTGGTTGAATGCTAGCCCTTTTATACAGGACAGTTTTTGGAAAGAAATGTTCCTAACAATGCTCATTTTGCATATAATAGGCATGTATAAAAAAAAGCCTTAAAGCAGATTAAGGCTACTTTCACACTGCTGTATTGCTGTTGTGCTCCGTTGGAAAACAGCCATCAGGTTCTTTTTTTTTTTTTTTTTTAATGCCTTTAACGTCTGTTATCCCTACGGGACTCAACGGGCAACAATGGGGCCTGACAGATCCCATTTACTATCATGGGGTCCATTGGGCACAGTGGTTTTTTTATGGGAGTAGTCGGAGAAAAAGACGTTGCATGATGCATGTTTTCTCCCGCTATTCTCTCCTGTTTCCCTGACGGGTGTTGCATTGCTTGTCGTTGCACTGGCATTGCACATCGTGTTCAAATGGCAGTGTGAAAGAAGCCTTATATGTATATATATATATATATCTTTGTAGGAAAATATTTTGTATTCTTTTTATTCTTGGGAGTCTATTGTGGAGTGCCACTCACAATCATAGGACCACCCACTGGACTCCTCCACATGGAAAGAGCAGAGATTTCGATCAATAAATAACAAGTTATACTAAATATTTTCCCATAAAACTATATATTATTCTGCTCAGATCCTTCTGCTCTAAACTATAATGCTGATTACATAGCATTTTCATGGTGACAGGTTCCCTTTAAGTGTGTGCTGAAAGTGGTTGTCCCATGAATGACAGGTATAGCTTATCCACATGATTAGAATGGGGTCCTATGAGCACTAGTTGAATGGAGCAGCAGTTGCTGTTTCACCACCCCTCCCTTCTATCAGGGATCACAAAATCCCCTTTCTTAGGGCTATACATAGGATGTTCTTACTCACATTAGTCCTTCCAAAAGGGTTTAACATTTAATTTCCCTTTTCCTGGTGAATTTATTTTGAATATACTTTCCCTGGCATCTTCGCCTTTTATCACAAGCCAATGTTCCACCCAGTGTTTTACCTAAAAGATGCTAAATAAAGAAATAAAACATTTCTGAAAATAAATAACATTTCCTGTACTAGTAAATGTGATCTCCTTTCACCCGATGTTGGCCATTCCAGGCTAGGGAGGGTATGACTATAGTGATCTTTAATGGGATTACTGGCAGAATGTCCAGAGATATATCTATGACACACTACTTTATCTCCCATGTGTCCAGTTGTGAGAACTTCCAGAAATATTTATATGTTATAGTTAGATTTGCAGAACTTCAAAATGCTAAGTCAATTGTGTTTATTTTTTTAAAATAAAATGTAGTAAGTCAACATGTTTGTACTCTCTAGTATTGCACACTATAAAATGTTATAACAACACTTTTTAACAGTTTTTAATGCCAACATATGGAAATATCCATTTGTGCCATGGGGCTGTCACACAGTGTTGGCTGTGCATGGTTCTAAAACAGCCAACTCCTTATCCCCTATCCAAAGGATAGGGGATAACATGTCTGATTGCAGGGGTCCCGCCTCTAGGGACCATGGGATCTTGGCTGCAGCACCCCAGACATCCAGTGCACAGAGCGAACTTCGCTCCGTGCCAGATGACTGGCTATGCGAGGAGGCTCGTGACATCATGGCCATGCCACGCTCATGATGTCATGGCCACGTCTCCTCAATGCAAGTCTATGGGAGGGGGCATGACCATCACGCCCCCTTCCATAGACTTGCATTGAGGGTGTGTGGCTGTGATTTCACAAGTGGGGCGTGACCGTGACATCACGAGCCTCCGGCGCTACACCCAATGCTCTAAACGAACGCCGGGTGCAGCAGGGAGATCGCGGGGGTCCCCAGTGGCAGGACCCCCCGTAATCAGAAATATTATCCCCTATCCTTTGGATAGGGGATAAGATGTCTTGGGGGGAGTACCCCTTCAATAATAACTGGATTGTCACTGAGTTGGTCATTATTATAGATTTAACTGTTCATGCCGATTATTTTAGACAAAAAATATTTTGAACACTTTTACTTCCCTTAGTTGTTATGACTTTTAATGTAATATTTATATTATGAGAATATTATTTGCCTACATTAAAAATGATGAGAAAATTCAAATGTTCACTGTTTACAATCAAAATAAAATAATTTCCCAAAACATAGATTGAAGCTTAACCTTGTGGATCATGTGATACAGAAATACATTTAGAAACATTGAATATTGGCAGCAGAAAAAGACCACATGGTCCATCTGGTCTCCCCTTTGTTCTTATTTTTATCTTAGGATAGTTATATGCTTATCTCTGGCAGGGTTTTATTCACATTTCCAGCTTCAAACAACTTTATACAGGGTTGGTATACAGGGTTGGAGTTAGAAAGTCCTTATCATTCTCGTAAGGTCGCTTACCTAGCAAAAATGTCAACAATCTAACTTAACTTTAAAGCCACTTACAACTGGAGGAAACCTGAATGCTCATCACCATTGTTTACATCACTGGGCAATGTGTAGGGAGCTTCTTAGAAATCTGGAGGAATGTGGGAGTGGACGTAAGAAACAGGTTGGGAAAGGAGAAAAATAAACATTAGAGGACATGCTGCTCAAATTACCATACATGCTAATCCAAAAAAACATACGAGGACCTAAGTGCTGTGCCTAGTTATTTTTCCTATCCTGAAAATTGAGTGATTTAGAACTATACAAGAAGATCTATCATGTCTCCCTTTCATTGACCCCAGAGATCATGTTGTTGTCCATAAGAAAAATTTGCCTAGCTTTATTGTAATGGTGATGACACAAACCATGCCAAGACTTCTATTCCTGCAGCGAAACCTTAGTGGGTGGATGCCTTCAATTTCCTAATGAAGGGTACTCAGAGCCTGGGCTGGATTTGCCATGAGGGACCCAAGGACCTGTGCATAGGGCAATAGTTTGAAAGGGGGCAGCACTTTAGTGAGTAACAAAAACAAATGATCTATAGTTTTCATGTATGTGTTGCTGCTATGCTCTGGCCTAGAGAGAAAACAAAAAACTTTCCTCACTTTGGGTGAATCTACACGGTTTACAACTGTGAACTTTACCTGCAGATATACAGCCGCAGCATGTTCATTATGTTGTAGATTTGTGATTGATTTTACCACGTTCTGTGTAAATTCATGAATCTTCAATAAAATGTGCATGTAACACATTTGGTTTTTGCTGCCTATTCGGACAGATCTCCATGAAGAAATTCTGATGCACGTGAAATCATCTGAATGGGCGGTATTTAGTCCAAGTTTATAGAGCAGGACAAGCTGTAAATATCCCCCTACAACAACTTACCCAAAATCTAATAATACAATCACCAATTCATGAAAAAATATCAATCTTTATTGAATCATAATCACATAAATTCATAACAATAGGTTAACCCCTCCTTAAGACATTAACACACAAGACAGTTTAAAAAACATGTGGTGGGGGAACACCTTATTAATGAATATATGTACAAATGTAAACAAGTATATATTGCACTATGCCACCTGTTGCTAGTGAAACCCTATCTAGGTAAGAGATTACAAAATCACATCAGAGTTTTCTGGGAAGAGCAAGGCAATCATAAGTTAATATTACATGACAGCACAAAAATGTACCCTATGGTCCAGATGGGAAGAAGCCCCTATATATTATGGGCACAGTGCCCCTATTGTATATAAATATCTCACACAGTGGGAAAAATCCCACAGTAGAAGGTGGTGCTAAGAGAACAATGCCCCAATGCTCATAAAATAAACCTCAAACAAAAGATGTTACATACCAAGAACACCAGCAGCGACAGTCAAGGTGTTTCCCCACCTCACACCCCTGTGAGGTGTGTCCTTTTATAAAAGGGTCTTTGGGTCAATTGCTACTTCTGCTACCCCACAGCTATGCTCCAGATAGTTCTCTTTTCTAATGTCATCCATTCGTTCATTATAGTCTCATTTGCATGTAGTAAGCATAATCTCCTTGTTTATAGATTTTCTCTGGACAATCTAGTTTTCAACTATATCGTAATAAAAAATAAGCTGTTTATGGAAGTGACCTGTCAGGGGTGAAGCTACAGGTGTGCGGGGGTAACTGCCATACTTAGGCTCTGATGCCTAAAGAGACCCCTTTAAAGGTACTTTAACATGGGCTGACTATAAGCTGAATGAATGCTTCTAGGAATGATCACTCACAATAATTGCTCATGTAAAAGGACCAGCGATCAGCTGATGAATTTAATACCACTTGTATGTCAGCTGATCAGAAAGTTTATATGGGTCTAAAAATTATTGTGTCGGCTGCACATCGCATTGTGTAAATAGAGAGTCCATTGTCAACAATGATAAAAGTGGGTGACTGCATGAATGATCCAGTGATTATTCTCGTGCCCCTGAGCTATATAAAGCCTTTTTAGACAAGCACCGATTTACTAGATTGGCGTTTTTTTTTCCGTCAAGGAAAGGATCAATCCCCATAAGTAGATACCACTATTATAAAAAAGTACATTGTATGTAAGGGGCCTGGTTTTAAATAATTTATCAGGGTTCCAATGCTTAAAGTTACACTTCTGTGGCCTCCACAGGATGGATACAAATTACAATATAGTTTGCATAATATTGCAGAGTTACTGTACTGAAAAGTAACTTATCCCCTATCCACAGGGACCCTTGACCATTGGGACACTCCACAATCCCCTGAAAAGGCCCGAGTGGTGCATGTGCTGGGGTTGGCACACGCTCCTATGGGAATGCCAGAGATGCCCGAGTACAGCACTCAGGTCTCTTTGGCGCTCCCATAGAGAATCTGACACAGCTCCTGTGGCTAAGCGATAAATTACTTTTCACCACAGTACCCCTTTAAATACAACAAACATACCTAAACACAAATATTTTAAAGTCTGTAATGTGTTTACTTTATTAATATCATTTTCTTGATGCAGATTAAAAGAAATAAAACTATGCAAAATGATTTTATATACTTTCCACATCTCTTTTACAGCTCATTCTACGCTTTCAAGAATCTAGATTGTTGACATGTGTCTGTCGCATAGCAACCAGTGTCTCTCACCCTTTTTTTATTGACACTTAACCTCACATTTGACTAATGGAAGACACTCAGTTTAGGACAAACCCAGAGCAAACTAGATATTACTAGAAAAACTAAAGAGGGTGTTTAGAGATGTGTTATGCAGGTTTTAGTTCAAAGTGGAAATACGACTCTGCCCTTTCTCTGAAAATAGAAGAAAGACAAGACACAAACAGTAAACTAGGTACAATTCTTTTAGGACATAGTGTACAAAAAGACAAAGTGCCCATACTGTATTCACTGTACAAGATGACTTGTATTATTATTTTTGTAAAAATGTATTAATATGCAGCTATGATACATAGAATGGAAGAGAGTTTCAGGATTAGCTGAAAACAATAAAAAAACATTTTTTATATATCAACTGGCTCCAGAAAGTTAACCAGATTTGTAAATTACTTCTATTAAAAAATCTTAATCCTTTCAGTACTTATGACCTTCTGAAGTTAAGTTTCTTCTTTTCTGTCTAAGTCCCCTCTGATGACACCTGTCTCGGGAGACGCCCAGTTTAGAAGCAAATCCCCATAGCAAACCTCTTCTAAACTGGGCGTTTCCCGAGACAGGTGTCATGGGAGACAGAGGGGTGTATACATGGGTGACAGAGGGGTGTACATGGGAGACAGAGAGGTGTAGAAGAGTCTACATGGGTGACAGGGGTGTACATGGGAGACAGAGGGGTGTAGAGGGGTGTACATGGATGACAGAGGGGTGTAGAGGAGTGTACATGGGAGACAGAGAGGTGTAGAAGAGTGTACATGGGTGACAGGGGTGTACATGGGAGACAGAGGGGTGTAGAGGGGTGTACATGGGAGACAGAGGGGTGTACATGGGAGACAGGCGTGTACATGGGAGACAGAGGGGTGTACATGGGAGACAGAGGGGTGTACAGGGGTGACAGAGGGGTGTACATGGGTGGCAGAGGGGTGTAGAAAACTGTACATGGGTGACAGGGGTGGACAGGAGTGACAAGGTTGTAACAGGGGTGAACATGGGTGACAGAGGACTGTAGAGGAGTGTACATGGGAGACAGAGGGGTGGGGTGTACATGGGTGACAGAGGGGTGTAGAGGAATGTACATGGGAGACAGAGAGGTGTAGAAGAGTATACATGGGTGACAGGGGTGTACATGGGAGACAGATGGGTGTACATGGGAGACAGAGGGGTGTAGAAGAGTGTACATGGGAGACAGAGGGGTGTACATGGGAGACAGAGGGATGTAGAGGAGTGTACATGGGTGACAGGGGTGTACATGGGAGACAGAGGGGTGTAGAGTAGTGTACATGGGAGACAGAGGGGTGTACATGGGAGACAGAGATGTGTGGAAGAGTCTACATGGTTGACAGGGGTGTACATGGGTGACAGACAGGTGTAGAGGAGTGTACATGGGAGACAGAGAGGTGTAGAAGAGTGTACATGGGTGACAGGGGTGTACATGGGAGACAGAGGGGTGTAGAGGGGTGTACATAGGTGACAGAGGGGTGTACATGGGAGCCAGAGGGGTGTAGAAGAGTGTACATGGGAGACAGGGGGTTGTACATGGGAGACAGAGGAGTGTAGAGGAGTGTACATGGGTGACAGGGGTGTACATGGGAGACAGAGGGGTGTAGAGTAATGTACATGGGAGACAGAGAGGTGTAGAAGAGTCTACATGAGTGACAGGGGTGTACAATTGAGATAGAGGGGTGTAGAGGAGTGTACATGGGAGACAGAGAGGTGTAGAAGAGTGTACATGGGTGACAGGGGTGTACATGGGAGACAGGGGTGTTCATGGGAGACAGAGTGGTGTACATGGGTGACAGAGGGGTGTACATGGGTGACAGAGGGGTGTACATGGGTGGCAGGGGTGGACAGGAGTGACAATGTGGTAACAGGGGTGACAAAGGGACAGAGGGGTGAACATGGGTGACAAGGATGTGGTAAGAGGGGTGGACAATGGGGGATGACAGAGGGGTAGATAGGGGGGTGGACATGGGAGACGGGTCAGAGGGGTGGACATGGATGACAGGAGGGTGGACAAGCGGTTAAAAGAGGGGTGGACAGGAGTGAAAAAGGGGTCAATAGAGGGGGTGAACATGGGTGACAGGTGTAGACTGGGGGGTGGTCAGAGGGGTGGACGAGGGGGGGTGAACATGTGTTACAGGGGAATGGACAGGGGTCACAGAGGGGTGGTCAAGGATGGCAGGAGTGGACATGGATGACATGGGTGAGAGGGGGGGTGGACATGGGTGACAGGGGGGTGGACATGGGTGACAGGGGGGTGCACATGGGTGACAGGAGGGGGGGGGTGGACAGGGTTAAGAAGTGGTGACAGAGGGGTGGAAAGGGTACACATTCACTGCGCCGCTGGGAGGAGGGGGACGCTGGGGCACGGGTCATTACGCCGGCACGGGAATCCAGCAGAGCACCGCCAGGGCACTCATTCATTGCGCCGCAGGGGAGGGGGACTCTGGGGCATGGGTCACTACACCGCCGGGGCATGGGTCACTACACAGCCGGGGCACGGGGCACTGGTCACTACACCGCCGGGGCACTCACTCACTAGGCCGCAGGGGGGAGGGGGCCGCTGGGGGATGCTGTGTGCACACGCACAGCAAAGCGCACACATACTTCCCTTCCCCCCTGCAGCGCTATGAGTAACAATAATAATTAAATAATAAATAATAATTTTGACTGCAAAATTCCGCGGCACACCTGGCAGTGCCGAACGGCATACCAGTGTGCCGCGGCACCCCGGTTGGGAATCACTGGTCTAAAGGCTTCAATACACATTGGACAGTCGGCTTATCCTGCAGAAATTGGGAACAACTTTTTCTGTGATGTCTGTGACCTTCAATCTCCTGATGATTTTGGGGGAGAGAAGGATTAGGCATGTTGAATTACAAGTCTGACAGTGACTTTTTGAGAATACATACATGGCCAAACGTACATGTAAAAAGATAGTTTACAAAATTTGGCTGACAGTGACTTTTTGTGAATACATACATGGCCAAACATACATGTAAATAGATAGTTCACAAAATTTGGCTGTCAGCCAAAAACAAGAATATATGGTAGCTTTGTATATACACATTAGATTTCTAGTTGTCTAGAAATACAATAAATCTGGCCATACACATTAGAGAGATGTTGGCTGAAGCCCTAACATAGATGTGCCCACTCAGATCCAGCAAAACCTCCATGTTTGGGGAAAGAGGAATAAGTCTTTACAAAAAACCTCTCAGAGCAGTTCCCCGGACTGTATATGCTGAAATACAAAAAGATATGAGAAGCTTAAAGGTTTGATACATGTTCAGTAACTGTCAGCTAACCGCCCCATACACACAAACATTTACTATGATCGAATTGGAGGGGAGAGGTCTGTTTAAGGTGCATGGTGACCTTCTGACTCCCCACCGACAGATGATACTGCTGGAGAGAAGGGTCAGTTGTTTTGGATTTTTTCTAACCTGACCCTGCTCCGGTGGCGGCAGGTTTGGCTGACATTAGTCTAAGATGTATGAGGACACTAAATGGGCACTGGCATTTAAAAAAAAAAAAAAAAAAGTGTTCATGACATTCTCTTCGGGCTCTGTGTCATGTGGCCAAGATGGTCTCATAATGCAAGTCTTTTGGACTATCTTGCTCCGGTAGACACAGAGCGAGGAGAGAAGCACACGGTCATGTGCTTCTTTCTCTGCTTGTTCTAGTGATCGGTGGAGGTACAAACACTCCGATTAATCAAAACTTGTCTCTTGGACTTGTAAAAAGTGAAGCTCTAATGCTAACCATGATCATTAGATACATGGTGGGGATACCTGGTGATTTGTATCTTATTTCCAGGAGAGTAGATGCTCCAATCTATCAGTAGCATGAAAACATTATCTAAGGATAAGTTATAGCTATTATTTATCAGTTGGAAATGTAACTGGAACAATGGTGTAACGCTAACCTTTGTATTTGTAATTTAATATATAATATGTATACTTCACTAGCGCTCCTATGGAATGGGTGAAGATGGTTGTCTTAAATGAAAAAAACTATATATGTGTGTGTTGCGGCCTGGTATAGTTATGGTCCCTGTTTCCCACATATAAATTGACAGAACTAAAATATAAATAAATACTGGCGCAACAAGTGTGCATAAAAAATGACTGTTTATTTTAGCTTTTTTGCTTAAAAGTAGAAACCTACAGTGTTGCACAAACAGAGGCAGAAGAACATTCCCCTCGGGATCACTGGGTGAGGCAAATATTCTTATATGGCCAAAAAATACAAGCGGTTGGTCATATAGTAAGAAATTACGAAAAACAGTATATATAGAGATACAATTAGAGTATAATGTACCCACCTAATGGTGTTCACTTGGTCTGTATGTGCATTGAAGCTTTTGTATATGGACCTTATGCGAGGCTATATAGAGGTGGTGTACATCTATAGGAAATGGATAATATTCACAATCTTATACACGAGGAACAGAATTTTCCCAATTAGAAGATACTATTATATTCACGGTATCTTACCCTGTTATATAGTTCATTCAAAGATGCTGGTGACTAGGTTTGCTTACAGTCATATGAAAAAAGGCTCACAAACACTGTTACTGCTAAAGCTTCTTCTTTATATGAATAATAAGAATAATAAGAAAAAAGCAGTGAATAATCACCCAGGAGGTGCAGACAGTTTTCCAAGTTTAGATTAAGTTAGCTGGCAAAGGGGCTTGTTTGGTATCTACCTCCTATATATCCAGATGTTTAATTATGTACCTATGGGTAAGGGGGTATGTTTCGGTCCTGATATTCAGGGTTCAGTTCCGTGCGGGTCTGGTGGAAATGTCCTGGTATTCACTGTTTGGTGGAACTAGACAGGAGACTACCCCGGCCGGTGGCATCTCTACAGTGCCAGGTTCCATTGGATTACACGTTGGGGAGCTGGTTGCCCCCTAGTGACGTCACTACGGAAGTGCAGATTGTACGAAAAACCTGCCGACGCGTTTCGAAGGCAGTATCGGCCTTCTTCGTCTGGGATAGGTGTATGCTCCACTTTTTATGTCTCCAGACCTTGAATGACATTGATCCTGTTCCGCCCAGTTCAGGTAGATATTTCCTTCTTCCAAATTACTCCAAATATTTTTATTTAGATGTTGTTGCATAAAGTGTGATTACCCGTATACCTCAAAGATACCACACACATTCTGGAAATATTAAATGAAATAGAGTGGAAGGAGGATTACATCCTGGGCACGTTGGATGTAACATCACTGTACACTATCATACAGCATGACAAAGAAAGAGAGGCGGCTAAATTTTTTCTAAATAAGAAGCCAGATTTACCTAGGTTACACATATCGGGGATTGTATTTAATTTATTTTACAGCACAACTATTTTAAATGCAAACAGGAATTTTTTATTCAGACATGGGGCACGGTGATGGGTAGTGTTGAGCGGCATAGGCCATATTCGAATTCGCGAATATTCGCGAATATATGGATGAATATTCGTCATATATTCGCATATTCGTAATATTCGCGTTTTATTTTCGCATATGCTAAAAATTCGCGTATGCGAAAATTGGCATATACAAAAATTAACATAAACGAAAATTAGCATATGCGAAAATTAGCATATGCTAATTTTCGCATGTACGAAAATTCGCACGCCTGTCTCACACAGTAGTATTAGAGCCTTCTTTACACCACACAAGCTGGAAGCAGAGAGGGATGATCACTATGATGTGTACTGTGATAAGAAAAAAAAACGAATATTCGTAATTACGAATATATAGTGCTATATTCGCGAATATGCGATATTCGCGAATAAAATTCGCATTGCGAATATTCGCGAGCAACACTAGTGATGGGGACCAAACTCACACCCAGTTATTCTAATCTGTATGTAGGGTATTGGGAAAACATAGCTATATACCCTGGGGGAGAGCGGGGTACGAATTTGGTCCTATGGAAAAGTTTTATAGATGATATTGTATTCATCTGGAGAGGAGGAGAAGAACTTTTAAAACTGTTTTTAAAGGATATCAATAAAAATTATTTCTTTTTTTAATTTTCCGCCAGTTATTACAGAACAGACATACACTTTTTAGACTTGAATGTCTATATTAAAGACAATAAAATCGAAACTAAAATATTCCATAAACCTACGGATAGTAACAGCTTCATTAGGAAAACAAGTTGCCACTTACCAATTTGGTTGGCATACATTCCGCGCAATCAGTTTATTCGGGCATGACGAAACTGCACAAGAATAGAAGAATACCAACAAGAGGCTAAAGATTTAAAGAAAAAATTATTTAATAAAGGGTATGAAGAACACTCACTCAAGAATAAAAGAAAGAACAAGAATGAAGAAGAAAAGGAAAAAATTAGACTATCAATCATCGCAACATATTTAAACCAAAGCTATTTGTTTAAACGAATAATTAGAAGACATTGGGACACTTAAAAAAATTATAAAATAATTGGAGAAAAAATACCGGATAAACCCTCCTTTTGGGCAATCTGGTAGCACCAACAATAGAAAAAAAAAAAAAAAAAAAACAGACCAGCATAATGCATATTTTCTCCCCCCAAGAACAACTTAAAGGTTTTTTCCTTACCGCAAATGCAAGGCATGTTGTGGCAAGAATAATTCAAAACCCATTTTGTCTATAGAAAATGGGGATATACAGAAAACTATAAACAGCCACATTTATTGCAAAAAGAAGGGGGTAATATAGGGAATTAGGTGCCCCTGCAAAAAATGGTATATTGGACGAACAAAGAAAGTATTGTCCCAAAGAATAACTGAGCATCTCTACAATGTTATGACGGGCATCTATTATCTGTACATTAAAGAGACAAACACAAATCCACAATGAAGGATTCAATTTTCTGTGGCATAGAAAAAATCATGCCACATTGGAGGGGGGGGGGGGACACACACACTCTACATTGCCTGTATGTCCAGAGCGGAGGCTAAATGGATATTTAGCGGCTTATGAAATCTTCGTTTTTTTGGAGGATTCACTTGTATATTTTTTCACTATCACACTTTATGTAGCAACGTCTAAATAAAAATATTTGGAGTAATTCAGAAGAAGGAAATATCTACCTGAACTAGGCGGAACTGGAACAATGTCATTCAAGGTCTGGAGACATAAAATACACCTATCCCAGATGAAGGAGGCCGATACTGCCTTCGAACAATCTGCACTTCCATAGTGACGTCACTAGCGGCAACCAGCTCATCAACGTGCAATCCAGCGGGACCAGGCATGGTAGAGATGCCGGGGAAGTCTCCCATCCAGTTCCACCAAACAGCTGATACCAGGACATTTCCACCAGATCTGCACGGAACCGAACCCCAAATATCAGGACCGGAACATACCACGTTACCCACAGGTACATAATTAAACATCTGGATATATAGGGGGTAAATACCAAACAAGCCCCTTTGTCTCATATGACATATATTTATACACAGAAGGTACAGCTAACTTAATCTAAACTTGGAAAACTGACTGCACCTTCTGTTTATACAAACCTAGTCACCAGCATCTTTGAATGAACTATATAACAACAGCGTAAGATACCGTGAATATAATAGTATGTCCTAATTGTGAAAATTCTGTTCGTCGTGTATAAGATTGTGAATATTATCCATTTCCTATAGATGTACACCACCTCTATATAGCCTCGCATAAGGTCCATATACAGAAGCTTCAATGCGCATTCAGACCAAGTGAACACCATTAGGTGGGTACATAATACTCTAATTGTATCTCTATATATACTGTTTTTCGTAATTTATTACTATATTACCAACCGCTTGTATTTTTTGGCCATATAAGAATATTTGCCTCACCCAGTGATCCCGAGGGGAATGTTCTTCTGCCTCTGTTTGTGCAACACGGTAGGTTTCTACTTTTAAGCACAAAGCTAAAATAAATAGAGTAATTTTTTTATGCACACTTGTTGCGCCAGTATTTATTCATTTATAATTTAATATATAGTTACATAATACGTCCATCAAGATCAACCAAGGAATTGAAGGGAAGGGGTATGGTTGGATGAAGGGGAAGGGATGTGATTATATTTCTGCATAAGCATTAATGTTATTTTGTTCTAGGAATGGATCTAACCCTGTTTTAAAGCTTACAACTGTTTTGGCTGTGACCAGTTCCTGAGGTAGACTGTTCCATAAATCCCCAGTTTTTATGGTAAAGAAGGCGTGTCGCCCCTTGGGACCAAACCTTTTCTTCTCCAGACAGAGGGAGTGCACCTTTGTCCTTTGAGGGGGCTTAACCTGTAACAGTTTTTACCCATATTTTTTGTATGGGCCATTGCCTCTTTTGATACAGGACCATATCCTGCTGGCCTTAGAAGTGGCTGCCTGACATTGCATGCTATTCTGTAGAATGTACAAGTACACCCAGATCCTTTTCTATCAGTGACTCTTTACATTTATCCACATTGAACCTCATTTGCCAAGTGGATGCCCAGACACTTAGTCTATCCAAGTCATCTTGTAACTTGTGCGCATCCTCTATAGACTGTACCGTACTACAAAGCTTGGTGTCATCTGCAAAAATAGAAACAGAGCTGTTAATACCATCCTCTATATTATTCATAAATAAACAAAAGTGGGCCCAGTACTGAACCTTGGGGTACACCACTAATAACCAGGGACCTATCAGAGTACAAATCATTGACCACCACTCTCTGGGTACGATCCATGAGCCAGTTTTCAATCCAGTTACAAACTAAAGTTTCCAAACCCAAAGACCTTAACTTACCTATCAGACGTCTATGAGGGACAGTATCAAACGCTTTAGCAAAATCCAAAAACACTATATCCACAGCCATTCCTCTGTCAAGGCTTCTACTCACATCTTCATGAAAAGCAAATTAGATTGGTTTGACAACTTCTATCCTTAGTTAACCAATACTGGCTATCACTTATAATACTATTATCCCCTATGTCTTCCTGTATGTAGTCCCTTGTGAGTCCTTCAAACAATTTTCCCACAATGCACGTTAAGCTTACCAGTCTATAATTACCTGGGGAAGTCCTAGAGCCCTTTTTGAAGATTGGCACCACATTCGCCTTGCGCCAGTCCCTCAGCACAATAACAGACACCAGAGAATCTCTAAATATCATGAACAAGGGTACAGAAATGACTGAACTTAGTTCTTTAAGAACTCTTGGGTATAATCCATCCAGTCCTGCAGATTTGCTTACATGTACTTAATTAACCTTGGATCATATCTGCCTGCATTAACTCCTCCCTCTTTCTTTGTATTTACAGAACTAGACTATATATATATATATATATATATATATATATATATATAACTGGCATTTTTTAAATCTTAGTTTGCATAGTTCGGGGTCCCCACGGCCAGACGACTCGTCCACACAGGCTGCTGAGGTGTTATGTGGCACAGGTAGGATGAGGCAATCTCGTAGTCTGGACAGGGCAGGCGGCACAGGAGCAAGGTCAGGTCACAAAGCAAGAAGTCTTGAACACTGTAGACAACACACAACTGAAATGCTTTCTCTAGGGCTAGTGAGCACAAAGATCCGGCAAGGGGAAACAGGAAGTGCTGACACTTAATATGTCAGCAAGCAGCAGTAACCAATTAAGGGCATACTGGCCCTTTAAATCGCAGAGAGCCGGCACGCGGGCGCACCCTAGAGAGCGGGTACACACACGCCGGCGAACTGGGACAGCGGAAGAAGCAGGAGGTGAGTAACGGCCCAGCATTCACATGCGAGCGCGTCCAACTATGCGAACCGCAGCACCGCCAGCAGAGGAGGACAGGGCAGGGGAGTGCTCATGGCCAGCGTGTCTGGCCGGAATGCTAGTTGTAACACAAGTGATAAAATATTATTATTATTTTTTACTGTTGACATATTGATGTAGTGGTAGTCCAGTGTATTGTGCCTGTCAGCATAAGGGTATGTTCACACTATGGAATTTAATTTTGCAAGCCACTTCCTATATCTTTCCTTATTACCACAACATAAATTCTGAGATGGATTTACCTCAGCCACCATGGTTGCCACTGTTGCTATGGCTGTGCTTGTAGATGGAGATGGTCACATCTTGGTTGCGGGAAATACTAGCTTCTAGGTTCACCCTCCTGTGGAAAATGTGTCTTTAAGAATTGTTATGGCTTCTGGTGTCTTCCTGGAGCCTCCACACTAAGTGACAGGCGCCTCCATCTTTCCTCCATCCCAAAGTTTAAGTTGTGAGGTAAAGATGCATCATGTGATGTATGTTAGAAATTTGTGTGCAATGGGCCACAAATTGAGATAGGCCCACATTCTGGCTAATGTGAGACACATTAATAAATGTGAAGAAGTTTACACAGTGGGGAACAAAACAACATGAGAAATGTGAACTCCACACTATTGATGAATTTCTCCCCGGTGTTTTTTTGTTTTATATGATTATTATATCAACATATGTATTAAATAGGTTTCACTTTCACTATCTATAGGCCCATTCATTTCGGGGGAGTGGGGCCCAGTCTAATATTGGCCAATTCTGGGAAGAGGGTATAAAAAGTGCCAACCTCCCTGGCCCCTAATGGGAACCCAGTGGTGCCCTAGTTTGATTATGTCCCCCTTGACCTTTGTACATCCTCGATTAGATGGCATTTTTTATGTCAGCTTGGTCCATCATATACAATACATAAACTGGAAACTGTTCCTTCTAAGAAATGTGACTGGGGATGACTGGATTAGTATACTGTATATTGCTGGTATGTTTAGGTTCTTTTGAGCTAAGGTCCAGTTTCCTCTATCTCTGACACTCTAAAAATAATATACAACTTAAAGAAACAAACCCCAGTATGAAACATTCCATTGAAATGTGACCTTTCAGCCCTTCCTGTCTGACCTATTGCTATTCCTACACAGTCCAGCATGTGCATAGTCATTGTGTCTTGCGCTTTGAGATGAAATGGAAGACAAATCATCCCGAAGTCAGACAAGTGCCCTTCTGGAATGTCAACAGCAGCACAGCAGCCTATAGTAGATCGCACTGGTTTGGGCCAGTTTCTTAGTTTTGCAAGGGAAGTCGTATGTTTCTCTTCCTTTATCACTACAAAAGGTCTTCACATCTGTCAACACTTTGTACTTCTTTGACATGAAAGAGAAAATGAACACACAGTAAATAGCTAAGGACAATGGCTCATAGGGTAAAGCAAACAAGATAGTAAACTGTATTAAACACCTATATGGGTTGTCAGTAGCCATAATGCTTCAGTCCAATCTGAACTGGTTTGTAAATCCAGGGTCAGTATACACAGCAATGATGTCTGTGGGACAGATATCTAGTATTGGGGGCACTAATCTGCTTTATGATTGAGTGCAATAGTAATGGAAAACATCTAGGTTATATGGTGACTGCTCCTTTAACATATTCACTGTATGAGTATCGGTCTGTGATTACTGTCTATGTTTTACTACAGTTAATTTAGTCTAACATTTCTCAGTAGTGGCATTCCCAGATAAGTACTATTGTATATCATTTTACATAAAACACAGCATTACTATGTGTAACTGAATATATTGGATTTTGTTGTTGCTTATTATTTTGTGCCTCAATGGACCACTTACCACATGTTGTGCTCTCTGTAAATGAGATGTTTGCCTACATATTAAGACAGGGAAATCTACAGGGAACATAAAATGTCACATTAAATCACTTCACAATTTCTCTAAAAATGCAATGCCATTTTGCCTCAAAGATTTCTCTAGGTATAACATATTAGAGCATATCTTCATGAGAGTTGAGCTGTGTAATCCTTCATCAGGGAATCTTCAATCCTAAGGAACCATATTTGTGTACTGCATTAACCAAAATCTGGCGATTCTGCTTGTAGAAATCAATGGAACACATACGTGACACAACCGTCACTTAACTCCATAGTTACAGAAACAGAATGGCTACAATACACTGTTTGCACAGCTCCCAATTACCTCTATAGAAGTTACATGTAAAATAGTTATATGTTTGTTATATGTTAAACAGCCCATTTGACTGGTTTTGCCTTTTCTAACCACACTCTGTGGCCACAAGCAGGCTAAAGGGGACCAGAGGCCACTTGATTTTAATATGGACATTATTCCCCGAGTTTGACATTTATGGCATATGCTGTGAATATGAAATAAATGTTCAGATGGGAATATGCCTTTAGGGTAAGGTCACACGTATGCGCAGTGTATTTCATGCTGCACAAAATCCGCTGTGCAGCAGGAAATACGCTGCATATTCTCGTAAGAGCAGACACACAGGGCTTCCCCGCAGCTGTCCTGTGTGTGTAGTGAGGTTTGGAGGCAGGCCCGCATGTTACAGTCATATGACGGCACACTTGCCCGGCCTACAAACCTCACTAAAACACATAGAGCGGCCTTGGGGAAGCCCTGTGTGTCTGCTCATAGGAGAATATGCAGCATATTTCTTGCTGCACAGCATTAAAAATGCTGCGTTTACACAATGTTTGACCTTAACTTTAAGATATTTTTGAGCCACTAAATGAGGTCTTTCCATAGCGCATATAGCATAAATGGATGCCATAGTGGTCTCTTGTTTGGTACCCCAAATCTATTAGATTTTCTCATTCTCAACGACTTAATTGGCCCACGCAAACATTTCATTCCATACATGCCTGCCCCCTAGCTATGGCTGAGGAAAGGATCAAGAAATACTGAAACAAGCCTAGCTATCGATACATACCGGTACTTGTGACTTCTACCACTACCATCGATGATCCTTTTCTATCCAAGCTTCACTTTTCCCTCTCCCAGCTCGCTAGTATGGATGACCTGCCAGCTGGTAGTGGCCACATTCAGCTGGAGCAAACAACGGTTGTCAGGTGAGAAAGACAATTGGACAGAATGACAAGGGACAAAAGACCTAAAAGGACTTTGGAGTGGTGAGAGGTGCATAGCACCCACATCTTCTCTCCACAGGAACAGAGATTGTATCTATTTGTTCTATTGCCGGAACGGACACTGAATAACTGAGCAATTTTTAGAGAAAGTACATTAGACCCCTTAATAACACCATGAGAGGAGCAGTGCACAGCACCTACAATTGTGAGACACATAGGACCATATATATATATAGATATATATATATATATATATATATATATACATATATGTAGAGACCTTTTATCGAATCAGCCTTGTATGAATTTCTAGAACTTTTTATTTGACACTAAACAGCAATGTAGTTAAGACATCAATATTTGTACTTGGATCTTATGCCCTCTGCATTTTTAGGTGGACCACACGCATTTTATGCCTTATATAAACCACAAGAGCATTGCGGTATACAACATTAGTGTTGAGCAGCATAGGCCATATTCGAATTCGCGATATTTCGTGAATATATGGACGAATATTCGTCATATATTCGCTAAATTCGCATATTCGTAATATTTGCACATGCGAAAATTAGCATAAGAGAAAATTAGCATATGCAAAAATTTGCATAAGCGGACATTTGCATAAACGACAATTCGCATATTCGAAAATCAGCATATGCCCATTTTCGCATATGCGAAAATTCGTACGCCAGTCTCACACAGTAGTATTAGAGCCTTCTTTACACCACACAAGCTGGAAGCAGAGAGGGATGATCACTGTGATGTGTACTGTGAAAAAAAAACGAATATTCGTAATTGCGAATATATAGTGCTATATTCGCGGATATGCGATATTCGCGAATAAAATTTGCATTGCGAATATTCACGAGCAACACTATACAACATATGCTCATATTCTATATTATATTTTTCTGTATTATATTTTTGTATTATATTCCTTCATTAAATTCCATTTTGCTATTTACATGACCCTATCCATCTATCTATCTATCTATCTATCTATCTATCTAATATTGGCATCACATTGTCATATATATATATATATATATACATATATATATATATTTTTTTTTTTTTGTAGCAATAGCGACGTTTCAGTCAGCTCAACCTGTTATGGAATAAAACCTACACTTTTTTGGAATTGGTGCTGTGGACAAGATTTTTTTCCGCTGTCTAAACAATTTTTGATCCTCTAACCAAGGATCCAGGATCTGCGAGCACCTCCGTACGGATATATTGGAGCTGGATATGCTATTCTTCTATTATCTTCTGTATTTGTAGCAATAGATACCGTATATTAAATTGAATTATACACTCCAAATACCCCTAGACTGTAGGATGAGGACTAATTTTTCATTATACACAGTATTTTTTTCATATCTAACAGGCACATTGGATGCCCCCTGTTTTTACTTATCCTCAGTCCCCCCAGTAGGTCCAGGGGCGTACCTAGAGCATTTGGCACCCGGGGCGGACCCTTTGTTTGGCCCCCCCCCACACACACGCACCCCCCCTTAATTACAACCCCTCCCTCCCCTCTGACTGGCAACACACGGGGCCCCCAGACCAAAAAAAAGGCAAGGGCCCCTGCTAGGCTCCTCAGCTAATAAATCTTCTGCCACGCTCCTATTCCACCCAAATCCCACACACAATAAATTTAAATTTATATACCGTATTTATCGGCGTATAACACGCACCCCCATTTTAACAGGGAAATGTAAGTAAAAAAAATAAAATGTAAAATAAATGACTTGGACTAAATGCCACATCATCCCCCCAACTTCGTTTTCTTCTGCACCTGTTTGGTCCCGTCCCCTCCAGTTCCACATCATTCCTTCCCTTTTATCAGTCCCTGTGCTACATTTACCCCTCTCATCGCCACCCCATGTCTCATCATCCCCCCATGTCTCATCATTTCCCCCTGTCATAGACCACCACTAGCCATACAGACATTAAGCATTTAGTGCCTCCCCCACCATCATTTCCCCCTGTCTCATCATGTCCCCCATCATTCCCCCTCATCATCCCCCCACCCCGTCTCATCATCCCCCACCCTGTCTCATCATGTCCCTCATCAATCCCCCCTCATCATCCCCCCACCCTGTCTCGTCATCCCCCACCCTGTCACATCATGTCCCTCATCATTACCCCTCATCATCCCCCCACCCTGTCTCATCATGTCCCTCATCATTCCCCCCTCATCATCCCCCCACCCTGTCTCGTCATCCCCCACCCTGTCACATCATGTCCCTCATCATTACCCCTCATCATCCCCCCACCCTGTCTCATCATGTCCCTCATCATTCCCCCCTCATCATCCCCCCACCCTGTCTCATCATGTCCCCCATCATTCCCCCTCATCATCCCCCCACCCTGTCTCATCATGTCCCTCATCATTCCCCCCTCATCATACCCCCACCCTGCCTCATCATCCCCCCCTCATCATTTCCCCCTGTCTCATCCCCCATCATTCCCCTCCACCTCATCATTTCCCCGTCTCATAATCCCCCCATCATTTTCCTCCTATGGCATCCAGTGGTCTTCAACCTGCGGACCTCCAGATGTTGCAAAACTACATCTCCCAGCATGCCCGGACCGCCAACTCCTGTCCGGGCATGCTGGGAGTTGCAGTTTTGCAACATCTGGAGGTCCACAGGTTGAAGACCACTCTTCCCCTTTCCTTACTTGTTTGCGCTTCAAATGTCTTGCGGGCTGCGGGGTCAGTGAAGCAGATGAGTTACGTCCTCTCCCGGCTTCTCTGTGCGGCATCAGGGATGTCACTTTTCGGCGGCGACTACAGGAAATGAAAAGTGACGTCAGTGATGCCGCACAGAGAAGCCGGCAGAGGACGTAACTCATTTGCTTCACTGACCAAGCAAGACCCTCCGCCTGACCTGCCGAAGCGCAGACAGGTAAGGAAAATAAACAAAACTATAAAAAGCAGGAAAAGGGGGAATAATGAGGGAGGGGGGAGGTTCTCCCGCACTATACACAGGTACTGGTGACTAGTGCGGGAGATGCTGATTAAAAGGTAGCGCAGATCCAGGCAAGGTAGGGCTCATTTTAATCACCAGTACCTGTGGATAGTGCGGGAGAAAACATGTGAGTGGGGAGGAGATGCCGCTGGTTACTGATTTAAAGTGGCCGCGGCCTTGCTGTTAATACTTAACAAGCAGACGCTGCTGCGGCCGTTTTAAATCAGTGACCAAAAGACTTATCGGCGTATAACACGCAGGCAGACTTTTTGCCTTAAATTTAAGTTTTAAAAGTGCGTGTTATACGCCGAAAAATACGGTATGTAAGAAACACTTTAAAATAGGTACATTTCAATGACCAATAATACTGGTATACAAGGAGTAAATATTTACCACCACACATTAACTGGATAATACCGCCATATTGTACTGAATAAAACCACTATACACAGATCAGTATACTATACAGGACCTGTATACTATATAAGCGATTATATACAGGACCATATGGCGGTAGATATCAGCTATACACAGGATGTGTGCACCATATAAGCGATTACAGTTACATTTTGGGACTCACAATTACGTCTTTTCTGATCAGCGGCGTCCTCTTTCCTTTTCTTCTCCGTACGGATAAGACTGCCATGTGGATCTCTTAACATATGCAGGAAAAACATGTCAGACTCTGCATTTTTTAGTGCCCTCCCCTCCTATACACAATCTTCCCATCTATAGGCCCACAAACTGTAATAATGCCCTCCTTGGTGTCCTGCACAGTAAAAGGGCAGGTGGGTAGGTAGCCAGGTAACCCCCTCCTTCCCATAGGTATATGCAGAGTTACATTCCCCCTCTCTTTCCCATAGGTATATGCAGAGCAGCGCTACAACCCCCCATTCCCATAGGTATACGCAGAGTTACACCCCCCTCTTTCCCGTAGGTATATACAGAGCACCCCCCCTCTCCCTCCCTTTCCCATAGGTATATACAGAGCACCCCCTCTCCCTCCCTTTCCCATAGGTATATACAGAGCACCCCCCTCTCCCTCCCTTTCCCATTAGTATATACAGAGCACCCCCCCCCTCTCCCTCCCTTTCCCATAGGTATATACAGAGCACCCCCCTCTCCCTCCCTTTCCCATAGGTATATGAGAGCACCCCCTCCCTCCCTTTCCCATAGGTATATACAGAGCACCCCGCTCTCCCTCCCTTTCCCATATGTATATACAGAGCACCCGCCTCTCCCTCCCTTTCCCATAGGTATATACAGAGCACCCACTCTCCCTCCCTTTCCCATAGGTATATACAGAGCACCCCCCACTCCCTCCCTTTCCCATAGGTATATACAAAGCACCCCCCACTCCCTCCCTTTCCCATAGGTATATACAGAGCACCCTCCCCCCTCTCCCTCCCTTTCCCATAGGTATATACAGAGCACCCCCCCTCCCTCCCTTCCCCATTGGTATATACAGAGCACCCCCCTCCCCCATAGGTATATACAGAGCACCCCCCCCCCTTCCCCCTTCTCTAGGCAGGGTTAAAAAATAAATAAAAAGGATGCTCACCTGATATCCCACGCAGCGATCTCCTCAGCAGCAGGGCCCGCGTCTTCTCCCCTCCACAGTAAAGGCGCCGGATGAGTGACGTCACCGGCGCCTGTACTGCGTGCTGCGTGGGGGCGGAGGTCACATCTCCTCTGTGTAACTTCAGATGCGGCTCACACAGAGGGGACGCCTTCTCCTGTATGTGCGTGTATCGCGCATACAGGAGAATGTAGAGCTGTCCCAGATCCTCAGTAGTTGCGGCGGGTCAGTCCGCCCCTGGCACCCCCCTTGAGAGTGGCACCCGGGGCAGGCCGCCCCCAACCCCCCGCCACCACCTTAGTACGCCACTGAGTAGGTCTAGTCTGCTTGAGCTGCACTTTCATTATTTTTTATAGTTTTTATAAAGGGTTGGTATAGTAAGAAAAACCCTTTAACTATCACAGGGAAATCTTTACACATAAACTAAGCAATAACTATATATTGTTGTATGCTTTAGTGTTGACTAGTTTAGTCATTTGTATTGCTTTTGACAAATGATAGCAAGTATATACCTGGAGGCCTACAACATGGACAAAGCCACCCTATACTTCTTTTATGGTTAATTTCTGTACATGGAAATTCTGAGACTATTGCTTTTTAAGGGACTTCTGAAATTCCTGCTTTCACACATAAGTGACTTGTCATATGTCGACAGAAATTAGTCATCGGAACACTTGGCAGGCCACAATGTGTAGGAAGTGCTGAAGCTCTAAAGCTTGTGTTATCAGTAAGAAATCTATTCATAGACAACTGGATTAAGAACAAAGTGACACCAATTCTGACACTCATCATCAAATAGTAGTAGAACATAGTAACACGTTTTAAGAGGTTAAGATTTGTGGTTATAGGCACAGCTGGACTGCCCATCTAGCAATTTTGGCAAATGCCAGATGGGCCAGTTTCCTCTGTGGGCCATTTTCCTTCTCCTTTCTGCAAGTGAAGCCCGGACTGTGTTTGTATTTTGTCATGATTTTCCAAAATTGATGTGTTTTTGTTGCAATATGCTGCAAATCATGGCAATAACTAAACAGAAGAGGTCAGCAGCTAGAACCTCAGAGACCTATGATGATGTCAATAAAAGTGCTTCAGCTCTAGCTTGAGTGTGGTGTTCATGTGGATGTAGAAGTATGAAGTATGAATGCTGGAAGAAAACAAGAAACCAGGGACTAATGCAGAAGTGAAGGGCCAAAGGTGTTTTAGTAGAAAAATTCTGAAGTATTTTTAGAGATCTGGGCCAGCCGGCTAAATAAAGAGAAAGAAAAGGTAATGACTCTGATCTTTCAGAGAGGATGCCACCTGTAAATCATTGGATTCTAGTGGTGACCTGTATGTTCTAGTAATTAATTGTAGTACCCATTAGATAATATTGCTGGAATATTTAGTTAGACTTCTGTGTTATGCTCTTTCTTTGTGATTCCACTCAGAAATGTAACTGGCCCAATCCACTGGTTCATAGTAAGCTGCTGTGGTACCACAGGTGGTGTAGGGAAATACCTTATCACTTTGTGATGCCAGGGCACCGTTATCCTATACACGGTCCGAGGTTGGAGACAGCTTCTCCTGGGCCAGACATGGGAATTAAAGGAACACAACAACGTCAGGTTACAGATAACTGTCTTTACTGAGTAGGGTGCAGATGGTATTACACGTACAGTCTGGTGCAGAGGGAGAGGATGCAGCGTACCCACTTGGGAGCCCTGTTGTCTTGCTGGGACTTGTGGTGCTTTCACCCAATTAAATGATACTGAGATTTAGAGAATGATCTTGGAAGCTAGGGTTCTGTCAAGGTCTTGTAGCTTCCTCCGCCAGGGCATTAACTTCCACCGAATGGGCGATCCTTGCAAAATGACTGTATAAAGTAGATTTTATCTGGGCCTTCCCTTAGAGAACACAACACACCTTACACCTTTACCACACTGGTGCTCAAGCTAAACTAGACTGGGCAACTTCTCCCCCACTACCCTATATGGACTAGAATTTAGGGGTTCCCATTGGCAGGCAGGGTCACATGGGGTTTATACAGCTCCTCTCTTAAAGGAGTATTCTGGCTTTATACATCTTATTCCTTATCCAAAGAACAGGGGATAAGATGTATAATTCAAGGGGTCCCGCTGCTGGGACCCCAGCAAACTTAGTGCAGCCCCCAGCATTTTGTGCCGGGCACTGCTTCTGAGACGTGACATCATGACCACACCCCCTTGTGATGTCACGCCACTCCCCCTCCATTCATGTGTAGATATGAATGGAGGGGGCATGTAGACATGTATGGAGGGGCGTAACATGATATCACGAGGAGGCGTGGCCGTGATGTCACGTCTCGGAGGACGCGCCCGGCACAGAATGCGGCAGGACCCCTGCGGCAGGACCTCAGTGGCGGGACCTCTGCAATCATACATCTTATCCCCTGTCCTTTGGATAGGGGATAAGATGTACAAAGCCGGAATTCCCCTTTAAGGGTACAATAACACATAAATCACATACATAAGCATAAGAGAAAAAATGCAGAAAAGACCAGCGCTCGAAGATGGTTCAATGGAGATTGTAATCAAAATAAGTGAGGTAAAATGGCATAGAGGTACACTTACTTCACTAGGGGAGATGTATATAGGACATAACCTTTCCCATCATCCCCTTCCTGGTAGGTTCAACAGAGTAGCCGAACAGTCCGTGGGTATATTAAGATACGGTTTAATGCGACGTGTTTCGGAGGGCTTACAGAGTCGCCTCCTTCCTCAGGCATATAGTAAGACATAATAAAACAATCCTCTTATACATACCACGTCCGGGGGAGAAGCGTGTTAATTGGTGGTTCATTTTTCACAAATATCCGGTTTGGAGACCTGCAGATCCAGTTTAAGGACCTGCAGATTATGTGATCTATAACTGGGCCACATGATGATTGATCACGTGATACCCAGTATCGTAGTAAACTAACGTTTTCCTCCTTGAGGAGGTAAACCGGAAGTTTCATCAATGAAAGCCACGGTCATGTGACACCTACCGTCACATGATCGAAACCACCCGCCGGCTTCCTTGAGTTATGCGTTCCACAATGGAACGCATAACCCTAATGCACATGTGGAGAAGAGTAAACGCTCAACACGTGTGTCTACTAAGTTAGGAACCCGATGTACTCCACAGTGGAACGCATCACAGTATCCCATAGGTAATGTCACGATGCCGGCTGGCAGGTAGTGGATCCTCTGTGCCAGAGAGGGATTGGCGTGGACCGTGCTAGTGGATCGGTTCTAAGTCACTACTGGTTTTCACCAGAGCCCGCCGCAAAGCGGGATGGTCTTGCTGCGGCGGTAGTGACCAGGTCGTATCCACTAGCAACGGCTCAACCTCTCTGACTGCTGAAGATAGGCGCGGTACAAGGGAGTAGACAGAAGCAAGGTCGGACGTAGCAGAAGGTCGGGGCAGGCAGCAAGGATCGTAGTCGGGGGCAACGGCAGGAGGTCTGGAACACAGGCTAGGAACACACAAGGAAACGCTTTCACTGGCACAATGGCAACAAGATCCGGCGAGGGAGTGAAGGGGAAGTGAGGTATAAGTAGGGAGTGCACAGGTGAACACACTAATTGGAACCACTGCACCAATCAGCGGCGCAGTGGCCCTTTAAATCGCAGAGACCCGGCGCGCGCGCCCTAGGGAGCGGGGCCGCGCGCGCCGGGACAGGACAGACGGAGAGCGAGTCAGGTACGGGAGCCGGGATGCGCATCGCGAGCGGGCGCTACCCGCATCGCGAATCGCATCCCGGCTGGAGACGGTATCGCAGCGCACCGGGTCAGTGGAGCTGCCCGGAGCGCTGCGGTAGCGAGAGAGAAGCGAGCGCTCCGGGGAGGAGCGGGGACCCGGAGCGCTCGGCGTAACAGTACCCCCCCCCTTGGGTCTCCCCCTCTTCTTAGAGCCTGAGAACCTGAGGAGCAGACTTTTGTCTAGGATGTTGTCCTCAGGTTCCCAGGATCTCTCTTCAGGTCCACAGCCCTCCCAATCCACCAAAAAGAACCTTTTTCCTCTGACCGTCTTGGAGGCCAGTATCTCTTTCACTGAGAAGACGTCAGAAGAACCGGAGACAGGAGTGGGAGAAACTAATTTGGGAGAGAAACGGTTGATGATGAGTGGTTTAAGAAGAGAGACATGAAAGGCATTAGGAATACGGAGAGAAGGAGGAAGAAGAAGTTTGTAAGAGACAGGATTAATTTGGCACAAGACTTTGAAAGGACCAAGATAGCGTGGACCCAGTTTGTAACTGGGGACACGAAAGCGGACATATTTAGCGGAGAGCCATACCTTGTCTCCGGGAGCAAAAATGGGGGGAGCTCTTCTTTTCTTATCGGCAAACTTTTTCATGCGAGATGAAGCCTGTAAAAGAGAATCTTGGGTCTCTTTCCATATGGTGGAAAGATCACGAGTCACTTCATCTACAGCGGGCAAACCAGAGGGCAAGGGAGTAGGGAGGGGGGGAAGAGGGTGACGGCCGTACACCACGAAAAATGGGGATTTGGAGGAAGATTCAGAGACTCTAAAGTTATACGAGAATTCGGCCCATGGTAGAAGATCTGCCCAATCATCCTGGCGGGAGGAAACAAAATGTCGTAAATAATCACCCAAGACCTGGTTAATTCTTTCTACTTGTCCATTGGATTGAGGATGATATGCAGAAGAAAAGTTTAATTTAATCTTGAGTTGTTTACAGAGAGCCCTCCAGAATTTTGACACGAATTGGACGCCTCTATCCGAGACTATCTGTGTGGGCAACCCGTGAAGACGAAAAATGTGTACAAAAAATTGTTTAGCCAACTGAGGCGCTGAAGGAAGACCAGGAAGAGGGATGAAATGTGCCATCTTGGAGAATCGATCAACGACCACCCAAACAACAGTGTTGCCACGGGATGGGGGTAGGTCTGTAATAAAATCCATACCAATCAGAGACCAAGGCTGTTCGGGGACAGGCAGAGGATGAAGAAAACCAGCGGGCTTCTGGCGAGGAGTCTTATCCCGGGCACAGACAGTGCAGGCTCGCACAAAGTCCACGACATCCGTCTCCAGAGTCGGCCACCAATAGAAGCGAGAGATGAGTTGCACAGATTTCTTGATGCCCGCATGGCCTGCGAGATGGGAGGAGTGACCCCATTTGAGGATTCCGAGGCGTTGGCGTGGAGTGACGAAGGTCTTCCCTGGAGGAGTTTGCCTGATGGAGGCTGGAGAAGTGGAAATCAGGCAGTCAGGAGGAATGATGTGTTGCGGAGAGAGTTCAACTTCCGAGGCATCCGAGGAACGAGAGAGAGCATCGGCCCTAATGTTCTTATCGGCAGGCCGAAAGTGAATTTCAAAATTAAATCGGGCAAAGAACAGAGACCACCTGGCCTGGCGAGGATTCAGCCGTTGGGCAGACTGGAGATAGGAGAGGTTCTTGTGATCGGTGTAAATAATAACTGGAAATCTTGATCCCTCCAGCAGATGCCTCCATTCCTCAAGTGCTAATTTAATGACTAGAAGCTCTCGATCCCCGATGGAGTAGTTCCTCTCCGCCGGAGAGAAGGTCCTAGAAAAAAAACCACAAGTAACAGCATGCCCGGAAGAATTTTTTTGTAGAAGGACCGCTCCAGCTCCTACAGAGGAGGCATCAACCTCCAATAGGAAGGGTTTAGATGGGTCAGGTCTGGAGAGCACGGGAGCCGAAGAAAAGGCAGACTTGAGCCGTTTAAAGGCGTCTTCCGCTTGAGGAGGCCAAGACTTGGGATTGGCATTTTTTTTGGTTAAAGCCACGATAGGGGCCACAACGGTAGAAAAATGTGGAATAAATTGCCTGTAATAATTGGCGAACCCCAAAAAACGTTGGATAGCACGGAGTCCGGAGGGGCGTGGCCAATCTAAGACGGCAGAGAGTTTGTCTGGATCCATTTGTAGTCCTTGGCCAGAGACCAAGTATCCTAGGAAAGGAAGAGATTGGCATTCAAACAGACATTTCTCTATCTTGGCATAAAGTTGATTGTCACGAAGTCTCTGAAGAACCATACGGACATGCTGGCGGTGTTCTTCTAGATTGGCAGAAAAAATCAGGATATCGTCCAGATATACAACAACACAGGAGTATAAGAGATCACGAAAAATTTCATTAACAAAGTCTTGGAAGACGGCAGGGGCGTTGCACAGGCCAAAGGGCATGACCAGATACTCAAAGTGTCCATCTCTAGTGTTAAATGCCGTTTTCCATTCATCCCCCTCTCTGATGCGGATGAGATTATAAGCACCTCTTAAGTCCAGTTTGGTAAAGATGTGGGCACCTTGGAGGCGATCAAAGAGTTCAGAGATGAGGGGTAGGGGGTAGCGGTTCTTTACCGTGATTTTATTAAGACCGCGGTAGTCAATGCAAGGACGTAGAGAGCCATCTTTTTTGGACACAAAGAAAAATCCGGCTCCGGCAGGAGAGGAGGATTTACGGATAAAGCCTTTTTTTAAATTTTCCTGGATGTACTCCGACATAGCAAGAGTCTCTGGGGCGGACAGAGGATAGATTCTGCCCCGGGGTGGAGTAGTGCCCGGGAGGAGGTCAATAGGACAATCATAAGGCCTGTGAGGAGGTAGAGTCTCAGCTTGTTTTTTGCAAAAAACATCCGCAAAGTCCATATAGGCCTTAGGGAGACCGGTTACAGGGGGAACCACAGAGTCACGGCAAGGGGTACTGGGAACCGGTTTTAGGCAGTCCTTGAAACAAGAGGGCCCCCAACTCTTGATCTCCCCAGTGGACCAATCCAGGGTTGGGGAATGGAGTTGAAGCCAGGGTAGTCCAAGGAGGATTTCGGAAGTGCAATTGGGGAGGACCAAAAATTCAATCTTCTCGTGATGAGGTCCGATGCACATTAGAAGGGGCTCCGTGCGGAGACGTATGGTACAGTCCAATCTTTCATTGTTTACACAATTGATGTAGAGGGGTCTGGCGAGACTGGTCACTGGGATGTTGAACCTGTTGACGAGAGAGGCCAAAATAAAATTTCCTGCAGATCCGGAATCCAAGAAGGCCATAGTAGAGAAGGAGAAGGCAGAGGCAGATATCCGCACAGGCACAGTAAGACGTGGAGAAGCAGAGTAGACATCAAGGACTGTCTCACCTTTGTGCGGAGTCAGCGTACGTCTTTCCAGGCGGGGAGGACGGATAGGACAATCCTTCAGGAAGTGTTCGGTACTGGCACAGTACAGGCAGAGATTCTCCATGCGGCGTCGTGTCCTCTCTTGAGGTGTCAGGCGAGACCGGTCGACCTGCATAGCCTCCACGGCGGGAGGCACAGGAACGGATTGCAGGGGACCAGAGGAGAGAGGAGCCGGGGAGAAAAAACGCCTTGTGCGAACAAAGTCCATATCCTGGCGGAGCTCCTGACGCCTTTCGGAAAAACGCATGTCAATGCGAGTGGCAAGATGGATGAGTTCATGTAGGTTAGCAGGGATTTCTCGTGCGGCCAGAACATCTTTAATGTTGCTGGATAGGCCTTTTTTAAAGGTCGCGCAGAGGGCCTCATTATTCCAGGATAATTCTGAAGCAAGAGTACGGAATTGTACGGCGTACTCGCCAAGGGAAGAATTACCCTGGACCAGGTTCAACAGGGCAGTCTCAGCAGAAGAGGCTCGGGCAGGTTCCTCAAAGACACTTCGAATTTCCGAGAAGAAGGAGTGTATAGAGGCAGTGACGGGGTCATTGCGGTCCCAGAGCGGTGTGGCCCATGACAGAGCTTTTCCAGACAAAAGGCTGACTACGAAAGCCACCTTAGACCTTTCAGTAGGAAACTGGTCCGACATCATCTCCAAGTGCAGGGAACATTGGGAAAGAAAGCCACGGCAGAATTTAGAGTCCCCATCAAATTTATCCGGCAAGGATAGTCGTAGACCAGAAGCGGCCACTCGCTGCGGAGGAGGTGCAGGAGCTGGCGGAGGAGATGATTGCTGAAGCTGTGGTAGTAGCTGCTGTAGCATCACGGTCAGTTGAGACAGCTGTTGGCCTTGTTGCGCTATCTGTTGTGACTGCCGGGCGACCACCGTGCTGAGGTCGGCTACAACTGGCAGAGGAACTTCAGCGGGATCCATGGCCGGATCTACTGTCACGATGCCAGCTGGCAGGTAGTGGATCCTCTGTGCCAGAGAGGGATTGGCGTGGACCGTGCTAGTGGATCGGTTCTAAGTCACTACTGGTTTTCACCAGAGCCCGCCGCAAAGCGGGATGGTCTTGCTGCGGCGGTAGTGACCAGGTCGTATCCACTAGCAACGGCTCAACCTCTCTGACTGCTGAAGATAGGCGCGGTACAAGGGAGTAGACAGAAGCAAGGTCGGACGTAGCAGAAGGTCGGGGCAGGCAGCAAGGATCGTAGTCGGGGGCAACGGCAGGAGGTCTGGAACACAGGCTAGGAACACACAAGGAAACGCTTTCACTGGCACAATGGCAACAAGATCCGGCGAGGGAGTGAAGGGGAAGTGAGGTATAAATAGGGAGTGCACAGGTGAACACACTAATTGGAACCACTGCGCCAATCAGCGGCGCAGTGGCCCTTTAAATCGCAGAGACCCGGCGCGCGCGCGCCCTAGGGAGCGGGGCCGCGCGCGCCGGGACAGGACAGACGGAGAGCGAGTCAGGTACGGGAGCCGGGATGCGCATCGCGAGCGGGCGCTACCCGCATCGCGAATCGCATCCCGGCTGGAGACGGTATCGCAGCGCACCGGGTCAGTGGAGCTGCCCGGAGCGCTGCGGTAGCGAGAGAGAAGCGAGCGCTCCGGGGAGGAGCGGGGACCCGGAGCGCTCGGCGTAACAGGTAAGTGTGATAATAATGAGTGAAACTAAAATCGCTTGTCCTCCGGACCTGTTTACATCAAAAGAGTATATAGTATATAAAGAGGAACACATATTTACATAAAAACATCTGGGTTGAGGTGAACAATGAACAATAAAAATAAATAATAATAATTATAATTATAATGACTATATAATAATAGTAATAATAGTAACTATACAAGAGGCACATATTTCTATAAATAACAACCCATCCATAAGGGGCATTCCATATAAACATAGATAAAAAATATGCATATATATATACATATATATATATAAGAAATAGACTAGCATTAGTCATTATAAAAAATATATATAAAATATAATTATTATTATTTATTTTTATATGATAAGGTTTAGAATCAGTTAAAGTAATTTCAGTTCTCCTATGTACTATAATATCACAACATTTACATTTATTGAGTCCACATTTATAGGCCCCTCTAATTGCCTCACCTCCAAATAAAGTGCCCAATTCCCTTTGTGAGGTGAATTTCTTTTTTTGCTTAGTGGGCACTGATGGTGCAATGAGGTTTTGTAAGGTCTTTGATCTCCTAAAGATGCATCTTGGATTTTTGGGAACTATTTTCCCTATAATAGGGTCCTGTCTAATAAGTTCCCAATTACTGGGCAGGATCTTTTTAATGTAACCATGTGAGGTATTGAATCGGGTCAAAAATGCCAGATCCAATCTCTCTGGGTTATCACCATTAATGACAGGTTTCACTTGTAGGCAATCATTTTGTTTAAGGTGAACGATCCAATCACAAGCTATTAGATAGCTATTTGCATCCACCTCCTTAAAGTAGGTGGTGGTGCAAATTTGGTTTGATTCAATATATATTTTTAAGTCTAAAAAGACTACCTCAGATGTGCTAATAGTTGATGTGAAATGTAAACCCCAATTATTTTGATAATAAACTGCGCTAGCGGTTATATCATATATCTATTGGAGTGTCCTTGTGACCTCAGATATATTGGTAGAACCACTACGAGTTTAAGACAACGTATTAATGGCCATAGATTCAATATACGTCATGGCTTCAACCTCCACAGTGTATCCAGGCATTTTAACATCAAGCACAACCGAGATCCAACACTACTAAGAGTAACACCTCTAGAAAAGATCCCAAATAATAACTACAAATTATTATGCAATAAGGAGATGTTTTGGATCTTCAAATTGAACACCTTAATGCCTCAGGGGTTAAATGAATCCTTAGAACAAGTTTATTGACTATTCCCAGGTATATCTGATATCTGATCTATAGATCTTAATGTATTTTATAAGTATTATGAATGTTTTCTGTGTGTGTATGTATGTCTGTATGTATGCGTGTATATATGTACATGCATATGTGTTTATATGTGTGTGTGTGTGTATGTATATGTATACATATATTTTTTTTATAATGACTAATGCTAGCCTATTTCTTATATATATGTATATATGTATGCATATTTTTATCTATATTTATATGGAATGCCCCTTATGGATGGGATGTTATTTATAGAAATATGTGCCTCTTGTATAGTTACTATTATTATATAGTCATTATATTTATAATTATTATTATTTATTTTTATTGTTCATTGTTCACCTCAACCCAGATGTTTTTATGTAAATATGTGTTCCTCTTTATGTTCCTCTTTATAAACTATATACTCTTTTGATGTAAACAGGTCCGGAGGACAAGCGATTTTAGTTTCACTCATTATTATCACACTTACCTATGGGATACTGCGGTATGTTCCACTGTGGAGCGCATCGGGTTCCTAACTTAGTAGACACGCATGCGTTGAGCGTTTATTCTTCTCCACATGCGCATTAGGGTTATGCGTTCCATTGTGGAATGCATAACTCAAAGAAGCCGGCGGGTGGTTTCGATCATGTGACGGTAGGTGTCACATGACCGTGGCTTTCAGTGATGAAACTTCCGGTTTACCTCCTCAAGCAGGAAAACGTTAGTTTACTACGATACTGGGTATCACGTGATCAATGATCATTTTGCCCAGTTATAGATCACATAATCTGCAGGTCCTTAAACCGGATCTGCAGGTCTCCAAACCGGATATTTGTGAGAAATGAACCACCAATTAACACGCTTCTCCCCCGGATGTGGTATGTATAAGAGGATTGTTTTATTATGTCTTACTATATGCCTGAGGAAGGAGGCGACCCTGTAAGCCCTCCGAAACACGTCGCATTAGACTGTCTGGCTACTCTGTTGAACCTACCAGGAAGGGGATGATGTGAAAGGTCAGGTCCTATACACATCTCCCCTAGTGAAGTAAGTGTACCTCTATGCCATTTTACCTCACTTGTTTTCATTACAATCTCCATTGAACCATCTTCGAGCGCTGGTCTTTTCTGCATTTTTTCTCTAATCCTATATCCACGGACCTCCGCCCTCCCTAAGGGATGTCTGCATGACGGAGATTGGTTCCGTTTCAAAGTGTGAAGGGGACCTCAGGTGTTTGTGGGGGATCACTGGTTGTGACCTCCCACATACAACGGGTGACTACATTCCTCTATACTTTTATAAGGTTATTGGGATTAGAGCGCCACAGTTTTTCTCCTTACCCATTTCATTTTATACATAAGCATAATAACAACAAAATAATTATAAAAATATATTAATTCTTAGTAAAGAGCAAAACATACTTATATTAACAAGAAGTCTTTCAGTGGGCCAAACACTGGTGCTGCAGGTCTGCCCGAAGCAGTCTGAAGCCACAGGGCAACCTTTGGTGCTAGGACACCACACTGCAATTCTTTTATATCAAAAGATTTATTGGAAAAATGCCAATATAAAATGACACATTACAAGGTGTAGAAACTAACTTCTTTAGTTTCATGGCTGATATACACAACATTTGGATACAGTTCTTAAATGTCCTTGTGTGGTGGAGGCTGTGATGCAAAGGGCAGATGGAATTACCCTAGGGTCAGATGGCATTAACCACTTGTATTCATGACGCCAGGGTGTGGTTTATCCTCAATACCACCCGAAGGCATACTGCTGGATCCTGAATACTGGTGCAGACACCACAGACGTTTAAGCTCTTAGTCACACTTGGCCGGGCGTAGACGGGTTGATACCTTTTTTGCCAGTAGGTAGTCCAACAGATACCCAATGACTCAACTTTTGTCCTGAAGAGTCTTCCAGGTGTATAGCTCTTCTTTAACCTTTTTGGACCTGAGCTCACCATCCATGAGGGCGGTCACAACATTCTGGTTCATGAACTGTTGGTAGAATGGGGGCAACTCCCTCTGCGCTGACAACATGAGCCATCCTTTTTCTTGACTAGGACAAGTGGCGCTGCCCTGGGCTCTGACTTTCCTGGATGTCGGCAAGCATCTTTCATGTCGGCAAGCATCTTCTTGACAGTCTAATACATGCCGAGCGCGACCGGACAGTGTCTTTCCTTGATAGGTGGGCTGTTACCTGTGAGGATTCGGTGCTGAATCATTGAAGTCTGCCCGAAGTCTGTGGAGTGCTTGCTGAATGCCTCATGGTACCTCTTGGCAAAATTGATGTTTAATTGACTTGGTCCCTTGGGGTAGTGTCGTCTCCAACCAGGAGTTGTGCCCACCAGGGCTCTGGAGGGCTCACACTGGATCTTACTTCAGCGACACTTGTATTTGCTGTGCCTTGTGCCTTTTTTTGTGGCTATCACTGACAAACCTGCAGCTATGACAGTTAAAGGTTAAGGATAAAAAATTTTTTTTTCAAAAATAGCACCACTCTTGTCCACAGGTAGTGTGTGGTACTGCAGCTCAGTCCCATTTACTTCAATGGAGCCAAGCTGCAATACCACACACAACCTGTAGTGGTTCTATTTTTGCAAGACTGAAGAAGCGTTTTTTTTCTAATCCTGGACAACCCCTTTAATGTCACAACGGAATAAGCTAAATTTCTAGTTTATCCAATAAACTACCTTTATACAATCTATAGGTATAAAACTTAATGAGTGTATGTATGTATATTCCAGCATCACTTTCAAATGTCTGAAGATATTTCAATGTTCAACAAAAATATTGCAGAGTAAAATTATTTGCGAAGGTGGAGTTTTTAGTCAATGAGCTTCCAGGTACCTTACTCCACAAGCTCTGCCCTGCATCCCCGGGTAAGTGTGTTGGTCCAGGATGAGGTATGAGGACAAGAGCGTTCTCAAATGCTGCCTTTCCCTTTCTCACAAGGTTTAGGTAGGAAGACAGGGCAACACTGGGTACTCTGCCAATAGGTATATAGTGAATTTCAAGCAGCAATATAATGTTTGACCAGTAGAGGGAGCATAGGATCACATTTACATCCCTTCTGCACTAGTTGCATGTGCTGGAATAATATAGAGACATTTTCTTGAATTTGTTCTCTGAAGTGTCAGTGATG